>NW_027270917.1:25000-1225000 GCF_040938485.1 Diadema antillarum
TCCTTCCAGCCGCCTTCAAATTTCATGTACAAAGTCTATGGGTTTTTCGACTTAGAATATTTTTCGACTTCTCCTTAGGCAATGTACATAAAATTTTAAAGACGCCTGGCGCGAAGACTAATTGGAGTTACACTTTCAAAGTCCAATATGCTATAACTGACACCGGACTTAACATTTTTCTGATGTATGAGTCCTTCAATACAATTAGTTCTCCTTCCAGACGCTTTCAAATATTTCTATGTACAAACATATGGTAACTTAAAAAAGGGCTGGAGTAAAGACTACTTCAAGTTACACTTTCAAACTTATGTATTTTGGACTTCGTTCACAACTTCAGTTTTTTTTTAAGTATGAGTGCTTAACTAAGTTTAATCTTCCCTCCAGGCGCTTTCAAATATTGTATATATAGTATATAGCAAAAATTTCAAAGACATCTTGAGAGAAGACTAATTGGAGTTACAATTTCAAATTTTAATATCTTTGACCTGCCATCGGTCTTAATATATTTGTCAAGTATGAATCCTTCAATACAATTAGTTCTCCTTCCAGACCCTTTCAAATATTTCTATGTACAAACATATAGTAACTTGAAAGACGGCTGGAGCAAAGACTACTTCAAGTTAGACTTTGAAACTTACATATTTTGGACTTTGTTCCCAACTTAAGTTTTTTCTCAAGTATTAGTGCTTAACTTAGTTTAGTCTTCCCTCCAGGCGCTTTCAAATATTGTATTTATAGTACAAAGGAAAATTTTCAAAGACGCCTGGAGAGAAGACTAATTGGACTTCCAATTTCAAAGTAAAATATGTTTGACCTGCCACCAGACTAAACATATTTGTCAAGTATCAGTCCTTCAATACAATTAGTTCTCCTTCCAGACCCTTTCAAGTATTTCTATGTACAAACATACGGTAACTTAAAAAACGGCTGCAGTAAAGACTACTACTTTAAGTAAGACTTTCAAACTTATACATTTTTGACTTTGTACCGAACTTCAGTTTTTTCTCAAGTATGAGTGCTTAACTAAGTTTAGTCTTCCTTACAGGCCCTTTCAAATATTGCACATATAGTATATATCAAAAAATTCAAAGTCGCCTGGAGCAAAGACTAATTACACTTACACTTTCAAACTTCTATTTGTTGGACCTTCCACCAGACTTAACATTCAACCAAAGTATGAATCCTTAACTATAATTAGTTTTTCTTCCAGACGCTTTTGAATTTTTTTATGTACAAAACAAACGGTAACTTTAAAAACGGCTGGAGCAACAACTACTGAGAGTTAAGATCTGAAATTATTGAATCATCTTAGTCTCCATGAGACCTATCTAGACTATTAATTTCAACTCTTAACTATATACTTCATATACTGCGGAATACCCGTAACTCTAACCCTAACCCTAACCCTAACCCTAACCCTAACCCTAACCCTAACCCAACCTTAACCCTAACCCTAACCCTAACCCTAACCCTAACCCTAACCCTATCCCTAGCACTTATTCTGTACCAAGCCGTGCTAGCTGTGCGATGAATGGGATAAAAAAAAAACAGGATGTAAACCACTTGAGCAACAACAAGAAGGGATTATGAGATTAAGCTGAAATTGAGCTTGCTTTATTAACTTATTCTTTCCATGATGAAAGCCAACTTTCATAGCAGCAGCATCGACCTTACTTATAATATTATTACAGAGTTGAACGTAAAGAATGTGTACAGGGTTTTTAAGAATTGAAACGGGACTCTATAAGACACCCCTTCTCATCTTATATTATTCTACAAAAAAAGTGTTCTAGAAAAACTCAAAAAATGCAATTTTCTGTTTGCTTTATCCAAAATATCGGCATAATGTAGACGACTTGCTCTTTCAGAATATATGAAAAAACTCAATATTGGCTGGGTTGACCCATTTCACCAATTTTCAGTCCTCACACAAAATCAGAGCGTGCGACTTTTGTTAGTTTTGTGATGTATATTACATTTTTATGTATAAATTAGCAAACTATTACTTGTGTGCCTATAATTATGTGAGCAAATCTGTAAGATGTAAAAAGTTCATAAAGATTTTGTTTTGAGCAACAGGCATTTTTTTTTGGGGGGGGGGGCATACTTCAAAATACACCTCAACAAAACTTTCTCCACAAATTGCTTTAAGGGACATAGAGGTCACTTTCGGGGTACACAAAAGCTATTATCTGGGTTTGTCAATTTTGAGGGACGGAGAAGTCCCTTTTGTGGTACACGGGTGTCCCTTTTCATGCACACGGAGGTCACTTTGGGGGTATACAATAATTGTTCATAGTCTCTTTACTGGGATATTTCTCTTTTTAGGTATACCCTAATGGCACTATTCAGCCGAGTACTAGCACTCTCTTTTGGGGTACAAAAGGTCACTTTTCAGGTACTGTTTCTTTTTCGGTACTCTATTATTACTTTTCAGGTACTGTCGCTTTTGGGGTACCCTATTGGCACTTTTTGGGGACTGTCCATTTTGTAGTATATAAAGTTCACTTTTTGGGGACGGTTTCTCTTTGGGTGATTGTGCCTGTTTGGTACTATCTGGGCTTGGAGACGCACTGACTTCAGAGTACCTAGAGACACAAACACAGGAAGGTGATATGTGTCTTTTTATGTGATGTGGGTGTATATATGTATGTGTGTGTGTGTGTGTGTGTGTTTGTGTACCACTGTATACTGTGTATAATTAGTTTCTCATGTACACTTACACGAACAGGCATGCATTCACACAAATCATGAATGAATACACATTACAAACTTTCAACCTTGCTGATAACTGGTGAACGTTCATTTTTCGACAGGATTTCTTGAGTCTCACTTTGTTTTGGTGTTAAAAGCATGCGAACGTCAATGCAAATCTACAACATACGAATCTTTTTTCACGGAGGTCTTTACTTTATTTCCTATCAAAAGCACACAAATAGCCGAATTCCACTAAGCATACTAAGATACTGAAATAATATTTCCTCGAATGGAACTATCAATATCGTTGTTTTTAAATGAAAAACCGCAAACAAAAATGCCAAGCAGAGCCTAAATGCTGATAATGTATGTCTGTAAACACAGACATTTAAATTGCGTAGTTCGCGCTATACGGATACTGAGTAATATACGTTTGGGGAACATGCAGTCGGTGCAATCTTTAAGTGAATTGTCAGGCTCTCTTTTTATTTTGCCACATAAGGAAGGTTTCAGTGCCCTTGTTCCTCACTTGAAAAAGTGAAAACTGCATAATATTCTGGTGTTTTTACTTTATTGAATAGAGTGAGTGAGTTTGAGTTTGAAATACATCAAACTACGTCAACCCATCGATATATTATCAAAAAAAAATAATTATAGCAATGATATATCAAGCTCTCACCGGCATGAATCAGTAATACGTGATGTTGATCATTGTTTCATCAGTGCCCTCATGCATGTCATGCGATTCCAATTCATTATTTAATACCAATACAAACACATCGAGGTTTAAGCTACATATAAGACATTTAAAGGGTATGTACAGTTCTGGTCGAGGTGAAGATTTAGCTTTTAACGTTTTGTGAGATATTCAGAAACCACTCTATGACATGTGAAAGAGCATGCAGTTCTAAGGGGTATCAAAAGTTTATTCGATGAAAATCGGTTTTGAAATGGCTGAGATATCCAAAAACGAGGTAAAACAAAGAGATACTAATAAAGTTGGGGCATGTCGCCTTTTATTATTAGCACTTTCTTGGATATCTCAGCCATTTGAAAACCAATTTTCATCAAATAAACGTTGAATCCTTCTTAAAATTACATGCTCTTTCATATTTCATAAGAGGCTTTTCATTATCTCACTTAGGAATGTTCAAAACATGAATCCTTACTTCAACCAGTACTGTACAGTCCCTTTAAGATTGCATGATACAAAACAATCTAGTAGGGAAAAATGTGTTACATAAAACTAAGGGAGTTCGTCGAAAATGCCTACGGATGGGAACTGTCGAACTGTATGTTTGTCATATTTTGTTTTTTGACATATTTTGCAATACCTATCTAAACTTGACTTTTTCCCACAAAATTTTCCTAGGGGACATAGAGGTCACTTTGTAAGTACACATAAGTCACTTTCTAGGTACTTGTCACTTTTGAGGGACCCTTAAGTCCCTTTTGGGGCACACGTAGGTTACTAAACGTGCACACGGCAGTTACTCTAGGGGGACAACAGTCTCTTTCCTGGGACCCATGTTTCTTTTTTAGATACCCTAACGGCACTTTTCAGGTACTGTTTCTTTTTGGGTACAAAAGGTCACTTTCCAGCCACTGTCTCTTTTGGGGTACTCTATTGGCACTTTTCAGGGACTGTCTCTTTTTGGGGTACGTAAAGGTCACTTTTCGGCGACGGTCTCTTTTTCGGTGCCTGTGCCTGTTTGGCACTATATCTGAGCTTGGAGATGCACTCACTATAAACGGAGTGCCATACTTATAGAGACACAACTTCACGAGCGTGATAAAATGAATCTGTGATTTGGGGGATTTCGTGTATGTGTGTGTGTGTGTGTGTGTGTGCCTGTAATTAGTTTCTTATAAACATTTACATAATAATGAATGCATTCACACATACTATGAATGAATACACATTTCAAACTTCTGCTACTCGCCGATAACTAGTGAACGTTCATTTTCGACAGGATTTGTTGAGTCTCACTTGTTTCTCAGTTAATAGCATGTGAATGTCAAAGCATATCTTACATTCTGTTTATCTCTCTTTCACAGAGAGAGAGAGAGAGAATATAAAAGACGCAGGTATACGACATGCACAAAACGCAGAGACGCAGGTACAGACACAGATGCAAATCTATAACCAACTGACAGCATACAAGTCTGTATTCATGAAGGTGTTCATTTCCTTTATTTCCAATGAAAAGCACACAAATAGCCGAGTTCCACTAAGCATATTGCGATATCTAAATAATGTGTCCTTTAATGGAAATATGAATAACATTTTATTAATTTAAAAACGAAAACAAAAATACAAAGCAGAGCTAAACTGCTGATTATGTATTCTTGTCTATAATCACAGACATTAAATTGCATATAGTTTTGACTTTACATAATCCCTGAGTGAAATACACTTCTATCAAATGGGGTACGTGCAATCGGTGCAATTTCTAAATGAATTGTCAGTCTCTCCTTTTATTTTGCAATATCAGGATATTTTCTCTTGTTCCTGAATTGAAAATGTTCAAAATGTCTTTAACCTACTCTTTTTACTTCATATAATAGAATCAAACACTATTGAAATATCCCATCAGGGAAATCAAAACCTACTCTTGGTGACAGGGCATTCTTGTTTGCTGCACAAAAATTATGGAATAACCTCCCTTTGTAAGGAAAGCAGCTACAATTAATGAGTTTATAGAAGGTCAGGTTAAAAAGTCATCTTTTGAAGTGATACATTCTATGTTTGAATTATGTATGTTACTTTGTAATGCGAAATAGAGTATATTATTATCGTAGCTGCGCAATATAAATGTCCTTTATTATCATTATTATTAGAGTAAGTTCAAGTTTGAAATACATCAAACTGCACCACCCCATTGGCATACTGTTTAAAAACAATCATTATGGCAATGATGTATCAAGCTCTTCACCTGCATGAATCAAATGTTGCCCATTCTTTCATCAGTACCCCCCCCCCCCCCACCCATGCGATTCCGATACATTACTTTATACCAATATAAACAAATCGAGGTTCAAGCTTTATATTAAGGCATTTAAGATTGCATTATATAAAACAATACAATAAGGAAAAGTATGTTACGTATAAAACTAAGGGTTTTCGTCGAATTATGCCTACGGATGGGCTGCTGTTGAGCTGTATATGTTATATTCGTTTAAATGGAATGCTGTTACTTTTGAAAGCATATGTCAGAAAATCTTCAAGCTGCAGAAAGTTTACGAAGATTTCAATACGGGCAATCGGTAGAAGGTTTTGGCCATATTTTACAATACATATCTAAACATGAATTCCCCCATAACTGACGGACGGAGAGGTCACTTTTGAGGTACACATATTATGTGTAAGTCACTTTCTGGGTACTTGTCACGTTTGAGGGATCCAGAAGCCACTTTTGGGGTACACGGAGGTCATTTTTTGTGTACACGGCAGTCCGGGGGGGGGGGGGCGTTTTTTTTTTTTTAAGACGGCACAGATTGGGGCATGGCGCGTGTTAAACCTATGGGAAAACGTTGGGTTAGGGTTTTTGGTTATGGTTATGGTTATGGTTAGGGTTAGGGTTGGGGTTAGGGTTAGGGTTAGGGTTAGGGTTAGGGTTAGGGTTAGGGTTTGATGGTTAGGGTTAGGATTAGGATTAGGGTTAGGTTTAGGGATAGGGTCCCTGATAGATTTTTAGTTTCCCCAATCTGTGCCGTCTAAAAAAAAACACGCGTCCGGGGGGAGGCGACAATAGTCTCTTTCCAGGGACCTATAATATGTCTCTACCCTAACGTCACTTTTCAGGCACGGTCTTTTAGGAAAACTGGTTGGGGTGTGTTGTATACAAAAGTTGAAAAACTGTTATTGTTTGTTACAGTTGCGTGCGCAAGGGTCATGAACCAATTTCCTCTTTGTTTTCTTTCCGTAAACTACGTGAATTGACATTTACACTCATCCTTTACATGAGGCAAGGTATTCCCTTTTCTGATATTTTATTATGAAGATAATGTCATCAGCTATTGCACAAGTGAAACGTTGCGATGGATATTAGACATAGTAAATTAAATTAGCAGAGGTGTATTAACATGCTAGGCAATCAGAGTGGTGGCGTTATTTCTATAGCGGAAGGCCGCCGCTGACACATGCTGAAACGAATTTACAAGTGCATTATGAAATTGAAATTACCTGAGTTTCGAATGAGTCCCTTCATAAGTGTCCGAACGCGATTCGATCGTGCGCACAGGGGCACAGGAAGCTGCGGCTATCGCGATTTGACGAGACTGAATGGGAACTCGCGAAGTTGAAGATTTCAAGCGGAATTGTGGACGAAAAGGGTATCTCTACAGGCGGCGAATTCGATGTGATGATGGTGACCGCTGGAAACGCTTAACGATGATGCGACGCTCCGTGGTGGCGAGACTGAAGAGTCAAGACGGAGGTTGAATGATGTTAGAAGTTCATCTCGACCAGCGACAGTGGGTCGTCGTGCCTGAAGATGTTTGGCATTTCCTCAGCGACGGCGCGTGGTCGTCCTGAAGAAGCCGAATATCTCGACGTTCGTAAACTCGCCGAACGAAGACGAAGGGAAAATGTCCATGGTGAGACAGCATAGCTAAAAACTGAAATGTTCCTGGGTCAGAACTCTGGGCGGAGTGTACTACAGCCGGTAAAGAAACACCTCAGCTAGCAGTCAACACCTGTCCACCAAGTGCAAAAGATTGCGCATGACGACATGAACGAGCCCGTGCTCGGTACAGGTTGATGCAGGAGCGTGACGATGGTGGTGTTGACTCAAGCAAGATTGAGTGTGCGAGTGGTGATCGATGTGGATGTTTGAGTTGTGTCTGAAATCTGCAACAGTTGAGGTGCGAATTTCCGGTCGCGACTGGTCAAAGGTGACATGCATATTGACAATGTAAACTGAATATTCGTTCAAGAATAACATTGATGGGGTTCAGTTTCCACAGTACGAGTAATGTCAAATCTAGAGTCTAGTCGAGATCATGAATTGGCCTGAACCGGGTCAGCAAGCTAGGTCAGCTAGGTAAGCGTGGAATTTTCCACTCTGTCTTCTCAAACTGGGGAGTTTTGCTGAAATCTAACAGCATCATAGCGGGGCAACCAAATGCAAAAAATGATGTACAAATTAAAAAAAAAATTGGAAGCTGCGGCTATCGCGATTTGACGAGACTGAATGGGAACTCGCGAAGTTGAAGATTTCAAGCGGAATTGTGGACGAAAAGGGTATCTCTACAGGCGGCGAATTCGATGTGATGATGGTGACCGCTGGAAACGCTTAACGATGATGCGACGCTCCGTGGTGGCGAGACTGAAGAGTCAAGACGGAGGTTGAATGATGTTAGAAGTTCATCTCGACCAGCGACAGTGGGTCGTCGTGCCTGCAGATGTTTGGCATTTCCTCAGCGACGGCGCGTGGTCGTCCTGAAGAAGCCGAATATCTCGACGTTCGTAAACTCGCCGAACGAAGACGAAGGGAAAGTGTCCATGGTGAGACAGCATAGCTAAAAACTGAAATGTTCCTGGGTCAGAACTCTGGGCGGAGTGTACTACAGCCGGTAAAGAAACACCTCAGCTAGCAGTCAACACCTGTCCACCAAGTGCAAAAGATTGCGCATGACGACATGAACGAGCCCGTGCTCGGTACAGGTTGATGCAGGAGCGTGACGATGGTGGTGTTGACTCAAGCAAGATTGAGTGTGCGAGTGGTGATCGATGTGGATGTTTGAGTTGTGTCTGACATCTGCAACAGTTGAGGTGCGAATTTCCGGTCGCGACTGGTCAAAGGTGACATGCATATTGACAATGTAAACTGAATATTCGTTCAAGAATAACATTGATGGGGTTCAGTTTCCACATTACGAGTAATGTCAAATCTAGAGTCTAGTCGAGATCATGAATTGGCCTGAACCGGGTCAGCAAGCTAGGTCAGCTAGGTAAGCGTGGAATTTTCCACTCTGTCTTCTCAAACTGGGGAGTTTTGCTGAAATCTAACAGCATCATAGCGGGGCAACCAAATGCAAAAAATGATGTACAAATTAAAAAAAAAATTGTCATAAAGTGCTGCTACAGTTTCTTTTGGGGTACGAAAGGTCCCTTTTCAGGTACTGTCTCTGTTTGGTACCCTATTGGCCCTTTTCTTGTATTGTCTCTTTTGGGGTACCCTATTGGCACTTTTAGGGTACTGTCTCTTTTTGGGTACAACAGGACACTTTCCAGGTCTGTCTCTATTGGGGTACCATATTGGCACTTTTTAGGGACTGTCTGTTGCGACAAAAATTGTCGCCCTGTCAAAAATTGTCGCCCCGTCAAAAATTGTCGTCTGGCGACAATTTTTGATGCTTGTGCAGTTCCCAATTTTTAACCTCGATGGCGACAATTTGTGATGGCAAAAACAATTGTTACGACATAAATTGTCGCCCCCGGCTCGGGGCGACAATTTGTGACTGAGTTGGCGGCATAAATTGTCGCCCCGTCAAAAATTGTCGTCTGGCGACAGTATGTGATGCTTGTGCAGTTCCCAATTTTTGACCTCGATGGCGACAATTTGTGATGGCAAAATGAAACGTAGCTGCACAAATAGGGTACAAGATTTGTAAGTGCGTATTATGTGACTTGTGTATGCGTTTGCGCAGAGCTGTGTGTGTGTGTGTGTGTGTGTGTGTGTGTGTGTGTTTGGAGTATAATAATACAATATGTGGAAACTGTGCATGTGAGGTGGTTGTATAGTGGTAGTGCATGGTTTGTTTGTCTATATGTGTATACGTGTGCCTGAATGCGTACGTGTGTCTGTTTGTGTTTGGTGTTTTGATGTTTGTGCGAACGAAATTTTTGAGCAGCAGGCACTATACTACTGTGGCAATGAAAATGCCTTCAATGTGTATGAGCACGTGTTTATAGAGTTCACAGCGGCGTTGATTTCAAAATAGTATGGGTGTGTCAATTTCAGCGGTGAGGCGGGCTAGGAGAGAGAGACCGAGAGAAAAGGCATGTGAGGGAGGTACCCTCTGCAGTCATATTCTTCCATCAGTCGTAACTTCAACTTCCATATCACTATTCTTTGTCCCAGAATAAGTTTGGCATGCTTTATGCATGAACGAATAATTTCGACCGCCGTAAATAAGTTATCAAGCGTTAGTTGATTTTAGTACAAACGAACTGCCATATGCACACCGCAAATGCATACGAAATTATTAAAAAACACCAACAAACACTCAAACAAAATTCTCATAATGCATAAAAACCACCTCAACACTTTTTTTCCTTGGCATTCGATTTCATTCAAATCGTTCATAAATCAGCCCATTCTGGGTGTAACACGAAACAAAAACGGTACAAATGCAATTCAAAACACAAACAAATCCATTTTTCAATTTATACTACAAAATAATCTCACTTCAACATAGATAACTCAATTTTGAATCAACCCTACTAACAATTTCTTCACGAGAAAGTTTTGACATGTACCAAACCTATATCCCTTGAATATATTGGATCATATTACTCCTTCTCACTTACAAGGGAATGTACATTAAAAAAAAACCAAATGCATTACACAAATCTAGAATGAAATCATTCATAAAAAAGCCCGACCAACCCTTCCCCTCGAAACCGATACAAATCTACATCTATCATGAATATATCAAATTCTACCAATATCTGTCATACCATTTATAACTTTCCTTCTTCAAATCAAATCCCCATCCCACCAACCCCCGATTAACCAAAACCTAAATCATCCCACACCCACATTCACCAACCCACATGCACACACACACACACAAACACCCGAACCGATACAACCTTCCTTCCTGATGAAACGACTTCCCAATGTTGATACGTAAGACATAATGGACCGTATGCATAAAAGCAGCATCCGCCCGCACGCAAGCACCACTCCGAATTCAAATACAAAACCGTCAAACTCATCAAACTCAAAGCTGCTGATAAACAATCAGTATAACTTTAATGCCAGCAACAGCTTACCCCTCCCCACGCGCAGCCAATACACATGATAAACACATTCTTTCATAATATACAATAACACACACACGCACACATACACAAACACACACACGCACGAACGGACACTCAATTATCATGTGCGCGCGCACATATACACACTTCCTTGAAACCTCACCGTGACTTTTTACATATAGCTTGTTTGCATGGATGTAGCCATGTAAGTTATGATTTGGTATTTCAATGACTATGTCAAGAATGATATTACCCCCCAAAATGTGCTTCGAGGGCGGGCAACAATCTTTGCCGTCAGCCCTCATCATAAATTGTCGCCAGACGACAATTTGTGACGGGGCGACAATTTAAGCCGCCAACTCCGTCAAAAATTGTCGCCTGTTTCAGGGGGCGACAATTTTTGACGGGGCGACATAATGTCGCAACAGCTATCTCTTTTGGGGTACGTAAAGGTCACTTTTCGGGAACGGTCTCTTTTTTGGCGCCTGAGACCGTTTGGCACTATCTGAGCTTGGAGATGCACTCACAACGGAAAGCCATGAAAAGACACTAGCGTGATATATAGGGCCTATGAGTCTATGATTTGGGGGATTTGTGTGTGTGTGTGTGTGTCTGTCTGTCTGTCTGTCTGTCTGTGTACCTGTAATTAAGTTCTTATAAACATTTACACAATTGTGCATGCATTCACTCAAATCATGAATGAATACACATTACAAACTTCTGCACCTCACTAATAACTGGTGTATAAAGGTTCATTTTCGACAGGATTTGTTGAGTCTCACTTGTTTCTCAGTTAATAGCATGTGAATGTCAAAACATATCTTACATTCTGTTTCTCTCTCTCCCTCTTACACACACACACACACACACACACACACATACACATACAAGTCTGTATTCAAATATGATGTGCTCATTTCTTTACTTTCCAATGAGAATCACACAAATAGCCGAGTTCCATCCTAAGCATATACTGAGATATCTAGATATACTGTGTCCTTTAATGGAATGATCAATAATCATTTCATTAATTGAAAAACGGCAAACAAAAATACAAAGCAGAGCTTAACTGCTGATTATGTATTCTTGTCTACAATCACAGACATTAAATTGCATAGTTTTCACTTTATATAATCAAAATACTGAGTAAAATACTTCTATGGGTAATGTGCAGTCTTTGCAATTTCTATATGAATTGTCAGTCTCTCTTTTTTTCGTCACATCTGGAGATTTTCTCTTGTTCCTGAATTGGAAACGTGCAAACTTCTTTTATGCTGCTGTTTTTTACTTTATATGATAGAGTAAGTAAGTTCAAGTTTGAAATACATCAAACTACACCACCCCATTGGCATACTGTTTAAAAACAATCATTATGGCAATGATGTATCAAGCTCTTCACCTGCATGAATCAGATGTTGGCCATTTTTTCATCAGTGCCCCCCCCCCCCCATATTGCGATTCCAATACAATACTAATACCAGTATCAACACATCGAGGTTTTATCTTTATATCAAGGCATTTCCAATCTATAAGGAAAAGTATGTTACATAAAACTGAAGGTTTTTGTCGAATTATGCCTATACGGATGAATGGCATACATTGGACTGTATATGTTATATTAGATGGATACTATTACTTTTGAAAGCGTATGTCAGAAAATCTTTTAGTTATTGCAGGTTTACAAAGATTTCAATAGGGGCAATCGATATAGGATTGTTTTCGCCATACTTTACAATACATATCTAAAGATGAATTTCCTCACAATGATTATTTCTCTGAGGGACGTAGAGGTCACTTTTGAGATGTAATGGCCCGAATTCACGAAGGTGGTACAGAAACCGTGGTTTAAACCATGGACAAAAACCATGGAGCGCCAAGTGTCGCATGGAATATTTCATTACGAAATCAATCTTTTCGTTGATGAAATGATTATTTTGTAACGAAATGACAACATTTTGTAACTAAATGAACATTTCTTCCACTACATGATAATTTCGTTAACGAAACGGTAATTTTTTCTACGAAATTACCAACTTCGTAACGGAGTATTCCGTGCGACACTTGGCGCTCCATGGTTTTTGTCCATGGTTTAAACCATGGTTTCATTTGTACCACCTTCGTGAATTCGGGCCAGTGGGTACTTGTTACTTTTGAGGGCCCAGAAGTCATTTTTGGGGCACACAGGGAGATCATTTTTCGTGTATGTATGTGCACGGCAGTCACTTTGGGTGGACAATAATCTCTTTCCAGGGACTTATATGTCTCTTTTTTAAGGTACCCTAACGGCACTTTTCAGATGCTATCTCTTGGGGTACGAAAGGTCCCGTTTGATCAGGTACTGTCTCTTTAAAGGTACCCTATTGGCCCTTTTCAGGTACTGTCTCTCTCCGGGTATACACTATTGCACTTTTAAGGTGCTGTCTCTTTTTGGGTACAAAAGGTCACTTTTTAGGTATTGTCTCTTTTGGGGTATCCTATACTGGCACTTTTCAGCGACTGTCTCTGTTGGAGTTACGTTAAGTTCACTTTTTCGAGGACTGTCTCTTTTCCGATGCCTGTGCCCGTTTTGCACTACCATAGTATCTTAACTTGGAGATGCTCTCACTATATACGGAGTGGCATTGACACACGAGCGTTATATATTTGAGTCTGTCATGTGTGTTTGTTGATTTGTTTGTGTGTGTGTGTGTGTGTGTACGTGGGTGTGCGTGTGTGTCTGTGTAACTGTAATTAGTTTCTTATAAACATTTACACAATTATGCATGCATTCACACATACCATGAGTGAATATACATTACAAACTTCTGCTCCTCTCTGATAAGTGGTGTAGGTTCATTTTAGGCAGAATTAGTGGAGTCTCACTTGTTTCGGTTCGGTGTAAAAATGGCTGAGGTAAAAATGGCAGGGGTAAAAATGGCAGGGGTAAAAATGGCAGAGGTAAAAATGGCAGAGGTAAAAATGGCAGAGGTAAAAATGGCAGAGGTAAAAATGGCAGGGGTAAAAATGGCAGGGGTAAAAATGGCAGGGGTAAAAATGGCAGGGGTAAAAATGGCAGGGGTAAAAATGGCAGAGGTAAAAATGGCAGAGGTAAAAATGGCAGCGGTAAAAATGGCAGAGGTAAATAATTATGTGGTAAAAATGTCAGAGGTAGAGTTGTCAGTGGTCGAAATGTCAGTGGTCAAAATGATAGAGATAAAACATGCCATTGATAAAATTTAGTCGTTGAAATGCAAGAGGACGAGGTAAAAGTGACAGAGAATTTTTTTTTCTTCATGTTTCTGACACCTTTCTCGCAATACGCGCTTTTCGTGCCTTCTCCTGAAATAAAGCACAGGGAGACCGGGGAGAAATATGGGACACTCATGTAACTTGAAAAATGCTCGGCCAGGCAACAATCCAATTATATCAGTAAAAGATGAGCCTCGGTATACACCTAAAAATGGACATATTAAAATATTATACAGCTCTATAGGTATCTTGTCCGTAAAATATCAAACTTACTTTAGATCTGGTAGGTCCTATACTAGGTTAATAAGTATTTTAAAAAGTGTGCAAACTTCTGAAAATAAAATTGCTTGATAACAGACATGCAGGTATGAAAAATTGGCAGGGATCTTTTACTGTTTCTGTTACCACTGGGAGAAATTTAAAAGGGCAATGTTACATTTCTCCCCGCGGCACATGTAAAGAGAGTCTTGCAGAGCTTCAGCGATCCCTGTGTAAATTGAATCGCGATCATAGTGTCATAGGCGGTGATTTCAATCTATACCTGGATGGGGTTGGATTGGATTTTCTTACTGTTGTTGCATAAGGAGGGAACAACGTCATTTTCGGTGGCTGAATCTACCAATCTTTAGCAACACACCATGTTGATAACATAATGGAATCTGACTTTGGAGCAACAGCTCAGTTTGAAAGGCATCAAACATTTACATTTTTTCGCCTGCGGATTCATTCAACAATGATTGAAAGAAATCCCATGGCAAACTATCAGTTTTTACTCTCACTAGAACAGTTTATTGCTAAAGTTCGTCTCCAGTTTTAATAGGCATAAGTTTGTAAAGTGACTACAAAGTGTTCATTTAACTTCGAGATATTTGTTTTTGCGCCATGTGATGCTTGAACAATGTAATAAAATATTTTGCAAGAGCTTATTTATTTTTGCGCCATGTGATATACTTGAACAATGTAATAGAATATTTTGCAAGAGTTTACTTATGTCTGCCGATACATCTGCTGTAGTTTATTTTTTGCGTTTTGTATTTTTACTTCTACATTATGTCGTGATCAGGCCTTGTGAGATAAACAGGCTCCTACGAAACCTGAATGTGAGAAAATAATATTGAACAGGTGAAAAATTAGTGGTTTGCTTCGACTATGTCTCCTTCACTTCTTTACACTAAACAGTTCAAAAAATGAAAAGTAATGACAATATACTAGCCTGGACGTGAGCGGAATTCGTTTGTGTAAGAGTGTGTATGTGAGAGTATGTATATCTGCGTATAATTTTATGTTTATGCCAAAAGTGGGTTCGTGTGTGTGTGTGTGTGTGTGTGTGTGTGTGTGTGTGTGTGTGTGATAACTTCATTGGGCGAAACAACGTAGGATTATACTGTTTAAGGGTTTTGCATCATTGTTGGAACGCCCTTATAATGATAAATGATAATAATAATAATAATAACAACAACAATATTACTGAATAATGAAAATAATTTCCCATAGGCCTACTAGGCTCTTAGCTGGTTTATTATTTCTCTGCACACAGACAGATTACGCCACTGCACTTGAATCAAACTCAGAATAATGAGAGTGCTCTAATCTTTTTAAAACATGATTAAATCAATATTCTTCAAATCTGCAATTTGGATTTGTTAATTCGAGAAATACATTTTGCTCTGACTAGGATATCATTCAAGACCTCTTCATACGTTTATATCTGACGAAATCGCTCTCATTACTTCTGACATTTTACCTCTGCCATTTTACCTCTGCCATTTTTACCTCTGCCATTTTTACCCCTGCCATTTTTACCTCTGCCATTTTTACCCCTGCCATTTTTACCCCTGCCATTTTTACCTCTGCCATTTTTACCTCTGCCTACCCCTGCCATTTTTTGACCCCTGCCATTTTTACCCCTGCCATTTTTACCCCTGCCATTTTTACCCCTGCCATTTTTACCTCTGCCATTTTTACCTCTGCCATTTTTACCCCTGCCATTTTTACCCCTGCTATTTTTACCTCTGCCATTTTTACCTCTGCCATTTTTACCTCTGCCATTTTTACCCCTGCCATTTTTACCCCTGCCATTTTTACCTCTGCCATTTTTACCTGGCACCCTTGTTTCGGGGTTCATAGCATGTGAATGCCAAAACATATCTTACATCTCTCTCTCTCTCTCTCTCTCTCTCTTACACACACATACACACACACGTCCACACTCAAAGATATAACTTGATACGTGCATGCTATATCCTATCATGTAAACATTTTGCAATAAGTCCTAAAACATAAGGAGATATCATAATTTTTCTCAATAAACCATAGCTGCAATGAACGGTTTAGTCTATAAAAAAAAAATCATTATAGGCCTAACTATTGTTCGCATTTTGTATATTTAACAAACCTTAACATTGATTATACTAATTAAGATTTTTACATTGGTGTTTTCTATCCCAAACTCACATTCAAGAACTATTTTGAAGCACTATAAAGCTGGGTTTTTGTTTCATCTGCAAATGGTAGATACAGATGTATTGCATCAAAAACAATCACCTTCTATAGCAGCAACGCGTACACCTGTCCAGACTTGGCGTGATACGCATGGATACTGGTCCTGGACATAACCACCAAGTGGAAAGCCACCTATGTTCTCTCATCAATTTATATATTGTTCTCTTACTTCCACATAACTCTCGGTCTCCGATTCTTTTGTTCTCGGGGGCTTATTCTGTTTTTTCCGCGACATAACCACTGGAAAAAAATTCACCTATAGAGTTATGGTACACTAAGAATGCTATCAACTCTCGTAATTAATTTTCTCTAATTTTTTACAAGATTACGGTTTAACATCTGAGCACTTCAATTTTCATCAGCTCAAACTCGTGTAAACAGCAAGCAGAGAGGTGACCTGTAGGGCTCACACCTGTAAATAAAATGGAATGTCCCTGACCGCTTCACAAAATGAAAAAAAGCATTCCTCTACAAACTGCATTTTGGTTGGAACATGAAAGCTTTTCTCATGGAATTTAAAGGGACTATAATTATTTCACTGGGAGCATGTACAGAAAATAGGTGATTTTTTCTTTTGTGAAAAGAAATCGTAGTCTTGCTTTGCGGACCCTTGGACAGAGTTTGAGCTGATGAACCCACCATGGAAATTTGATGGATGAAAGGGTATATCTCACTTATCTAGGTTAGTGATGATGAATTACCTCAATTCTTTAAGCTATATTTTACATCATCTTTTTTTAGCCCTGTACCACAGAACTCTGTGCCCTTATGGCCTCACGCTCCTAATTCAACTCGCGCATTGCCTACCGGGAAGGCAGTACAAAGATGAGGTAATGTTATTTTTTACCAAGAAAATCATTAAAATCAGTCAAGTGGAAAATTGCCATCTTTGGTAGAGTTTGACATTGCTTGAGGACAGAAGCTTCTGCAGGCTATGAAGAAGTTGTGTGAATCAGGGTTTTTGTATTTTGAATGAATTTTTATTGATGTACGAGGTAATTTGCTATTTTTATCGTTTTTGAGAGTGACTGGATGACTAGTCTCGTATGGAGGCTCTTAACTTTTTTTTAGAGCTGGAAAACATCCCAAAATATGTTGTTTGCTTGAAAGCAGAGAAAATTTCCCTTCATCTGCTTCAATTAAAAAAAAAAAAAAAAAATCTATGATTCGATTATTTTATGATTCATGGAATATATGCTGCATTTAACACAGGTTTCTATGGGAGCCCAGAAAAGGAGCGTGAGGCCTTATATAAAGCACTCTGCTGCGAGAACGCCCTCTGCAGCCGATAAAAAGCCATTTTTTATGTTGATTGTCTAGCCCTTATACACATTATATACAAATCAAACTCTCAATTTCTCTAATCGTTACAAGATTACGGTTTAAGATTGTACGAATGTGCCGATGAATATCAACTTTAAGTTCTTCTTCCTAAATAAAAGGCAACATTACGTAAAAAATGTTCTCTGATGGTTCTCGTAGGGATCAGTTTATGCGTATAAACAATTAATGTAGTCCCATCACTAACCAAGGAGGTGACACTCTCACCTCCCTGCACTAAGTTTATGAATATGTATCACTTTAT
The DNA here is from genome assembly GCF_040938485.1 of Diadema antillarum. Taxonomy (NCBI): domain Eukaryota; kingdom Metazoa; phylum Echinodermata; class Echinoidea; order Diadematoida; family Diadematidae; genus Diadema; species Diadema antillarum. The sequence continues at coordinate 43,009 of NW_027270917.1, forward strand.
GAAATTTTGCTACCACAAAGAGGGCATTTTGAATTCATTTTCTCGTCTGATGTTTTGAACAGATTCGTCCTTTACGCTACATCTATTACATAATTGTTCTGTAATTGGTGATCTCTTTCGTTGTTAAAATCATTATTTCATCATAATATTAATTTTCGTTAATGCATATAACATGCTGTTCCTTTCACAATATTATACCGTTTATGCCATTCTTCTGTTTTAAAAAAAGGGTTATAGTGTATGTTTTTATTCTGTCACGGACTTAAGATATATTTAGATTGGACTGAATAGAGACATTATTTTGATTTAATGGTTGGCGGTGGCGTTTAAAAACAAGGAACTTGCGACACAGTGGAAAGTCCCAGCGGGAGATTTTCTTTGGCGAAGTTCCAAAGTCCTAACCATGCGATCCTATACCTATGCTCAACTGGCTGGGAGTTTTCAACGCCTGTTATATGACCCGTCTCTCTTTTTCTGTTACATTTTGTTTGTTTGTTTGTTTGTTCGTTCGTTTGTTTTTTTGTCAAATTATCTTCCGAAAGGCATTGTTTTTATTCTCATGAGAGTCTTATATAGGCTTTTATTTTTCCCCTGATCACTTGCTTTCTCCTTGACTTATTCAGCATTATCCAGACACCAGTGATTACAGTGTTATGTGTTCAATATCAGTATCAACAGGGGATACAAAAATCTTTAAACCCTGGTAATGGCGCTCTTAAAAGCATCTCGCAGCCTGAAAGGTATGTCATGGATCAAAACACCAAGTCCTTATCGGCGTAGTATGATCTAGTGTACACTGAACACCAAGTATAGGCCTATACTCTTTCCTGACTGTTTATCCCCGCGCGGTTATCTTCCAGTTCATAAAAGGTATCTGAATAATACACGACGGCCATAATAGCACACATCCAATCAAAACAATTGATGATTATATGAGTATGGACTTAGAAGGCGTTTCGATCTCTTGAACTGGCCACTCCCACAGATCGACGGTCATCGTTGTCATACATTTTCAAACATCTCCGTCTCAAATTCATGAAAAAAGACTTTCGCTATTTCTTTCCACACCAAGACGACCAGACAAATTCAAAGTCAAAGAGATATACGTACCATACAGCTGTACCAATCTCCTCGGTCAACACATCAAAGCGTCCGCACATAGCTCACAGCAAGTTAAATTTGATATGATAATATTATCATTACAGGACAATATCAATCATGACATTTCCCCCTCTTATGTATGAGTGGGAGAGTTTTTTGGCGATTGTATCATCGCCGAGGATGACTTCTCTATAAAGACTTAACTTTTCGTGCATGCAATCACTATAAGGACTGTACTGTACGTTATTTTTTCCGTGTGAGTTAAAAAAAAAAGAATCACTGTTGCGTCCAACTTCACCCTATGTATACCCATCTTAGCTCGAAAGTGAAGTTTATCTCATTATATAGAGAGAGTGAATTTAGCCTCCTTTGATTTGGGTTCAAGCCTATACAGTGATAGAGACAACGTGCAAGGCAGAATTTTGACTATGTCAAGATCTTACGCTACGTGTTACAAAAAAAAATCCCACTTTTGATCCTTATAGTTCGAAAACTAGAAAATTACATAACACTGCCATTGATAATAAGTAATAGCTGAATAGTGTACAATTCAGAGGTAATTTTAAAATGAAAGCATAAATCAGTTTCATTAAATCCATAATTGATTTAATAGTTAGATTCCAAATTTTTGTTAAATTTTAATCATCTGTACAAAACTTTAACTTTGACACATACCAATGATGTGTGTACGAACCTGGCCCCTGAACAATGGACATGAATATCACCTGTTCTGAGCTCTGCTGGCTAGGCTTCTGGTCTCTAGTCGATCTCCAAGGAACATGAATGGCGCTGCTAGTCTGAATTCATGGTAAAGGGTGAAATGCATGAACCTGGGGAAAAAAGTAAGCGCATACTTTCATGTGCTTGCATACACTACATTTCAGGATGAATAAAAACTAGCTGTGATAGTGGAATTCCTCATGAGTAGGACCATTGTCTGGGTGTTGACCACACACTCCCATACACACTAAAATTGATCCCTGTGCAAAACTAAACTTTTATACAGGGGGTTGAAAATAGAGAAAAATCTGAACCCTAACATGAAAATTATTCTTGAATTTAATGAAATCGATTAATGCTTTTATTTTCAAATAACCTCCACAAAATTTTACACTATTCATCTATTGCTTTGTGTCAGTGTTATTTGATATATGGGAATAAATGTAACACCCAGTAGTTGAACCAACATTCTGATCGTAAATTTCCTGCCAAATCATGTTAATATCAAGAGGAGGAAAACAAAGGCATAGCGCACGTTTTGATATTCACTGTGCTGTGTATAGACTAGCTAAATCCCGCAATATTGTTGTTACATGTACTGACTGCTTTGGCACCGCAATTATTGCATCAGCCGGGGCAGCGTGGTTTCAAAAGAGAATGCGGATGTACTTCGTTATGATCAGCTTTGCTCTCATCGGCACGTTATTACGTGTGTATGGGGTAGTAAAATCTCAGCGGACCAATCAACGGCTAGGAAGTAAATTTATGAATGGGGCTATGTCGCTGTGACGAGCCTTGAGCAAAAGGGTGATGCAAGAGTGTACATTCCATTCTAGATATGGGGAGTAAATGTTATTCAAAATCCGCATTTTTTTCTCCATGCTAACTCCACCATCAGGCTCCCAAAATAAAATCTGTTCAGATTTCGATCAAATGCTATATCCATAAGAATGTCTTTGATCACAGCTACTGAGTACATCGGAGAGCTTTACCTTTATGTACAAGTCGTACAAGCCGACAGTCACGTGGTTTCAATGTTGTCAATGCATGCTCCGAGCACTGGGCCAAATCAGGCGTGACGCGCGCACACACACCCATTCTTTCGATCAACCGCTAGTACGTTGTTGTACTGTATTCGCTCTGTCTGTGTGTGTACCAGTAGCGAGCGGCGTACTATACCTCGTGCGTTGGGATCGTTGTTTCTATGTGGCTGCTGTTGTTTTGTGAAATGAATCGACGGTCCTTCACTGACACTGATTTGTGAAAATACCAGGTGAAATGGTCATTGTTATCTAGAGATCTGCAAGTTTACTCCTGTTGTGGTATTTGACTAGAGATATATTTGCTGTTGAAGTTCTTAACACGGCGGGCGACACAAGCAAAAGACGGAGATTGCATACATCTGAGCATACCGGCCTTTTCACGTGGCGTTCATTCATTGAGTGTGGGTTGTTTACGTCGGATATACTAAGCTAGCTGGGAACTGACTGGGTCCATGCTGCATGCTGTGTCTCTGCACACCGAACTCGGCCTTGGCTATTTACAGTCATTTTTCAGGTTGGACGGAACACTTGTGACTTGTGTAACTTAAATGATACACCATCGAAATTTGATATTTATATTAGATAATATCCAATAATTACTCAACTCTATTAGAGGTAATCTCCAACCAAGTCGGTGGATATGGCTGATGAAAAACAGACCGCGAAGGGTGGTAACGCAGCCGTTGCTGACCCAGTGGCAAATGGCGACGATACTGGGAGTGATCGCATTGTTCTAAAACCCAAGATCTCTCTCTTTAATGGCATTACCATTATCGTTGGAATCATCATTGGTTCTGGCATTTTCATCTCACCTCAGATTGTACTAATGTACAGTGGCTCTCCGGGTATGTCTCTGGTAGTATGGGTGGTATGCGGCATTTTCTCTATGATCGGTGCTCTATGCTACGGGGAGCTCGGAACCATGATCACCATGTCTGGTGGTGATTATGCCTACATTCTAACAGCTTTTGGCCCTCTTCCAGCCTTCCTCTTACTGTGGGTTACACTGGTCATCATCCGGCCTACAGCTCAGGCTGTTGTGGCTATGACCTTTGGCAAGTACTTGCTTCAGCCATTCTTCACGCTGGACTGCCCCCCACCAGACATTCCTGTTAAAATTCTGGCAGCCTCGTGCATCAGTAAGTAATCATTAATTAATATGAAAGACCTCTCAAGAGTGTTTTATGATGAAATCACTAAAATGAATTGTCATTGTTTTGACCTCAATAGATGCATCCCCATGAATATGCAGAGCTGGAAGGAGCCGGAGCAGCAATGTAAACAAAGTAGGAGGTGAAAGCAACTCGGTCAAATGCAAGCAAAATGTACATTTGTAGGCTCAATGTATTGGTAGTATGGGCCTGGCTGGGCACAGTTAGGCTGTGCCATGTGGGTTAACAATTACAAATAATGCATTTTACTGTACATTGTACATGTATTGATTTTGTATCTACCTGTAAATTGTATGTTTGCTGTGAAATGGCAGTAGGGTAGAGGGTTAACCCCCTGCCCCTGGCCCTTATTATGATTGTCACACATTGTACTTTACAATGTACAGTGTACATGTACATTGTAGATGTATGCAAACAGTCGCAATGCTACATACGTGTAATTATTGTCTACAAATAACATGTAAAAGCCCTCTGCATTATACTATCATTATTTTTCTCACTCTTTCCAGTCTGATTTTTTTTTTATGTTGTACAGTGTACAACATGTACATTTTGTATTTCTATACAAATGTACTGTAACCATCAATTCTAAACTGACAATGACAAAACCTCTTTTCTGTGTGTACAGTGTACACCTGCTCTTTATACCTTGAGAGTACATGAAACTTCTATCGTGTAACAAAAATACACATAATGCAGAGAAGTAGTGCTACCCTTAATTAAGTGTCATTGTAGTTGGTTCATATAGCCAATGGACACAGATGTCATAAAGAAAACAAAAAGATGGTTCAGTGGTCACTTTTTCATGAGTTAAAGGGATGGTACAGTATTGGTGGAGATGAGAATTAGGCTTTTAACTTTTTGCGAGATACCAAGAAAACACTTATGAAATACATAGTACAGAGCATACCATTCTAAGAGGAATTCAAAGTTGATTTGATGAAAATCGGGTTTAGATTGACTGAAACATCCAAAAACAAAGTAAAACAATGCGATCGTAAAAAAGTGTGGGTCCCACACTTTATTAGAATCGCTGTGTTTTGGATATCTCAACCATTTCAAAACCAATTTTCATCAAATAAACATTGAATTCCTCGTGGAATTACATGCTCTTTCATATTTTATAAGAGGTTTCTCATTATTCCACCAAAACATGTTAGAAACCTGAAATTAAGTCTCAACCAAAACTATCGATCCCTTTAAATTGATCACATGTACTGTACATGGTTGAGCGTTTGAACAAGAGTGTCATACATGTAAGATAAACATGGTAAAGAACTGTATGAATGTACAATATACAGTATAATACAGTTTAATGTACAACATGTATACACACCTACACATGTACATGTGTAGCAACTGAAAGTTATGAATGTTGCAATGACATCCTGCGGATGTTGTGGATGGAGGTCTTTTCCAGCTCTTGTTATACTTGTACATGTAGAACCCTACTCCTGGGCCGCAGACTAACACTTTTTTTCTACTGGTCCGACCTGTCTGTCAGACCAGTAGCCCAGTTTTTCCATTTTTTTACTTGTCCATTCCTGAAAAAGTTACTGATCACACAGTGATTTTTACTGGTCAGGGACCGTCAGGGACCGTCGGCCGAGGGCCAGTGTGCAGCATTGCCTATTCTCATCGCCCACTTAATGCCCAAAATGATCAAAATACAGTGTATGATTTGTCCTGAACTTGCATACTACAATGTATCTGTATGTACACTGTATAGAAGTACCGGTATGTATTGAGCAAGTGCTACAGCAGAATTTTACAAGAAAATGCAACTACAGCTTACAATTTAAGTACAAAATGCAAATTATGTACAGCTACATGTACTTGTGTGTGGTACCATGCCATGGTAGTGATTACTTTGTGCACTGAACAGGTCCATGTGCATGTGTCATCAGCCTGATCAGAGTCTCTTGGCCATCATTATGGATACTTTTTGGGTTTTCTTTTTGTATTTTTTTCCACAATTTTGTGAACATACAAAATGTACAGTGTACATGTACTAGTACAGTTTGTACCTTTTTGCCAAATTTCATGTTCCGTGTTCAATAGTCCAAAGATTTACTTGATTTCACTTGCCTTTTCTGTTTCACTGATACACATGTACATGTACATTGTAGTAACACCTTTTCACTTCTAATTGTTTGTAGGGGGTGTTATCCTGTGTAGTTTGATATCTCACACCCCCCCCCCCCCACACACACACACACACACAATCACACCGTACAAATCAGTTAAATTATGTGTGTTTTATTTTGCGTTTTTTCCCACTATTATATAAATATAGTGCCTTTTTGGCAAATTTCAAATCCATATTCAATAGTCCAAAAATTTGCTTGATTTCACTTGCCTTTTCCGTTTTTACAGATATATAACACTTTTTTTTTTCACTTCTTATTACCGGTATGTTTGTAGGGTGTATTATCCTGTATACTGTATATGCAGTGGCAGATCCAGATGGGGGTGCACCGGATGCGTGCCCCCTCTTTATTTTTTGTTAAAACAAAAGAAATAAAATGAAAATAAGTGGGGGATGTGCGCCCCCGTTTAATTTTGTAAAGGTGCCTCCCCATTACGGAATTCCTAAATCCACCCCTGGCTATCTCACCCCTCCCCCCCCCCCCACCCCCAACACACACACACAATCACACTGTACAAATCAGTTTTGTGTGTGTGTGTTTTTCCATGTGGAATGGGGGATTGGACGTGGGAAGATTATGCAGTCTACGTCCTCACTGATTTGCCATGGAGACTGTCAGTTTTCCAGGCACCATTGTCTGCATATCCATAATTCAATGTTAATGTTTTACACATTTGTAATACGTTGTATCATGTAAACGAACTTTAGTTAGCAGTACGTCGTACAGAAAGGATACAAACCACTGTATTAGTTGCATACATGTACCAGGGGTAGGCCTGCTGTGTTTTCCCTGGTTTTCCAAAGGGGAATATAAAAGGCTAGTATGCTACACAGTATTCATACTGTAGGCCGTGTCACACCTTTCCGGGCAAGCTACTCGGGCTTGTTGCGAGGAGGGATTTTCCAGCACGCAGGAGAATTTCCCCGGGCGGACAAGAATGTTTGCGAGTTTCGCACTTGTTTCTTACCTACTAGACGCGTGCTACTTACCTTCTACTTGCGTGTATTCCATGTGACCTGCCTGAGAGCTTTGAAACCGATCCGTTTTCTGTTACGACCGACTTACAGGTGCTGAGAAGTACCTGCGTTGGAGTTGCCTGAGAGGTGCTGCCGGTAAGGGTCTCCTACTGGTGTTCTGCGTGTACCTCTGAAAGCGAACCCCCACGACTCACCCGGAACAAGTTTTGCACATGCTCAAGGCCTTGTCATACCGTATCTGGGGAAGTTTTGCGGCTTGACTCTCCGCAGTTGGTCCGCACCTGACAGTACCTAGCGCGTATCTCGCCTGTAGTTGCGCGGAGGTGCGCACGCAAGTCCCATTTAACCGCAGCCAAGTTTTGAGCATGACCAAAACTTTTTTCCGGTTGAGTCGCAGGGATGCCCGGAGAGGTCCACACAGAACGCCAGTAGGAGGCCCTTAGCGGCAGCACCTCACAGGCAACTCCCACGCAGGTACTTCGCAGTCCCCGTATGCAGCCAAGATAATGACATTCTGTGAGACTTCTGCCATTCCTTCAGAAGGAATTCCTTCACTGAGTTGTCAGCACCCACGCGACTGGTACACAGGTCACACAGTATACCCGCAAGTAGAATTTAAGTAGAACGCATCCAGCAAGTAAGACACATGCTCTGACTCGCCCAAATCCTTGTCTGCCCTCAGAAATTGTCCGGTATGCTGAAAAATCCCCACACACAACAAGCACGCATGCCCGGAAAGGTGTGAATATGACAGGGCCTAAACATGGATGCGGGTAAAAAGATTTGCGTGCGCACCTCCGGGCGACTACGAGTGAGATACAATGTACGTGCTGTATCACCCCTAAATGTAATATCAACGCTAAATGTAACATCGACCCTAAATGTAATACACCTTAACCCTAAATGTAATAACAACTCTAAATGTAATACATTTTAACGCTAAATGTAATAATCGAGTCAACCCTAAATGTAATACATTTTAACCCTAAATGTACAGTAATAACCGGAGACAACCCTAAATGTAGTACATGTCAACCCTAGATGTAATATCGACCCTAAATGTAATACATCTTAACCCTAAATGTAATATCGACCCTGTAAATGTAATACACCTCAACCCTAAATGTAATAACAACCCTAACTAAATGTAATACATTTCAACCCTAAATGTAATATCGACCCTGAATGTAATACACCTCAACCCTAATAACAACCCAAAATGTAATACATTTCAACCCTAAATGTAATATCGACCTTAAATGTAATACCTCTTAACGCTAAATGTAATACCGACCCTACAGTAAATGTAATACATCTTAACGCTAAATGTAATAACAACCCTAAATGTAATACATTTTAACGCTAAATGTATTAACAGTCCTTAATGTAATTCATGTCAACCCCATCAAATATGATATATTCAACGCTTAATGTAATTGCGACCTTAAATGTATACACCTGATTATAGAGAGGGTAAGCAACGCAGAATATCGGGCAAAATGTCAGGGGCTATACGAAGGAGATATGACGCAACTTTCTCTCGCAGTCTTGAAAGAACGATAATAGTTGGTTAGACTTGTTTTTGTTGTTTACCCAGGTAAAAATCACACAGTCTTATTAAATCTATCGTTTGCTGCAAAGTTAATTAGGTCCATGTGACATAGTTCTTAAATCTATTAGCTTTATCATGCTATCACATAAACATTTTGTATTCCAATCTTTATTCAGTGTTCATTATTGCTCAGAGTTTTGTTGAAAAAGAAAAAAAATGGGCAAAAGTTAAAGGTAGGGGATACCTTTTACAGACCTCCCAAAATGCAGCAAAACAGTAAATATGAACCTCAGGGGACTTGCTTAGGCCACTGCTTAGAAATTTGGAAGTCAACAGTTATCTAAAATTTGAATAATGCACAAAGCTCAACTACTCAGTAGTTCTGTGTGTCAGCCACACTTAAGCCTTTTTGTTGCATTCTTCTGTATTTGTGATCTATAAACACAAATCTAAAAGTACAAGAGCTGATGTAATAACATATAGAGTGTGTGGCAAGAATGTATATAGAAATGTTTGTAAGTGTTGATGAACTTTCTTCACAAAATATACATGATGGACACACATGCAGTACATGGAACTGCAAAGGTAGCCTAGTAATGTACTGGAATTTACGGTGAGCCCCGAAAACAATTCAATTCAAAATCTAACGGTCAAAAAAATGTACTAAATGTTACCTTCCACTTTCAATACTTTATGGGAGTTTCTAAAATGATACTCTCTTCAACATACCACTGTATTTATACAGCTCTTCATTTAAGGCGCGCAAATGGGATTCCCCACCTTTAAGTCAGTTTGCCTTACTCATACATTCATATATCATAGGAAAGTCAACATATAAATGGTGACTCAAAGATGATTAAAAAGACATCTGTATTTCTTTTTGCTTTACTGGCATTTTTAAATTTATTTCGTGTACCCTCCCCAAGACCAATTATTGTCCCAGTTTCGTGTAAGTATAGTCGTGATTACCAGGAGTCGTGAACAATGTCATGAGGCTAATATTTCGGACAGTGATTTGCTGCCATGTCAATGTGTGACAGATATTTCGTCATTGAAAACATTACATAGATAATGATGGTTCGTAAAAAAAATTTGCGAAATATTTCTAAATCTTTCTACTTTCTAATTTTCTCAATCTACTCGCTTTATCAACCCGTTTCATAGGTACATGTATATGTTTTTTTTTCCTTGCAATATTATTCCTATTCAGAATTTCCTTACAAAGAATTTTTGCCCATTTCTTTTCTTTTTCATCAAAACTTTAAACAAACATGAACACGGAATGAAGATTGGAATACAAAATGTTTATGTGATTGTATGATAAAGGTATAGATTAAAAAGAAAAACTATGTCGAATGTACCTAATTAACTTTGCAGCAAACAAAGGAATTAATAAGACTGTGTGATCTTTACCTGAGTAAACGACAAAAACAAATCTAAGCAGCTATTGCTGCTCTTTCAAGAGTGCTATAAAAAGTTGCGTCATCCCCTTCATATTGACCTTTTGCCCGCTATTCTGCGTTGGTTACACTCTCTATAATGAGGTTTTTACATTTAGGGTGGTAATTACATTAAGCGTCAAGATGTATTACTTTAAGAGTTGACATGAATTACATGTAGGATTGTCATTACATTTAGCGTTAAAATGTATTACATTTACAGTAGGGTTGTTATTACATTTAGCGTTAAGATGTATTACATTTAGGGTCGATATTACATTTAGCGTTAAGATGTATTACATTTAGGGTCGATATTACATTTAGGGTTAAAAAGTATTACATTTAGGGTCGATACTACATTTAGGGTTGACATGTATTACATTTAGGGTCGATATTACATTTAGCGTTGATATTACGTTTAGGGGTGATACACGTGCTAGGTACTGTCATGTGCGGGTCATCTGCGGGGACCTCCGGGTAGTAAAAATTGTTCTTCATAAGTCGCACGCAAGGCTCTTCGCCATCATTGTAGAGAGTGCGGCATGCTGAATATTTCTCTAAAGGAACCACGTGTTTTATATAATACTGGTTGTGTTTTTTTTTGGGGGGGGGGCGGGGGGGGGGGGGGGGGGTTCGCCAGCAAAATTTCCCGCGCTTGAGAGCTTCCCAGGCACATTGTCCTGCTTTTGTTCTCATGTATAGAGCCATTGTATTCACTGCAGTTCACTATCACGCCTCGCTGATTTAGGGAGTTTGCGTAACTTCATAGGTCTTTGTTATATTTTTATCCACGTCCATATCGCCGCGTGTTTAGATAAACTGGCTAATGAATGGTTATGACTGGAGTCTGCAAAGCAGTACATGTACTTTATACAAATTGTACTGTCATTGAAGGACACAAGTGGTTTTCGACAGCCAGCAGTCGTGGGTGTTCCAGGACAGAAATGTACGTATCTGGCTACCGGAACGTATGTACAATACTGGCTACTCTGTCAGGGCCGGGCCGGGAGGGGAGTGTCTCGGGCCCCCACTTTTTCTCTTTGGTGTTTTGGCATTGTAATACACTGATGTACATAGGGTCTAACCACTGCCCCCCCCCCCCCCCTCCTGGAAGTAGCACCAGAAAAACGAGGTTTCGTGGGGTTTTAGCTCACCTCGTGCGTCGTGCGTTGTCCGTTGTCCGTCGTCCGTCGTGCGTAAACTTTTTAGGTGATCCGAGTATCCTCTCGGATCACCTTCTGTGTCTGTCCTGATTCTTTGTTCTTCCTTTTTTCTTTTTCTTTTCTCCTCAAAAGTTTTGCAGACGTACACTCTTGTGAGCTCAGAAAGTCCTCTGCCTATCAATTTCTAACTCATACCATGTATTGTATGTCCCAAAGACAAATCTAATGTATCATTGTGATTGCTCGACCGTGACGTCACTATGACGTCATTCTATGAAACACATTCTCAATCATATCTCATTAATTGAATAGAATTTTTCAATGAAATATACGTCACATATATTTCAAGTTATGCGCATTCTACTCATGTTCTCAAAATTCATATTTTCTCTTAAAACGTGCGCGTACGCGCGCTTGAAATATTTGTATGCTCAAATCGAGCTCAATTTTTTTTTTGCACACGTTTCAGACCATTTGGAGCATATTTTGAAAAATGGAAAAAATTGGACGGACGCGTACGCGCGCGCACATCCGTATACACACGCACAGTTCATATGCAATAGAAATTTCCCGTGTTTTCACATTTATCGGATGCCTGAAATGTCAAGGAATATTTCTACCAAGTTTCCAGTCAATCCGACTTAATATGACGTCATACGGGCCCGTCAAAGTTGAAATTCCGCGCGCGCGTCAATGGCGATATACAGTGCAACTATGCCAAAAACCCGCCAATTTTAAATCCGATTTTACTCGTCAGGATGGACGGTGAACCCCCATTTTTTTTTTTTACATATTCTGAAAGCTAATGAGTTTTACATGTGATTTCATGGGTTGGCGATGCTGAAAAATGACTGAAATTTATCAAATTTCTTGATAAAATAAAAAAAGTAAATTTTCAAAATGACGTCATCAAATTTCAAGTTTACTCAAGCGTATCTCACTTTTCCTTGGCCAATTTTCACCCAGATTTCAGTATGTTGTAGATTATTAAATGTTCTTTCATTAATGTGCTAACAACATTTTTATTGAATGACAGCATCACCTCGTAAAAATGGATTGAATGTAATCTTGTCAAATTTGACCAGTTTCCGTGTTATCTCTATGGGAGTGCAGTTTTTCTGGAAATGAAAATTGACATGACTATCTTTATCGAGCACTAGCTCACTTATGCTTCAGTGAATTTCTCCCAGATGTTAATATGTTGTAGCTGAGACTTTGGGCTATCGTTGGTGAGCCCTTCGTTTTTTCATACGGCGTCGGCATCACGTCAAAAAATTTGGTTGAAATTAAAGCTCGTCTTCGATACAGTAATTGAGATATTTCTTTCTTTCTGCAACTTTCTTTGCAATAACTCAAGAAAAACAGCCCCTATCACCCCCATATTTTGCACACGTTTAGTTCATGTCACGTACATTGTTTCATAAAATAACAACTACTTGATCGGACACCGTCTTGGGTATGTAAATTAGGGTCAAAGGTCATAAATGTTTCATCCTGTATCTTGGTGAATACATGTCCTATCTTTCCTATATTTTGCACACGCAAAGACCATGTTACAAGGATCATTTCACAAACTAACCACTTTTTGCTCAGATGCCATCTTGGGTGTGCAAAGTGGGGTCAAAGGTCAAGTATACTTCATTCTGTATCTTCGTAAGTGTATACGGAATTTGGTACCAAAGATGGCAGGTCTGACTCCCTTTTCTAAATAAGAATCCAAACATCACACGGCCGATGTCCCCTAAACGCATATAAAACATTTATGGTCATGCCTATAATTGGGATCAGGACTCATGAATCATTGATTTCCAAATAGATCGGATCACCTACTTTGTCAGTGTTGACAAATTCCAAGTCTAGTTACATTTCCATCTTCTTCTTGAGAACCCCATGACCGATTTTCACCAAACTTGGCCGGTAGCATCCCTAGGGGGACAGGATCTCAATTTGTTCAAATGGGCACCATGGCCCACCTGGGGGCCCAAGGGGGACCCAAACACCCTAAAATTAAGGAATCTTTAAAAATCTTCTTCTCTAGAACCAGAAGTGATAGGGCTTAGTTGATACTATGAATAAGTACATTCATGACTGTAGTTTCAAGTTTGTTCATGGGGGAATCAGGGGTGCCCCCCGCCCCTTGGGACCCAGGGGAGGGGGTGGGGAGGGGTCCTAATGAAAATCTTCACTTTGAGATCACCATGTCTAATTTTCACCAAACTTAGTAGGTACAGTTGTAGCATCCCTAGGGAAATAGGATCTCAAATGGGCACCATGGCCCACCTGGGGGGTCCCCAGGGGGGCCCAAACCCCCTAAAATCAAGGAATCTTTAAATCTTCTCTAGAACCAGAAGTGATAGTGTTTAGATAATACTATGAGTTAGTACATTGATGGCTGTAGTTTCAAGTTTGTTCATGGGGTTGGCGGAATCAGGGGTGCCCCCCCCCCCCCCCCTTGGGACCCAGGAGAGGGGATGGGGAGAAGTCCTATTTTACAGTTGTAATGGAGCCTGAATTGTACATGTTCATCTTCTTGAAAACCTCATGAATTTTGACCAAACTTAGCAGGTAGCATCCCTAAGGGGATAGAATCTCAATTCCTTCAAATGGGCACCATGTCCCTCTTGGGGGCCCCTAATTAATTTTAAAACGTGGCACCGACCATGTGTATAATGAGCAAGTGAAATTTGACTCCATTTGCTTTAGGAAAGGCTTTATTACCACTTCATTCGTTATAAACCAATTAATTCATATAGTACACAATTTTTATGGAGACTATGCAAATTATCTAATGAAAATACATGTAGATTAAAATACCTTAGGCTGTATGTGTTATACAGACATGTAGGCCTATAGTAGATTTACAAACTACACTATAGCTATAGCCCCCCCCCCCCCCCCGCGCCATTATACACTAAAGTTGTTTAGTTGTTACTGTGGTGAAAGTCAATTGTATAATATGTGTGCTTGTTATTTATTGATGAGTGACTTTTTTTTTTAGTGTAAGACACAACACTCATAGTCATGGTGTTGAATATCAAGATGAAACAAAAACCGTTAACAACTTTTTTGTTTTGTTTTTTTCAAGCAGGATATTCTGATGATAAATCTTGCATAATTAGAATATACAAAAACATGTATAACACATTCATTGTGTTAGGTGATTGATAAAAAGTCATCATACATACATATAATATAACATGTCCCTTGAATAAACAGAATGCAATATTTGATAGTAAATGATTACAGGTGATATAAATTTTAAAAATAGCGCATTAAAAAATGAAGCTAAAGCTACTTTTGCATGTTTTGTTAACAGCTTGTCGCTCAACGACAAACTATGAAATATAGAATCAACAGTAGAAGTCATGGAATAACATCTATTGAACTTGATATAAAACTACAAAGGCTATCATATGATGGCCTAAATTCAAATTCCAGCATGCAACAACTACAATGTAACTATACGCTATCATGAGTTCAGTGCCCCAAATGACAAAAGGTTGCTTGTGATTTTGAAATAAAACTCTTTCGACAATAACATTTAATTGTCTTCTCTGCTGAGGGAAATTATATTTTGCGGCCTTGCACGACCAATGAAAAACTAAACATTGATTTGATGACTTCAAAAAATCAGTTTTGTGCACATTTTGTTATTACAAAACAAAAAATCTGAAGAGTAAAATGATGCACTGATCATGTTAACCGAATAAAGGCCGCAGATGTAAGCAGGTCCCCACAAATCACATGTTTCCATTTCTCACTAAACAGTTGTGGAGTGGGTATCTCCTTTACACTGTAGCTTGTAGAAAAGATCACAGGAATTGACCCATAGCAAGTGGTGTGATGTCATGTGTACATAATTGTACATGCACATGCAGAGCCACTATAAAGAAAGTGATGCTAGGTAATGTACAGTATTAGATTTACAAAGCATTTGTAGGTTATTTAATGTATACGAAACTGACTTTCAACTCAGCTAAAGAATACCAAGAATGATTAAGGCCACAATAATTACCATTCTGAGTATACTGCATCTATACTGTGTATATAGAGACTTCATTTTTCTACATGGTTTTATAGGGAAGTTCTTCATGGCGGAATTTCAGTATACATGTACAGTTGTACTTGTACCTCCATTGCATTATACACATGTTGTCCCACGCATTACCAAATCTAATTAAAATCGTGTTTATTATATTAATCAACTTTAGGGAAGTTCTAGGGAAGTTCTACGACTTCTTCATGACAGAATTTCAATATACAAATGTACATTGTGTACATGTACTTCCATTGCGTTATACACATGTTGTCCCACGCTTAACCAAATCTAATTAAAGATCGTGTTTGTTATATTAATCAGACTAACTTGTCTTCTTCTGGTTATGATGGAACCTAATGTAAATTTGGTCTTTGAATTGAATTAAATTTAAAGGACAAGTTCACCTTCATAGACATGTGGGTTGAGTGAATGCAGCAATATTAGTAAAACACATCAAAGAGAGTTTGAGGAAAATCGGACAATCCGTTCAAAAGTTATGAATTTTTGAAGTTTATGCTCAGATACGGCTGGATGAGAAGACTACTGTAGCTTGTGATGTCATATGAGTACAACTATATAAAGAAAGTATAAAGAAAATTCAAGATATTCTTACTTTTCTCACATAATAAAAGAACACTCGACTTCTCTCTTTCAGAAGTCAGGGGGAATAATATTATCCCTAACATAAGTCAGTAACAAGTCAAGGAAATGTGCACTTTATTTAAAAAGTCAAGATTTGTGAAATTCTCTTTTTATTTTCCTTATATCGTTGTACGCATGTGACATCATACACTGTAGTAGTCTTCTCCTCCAGCAGTGATTGCACAGATATTTCAAAAATTCAGAACTTTTGAACGGATTGTCGGATTTTCCCCAAACTTTCACTGATGTGTTCTACTAACATTGTTGCCTTCACTCAATCCACATGTATATGAAGGTGAATTTGTCCTTGAATTGAATTGAATTGAAAAGTGCATATTGAATGACATCCATTGCAGCCCGCAGGCTGAATAATTGCGGACATCTGACAAAAACCGGCATGAATACATTCAAATATATACAAACATACAGTAAAAATATTAACTATTGCACAATAAAGTTAACCTTTACCATTAACAAAGTTTCAGGAAGATTTAATCTTCAGTTTATATGCAAATGAGAAATGACCTAAAAAGTAACACGTGGGACATGCCAGTTTTTGCACACCCCTCATTTGCGTATTTACGTACATCAGTTGAGAAACTGGAAATCATAGTCGTGATATGAAAACTTGTTATCCAGAAATTCGGGTCCCAATATCATTGGGATAGAAAAGTGGAAAACTTGATATCTTTAGAAAAAGAATAATGTCCCAAACGTTACGCTAATTCGTAATTTATGCAAATGTATTCATTTATTACTTATCACGCATGGGCAACTTTCTTTCATATTAAAATTCATGTACTTTAATATCTTTACAATGACACCAAGTTTGTCTTATTTGAATCATTTTAAATTTTAAGTCAAGAGTGATCAAAAAGCTTGAACTGGCCGATCATGTACATTGTAGGTCCTACATTAATAAGTCATAGGCCTATACCGGGTGTCCCAAAAAAAGCGGGAAAAAAGATACAGTTTTCGCATTGGGCACGGGCCAGGAAAAATCAGTGTGTGTCTGTGTGTGTGCGCGCTCCCAATATGAAAGCTGTATCTTTTGTTGACATGGATCAACGAGCTTACACAATTCACCGTATGGAACGCGTGTCGCACCCAAATTATTATCTCATAAGTCGCAAAAAATTGAAAATGACTGCATTTACAGAAATTTGCGTAGAATAAAAAGTACTGAACCAAATTTAATGATTTTGGTATCATGGTCTTCTGCGGAAGATGCTCTTTCTCATGATGTCAAATCACTTTTAGAACGCAAGGTACTGAAAATCCACCGTTCTGCTTTTTTTGGGACACCCGGTATATATATATATCAATATATATATCAATATATATATATATATATATATATATATATATGTGTGTGTGTGTGTGTTTGTGTGTATGTGTATATTGTGTAACATAATTATGTATGGTCTATTGTGAGCCCCCTCCAATATTTGCCCCCCCCCCCCCATCCAAAACTGCTTACGGCGCGCCTGAACATACATGTACCCCAATGATACGGATAGTTTCGCAGCCATTTTATTTGATGTGATAATAACATCACTGAAAACAGTCTCGACGTCTTTCTCTTTCACTGTTAAATATACATCTACAAAAACTGTAAGCTCTTTTATTTTAGTTTTATCACATCTTCAATACACCGTTCCTATAATTATGCTGAGAACGCCTGATGACACATCGCACCTATTGTACATACAGTGTAGGCCGCCGCGTTGAGTGCCGAATGACGACGCCATTCCATTATACATGGTTTATATTACAGTAGGCCTACGTCCAGAGTGCCCACTCTAATCATCTTGGAGCGAGCTCAGATCGATTTTGTCCTCTCGCTTCAGTCCAGCAGGTCTTTGATTAAATCTAATTTACCCGTTATGCCATGGAATTGAAATACTGGCAGATTGTTGTTCCATCCAATGCTAGTACTTTGCCGCCTTTTCACTTGCACCGTAATTAATTAGAGGTGATGGAAGTAGTATACCTCTTATAGTATTTATGTGAAATCATATCACGAAAGGTATACATTTATCTGCCTCTCATGCGCTGCCATTGACTAAATGTACTTCAAAATGGATAGAGGTGCCCCAGCAACCAAGATCAGACTAAAACTTATTCTTTGCATGTCTGAGAAACTATTCAACCCAGCATGATCTGCCACCATGAATCAACCAGAATTCGCAAATATGAAAAGAAGGACTCCAAAGTAAGAGAAGAGGTCAATAAACTATAAATATTTATGCACGTCATGCATGCAGCGCTAACATCGAGATGTTCTGTCGGGATGACGGGAATGTATAGGCCTACCTCCCTTATTGTGTATAGAAGCACCACGGGGTCACCGGAAACATCAGGAAATTATAAGGGTGTACGAATCAATAGGGTTTTCATTGACAGTTTGTTATGCGTGGTGAAAATAAATTGACTATTGCTCCTATATTGTATGTATAAGATTTCTTTTCAATATTTACCAAAGGCATTTATTTAGTAGACACTGAGCTGCCCAAATTTGTAACTTCAGATAGCTACTAGTAACTCCGATGATAGCGACGCTCTAAGGGCCTCTTACTTTTCGCACGGAATTCGTGGGGCCTACATGTATACTACCTTCACTAATAAAGGCAGTGAAACCCAAAATAATTCCGAACTATTAAATTAGATGCAATGCGGGAACATTTGTGAATGTTTGCACTTCAAGTTGTCACCACGTACTTGTATATTACAGAAGGCACATCTGACATAGCTCTTGTGACGTTCCTACAAGTACATGAAGAGAGATGTAAGTGCTTCATGATCGCTAGTGTGTCCAGGAAACGTATCGATCGAGAGAGAGAAAATTAAAATCAGTGCTTGTGTTTGCAGGACGCAGGAGTTCACCCGTTACAGTCGCCTTACGAGTGCTTTGCGTCGCCAGTTCGTGCGTATAAAATAATTGGCACACTCCGCCTAAAACGCAAGCATTAGAATCACTTGAAGGTGATAATCGCAGCAATGAACGCGAAGATGTACGAGATGAATTTCTATCTGAATTTTGTCATCAAATCTAGAAACTGAACCCTTTCATATCGTGAGAGTTTCTAGGCCTGAAGTACAGTACGTGCTCTCCGTGTATGACGCTTTGACCCGAAGGTCGCAAGTATCATGACCTTATGTCATTGTCATCAGTGTTTCCTGTACATCGCACGGTTTACGTGAGAGCTGGCAGATGGATTGATATTCTCCGAATCAATTGAGAAGTGAAAGGAATATCATATCAGTGTCAGTGATCCACACGGGTCTCCTTTCTACTGTACCCCTCGGATGAAAGACAGAAATTCAAGGATGTGAATACAAGAGCGACCCGTAGGCGATATCCAAATTTGGAAATTTCACCATATTCAAGTGTTCTTCGCAGTCATATAGAACTAACTTGTACAAAATTATAGCGAGTTTATTTACGAAACAATGATATCGGCCCTAATTACATTTGCCAACTAAAACATAACACGATGATATCCTCGCCTCACAGTCTCACATGTATTTGTTTAGAAATAAAAATAATGGAAATCATGCATGTTTGTGTCGCAAAATTTGAAATCGTTACTGTTTTGGAATGGTTGATGAGATGAATGTTTCTCAACTTTGCGCAGAAGCTGCGAGACGTTTTGAGGCAATAATCATCGCATATACACTTGTACTGTCATTGCCATAAATAATATATTGCGAGCGATCTTACATTTCATGAAACAATAACACTTTATTAAAGCTCCTTCGACTTTTAAAATTTTGAAATGGAATGAAATACGTAGATGAAATCTCCGCATATTAGTCAACTGTAGTGTATAGAGTTTAACTGTGAGAAGACATGTCGTTGGTTGAAATTCAAAGTATAGTGTCCCTGGGAATCTGAACTCTAGGAGAGCAAATGGAAATACAACAATATTAGAACACATCAGCGAAGTTTAAGGAAAATCGGTTGAAAAGTTTTGATTTTATAAAGTTTCGGTGCCGCCATCGCTGGATGAGAAGGCAAGCATTTTGTTACTTTATGCATGTGCAACGATACAAAAAGAAAATAATTACACGTATATAGAAAGAAAATCAACATGCATGTATTATTTTCACTTTTCTATAGCATTTTGAAAAAGCAATTAAGTTGCCTCTTTTAGAGAGCAATGAGAATAGTGTGAGTAGCATGTCGAGGAAATGTGTTATTTTCATTTAAGAAATGACATTTTGTGGAATTATCCTTATATTTTCTTTATCGATGTCCTGCAGTGACCTCACGAACCTGTAGTATTCTCATGCAGCGATGGCGGCATTGAAACTTTACAAATTCATAACTTCCCTGTTTTTCATAACTTTTCCTCAAACTTAGCTGATGTGTTCTGCTGTAGTGTTGCTTCATTCACTCAATCCACATGTCATTTGGGTTTTATCGGAAACCCCCTTCAATGTAATAAACGCTTATCAAAGTGATTCGTCTTGCATACCAGGCTGCCGTTTTCTGGCTTGCCATTGCAAGACATAACTGCTATAATGTTTTCATGCGAGACACGTTTTTGTGAGTGACGAAATACATGTTGCCATGGCACAGGTATTTTTCATACAAATCGTACAAAAATATGTGGATTGAGCCAATTCCCTCACTTTTTGAGCATTTGACTCGAAATTTGGCTCATAATTATCACCGCCATGAGGAGGTTACTGTACGAACTTTATCTTTCGTCATTTTCGAACAATGTGTTGCCATGGTAACATTTTTTTTAATGAAATTAATTAAAAACAATATTGTGGATTAGCCTAACTCCCTCAATTTTTGAGCATTTGACTTGAGATTTTGCATACATTGTGACCAACATGAGTTTTAGAAGTGCAAAACATGTCTTTGGTCAATGTTGAACAATGTGTTCCATGGTGACAGCATGAACATTGCTCGTTTGTCCAATAAAAATCATATAAAAATTGTATTATGAATTGAGCTATCTTCCTCAGTTTTTGAGCACTTGACATAAAATTTGAATGTGCGACCACTGTAATAGGATGTGAGTATATAGATGTGCAAATTTCGTCTTTCGTCAATGTTGAACAATGTGTTGCCATGGTGACATTGTTTTTTAAAGAAAATCATTCAAAAATATCTTGCATTGAGCTAACTCCCTCAGTTATTTTTTTTTTAGCATTTGCCTTGAAATTTGGCGCATTTACCGCTTTAGAATGTAAATGTGCAAAACACATTTCGTCATTGTCATCAAACCACGCATTAGTTATGGTTACAGTATTATTTTGATATGTTTATATACGTGCAAACATTGCGGATGAAGCTAACTCCCTCAATTTTTTAGCATTTTACTCGAAGTCTTGTAATTGTGACATGTGTAGATGTGAAAGGATCGTCTTTTGATAATGTCTTTTAAATAGCAATGTGTTGCCATGGTAACAGCATCTTTTGAATTTGAAAAACAAACAAACATACAGTAATATTGTGAATTGAGGTAACTCAATTAAAAGAAGAGGGAAATGCGAACGAACAAACTCATGCGTGCCAAAACCGTGCGTGAATTGCTTTTT
The DNA here is from genome assembly GCF_040938485.1 of Diadema antillarum. Taxonomy (NCBI): domain Eukaryota; kingdom Metazoa; phylum Echinodermata; class Echinoidea; order Diadematoida; family Diadematidae; genus Diadema; species Diadema antillarum. The sequence continues at coordinate 64,566 of NW_027270917.1, forward strand.
GAAGGTCCTTTCGTTCGTGTCGATAACCTGTAAAGAGTTTCGAAAGCTACCGATACATGATTGTCTATATATCATTGGCAATGATAGGGCCTACATTGTAGGTCAGATTTCTATACATTAACATATTCATCCACCTGTTTTTGCAAAGTTCCAGCTAAGTTTTAGAACTTGCGAGGGATTTCTGTGGTTCGATCCCGCTCTTCTGTATCTCGACTATTACTCGAGGAGACGTTATATGCGGCACAGTTGATGGGTCATTCTGAGTGTGTACTGTCGCCCCATTGCTGGTCTCTGCTAGACTCCTCATTAGTGAGCCATTCATCGGTAATTCAATGACTGCGGGAATCCGAACTTTATCGAAATACAATTGATAACCTTTGCGGCACTGTCGCCTCCTCTGTACTTTCTCCAAGGTCGAATGGATGACTGCTGAAGATTACTACTATGTTCTCATACTTTTGTGGCATTATAGCATAATCAATTCATTATTTGTCGGTTGTGAAATTCGCAGATAGAGTGATGTACCTGTAAAACACTATTCGGAAGCGATATTTCCTTTTATTATAACTATTGTTTACATTGTGTTATTTAACAATATTTAACACTGACTATACTGATTAACGTTTTTACATTTTTTTTTTGATAATTCTAATTGACATTGTAGAACTATTTTGAAGCACTGAAGCTTGGTTTTTGTTTCATCTGCAAATGGTAAATAATGTCTTATATCAAGAATTGAAATGCGAGGGGGAGTGCAGAAAGAATATCGAATCACGTAGAGAAAGTTCAAAAGTTCAGAGGGGTCAGAGCGCTAAAGGGTGGAGCGCAAATACCCCAAATTAGCTTATTTTCATAATTTGACATTTTCATCGTTTTCTTGGATACTGGCAGGTGGAATTTGACCAAAATTAGCGTATACAGAGGAATTGTCAGTGGATGGCGGGGGCTGTAGATTTTTTATTTACTGTATTTTTTCTTTCTTTGTGTTTTGTACAAAATTTGCTGGTGGTGGCGCCCCAGCGGGCCCCTTTGGCGGGGCCCATCATATCAGGAAAGGATGGTTAGCTGTTCCAGAAGGGGCGTGCAGCAATCCCTGAATCATAGACAGTTAACATCAAAATTATACCCCTGAAAAATTATTAGTTTTGAGCAGATTTCTTACAAGTGAAGGATGGAGTAATGGTGATTGGGTGTTAACTTTCTACTCTTATTCTTCCTCTGTAAATTGACATTAATTCCAGTTTCACCTCATTTGCATAACAATAGAAATGTTGAGATAATAAAACCCAGTCACTGTCACTCCATCCTTTACTTGTAAGAAATCTGCTCAAAACTAAAAATTTCCCAGGGGTATGAATGATTTTGTTGTTACCTGTACATAAACTTGCCTCGGATGACTAAGCGAAGTGCGCTGTTCAGATGAGCTGTATAATATTGTATGCTATATACAACTGTAGACCCGCGGAAGTACACTTGAGGTTTAGTTTAATAATACCTTTCTATAAATGCCTGTTATGTGCACATGTCTATACATGACTGTATTCTAGGTGAACACTGCGCAGCAGTTTGTGATATTACAGTGTTCAGTGATACAACGGGGGGGGGGGGGGACCAAAAACCTGTGTGTGTGACAGGAAATAATTTCACTAGATTCATATATCTAGGATGTCGAAAGAGCACGTGACCTTGTTCCTCCAGAAGACTGATGATAGGCATTTGCCTTGAAAATATATTTCAGAGATATAATTATTTTTGTTGCAAGATGACGGAGCGTGTAATTTTTTCTCAAAAATATAGATTTGAAACTACTTCAGCTGTATTTTCGGAATGTGAAATGGTCTGTAAAAAAGATTAAGAAACGCGTTTGTATACTCTTTATAACGATGAAAACACAACGGTGATTATTATAAGTTTACGTAATAACAAAGTTTGAGCTATTTATGATAGCGCTTAATTTGATACCAGTCTTGTCTTGGGCAAATTATTTTCAATAGGGTCCAATTCATGGTTTGTGTGTTTGTTTGTTTGTTTGTTTGTTTGTTTGTTTTTTCCATGAACATCGCCAACAACAAGGATGATACTCATTGGTTATGACACTATTAAATGTTGCGATCAGATGAAATGACTCACGGAAAAGAATCTTTATGATTTCACACCGTGGATGAGTACATTCCCATTGCCATGTTGACCCATTGGAAAGTCACCAGCTTTCCTCGCAATTTTAGAAGTTCACATATCTCACAATGTATATTATTCATAATGAAATTGCCAACTATGCAGACCAATGTAGAACGACACAAGTTCTTTTACTGGAAATAACAAGCGAATATTCATGAAGTAGAGTCACTCCGCGTCAGTCGTATCTTATTTATTTATTTATTTCACATCTTTAAAAAGGGTGGCCCAAGTCAGCATTGGCTGGTTTTCATCGGGGCTCTTTAAAACACAACACATAAAACATTCCAGAATTACAGTTACTAACAAACAAAGAAAAAAGAAAAAATTATACATTCATTCAATACAATCAAAAATCAAACATATAACGCTTATAGGACAATTTCAAAGACATGTAAATACTACAACATTTCTAAATGAATAAATATGAGTTGGGAAAAACTATAATGAACAATGGCATCTATTGCACAAATTAAACAACTGATAAAACTGTGTTGGTATTAATCATTGAGTAAAAAAAAAAAAAAAAAAAAAAAAAATCTCGATATTAAAACCCAGTACATGTATATGCGTGTATCAGTAGCTGTGTCAGTTCACATGACAGACACACTGAAATTATTAAGAGGCGAAAATAATCATGGTATCATTCCAATTGACTTCTATTATTTAGCAATAATGACTCTACACGTTTTGTTGTATATAGTTATGAGAAGGTTGAAATACGTTTGAACTCACGACCTTCCGTCCACTCGAATAAACTTGATAATGCCTACGTTATCGTTTACTTTTTCCTCTTCTGTTTCCCTTTGTTAAAACGGTCTCCATTATATACAAATTGTATACCTGAAACACGTAACATACGTTCTGTCACTGTTGATTATAGTATTTTGATATGAATCGTTCACCAACTTTATTATAAAAAAGATGAGGAAAAGTTTCGCAGTAAATTGGGCTAACGTTATTTGGCAAAGCATCTTTCTGCATGCATGTGCACATATTTCATAACGTTTATTATCCGATTCTCTTCCATCTCACCACTTTTATGTGTTCATTTCACACTTCATTTGGCTATAATTGAGCTACTGAAACGCATGGTCACTCATTACCCTCTATTCTCGTGGTATCTAAACCAAGAGACAATTAGTGTCTAGATTTACAAGTCACTTGAGATTCTACATCGTGATGAAAACGATCAAATTCAAAACTTAATGATCTTTTGCCCCGAGAATATCTCCCACAGTACTTTGTATGTCAGTGGTGAATTGTTTTTTGCGCCTTTGCATGTTGTTTCCCGATCCACTCCGTCCATTTCCCCCTACCGTCAACAAGGTTGATGACGTCAACGGTGAGCAAACCCCGTCTTTGTAGACGAAGCCGTGATTGGATGCAGCAACGCATATTATATACAGCGCTCTATAGCAGAGATTCATATTTGGGCAATCAAGGAGACTCATCATACAGCCCGCTGGTAATAGGATACTCCCGCGAGTCTGATTTAAGCAGCTCTATATCAGGTAACCAATCTATTGTATAGATGAGACAAACTGTATTTCACTCTCTTCTTGGGGGGGGGGGGGGGGGGGAGAGGGTTCGACCAATTTGCAGGTTGCATACAGCGTAGTATATAACTGTTCGCAGATGTAGATGTGAAACTATACACAACCCTGCGAGGTATGCTGTATAAGAGCGAACAATGGCAGCTGGGCTCGAGAGAAAACCGGAAATTACATGTCCTAAATAGCAGGTGTTATAATGTAAGACGTCGGGCAGTAGTTTCTCTCTACTTCTCTTTCTGTCACCAAGTCTCAAAGACCCCGTTTACAGTGCGAGGCGAGGCCGCGGCCGAGCCCGCCTTCATTTCAGTGTAAACGCACATAAGGCCAAATGCGGGGCCAAAATTGGCCGCGCATTTGGCCACGCTCTGGAGGTGGTCTCGGCCACGGCCGAGCCACGGCCGAGCCGCGGCCGAGCCCGGCCTTTTCTCAGTGTAAACGCAAACTGGGCCAAATGCGCGGCCAATTTTAGTCTGGCTTCCAAACCCTCTGCCCGTACTATTTCGTTATTGAGGATATTAACCCCCTCAACGTCGAAAACTAGTATAGTTTAAGGTGGTTTTGTCCTGCAAAGGATTTTTCCTTCGGCAAAGGCCTTTGCCCAAACGGCGACTTCGTCGCCACGGAATCCAGTGGGCAAAGGGTCTGAAAACCCGACTATACCAAATTACGTTTGTTTACAAGCAGAGCGCCACTACGACAAAATATTGAAAGGTTTAATTTAAAAGCGCGGCCGAGCCCGGTAGTGTAAACGGACAAAATTGCGGGGCTCGGCCCCGCAATTGAGGCTGGGCTCGGCCGCGGTTCGGCCCAGCCCCGCACTGTAAACGGGGTCTTACTTCCGCAGTGCCCACTTAATAAGTTCCTTTTCGTCGTACATTTCGCACTTGAATAAGACTGTTGCGTACACGGGAGGAAGATGGCTGTGGCCCCTTGGTAACCAATAACGAAGTTTCTTTCGGTTACAGCTCTGCAAAGGCGAGAAACACCTGCCGAAGAAATATCTCATCATTTTGTAATCCTACGGTAAAGATTTTAAATTGCACAGTATGTCATCGTCTGTGTGTATGTGTGTGTGTATGTGTGTGTGTGTGTGTGTACTTGCACCTATCCCGTCCTTTCTGTCCTTCTCTTCATAGATTTGTATTTGTTATCCCAATACAAACGTGGTTTGCTATGTATCACAGACTGTCTTTTTGTGAGCGAGAAAGAACAATTTATGTCCATGACATGCTTGCTCTAAATGAACACCAAACAAAAAATAAGTTCCCCCTAAAACAAATCTCTGTCAATCCTAAATCTGGAACCTTAGAAATGCCAGTATGAGGATCACTGCATGTACAACGGGTCTGCACACAATGAATTATTATATTCACTATGTATGATTAAGTTGATTTTTGTGCACAAAATCGAGGCAATACCTACTGCATGATTTCAAGATACGATTTTTTTTGTATTATAATGCGCTCATTCAACCCTGAATTGATGCATTGTATGCGAAAATCGTAATTAGCTTTCCCAAACATGAATTCTATGTCTTAAGATAAAAATTACCCTGGGAAACATGTCAAAACTGCAGTTTTCGCAATTTTTACCTTGTGGTTACTCAAGCGTGAAATTTTGAGCACAACTTATATGGTACGATAGGAAGCACATGTTTGTTACCTGCCTTCTTATGCTGGAAATTCGAAATTTGTTGAGATACAATCATTGAATCTAAGTTACAAAATAGGGCTTGTGAACTTCATAAAGTTCATTATTTGGCCGTTAGGGATTACTCACTGAATGATATCCACTCAATTTCACGTGAAAGGCAGCTGAGAGACACTATTAGTTCACTGTACAGTTACATTGTACACTGTACATGCCCCTGTATTCAGATTCCCTCAAAGGTTCCCGATTCATAAATTGAGAAAGGGAGAACGTAGTTTATGTTTAGTGTTTAAATGTACGAGTATAAATCATAGACGATACATCTTCCCAGTCTTCTGCAAGTGTCTATTCGTTCATGTCTAACGAAATCAGGGCATGTTATTATCGATTGAGTTCATATAGTTCTGCCCACATAGCGGAAGCGAGACATAGGTGTCACCTTTCTGTCATCGTCGTCATAGTCGTCGGCGGCGTCGTTGCCGGCGCCGTCAACATTTTTATGTACGCTCTCTAACTTTCCGCAGCTTTGAGCTATGACCACAAAACTCACACTACAGGTACGAAGTCTAAAAATGCTGGTCAAGTTCAGGTATGGGTGTTGTCCAACAAGGTCAAGGGTCAAAGGGTCGTTGAACTTGCAATGATAAGCACTGTACTCACTTATTTATGTACTCACAATAACTTATCACAGATTTGAGCCGTGACCACTGTAATACCGCAGGTGCATATAACCTAAAGATGCCTGTGCATAACCTAAAGATGTTGAATATAGGTGAACTCCGACAAGTTCAGTGGTCAAAAACTCAATGAACTTTACCTGGTAAGCACTTTACACGTTCTATATATCGTGGTGTGATACTCTCAATAACCTTCTTCTTCTTCTTCTTCCTCTGATTAAGTCTGCCTCCTTCAATAGACTGAAGATTCTTCCACAGCTTTGAGTTTTAATATGGCCGCACTGAAAATTCATGCCACGGGTACATCACCATCACACATGCGGGCGAGATATCGCTTGGCGTTTGCCTTGTTTTTTATTTAGTGTGCCTTTATGTGTATACTGTAATAATTACATGCACTGCACTCGTTAGAATGCATTTGTATAACATCCGCTGTAAAGCCCTTTTTACACTTGTGTTTCTTAACCCCGGACTTTCTCTGACCCAGGACTATCGTTAGTCCCGTACCAATTTTTTCAGCTTTTTACACTGACCAATTAGTCCCGTACTATCTCTTGTCCGGGGCTAAGGAGAAAACTGACCTTTTTACACTCGTATTTCTTAGCCCCGGACTTTCCAAACCACATGAATATTCATGATTACGCTGTGTAGTGTACACGTACACGCACGCACCGGCAGCACTTGATTACCTCGTTTCTGATTGGTCAGTGAGGGTCGGATTTCGTCTCCGTCTCTTAGCCCAGGATTATTTTGTCGTTCTGTTTACACTCACTTGCTTGGCACCGCAATTGCGGTGCTAACCCTGCTATTTTGCAGGGCCAGATGTATAGTACCGGACTATCGGTGGGGCTAGCCCACTTTGGCAAAAACGAGTGTAAACAGAAAGTGGGCTAAGGATAGTCCCGTACCAACGGTGGGGCTAGGGGGGGGGCCTTAGCCCCACCGTTGGTACGGGACTAAGCAAAAATTTACTAGTGTAAAAAGCCCTTAACTGAGCAAGTTCCGTTTAGCATCGTGTTGATATATAATTCATACGATAGATCTACTTTATCGTATCAATTAGGAGGTTATACCCCGGGACATATACATGTATACTCTGTGCCAGTCAGTCGTGAGATGAGTAATATTCGGCTGCTGTTGTGTCTCTATAACCCGATAGGCCTTCCAAGCATATTTTATGTTGTATAAAGTTACACCATGTCATAGAGCACTGCGCGACGCCCAGAACAATTTGTCTGACGTGCAAACCTAGGCCTATACCTTATATGTATATCCTGCATCATGTTAGCACGACCTGTATAATAGAATTAGAAAATATGCTCTTGATTTGATAGTTTGTGCAATACATACAATGAGTTAGCGGTTACTGTCATTCTAACAATCGATTGTCAGTTACAAAAATATAATGAATATTCATTGAGGTGCTGTGTATCTTCGCAAAGTCAGAGGTTTGCCAAACTCTTTTGGTCCAAACACGGGTGACTGTTGTCTCACCTCCCTGGTTCAAATGTGGTTTATCAACCAGCAGTGTGTAGAACGTTTGACACGACAGTGGAAACACTAAATTGATTCATCAATGTGTCCCAGCTAGACATCATGCTCTGTGGCACGCTACAGCATTCCTTAAAGGACATGTTCACCTTTATATACATGGAAAGTATAAAAAAAAGAATTCTACAATTTTTTTTTTTAAGTACACATTCCCTCAACTTGTAACTGCCATTACATGTTAAGGGTAATATTACTTCCCCTGCCTTCTGAAAGAGGCAAGTCATGTGCTCTTTTAAAAGTGGAAATATGTTGGGTTTTCTTTATATTTTCTTTATATCGTTCTACACATGTGACGTCACAAGCTGTAGTCGTCTTTTCCTCCAGCAGTGACTGAGCAGAAACTTAGAAAAAAAAAATCATAACTTTTGAATGGATTGTCCGATTTTCCTCAAACTGTCACTATGTTCTACTAATATTGCTGCCTTCTCTCAATCCACATGTTTATGAAGGTGGATTACTGGTAAATAATGGTGTCCCAAGTAGTGGCTCATGCTGAAAGTACTAAAATGTGTGTGCTTTATTTAACACAGAGGCTGCGGAACGGGAGCGGGATGTGTGTGTGGGGGGGGGGTGGTCTGGTGCCTGTAGCCCCTCCATGATGTTGGCTCTTAATAAAAACAACAATTAATAAAGATAAGAAAACAAAGAAGTAACCCTTCCCTTAAAGAGCAAAAACACACACACGCACAAACAAACCTCGAGGGCTCCTCCGAGATCTTTCCAATCACAAGCCCAAGCAAACAAACAAACAAACGTTCCGCTGCCCCTGTTAGGAGTACACATTGCGTCAATGGGAGATCATGTTAAATCATGTGATCTGGATGTATGCCAAGATTTTACCGTAGTGTCATTGATGCTTTGGAGGCAAGTCGCCAGTATACAACGAGATTACCCCGGGTACCTGAACGCGCTTTGCAATAGGCCCTATGCCTAAAATCGTGTACCTAGCACGTCCATTTTCATTTCATTTCTGCAAACCCCCTTTCTTGTTTACTCTCTGATATAAGAAGTCTGACATTCACTAAGGCGTATGCAAATCCTAGACGAAGATCCATTGAGAATAAGTTTGAAAATGCATGATCACCAGGTTTCACGGCATGCAAAATGGTCTCCATCAGAGTCAGACACGCCCAGCGCGATCAATCGCGAGATGGTTCTGTTCTGTGTTCTGTTCTCCCCTCCCGCCATAGCTCTGACTTTATAGCTGCAGTCTAGAGCTCAGACAATTCGTGTGACGTGCGCAACAGCAACACAGAGCTGTGAATGTATTTTTGCATCATGTCCACATCTTACATAGTTTTACCATAGGGCTTACTATATGTTAAAAATTTCTGCTAACATCCACAATTCGCGCCACACTTGTCATGTAGGCCCTACTCCTTTACCAAAATTATATCTCCAGATTATCCGCATAATAGTTCATGCGGCCATATCAATGGGAATTGTGTTCACAGAGAAAAACTGAAAAAAGTTCCGCTGTTGTTACTTTTTTTTTGCGAGTGCCCGTAAACAAACAAACAAAAAAACAATACCAAGCATGGAATAGACGGGTATTTGTCATGGTAAACGCATACGCACCTCCCATGATGCGTTATGCTGGAAAAGTGACCATATACCTTGGATATAATCGGCATTATTTTGGCATTGCGTTGACAAACTTCAAGTCTTGTGAGATGCGGATATTACGGAGCTTTAGATTTTTGCGACGGGGACGTTCAGGGGGGGGGGGAACCTGGTTTGAGCATGCGCAGAATCGCGTATCAGACGCGATCTATTTATAGCTCGTGCGCCTGAGTTTTCACTACGCGTTCTGGGCTATTTTTACGTCCGCTCAGGTCACGACGTAGAGAGCTACTAGTACTTGATGCACCGATCATATGGGGGGGGGGGGGGGGAAAGCATTTTATTTTTTTATGCGTTGCGTCCCAGCTTAATCTATAAAACTACTTTTCAGCACGACGCAGGGGAGAGGAGAACGTCCAGCTCAAGCGTCGTCTCTTAAAAGCGTCCGCGCAGCAAATCTAAAGCTCCCTATTACTATATAGTCCGGGAGCCAGCGGGGGTCAGCCTACCTGAAAAGGTTACCAATTTTTATGTATATAGCAATTTAGTACATATGCCCCTAAGTATGGAAATGCACGTCTGGCTGGTCATCGGTGGTGGGTGTGGCCAGGAGGGCCAAAAAAAGGACCCCTCAAAATTAGGCTAGCCTAGCTGGAAAAGTAACCCCATGAAAACAACTGGAACTTGTTCGTTACACTTACAGGATAGATGAATGACCATTGCCAGACGTTTTAAGTGGTGGGGGGTAGCCGCCAGACGCTCTTAAAGGTCCAACTCCAGCTAGGCTAGCCTAGCTGAAAAAGTAACCTCATGAAAACCACTGGAACTTGTTCGTTACACTTACAGGATAAATGAATGACCATTGCCAGACGTTTTAAGTGGTGGGGGGTAGCCGCCAGACGCCCTTAAAGACCCAAATTTTTCCAGCTAGGCTAGCCTAGCTGAAAAAGTAACCTCATGAAACCCACTGGAACTTGTTCGTTACACTCACAGGATAAATGAATGACCATTGCCAGACGTTTTAAGTGGTGGGGGGTAGCCGCCAGACGCCCTTAAAGACCCAAATTTTTCCGGCTAGGCTAGCCTAGCTGAAAAAGTAACCTAATGAAACCCACTGGAACTTGTTCGTTACACTTACAGGATAAATGAATGACCATTGCCAGACGTTTTAAGTGGTGGGGGGTAGCCGCCAGACGCCCTCAAAGACCCAACTTTTTCCAGCTAGGCTAGCCTAGCTGAAAAAGTAACCTAATGAAACCCACTGGAACTTGTTATTTACACTTACAGGATATATGCATGGCCGCGTTGCCAGACGTTAAGAAGTGGGGGGGGGGGGGTAGCCGCCAGATGCCCTCAAAGACCCAATTTTACCAGCTAGACTATAGCCCTGGCTGGAAAAGTAACCTCCTGAAACCCACTGGAACTTGTTCTATGTTTGTATCTCACCTGATAAACACTGTCGACATAGTATTCTGGTGTTCTTTCAATAACTTTCCACACTTTTGAGCTATCCTTATGACCACCAAATTCACTCCTCAGATCATCTAATGATTGCTGTCAAGTGTTGATATTGGTGAAGTCTGACTACGTCAACAGTCAAAAAGTCAATGAACTAGGCATATGCCATTTGAAAATCTCTGTAATCACAAAGTCGATACGTGGACGAGACATCACTTCGCTTTTGCCTTGTTAGATGGTGAATATTTGTAAGCTTCCGTTTCTAATTCATACAGCACCAGCATACATGTCTGAGAATAGCGGTAAAGAAGATTAGAGTCTTTGGCAACAAGTGCAAAATTAAATTCTGTGCCTTATTTGCTAAACAAACGTGGTATAGTGATAGGAGGACAACGACCTGTTAGGCAATATGGCGGACCAATAGCTCTATATTATTAGTGCTATAGAATAAATGACAATGATGTAGTTCTGAAGCATACTTTTCATTAGATGCTTTTGCAATGACTCAATGTATACTTTTAATCGAACTAATATATCCATGACTTGCTCGTGAATTACGGCAGAACGATTCGGTGAGGAAAGTTTTCTGTGATGTCATTACGGAAGAAGTGAACGTGTCAATATTTTGCTATTTGTTCCATAATTAATTCTGAAGTGGTTAAATGTATTTTCCTAAAACATTTTTTCTTTTATATAATACCTACGTTGCATCCAAATGCCTATTCGTTCAAAAAATGCGGGCCATGTATTCAAAGATCATAGGTTAATGGAAGTAGGGCATACATTGTACAACATTTCACTAAGTTGTTGGTTGTTGTTGTTGTTTTGTTTTGGTTTTTTTTTTGTTTTTTTTTGGGGGGGGCATGATTCAAAGTGTCCTAAAACCTTGTATAATACATGTATTTAGTTTTGTAGTCACGACTCTTGCTATGTATGATGCAAAACTCTTCCCGCTCATACAATTAATGCAGCCGTTTCAGGGAAATAATTATGATAATGATTGGTAATGCTGAAGTGGTTCATAACATTCCATTGATACTATGTATAGAACAGAAAGTGAATTTGACAATGGTATATATATGATATCCGCAATTTACTCTTTGACAGGTTCTATCATCCGATTAATAATGTATAAATTGAATATACAGTAGTCCCCTATTCAGTAACTACAGGTTAAGTTAGATAAGCTGCATTAATTTTGCACGCGACCATGGCGTTATAGCCAAATATGATTGAATTCTGTAAATCTGTGTGCCTGCACAGGATTGGAAAACGAAACAACTTTCTGTGTATAGAACAACGAAACAGAAACTGGTGCATACATTATTCTCAGTCACTTTGTTATGCATAATGATGGTTTGCTCATTGCAGTTCCGGAATCTCAGCTCGAGGGACTCGGATTGATCCCAAATCAGTCGGCATGCGTGTATCACCCAAAACAATAACTGAACACAATTATAACTGCAGTCCTCCATAGTCTCTATTGGTTGCCGATAAGGGCTGGTATCAAGTTTGATTTTCATATTATTTACAGTACCTTGCATTTAAATGTTTTCATCGAAATGCCCGTATACGGTATGCGTATCTCAGTTAACTCTTTAAATCATAGTGATACGTGCCAAGAATCTCATGTTTTCAATAAGCGTGAACTCCAAGACATGTCGTGATAAGGACTTTAAGACAATTGGCATCGTCATTATAAAACGAATTCCCCTTTTACAAGACACGTTTTAGATTTCAGATAGAAATATGGATTCGTTTGAATGCATACAAACAGCTTCTTAAATCCTCTTACATTTTGTTTTTAAGATATGGTGTATACTTTAGAAGTGTAAGAAGCATGCTCTTGTTTTAGAGGCTTTGAGTACTGGTAAGAAGCATATGTTATTCTTATAGATTATGTGAATAAGTACGCATTCAAGGACGATTTGAATAAAACGTATCCAGACAACTGCATATCATATTTTCACCTCTTCCTTTTAATTCATGCAGATGTATACTCTTGCCGAGAAGGTTAACTGTTTGATAGATATAGTGCTCACCTTATTGAAAAGGTAATTGGGTAAATTTTTGGTTTCAGTATATTATTCAAACACAACTAAGTTAACTTTTACATTAACATTTTCACAACTCACAAATTCCACACGCACACACATTTCATGATTCACAAGATCCAAGTAACACTAATCCTATTTACTTTGCAGAGTGCAACAACAACATAAGTTATATACTGAGCAAATAGGCTTACATCAGTTCGCACTATTCAAGGTTTAGAGTAGTTAAGGAACTAAATCGTACCCGATTATGTGATGCTAAGTTGCACCTTGAGATGATGGGCAATATTGCCCCTATAAAGGAGCGGGCAGTGACACTGACTTGCTCCTTTAAAGGAGCAATTTTGCAGCAGTCATGGAGCAAATAAGCACCACATAGGTGCAACATCATACCAATAAGGCACAAGATTGCACCCTCAAGAGAGGGTACATTCTTGCATCCTTCGGGCATAAAGTTGCACCTAAAGGTACGAGGTTGCGCCTTTTTCAAGGGGGCGAAGTTGCTCCCGAGGGTGTAACTTTCATCCTTTCTTGCGGGTACAAAGTAGCACCCAAAGTTCCAAGATTGCACCCTCAAAACAAGGCACAATCTTGGAACTTTGGGTGTTTCTTTGCACCCTCACGAAAGGATGTAAAGTTGCACCAAGATGTAAAGGCTACACGGGGTGCAAAGGTGCGCCGAAAGGTAAAGGGTGCAAGATCGCACCCTCAAGAAAGGTGCAACTTAGCACCACTTAGTGTGGGTGGAAAGATGCACCCTCAAGAAGAGGTGCAATCTAGCACCACTTAGTGTGGGTGGAAAGATGTACCCAAGGGAACATTTTCGCACCCTCAATAAAGGGTTCAACTTTGCACCCTCTCTGCAGTATTATTTTATACACACGTGAATTCCTTGTTCCTGTGAGCTACGTTTAATATGAGCGTGACCCAGTATTAGACACGTGTCAAGCCTTTGCAGACACATAATTTTTTTCTTCAGATTGTTTAAAGGTCATTTAAAACAAATTTAAATATTTCTTTTAAGTTAAGAGGAGCAAATGTGGAGATCATGACCTGTGATACATGTTACGGGAAGTCTATATCTTTATGTGTACTCGTTTTTTTTTTTCAACTACAAGGAATTACCTATGAGCTAATTGGATAAAGAAGCTGAGCATTCCTTTTTTTTTCACCAGTTAATGTCAGTGCTGGTGTATTATTCTTGAAAAGTTGGCATCTAAATGTCCTCCAAACCAAGTACTCACTGTATAAAATTATATTCCTGTGAGTTACGTTTCTTATGAGCATGACAGATCTGTAGACACGTGTCATAGTGGTTACAAATACTAAGTTTCCTTTGCTTTCATCGTTATCACGAAGCGATTTTGAACAATTTCAGATGTTCTGGTTTTTTCAATTTCGTTACGAGAAGGCAATAATGATTTCATGTAAAACATGTTAAGGAAAGTTGATAGTTTGGTTATTTTATCATTACTCATCTTCGTCTTCTCAACAAGAAGATGGTACACATAAGCTCATTTGCTAAAGAATTTGAAGGATGTTTAATTGCTGGTAGCCACGTAGGGGCTTTTGTCATAACATTTTGCATCTTAATCCCTCGAAACTAAGTACATGCAGTATTAGTTTTTAGATAACATAATATTTTTGTTGTTGCTGTGAGCTTATTCATATGAATTTTAGACATGTTTCTCATATGTTTCTGTCATATGCTTTACTGAAGAACAGCAAATGTTGAGTTTATTGGCAAGAGAGGTTGATCATTACTTTACATTTAAGTTCATTGAAGTGCCGGAGCATAAACTTGTCTTGAAATATTAGCATCCAAAACCCTCCAAACCAAGCGTGCAATACTAGACACGACAGGAATTCCTTGTTGTTGTGAGTTATGTTTCTTAAAAACACTGATTTTTTTCTGCTTTTGCAATGTACTATGTTCAAAGACACTCTTGAACAATTTTCAGATTTCGTTTCTTTCTTAAGAGAAGAAAACGATGAGGTCATGTGAAGCATGTTCCTATAAGTTTTATTTTGTTAATAATTTTTCTTTACCCATCTCCTCAACCGTAAGGTGATACGGTACCTAAAAATTCATAGGCCAAAGGTGTTGAGCTTTACTTCCCCTTTTTAAAGTAAATTTAAGAGCTGGGGCATTATTTTCAAAAAAGTTGGTATTTTAAGCTTTGTACACCGAGGACGAGTCTTACTGAATGGATTTCTTGTTGCAGTAGAATTGTATTTTTTATGAGCTTGATGGAGTATTAGACAATTGTATAAAGTGTTTGCAAAAACTGTTAATGGGTTTTGCTAATGTCCAAAGAGTTCATTTGCCAATTTTGATTGTCTTTTGTTTTAATCATCAGATGTTTGTTTTATCATGGTCATAGAGGAAAGAAACTTTAATTTAAAAAAAAAGCCTTCATATAAGAAGAGATACTGTAGGACACAATTTTATCAAAAGTTGTGATTTTCAACATTTCCAAAATGCAATTGATGAATATTTCTCCCCAGGGCACAGAAAGAAAGTAGTTTTTGGTCTTGTTTTTTTTTTCACGTCAGTATGTTATAATACCCGCGGGTTTACGCCCATCCCACCAATTTCCATCCGGATACTGTACCCGGCCCTGATTTTTTTGTTTTTTGTTTTTTATTTTTGTTTTACACTGCAAAGAAAATGAGAACACTGATGTTTGAGAAAAATCCTGACATGTTTGATTGGGCAATTCTTTTTTTGATGTCTATTATCCTTCCCAAATAAGTTTTTTGGTTATCACTGAGGACAAATACAGACACCCTATTTCTTCTACAAAAACCACAGCACTGTATATTCTCATATTTCTACAGTATTTCGTCTCAACACTTGCCCTATTGATATTTCAAAGCATGTTTCCCTTTGCGCTCAAGAAACTCCCCCATTAAAGGAGACCTCCGGGTGATTCTCAGATTTTTACATTTGTACAACTATGAATTAGTTATACTGAGGACAGAGTTTCAGAATTTGTGATGATTGGGATGAAGAATAAGAATATGTTCAAAAAATAGAACAAATTGCAATGAACAAGGATGATGACATGGGAGAGTCGCCATAAGAATGCATGAGTTGGGGCTCAAGGAAGCAGAACAAAAGAATAAGGCATGCATAGATTATAGACAGGTGAACTTGCAAGCAAGCGGTATTGTTATGGAATTACACTGCTATCATTTCTGAAATATGTGAACCTTATAGCTGGTAAAATTGGGTCTTTGAGAGCGTCTGGGGGCTACGCCCCACCACTTAAAGCGTCTGGCAACGGTCATGCATTTATTCTGTAAGTGTAAGAACAAGTTCCAGTGGGTTTCATGGGGTTACTTTCCTAATTTTCAGCTAGGCTATAGCCTAGCTGGTAAGAGTTTGGTCTTTGGGGCGTCTGGCGGCTATTGTCTGGCAACAATCATTCAATTATCCTTTGAGTGTATCACAAGAACAAGTTCCAGTGGGTTTCAGGTGGTTATTTTTCCAGCTATATATAGGCTAGTCTAGCTGGTAAAATTGGGTCTTCGAGGGCGTCTGGCGGCTACCCCCCCCCCCCCCACCACCACCATTTAAAACGTCTGGCAACGGTCATGCATTTATTCTGTAAGTGTAAGAACAAGTTCCAGTGGGTTTCATGGGGTTACTTTCCTAATTTTCAGCTAGGCTATAGCCTAGCTGGTAAGAGTTTGGTCTTTGGGGCGTCTGGCGGCTATTGTCTGGCAACAATCATTCAATTATCCTTTGAGTGTATCACAAGAACAAGTTCCAGTGGGTTTCAGGAGGTTATTTTTCCAGCTATATATAGGCTAGTCTAGCTGGTAAAATTGGGTCTTCGAGGGCGTCTGGCGGCTACCCCCCCCCCCCCCCCCACCACCACCACCATTTAAAACGTCTGGCAACGGTCATGCATATATCCTGTCAGTGTAAAGAACAAGTTCCAGTGGGTTTCACAAGGTTACTTGTTCAGCTAGGCAAGCCTAGCTGGAAAAAGTTTGGTCTATAAGGGCGTCTGGCGGCTACCCCCCACCACTTAAAACGTCTGGCAATGGTCATTCATTTATCCTGTAAGTGTAACGAACAAGTTCCAGTGGGTTACATTAGGTTACTTTTTCAGCTAGGCTAGCCTAGCTGGAAAAATTTGGGTCTTTAAAGGCGTCTGGCGGCTACCCCCCACCACTTAAAACGTCTGGCAATGGTCATTCATTTATCCTGTAAGTGTAACGAGCAAGTTCCAGTGGGTTTCATGAGGTTACTTTTTCAGCTAGGCTAGCCTAGCTGGAAAAATTTGGGTCTTTAAGGGCGTCTGGCGGCTACCCCCCACCAATTAAAACGTCTGGCAATGGTCATTCATTTATCCTGTAAGTGTAACGAACAAGTTCCAGTGGTTTTCATGAGGTTACTTTTTCAGCTAGGCTAGCCTAGCTGGAGTTGGGCCTTTAAGAGCGTCTGGCGGCTACCCCCCACCACTTAAAACGTCTGGCAATGGTCATTCATTTATCCTGTAAGTGTAACGAACAAGTTCCAGTTGTTTTCATGGGGTTACTTTTCCAGCTAGGCTAGCCTAATTTTGGGGGGTCCTTTTTGTGGCTCTCCTGGCCACACCCACCACCGATGACTAGCCAGACGTGCATTTCCATACTCAGGGGCATATGTACTAAATTGCTATACACATAAAAATTGGTAACCTTTTCAGCTAGGCTGACCCCCGCTGGCTCCCGGACTATATAGTATACGGATGATAACAGCGTTGAAATACTGAAGCGCGCGAATTACTGTCAGGCAGCTCTGATTTGTCGACCAAATACGAGGAATGCGAATATTATCCGCATTATTGAATTTATGAAGAGGACATGAATTGTGGAGTAACCGTGGTGATCATAAATCAGATCTATTCAGGTCTTGTAGGCAGTCGTCTCAATCATGTTGATTATACGAAAGTTTTGGACAGTTTGAGAAAAAAAAAAAAGTTACGATCAATAATTGTCGATCCGTATGCCTTCCCCGGTGGTGCGTACACACAATAATTCTCTATCGTAACTGTAATGGGACCATGGAGCTATACATAGTAGCTCCATGGCATGATCGTGTAGTGCACTCCCGTTATAACGAAATCTTCGGGACCAGCAGCTTTCTTTCAATATATCGACATTTCGCTATTATGAAGAGTTAATACAATATGTTATGAAAACACGCACACCATTCGTATACATTATTATCAAGTGCTCATCATCTGCTGAAAAGCAATGTTAAACGCGATACTATGACATTAATTCGTTTAAATTTTAGATTTAAGAAAGAGCATAAAGTTTATAATTTCGACTTTCATGCATAGTTTGAAAACACATGTAAAACATTAAATATGTATAATCTTTATGTATATATATATATATATATATATATATATATTGTATGTGTGTGTGTTTGTTTGTGTGTGTGTGTGTGTGTGTTCGTTATTCTGAAGGTTGGTTATTCTGAAGATTTTTCATCCGAAAATGAAATAAGGTTGTTATTCCGAAAGTTCGTTAATCCGAAAATATAAAAGGTCCATTACTCAGAGGGTTCAGTAATTCCGTGGGTAGTTTGTATCCCCACATTTTTTCACTTCGGATAAACGAACTTTATTAGGCTACCTACATTGTAACGTTCATTTCATTTCATTTCTTTTCTTTTCATTTCTTCTTTATTCGCCTCATAAAAAGGTACAATATACATGCTAAAACCACTCAAAAGCCTAATTACACAAAAACAAATCAAAATATACATGTACAATATAATGTTACATTATGTCATGCAAACCATGTAGCAGCACAGAATCAGTCTAAACAATATAGTATATGTGTGTGTGTGTGTGTGCGCGCGCGCGCGCGCATGTGTATATACGTTTAACGCTATATACAAATCTGAATAAGAATAAATATTTGGAAAAAAATACATATAGGCACGCTCACGAGGGGTGTTCAAGAGCACGGACATCCTAAATTGACCCTTGTAGACACCCACCAGTATACTCCCCAACTCGCCACTCCTTCGGAATCCCAACATGAAAATTAATGAGGCTCATTATTACGAAGAATCGTTAATCCGAAAATGATATGAATAAAGAAAATTCCTATAATTTTTGGAAAAACGAACCGCCGTCATTACCATTCTCTGATTAACGAAGGTTAGGAAGAACAAACCTTGGGAATAACGCCTTAAATGTTCGTAATAACGGATCCCATTTAACATCTAGGTACATGTATATATACGGAATTTAAGTCTCGCAACGATGAACCTTTGAAATAACGAATCTCATTTTATTTCGGATTAGCATATAACGCAAGTTCTTCTCGGAAACGTCGTGTGACACAGGGAGCAAACGCAGAGTAATTTCTATTTAAACACACTGAAATGTGAAGCGTTCGCCCGAGCAGAGATGCTCTGTAAATGTTTGTTCTGCAGTGGAATCCGCATTTCGTTATAACGGAGCACATTTCTTCTTCTTTTTTTTCTTTTGTCGATGGCGCTCGGAAATGATTTCAACCGTTTTCGCTGTAAGCGAATTTTGCACCATATGAATACTTAAATGATGAAAATTTTGGGTTAAAGGCACCTTCACTAGCAAAAGTAATTTGCTGACAGTAAAATGTCTTCAAAGGTAGATCGTTCAAAGGTCAAATGGTCAATGAACTTCACCTGATAAGCACTGTACACGTAGTATTGTGCTGTTCTCGCTAACTTTCCATAGATTTGAGCTATGACCACCAAACTCACACCACACGTACCTAAAATGCCGGTCTTGTTCGGAAAGGGATGAAAATTTTGGGTTAAAGGCACATTCACTAGCAAAAGTAATTTGCTGACAGTAAAAATGTCTTCAAAGGTAGATCGTTCAAAGGTCAAATGGTCAATGAACTTCACCTGATAAGCACTGTACACGTGGTATTGTGCTGTTCTCGCTAACTTTCCATAGATTTGAGCTATGACCACCAAACTCACACCACCACACGTACCGGTACGTAAAATGCCAGTCTTGTTCGGAAAGGGGTGAAGTCCGACAAGGTCAAACGTCAAAATGTTAACGAACTTTTCTGTGTAAGCACTGTACAGCTCACAATATTAGGGTGTACCGGGTACTCAATTAATTTCCCACAGGTTTGTGCTATAACCGCAAAAGTCACACCATGGGTATACATAACCTAAAGATACCAGTCATGTTCAAATATGGGTAAAGTCTGACAAGTTCAGAGGTCAAATGTCAATGAACTTTCCCTGATTTAAGTGCCTATTGTGTGCTCCACAGCTTTGAGCTACTGTATGACTACAAAACTCACACCACAGGTACATTGGTCAAGTCAGACAAGGTTTATGGTCAAAAGGTCAATGAACTTACATTGGAAAAATACTATAGGGCGAGAGCAAGACATCTCTTGGCATTTGCCTTGTTTGTTTGTTTCTTTCTTTCTTTTAATAAATTTGCATTACATGCCTTACTTCAAAATGTCTATCTCACTCCTTGGAATATTTGGTGTTTTATTTGGTTTGGTTTGATTTCATGTTTTATTTTTGCAATTTTCACTCGAAAGCAAAATCATGTTGTGTCTGTTTAATACATGAGATGCTTGTTTATACTCCTTGTTTATAAATGCTCTTGTCTCTTTATCATGGTATATGAAACACAGCCTACATTCTGTAGCCCTTTTAAGTTTTTGTTTCTGAAGTAGGATTGCAATAAAATAAAAGGAATATTCTTTCTATTCCTACTCTGCAGCCGTGCTAACCTTTGTCAACAGCTACAGTGTCAAGTGGGCTACCAGGGTGCAGGACTTTTTCACAGCAGCAAAGGTTTTTGCACTCATCATCATCGTCATTACCGGCCTGGTGCAGATCTTCAAGGGTAGGTTTCACATGGGTCATTAAAGTTGTAAACCTTTTCTTTACTATATGTAGTAGTAGGTTTCACTATAGCAACTGAGACTATGGACTTTTCCTCTCTTAAGTAGCGAGGAATATGTGTCACAAGGTGTCACAAGGGTTGCTGACCAGTGAGATTGTGGATCAAGGCAAGAGCCTTCCTTCCCAAGATACAGGGGTTAGTGAGGTTATGGGTCAAGGCAAGACCTTTCATACCCAAGTAAAGAAAGATGGGATGGTTTCATTAGGATGAAAGATGTTATGAATCAAGACAAGATCCTTCCTCCCCAAGAATTAGGGTTGTTGAGTTTGTGGATCATGTCAAGCTCCACCCTCCTCAAGATACAAGGGTTTCTCTAGGGTTACTATAAGGTTGTGGATCAAGACAGACCCCTCCCCCTTTCCAATGTAACTGTATCTCAGGAAGGGTCTTGCCTTTACCCTCAACCTCAGCAACCCTCTTGAAACCAACCCCTCTATTTTTGGAAGGCTCTTGACTAGATCAACAACCTCGGCAACCCTAGTGAAACTAAGCCCTGTATCCTGGGAAGGAAGGGTCTTGCCTTGATCACAATATCAGCAACTAAAGGCAAGACCCTTCCTTCCCAAGAAACAGGGATAGGTTTCACTTGGATTGCTGAGGTTGTGGATCTAGTCAAAGGCCTTCCCAAGATAGAGGGGTTGGTTTCACTAGGGTTACTGAAGTTACGGATCAAGGCAGACCCTTCCTTCCCAAGATACAAGGGTTAGTTTCACAAGGGTTGCTGAGGTTGTGGGTAAAGACAAGAACCTTCCAGAGATACATGAGTTGGTTTCAATAGGATCACTGGGGTTTGGGATCAAGGCGAAACTCTTCTTTCCCAAGATACAGGGGTTGATTTCAGTAGTTTTACTGAGGTTGTTGGCCAAAGCAAGGTACTTCATTCCCAAGATAAAAGGAGTATGGGTAGGTCTCACTGAGGTTACTTATGCTTTTGGAATTAGCGGTAATATGGGGATATCGTGAAGAGAGTAGACATGAAAAGATTACTTCAAGTTTACGTTTGTTGGGGTCAATAAACTCTCCAGTATGTGTAGAAATGCTTAAGAATAAAAGGCTTACATACATCAAATACATACATGTGCACATCAGCATACAGACAGATATTCTTCAAATGCAGACACAGTCATAGCTGTGGAGTACATGCTGGTAGGAGGCAGACTAAAGTTTCTTAGTTGGCTCACCATGCTGGTAGGCTACATCATACATCGTGCAGCAATAGATCTGAATCCTAATCCATGACATGGAAAATGATATTTCTTCATACAGATGGTAAAGGCCTAAATTTCTTTTTCCAGTCATGAACTTTGAAAAGAATTTCGATTATGTACTAGTCGAGAACTGTGTAAGATAATCAGCGAAAATAACTCTGGTGAGATCATGGATTTGGATATCAACAACAATGGGATTAAAAGCAGTGACAGCACCAATAAAGAGGGAGATATTGGAGAAAGAAGTTGAAAAAGAGGCAGAACCTGATGAAGCTAATTAACTGCTTCACATACAAGGCAGATTTTAGGCTGCTGGCAGAGGGAGATGGCAATGTGGCTGGTTGATAACAGAGAAACAGAAAATGTGGATTTTCAAATGCTAGATTTGGCAAATCTAGGTTTTTAGCTCACCTGAGCTATTGTGATCGCTCTTCGTCTGTCATGCGTCATTTGTCATGTGTCTTGTATAAACTTTTCACATTTTTATCTTCTTGAAAACCCCTAGATGGATATTCACCAAACTTGGCAGGTAGCATCCCTAGGGGGATAGGATCTCAATTTGTTCAAATGGGCACCATGGCCCACCTGGGGGCCCCCAGGGGGCCCATGCCCCCTAAAATGAAGGAATATTTAAAAATCTTCTCTAGAACAAGAAGTGATAGAGCCTAGATAATACTATGAGTTAGTACATTGATGACTGTAGTTTCAAGTTTGTTCATGGGGTTGGCGGAATCAGGGGTGCCCCCCCCCCCCCCCCCTTCGGACCCAGGAGAGGGGATGGGAGAAGTCCTGCAGTTGTAATGGAGCCTGAATTGTTCATGTTCATCTTCGTCTTGAAAACCTCATGATGAATTTTGACCAAACTTTGCAGGTAGCATCCCTAGGGGGATAGAATCTCAATTCCTTCAAATGGACACCATGTCCCTCTTGGGGGGCCCCTAGGGGGTGCACCCCCACGTTAAGGAATATTTAAAATCTTCTACTCTAGAACCAGAAATGATAAAGCAAAGTTAATACCATGAGTTTGTACATTGATGATTTTAGTTCCAAGGTTGTTCATTGCAGATCAAGGGCTGCCTGCCCCCCCCCCCCCCCCCACCCTGGAGTTGGGGGGGGGGGATCCATATGCAGACCTAAGTTTCCAATGTTCTCAGGTAAGAGTGTGCAAGAATGCATGGAAAGTGAAATTGCGATACTCAGGTGAGCGCGCGTGACCCCCGGGTCTCTTGTTCTTATTGTGAATATCAGTAATTATGTCACGTAGAAACATGAAAATTGGCCTTGAAAGTGACTGCCCTGTTGGCATAACTATGACACGACTTAACGAGGGTTAGCGTTCAGCATGATGAAAGATAAACTTGGATATGATTGTTTGTGTATTTTCTTCCTGACGTGGAGGATGAGCGTGAGTACAATGATTTGATACAGCTGCCACTGTTTAGTCAGAACTCAGGTAAGTGACAATATCATGGCAATACTTCTAAAGCGTGATACTTTCTGCTCAAACAGGATCTAAAGATAGGCTGAATGGACACATTTTTTGTTAGCTCTTAGTAAAACAAAAAATGCAGTTTGTTAAAAAAATCACCCTACTGAAGAAAGAACATGAAGTAGATGTACTACAAAACATAACCACAAATATTAAGAAAACAATTACACTCCGAGCTCTGTTATGCAACCATGTTGGGAGCAGCGCCCGTCCAGATAAGGGATTTTGCTGGATATGGGAGAAACAATGTTTATGTGCATGTACAAAAATGTACATGTACATGTACATGTAGCTGTCGACCCAGTGGTAGCTACATAGGTATAGCATACGTCACAACAGTGGCATAATACATGCTAGCCTGCTTCAAATTATAGTCCATCTTTCACAGGAATTGAAACTTTTAGCATAAAATTCATTACAGGATTCCGTTGGGAATATTGTAGGTAAATTGTGTGACTTTCACAAGAGTTAAAAGTGAGTTTGAAATTATTGTTTTGTTTTTTTTATCTTCACTGCCTGAATAAGTTCCGATGATAGAGAAGTTTGGATAAGAGATGGCTGGGTAATTGAGTCAGACAGTACCATATACAAGTGGGAACATTTATTATAGATGAGTATGAAACAGCCGTTGGGGATCAATTGCAAGACAATGCATAATATAGTCCCTGGGCATGCTGAGCCCAGATTAGCCTCAAATTTGGCCTGCTGCATAATATTTGAAAGAAATCCTTTTACTGAGGGATATTTGTGCACAAGTATGCTCAAGGTTAAAGGTTAAATGTTTGGCAAAATCAAACAAACAAACAAACATGACTGCTTTCTAGCCATTATATAATTGAGTAGTTGGTAGGAAGGGTAATAATGTAAAAAGATACTCATTTAAATGAAATGAATGGAAGAGTCAAAGTTGGAGGGTTGGTTGTTAGACCCTTCATTGTCAGTCAATAATTGCAGTTTGGAAAGTTCAAGTTCAAGTTCTTTATTTCAACACTTTCATAAAAAACATCACAATGAATACGCAACAAAAACACATTAACACATTTACAATCATTCAATCCTCTGCAGGACAGAGGAGAAAATGGAAAAGAAACATTATAAAAGTGTAAGGGCACAACAGGAAGGCTGATTGCCTTATATGAAGTTGGACCCTGATGACAAAATAATTCATTCAGATTTGCATATTAATACACAAACACACACACACACACACACACACACACACACATACATTATGGGGTGACACATCGCTTTTTGCGTGGCAAGGTCATTACAAGTTATGTAAATCTAATAAATACAACTTATAGATCTCTTCTTTAATTGATTTAGTGAAGAGATAGTTCTTATTTCATTTTGTAAATCATTCCATACCAAAGGGCCTCTATAGAAAACAGAATTTTTGAGCATAGAGGTACGTACGGACGGGAGATAATAATCAGTAGAATTTCTTGTATAATAATCATGGATGGACCGATTTGAAATGAAATATTCATGCAGAGAAGTAGGGAGGAGGTTGTGTGAACACATAAACATAAAAATAGCAATTTGTTGTCTGTTGGGAATGTAAAAATTGTAAATTTTACACAATGAATTTTGGTTCCATGTAAACAGATAAAAAGGATAACTCTCAAATAGCAGAATATCTTTTCATGCAAAAGAATAAGCCAGTTCAGGGTTCCACTTTGCGCATGAGCAGAAGAAGGTCATTGTTTTCAATTCACAGAGATAAGCATCTGTGACCTAATGAATATTCAAGTAATACTTATAAACTGTGCTTGCCAACACATCCACCTAACAGCAAAAGTGGTACATTGTATTTGGCGACATCATAGAAAAAGATTATTAAGACATTGAATGCAAAATAATGTAGTGGCTGCTTTCCCATTGTGGTCACCTGGTCTATGCAAGTTTATCCTTTCTTAGAACGTGACTGTTGTATTCCATAATTTGTTATGTCAGGCAAACTTATGCATTTTGTCACTTTGAAAACGAGTGAAGTGCCTAACCCACTGAGAAAGATGAGAAATCATTTGTACCCATGTGCACATGAGCTACATGTAACTCCGAACTGTCTTATTAAAGGTCAACCCTCAAAGTGAAATGTCTTGATCAATGAACTTTCTCTGCAGGTATGTAGGGGCCATATGTCTTGAGAAATGCAATGATTACATAAGTAAACATATCTGCATCCCTTTTAGTCCATGGGCCAAGACCCGAAAAATGGGTTATTGGTACCACATGAGGTGGCAAAACCATTTAGGTGTCATTTTGTTTGTTGGACATAGATATGCTTATCAAGCTATGATAGCATTTCCAAATGAGTAGCTTAGTCATAATAAATGATTACTTCTGAATCGAAACTAACCGCTATACAAAGAAGAGCACTGTCTTCTGTATGTCCACAGGTGTTCTGTTGTAAATGCAGTGCGCTTAGTCTTTATTCAACGCAGCGAAGGGAATATCCAAAGGGTTATGATGTCCACAGCTGCCACGCGGTGCGCTTAGTCTTTATCTAGACCAATGTACCGTTATCATATCTAAAGTTCCTAATAAAAGGGATTATCTATACTGTTTTTATACTACCCTCTCAACAAATACATCAGTTTTAAACTAAAATCACTCTGTTCATTTACAATATTATTCATTATAATGTATTGTAGTTTACCGGTACATTGTTTTGGGCATTATCTTTCATTGTTGGATGAATATAAAGCGACTTTGGCGTAGTATTAGCGTTTTCACCGTAGCGTTTTCACCAGGAAATGATAAATAATTGAAAAATATGGTAACTTTCACGAGGAATTGCTCTTGTTGTTGTTGTTTTTAGATAAAGGGATATACACTCTATCATAAGCTTTGGATATTCCCTTCGCCGTCTTGAATAAAGACTAAGCGCTGTGGACATCATAACCTTTGGATATTCCCTTCGCTGCCTTGAGTACAAACTAAGCGCACCGCGTTTACAACAGAACACCTGTGAACATACAGAAGACAGTGCTCTTCTTATGTATAGCGGTTAGTCTCGATTCAGAAGTATAGGGATGTAACAACGAGACCAAATTGGTTAAAAATTCATTTATTAGGACTAAGCTACTCATTTGGAAATGCTATCATACAATTTTGTAGCTTGATAAGCATATCTATGCCCGACAAACAAAATGACACCAAAAAGGTTTTGCCACCTCAGGTGGTACCAATATCTGGCCTGGCCCATGGACTATTTTGGACTGCACATGTTTGTTTGTTTTTTTCCTCTACCTGTAGAGTTCAGCCTTGTCTTTCTTTCTTTCTTACAGGGGATGTGCAGAATTTGCAGAATGCATTTGAAGGTTCTTCATACGATGTGGGAAGCTTGGCCTTGGCCCTGTATGCTGGCCTCTTTGCCTATGGAGGATGGTGAGTTTAATATCTTTGGAACTTGTGAAAAGTTTTTACAGATGAAAATATCTCACTATATGCTACTTTTGCATAATGTATGCATAAAACCAGACTTCTTGCTATAAAACACTAATTGAAGCGCCCAAAAGGCATGTTGTTAGTGTTCATGTCCTTTCTTGTGTCTTTAAAGGAGACCTCCGGATGATTTTCAGATTTTTACATTTGAACAACTATAAATTAGTTATACTGAGGACAGAGTTTCAGAATTTGTGATAATTGAGATGAAGAATAAGAATATTTTCCAAATTTAGAACAAATTGCAATGAACAAGGATGATGACATGGCAGAGTCACCATAAGAATGCATGAGTTGGGGCTCAAGGAAGCAGAACAAAAGAAGAAGGCATGCATAGATTATTCACAGGTGAACTCGCAAGCAAGTGGTATTGTAATGGAATTACACTGCTACATTTCTGAAATATGTGAACCTCCTATGTCATCATCCTTGTTCAGTGTAATTTGTTTAAGGTTTTTCAAAGTATTGTTTCTCTGCTCAAGAACCATAATAAATTCCACAAATCTATACATGGAGTTGTCGATTTATGTACTACATGATGTGAAATTATGAAAATCGTCTGGAATGTCCCTTTAACAGATGTGAGTGGAAAAGATTGTTCCATCAACAACAACAAAAATCTTTGGTTTATTGTTTTTTACTTTCTCATGTTTTTCTTTGTTTTTTGACTTTTTAATTATTTTTTGATGAAAACTGTCTTTGTCACTGTTCTCTTAACATGAAAATCAATGAAGTTAATTTCTATCAATAACATGAAAAAAATAGTCATGCGTTTATGAAATTTGACCGTACATGAATTCATGTCCTTGAACAATTTTTGGTCTGACATGAGTGGTCTAAAATGCATAGAGACACTACGGTAGTAATATGCACTATATAAGCATCGTATTATTATTATTATTATTATTATTATTATTATTATTATTATTATGGTGAATTGCATACTTTTTGTATAAGCTCCTAACTTATTCCAAATATTCATGTACCTGTTATCTTCAAAAGTCTATACCCTGAATGAAAATGCAAAAGTCTATCATATTTACATACTGTCCTTTTCTCTACTTAAAGGACAAGTTCACCTTCATAAACATAAGGATTGAGAAAATGTAACAATATTAGTAGAACACATCAGTGAAAGTTTGAGGAAAATCGGACAATCGATGCAAAAGTTATGAATTTTTTAAATTTTTGTGTTGGAACCGCTGGATGAGGAGACTACTACAGCTTGTGAGTCATATGCGTACAACAGTATAAAGAAAATGTAAAAGAAAATTCAACGTATTTTCACTTTTTTTGCATAATAAAAGAGCACTTGACTTGCCTCTTTCTAAAGTAGGGGGAATAATATTGCCCATAACATTTGTCGGTAAGGAGTCAGGGGAATGTGTACTTTTTTCAAAAGATGGAATTTTGTGAAATTCTCTTTATATTTTCCTTATATTGTTGTACGCATGTGACATCTAAGTTATTCATGCACTGCAGTAGTCTTCTCATCCAGCGGGTACTGCACAAAAACTTCAAAAATTCATAACTTTTGAACCGATGGTCTGATTTTCCTCAAACTTTCAATGATGTGTTCTACTAATGTTGCTACATTCTCTTAATCCTTATGTTTATAAAGGTGAACTTGTCCTTTAACGCAATCACTTGCCTTTCTGCATGACAGGAATTACCTGAATTATGTCACGGAGGAACTTAAAGACCCATACAGGTAAGTGAAGACCAACTGGCATTTAAGCTGCAACACATCATGTTTTTAGTGTGTGTAGCTGCAAAAACCTTTGAACTGAATTCACAAAGTGAATGATGTGACCAGTTCAGATTATGCTCACACGAGCATGGGTACAGGTACAGGTATTAAACTGTTCTTTTTCTTCAGTTGATAATACCCCCATTCAACAGAGACTTTTTCTCATTGGTCAGTTGTCAGGGTGGAATGGGGCCTTCAGGCACTTTACTCATTTTCAAAGTGACAAAATGCTAAGCTTGCCCGACGTTATAATTTATGGAATTCATCAACCATTTTCAAACAAAGGATGAACTTGCTTAGAGCAGGTGACCAGAAAAATTTCCAGATTTCAGATATCTACTCTATCATGGAAACATGATAATGGTATCAGTTTGAAATTCTATAACACTGATTAAACCTAGCCACAGCTTTTTAAAAAGTGAGTTTGTTTGCCACATTGCAGGAATCTCCCAAGGGCCATTGTGATATCTGTACCTCTTGTCATCTTTGTGTACGTCATGGCCAACGTTGCATACTTCACAGCCATGTCACCCAAAGAGTTGCTGGCTACTGAGGCTGTTGCAGTGGTAGGTTTATTGCACTCTTTTTTCATCATTGCTGTAGAGCATGTCTTGATACAAAAAAAAAAAAAAAAAATGATAATGATAATAAGTTATAGCCCCAGGATCTAGACAAGATTTCTGGATTTAAAAGATCCAATATTTGAAGGTACAGGACCTACAGTCCTTTGAGATGGACTCTAGTACATGACTCATCATC
Organism: Diadema antillarum; assembly: GCF_040938485.1. Taxonomy (NCBI): domain Eukaryota; kingdom Metazoa; phylum Echinodermata; class Echinoidea; order Diadematoida; family Diadematidae; genus Diadema; species Diadema antillarum. The sequence goes on from NW_027270917.1 coordinate 93,852, forward strand.
TAGCAGAATGGGCATTAGTGGATAACAATAAAGCCTAGTGTATGTGTGTGTTTTTCTTTAATCCTTAATCTACATACTTTTCATTGAGATCAGTGTGGATGTTTGCATGGAACAGAGTTCTCGAGGAACAGATGTCAAAGGAAACCAAAGCTCAAATATAAATGTGGATTAAATGAAAGCAGCAATATTAGTAGAACACATCACTGAAAGTTTCAGGAAAATCAGACAATCTGTTCAAAAGTTTTGAATTTTAATGTTTCTATGGCTAATCGCTGGATTATATGATAAAGGAAATATAAAGGGAATTCCATAAAATTGAATTCTTCATAATACAGTTTGGACTTGTTACTGACATATATGTCAAGGGTATTATGGCCCCTCTTTCTGAAAGAAGTAGGTGAAGTATTCTTTCATTAGGCTAGAAAATTGAAGATATCTATTTATTATATATTTCATGAATTTGAAAGTGAAGATATTTTGACATTCCTTTGCCATCATCGCTGGATAAGGAGACTACTATGTATACTTTTGTCTTTGATTGTTGTTTATAATGACATCATAAAGCATACAATGTAGTAGTCTCCTTATCCAGCAATGATGGCAAGGGAATTTTTAAGAATTCATACATTTTGAACAGTTTGTCCGATTTTCTTCAAACTTTTACTGTTTTCTACTAATATTGCAGCTTTCACTCAATCCACATTTCTGTTTAGACTCTGGTTTCCTTTAATTTCATTTCACGGTATGCTAAGCTGTTCTTTTCACCAAGAAGTCTATTCTTACTGTGTGTTACTACATTTAATTCAAGGCATTTCAGTGAAGTAAATGCAGGTATTGTACCTTGCCTTTACACTATTAATCCACTGACTTCTTAAACAATTTCATGCCCTTCATGTTTACAATATAAGTAATGCCATGTTGCTTACAATATGTTTTTATGTTATTTCTCATATTCTGGCACGTGAAATGACAGCATATGGAGCATATTTACTTTTCCTTTAGCCAGCACTCTTTAAGTAATTGGCCTAATACCACCTTCCACACACAATTCAATCAACTCTACTGTGATGATTAATGATTACAATGTGAGTCACTGTTCATTTTGCAGACGTTTGGGGATAAGCTGCTTGGAGTCATGGCTTGGATCATGCCAGTGTCTGTTGCACTATCCACCTTTGGCGGGGTCAATGGCTTATTGCTCACAGGCTCGAGGTTAGTTTGGAATGGATAGGACCAAACTTAGTGGACTCTTTGTAACATTCCAAATGAAAGAAGTGGTAACAAATTTAGCCCTAGCAAGGAGTAATAAACAATAATCCTTCATGAAAAAGCTATCAGTGACTTTGTGAATAGTCAGTGGGAGCTGTTGGTCACACAGTGTTGATAGATAGATACAAGTGTACATTGGTTGTTTTGTGTTCCCAATTCATTTGTTTGTACAGAAAGATATACTAGTAAAAGCTATGGTTTTGTTGTTGGGTTTCAAGACTTCAATTATTTTATGAGAGGGAAACTGCTTGACAGCCTCTTATTGATTTCCAGTCAACTAAGGACATTTGTGAGGGTTTACATTCTAATGGGAGACTTACGCAATGAAATCAGTACTTCATCAAGCATTTTATTGTTGTTTTTGTCGAGCCCACCGGAGGTGAGGGGAGACCAAGGGATCAACTTGAACATGGCATGGAATCATACTTCAAGGCTATAAAATTGCAGATTGCCATGTACACATCAATGGTGTATTTATGATGAGCAATTACTGCAGTTCCTGAGTCCTGTGAATTGTACCGTAGACAGATAAAGTGTAACTTTGCTTTTTAATAAGGGCACATGTCAAAAGGGGAGCTTATTCTTGATAATAAACAATAAATGTCTTACCACCTTTTCAGAACTCTCAAACTGTATTTTTCATCTCACTGACAGAAGTGGTAACATGTAATATTACTGCATCATTGAAGACAGTAAAGAGAAGTTTAGGAGACCCCTTCTTGTGTTTTGTGTACGCGGGGATTCCGTAATTATAATGTTGTTAAAGAGACCATGATGCTACATGCTTAACACACAGATTATTAGATCTTTACCACTTAAATTCCCTACTGTTATTGTTTTTTTTATGAAAGAATGCTTTACTTAACTCCCAGAGAAGGTGTGAGAATAACATTACCCTTCACATATCAATCACAGAGAATACATGTAGTTTACGTTCAGAGGAATTATTGTTTGTAGAATTCTCTTTGTTTGTTGATTATATCATTCCACTGCTGTGACATCACAAATTGTACTTTTCTTTAATATCCAGCATTGACAGTCAAATCAAAGTTTTAGAATGCATGATTTTTAATGGATTGATTAATTTTCCTCAACTTCACAAATATTTTTTAATTATTTTTCTTTTTTTAATTCACTTCATTCACATGTTAATTTGGAGTAAATTCCCTTGTACAATGCTATGTCATTCTTCAAATGTGAAATGACAGATGCTGTATTCCAAGGGACATGTTTTAGTCAGCAGAAGATGATATACACAACATGGTGCTATGTTCAGCAGGCAACATTTAACTCTAGCCTGGACACCACAAATACTGCGTGGTATATATCATAAGTTTTATGTCAGCAAGCAAACAGTGACTGTAGGACTAGTGCTGGTGCCAGTCATACAGTATCCCTGGCACCAGCAAGAGATCTGAACTAGATATTAATCTAAGGACACACACACTTGATAGCTCATTTCCTGGTGATGGTTTTTAGCATTTAAAGATAAGTAATATTTTATTATCAAGATTTCCCACCTGAAAAAAAGAAAAAGATATTTAAATGATTGCATTAAACCGTTGGTACTGCAGTAATGAGATCATGATACAACGAGGGATTTTTGTTTGACTTGAACACATTCCTTGTGTTCCAGTAAACATTTCTGTCTTATTTGTCTTGTAGAATCTACTTTGTTGGAGCTCGCATTGGACACTTACCTGAAGCCATTGCCATGATCAGTGTCAGCAGAAAGACTCCTCTACCTTCTCTCATCTTTACAGTAAGTAGCGATGTCCCTCCAAGCTGGAATTTATGCAGAGTGTGCTTTAAAATGCCTTCCAATACACAGGAACAAAGTGAATGGGGCAGTAAGTTGGGCCACTCACCCCAAGGACAAGCTAAGATTTGTTGATGATGAGGTCAATACTTTTCTAAAGGTGAATAAAAGAAATGAATTCAGTAAAATCACATTTCAAAATATGTCACTGCTGATGAAAACATGTGATCTTGCATGTCTCTTGCACACTCTTGTTTATGGCAAATTGGAGACAAAGAATAATATGTGACCCTGCACCTCAAAACAAACAAAAAGTCGCCAGACATTAATTTTTAGTTAAGACCATATTCTGAAAGAGCAGACTTTAAGCTTTAAAATAATGTATAACTCAAATCAAATGGACTCTCCTAACCTATCTAATTATTGGAAAAAAAAGCACAAACTCAGGAAAAATGTGAACTGAGAAAAGAGGCTCTGAAGTACAGTGTCTATTCAAGCGCTTAATCTTTACCAAACCGTGCTGGCTGTGCGATGAATGGGACAAAAAACAGGAAGTAAACCACCAGAGTAACAACAATGAAGGGATTATCAGATTAAACTGAAATTAAGCATGCCTCGTTAACACATTCTGTCCATAATTAATGCCAACTTTCAAAGCAGTAGCACTATCTTTCAAAAGTTATTAGAGTTGAAAGTGAAGAGTGTGGACAAGGTTTTTCAGAAATGAAAAAGGGATTCTAAAGACACACCTAATCACACTGTTCTACCAAAAATGTTCGAGATAAACTGCTAAAAAACAACACACACTTTCCTGCCCGTTTTATGATACCAAATTTTAGCATAATGTAAAAGAAGACCAGCTCTTTCAGAAAATATGAAAAAATCAAGTTCGGCTAGGTTGACCCATTTCACTTATTTTCAGTCCTCACGCTAAATCAGTGTGTGCGACTTTATGTTCGTTTTGAGGTGCACGGTCACATATTGTCGTGCACATGGCAGAATGTTGTTAACACACTTCTCTGTGCGCATGGCAGAATGTTGTTAACCCTACGACCAGTCCCACCACCTAGTGACAATCTGCCATGTGCTGGAAAGTGTGTTTAAAACAACAATCTGCCATGTGCATGATGAAATGTTGCCAAGTAGCTGGGGTTGTAGAAACAAGTATTGCCACCTGACTTGAGCAGTTGCTTGGTCCACATGCTCTTTGTCAAGCTTGTAAGTCAGGAGCAAATGCTACTATCACGCTTCTAGCAAGGGGTGATAGTGGCATAAATTGGAGATTAGTCATCCATTACACACACCTGGCATTACCATGCCATTGTTCCCATCATTGCTCAAGTTGGACTAGATTTCGTCTCCAGATTAATACTCCAGTGTTTCAAGCTATACATGTGACAGACTTTAATGATTAACTATGAGACTAGGCCTGATATTAGAGTATGCATAGAATTTATGTGCTGTGCACATGTTTCAATTAAAATTACATGTGATCTCATTATTGGGATGATGTAGGTGATATATTCATGATCCGATAATGGTCACTGATTATTGTCATCTTTGAAACTTGGAAATCACTAGTCAACACAGTTTAGAAAGATATGCAAAAATCAGAAGTACAAATTTCGACTTACATTTTAATGACTAAGGGGGCTACCTATATACTTTTTATCTTGAAGAATGTTTGTATTGTCAGTACTGTGTGCACACAAGATTTGGACAAATTTGCACAAACAGTCTTTGAGATACAAAACCAATGGGAGATTCACGTATAAGCATGTGGGAGTGTGTCAGTGTTTTAAGCTCAGTTATTGTATTTAGCAAGAGGATTTTGACATGAACTTGATAAAAGTAACATGAACTTGATAAAACTATGACATGAGGTATTTTATGAATTATCTTTACTTTCAAATGTAACTTTTGAAATATCAACTTTAACCCTAATTTGCATAACCAAAAGCCATACACTGTCAATTTGCTGTTATATGATATGATCAGCTGGTCAGCTGGTTTACCTGCATTAAGATTTGACACTAGTTTTTTTTTTCTTCAACCAAATCAAGCCATGACACTAAGAGTCATAAACGAGATATCAACTGTGTTATGACTGCTTGAGAATAAAATATTGAAACAAAATAGAATGAAATATAAACATGCCATAAGAACAGTAATGTTGATGAGATGTTATCAGCACTTCTCACAAACAGCACCTCAGGTAGCACTTGTCAGCAAAGGAAAAGGCATACATGTTTCAGGCTTATTATCTTATCAGGGAGAGCTTGCCAACCTCCCTGGACACATACAGGTCATGGGACTGGTGTAAGATGCCTGCGCTTATTATTCTGATGGAACCATAGAGATAAGCAGTACAATCAGTTTTTATCACCTAGTTGTACTTTATTACTATACATTTCACATACGAACCCCATCCCGTGTTCCCACAAGTGTTTGTATAATGTATATACCTACATCTTTCTTTTGTTGCTCTGAAATGGCATGTGGACTAACCTTGTACGTGACATATAGCAGGCACAGTTCAGAGAAGCAAACCATCACTCTTTCCTCTCAAAAAAAAAAGAAAAATGTACACTTCCAGAAGGAATTGCTATCATCTTTGCTTGAGTATGTTGCATACTGTGTGCCATTTCATAATACTGTGAGCTTTTCAAATTGAAATGACAGAAAAAATACATACATAAGCTGCAACTTTTGTCAGTTGTATGAAGCTGGTGAAACTTTTGTGTGAGCATACATTGTAGAGTGTGTTGACTATATTGTGTGAGGACACTGTTTCATTCAGCAAACTGGTATGCATATCTAAAATAGAGTTAGTTAAAAGCAAGCTAGGTACTCATGTAGACATTAAATGAGCTGGTACCTGCAATACTGCCTATGGTGTAAATGGCAACCTGACTCGTAAACCAAACTCTTTCCGGTGATATTCTCTAATATTACAGGTACCTTTTCCCCTTTTCTCTCTGCTGTGCACTCTCAAGCTTGTCTTTATTAAACAGTACAAACTTGGCTAAAAGCTATTGCTAGTATACTTATGTTAAGTTATTTGTCAAGCATTTATAGTCAGGAATCATAAGCATGTATTGCAGAGTGCAGTAGGAGAATAAGCTCTTACCAGTCATAAGCTAGTCCACCAGCGTAGTATGGACCTGAGTAAGAGGAACTCCTGTAATCTACAAAACAGAAAACTTTGCATGATGATTAACAATTCAGCTAACAGTTGTATGTTTAAGTATTTCCTGTTAAAAAAAAAATAAATAGATAAACTTGCTTAATATGGTTAAGATAAAGTTAAAATGAAGTGAAATTTTATTATTCATTCCCTGTCTTCAATGTAGCAATGTATGTCAATAAGTCACATGATTTTGCTGACTGCATGCCTTGTCAAGAGATTTCAACTGCTCTTGCATAATTGCAGATATTAATACCATGATATTTTCTTTGCATTATTCTAACTATATTTTTCTTTGCATTATTCTAACCATTTTTTCTTTGCTAGTGCATCCTGTCTTTGCTGTACCTGTTCGCTCAAAACATCGGTCAGCTCATCAATTACTTCAGCTTTGTGACCTGGCTGGCGACTGGGACATCTATCGCTGGGCAGATTTACCTGCGATACAAGCGGCCAGACATGGCAAGGCCTGTCAAGGTAATGACGAGCATGATGTAGAAAAGTGAAGTAGCTTCAAGGCTGTAGGCAGTGTACCAATCCATGCCTCAGATTTCTAAATCTCATTCATTAATCAGTCTTGGTGTAGGTGGAGAAATATGCGAAAGAACATCATGCTAACTGGAAGGCAGATTACCTTAAACAGTGAAATCAGATACAGATCTGTATTTGTCTTTTGTTTGTTGGGAGGGGCGAGGGGTCTCTTCTTTCCCAGAAAGCAAACTGCACATAAGTTCAATTCCACGCTGTGTTCAAATCATATTTGATAGAGTGAAAACAGACAAACAAAAAGTCACAGGCCTCTCAAATAAGCAGACCTAAAACAAAGACTGTGGTATATCATCAAAGCTTCATTATTTGTGCAAAAAAAAAGGGATATTAGTTGCAATCACATGGAGCTATGTTTTCATCACCTTACATATCTCCCAATAACACACACACACACACACACGCACACACACACACACACACACACACACACACATCTTCATTAAATTTGCATTTTATACAAAAAAAAGAAACGTGTCTTCTCGTAACGTAAACAGTTTCTTGTTTAGTTCATCAAACAAAAACATGATAAATGAAAGAAAGATATTATTCAGAGGGGTGAAGGCTCAGGTTTGAGTTTCTTCAGTTTGTCTCCCTCTACAAATGAAAATTTGTTAAGATCGCAACTGCTGATCTGTAAATTAACAAACATGTCGGAAAAAAGGAACCAGTGGGACTCGAACCTGTCATCTAGTGCTGAGCTAAAAACATGATACTTGTGATATTTTGTGCACAAACCAATATAGAGAGCTGTGAATTGGTGACATAACTCAATAATCAATTTCAACAATACTCTTTTGAGTTTTATGACATTACAATAATTAATGTAATCCAAAATTATCTTTCTGCATCATTTGATGTCAGCGTTGATGTTATTCTGCAAATGTTACAGAAGTAAACAGAAGTTGTTTTGCTCTCCCAAAATTCATGATTTTGAGATATGAGGTCTTGTCACACCAGGGACAATAGGTGGTTTGACGAATATCACTTTTTGATGAGAGCATATGATTATTTTAATCATATTAACACTCTTATTTTATTGTCTTATTTTGATGAAACCTTTACCATTGTGTTTGTCAGATTTTACTCCATTTTCTTGAAATTGACTCTGATATGGTGGGCAAGTTACACTTTACATCCAACCAGGCAATTTTTTTTTTCAACTAAGGCCACTCACCCTTGGGCAAGCAGACAAATAGGTGTATTGTTTCCTGTATTCTGATATTGATTTTTTTTTTCTCCTGCTTTCGATATTGATTATTTAAATGGTAGCATGGGTCAATCATATGCTCTGTTGCCAAACGATGAACTCATCAATTACTGTTTTATCTTACAATACACATCTAAAATCTGATCACGTACAATTATAGCACTTCCATTCCAATGTAAGAAAAGTAGTTCCATGAATTTCCATTTTTGGATTTGTTTTCAAGGGACAAATTTGTGATTTTATGACAATTGGTAACATTGTGAAAGAAGTCTAGTTGATTTATAAAATAAGGAAAGCCAGTTTTCAGGCAAAAGCCTCAATTAAGGCGCTGGTAGTACCAAAAGTTCAGGTTCTTATGTGTACAAAGTAGCTTCATATAGATGTACTTCAGGGCCTCTCTGTCACTCTCTAACCAAGGAGGTTGAAGAGAATGGTGTCACAACCATCTTATTTCCTTTGCTCGATGTTCGATGCCGCCACTCGAAAATAATTTGAATCATGTGCCAAAACAGGATCTGCCATGCAGATAGGAAGACAATTGACTCATGTCTCATTGCATAGTCACCAGCCACTTTCTAAGGAGGATATTTCTTTGTGATGGTAATTACTTTTTGCTATTCCTTCTTATAAAAGGTACACATGTAGGTGGTACAGACCACGAGGATGCGCGAATAGAAATTGGGGCAAAAAAATGCTGAAATAAAAGATGAAAAATTACTCGACTCGGCATACCCGGGCATTAATCTGATGTATCTATCAGTAAATAATAATACTTGAAAGATTATTCCATATTAGTTTTATTTTTCACATGATACAGCTCTGATTTACACTTTTTGCAACAGATTTTCAGGACGGGATTGGACTTTTTGTTTTACATGCTTTATCATTAGAATAGATTTTTCATTTAATTTAATTAATAAATAAGCAAAAAATATGGTCATCATTATGTTAAACGTTCAAAAAATTATATCCCCAGATTTGCTCAGCAAGACAGCGGCGTCGAACATCGATCATCAAAGGCACAAAATGCACCTGTGGAATTCCTTTGTACATCAATAGAAAATCTGACAACTGTTTTGAATAATTACAGCCAGTTGGAAACTCCAACTCTTAGACCTCCTTGCTCTAACGGGCATCTGTGTAAAATGCAAAACAGTCACATTTTTTATCTCCAAATTTTTGAAAATTTTTCCAGCTAAGATGTATGTACTATAAGATATTCACTTCACGATGTATACCTACGAATGTTGTAGAAATAGCCTCATGCAACAGCAGTTGGATTTTTCAGTGTCAGAAAAAAACTCTTCTGTGGATTATGTTGATTGATTTGTTTTTTGAAGGAAACATTTCTAAAGATTTATAAGAAAAAAAAAAAAATACATGCAACTTCTTGATGTTAGCAAGAAGAGTGAGCGAATGTTTTGAAAGAAATCTTGTCACACCTATTTGGTGTTTTTTACATTTATTTAGTCTCATGCACATTTAGTTTTCTTCTTTTTTTTTTTTAGTTACGATTAATGTATGTATATGGCCTTAATCTCATATATGTCAATCTAGAAAGTAAGCAATGATGAAGAAATATATGCTTACAGTAAGGGTTGTACTGAAGTAAAGACCCAAATGACTTATGACATGGAATTCAGACATTCCTGTAACCACATAATGTATCTGCTGCCTTCTACAGGTGAATATTGCACTACCAGTCCTATTCCTCCTTGCCTGCATCTTCCTGACCATCATGGGTGTGTATGCAGCCCCCATCGACACCCTTATAGGGGGCCGCTATCTTGTTGTCAGGCATCCCTGTTTACTTCCTGGGGGTGTGGTGGACCACAAAGCCAGAGTGGTTCCTTCTTGCCATCCGTAAGTGTAGTGTCATGGTTTTATATTCTTTGTGCAAAAGAGTGCTGGTGTAGAATGAGGTGGCAGGTGTGTGGAATTAATTTCCACCAAATAAACTTTGAAGTCCTCTTAGAATGGTATGTTATATACTATTTGATAAGTGGTTTCTTGGTATCTCACAAAAAGTTAAAAGCCCGATCCTCATCTCCACCAAAACTGTGCCATCCCTTTAAAGGGATGGTACAGTTTTGGTGGAGAGGAGAATTGGGCTTTGCGAGATACCAAGAAAACACTTATGAAATAGTACAGAGCATGCTATTTTAAGAGGAATTCAAAGTTTATTTGATGAAAATCGGGTCTGGAATGACTGAAACATTAAAAAGCAAAGTAAAACAAAGCGATCGTAACAAAATGTGGGTCCGACACTTTATTAGAATCGCTCTATTTTTTGGATATCTCAGCCATTTCAAAACCAATTTTCATCAAATAAATGTTGAATTCCTCATGGAATTACATGCTCTTCTATATTTCATAACAGGTTTCTCATTAATCTCACCAAAAAATGTTAGAAACCTGACATTAAGTCTCAACCAAAACTATACGATCCCTTTAAGTCGTTTATGATTTTAAGAACAGCTTTATGAAACACCCCCCAGCTTGAAGCATTTCAGTGAGATTATTAATCCCTAATGGGTTGAGCCAGGTCTGCTGTGATGCAAATGGGTGGTGATAATCACTTGACAGCTAGTAAAACTGCCATATGAATAATTCTCCCTTGATTCAAGATCAAATGTTACTAGCAGTGTCTTCTTACTGGATGAGATACAAGCAGTCAGCAGTATTAATATCTTCTCTTCTATTTCTTGTCTTTGTTCGTCAGAATCATTCACTATCTGGATGCAGAAGCTTCTGTTCTGTGTTGCTGAGGAAAAGGAGGATTAGTCCAGCTTGTTCAACTGATAGCAACCAGCCCTTAGTTACATGAGGGTTTTTTGGTAGAAATGGCTCTAATGAAATATAGATTTCCAATTTCTTTAAGACTTGTGAGCAAGTGTGCAACCACTGTCATGCTTGCCATTAAGCTTGGAAATTAAAATGAAAAACATGTGAGACAGAAATCTCTAGCTATTACACTTTAATAAAATACATCAAAGCAGTGATACAGTAATTTTTAAAAAAAAGTACAAAGTTTTGCGTGCAGAGAATGCATGTTGCATTTAATGCCTGATGAGTAAAAAAGAAAAAAAAAAATCTTCCTATCTGTCTATCCCATCAATCCATTCTTTCAATGGAGTAATTGTAATATGATATGTCATCTGTCAAGCACAACCCAAATGTTACTCTGTTGTTTTCAGCTATTTTTTTTTTTTTTTTCATTTTGCAATTGGAAAAAAGATTTTTTTTTTCCCGCTGTCAAAAACTTTTATGCCACGAGCTAAGAAACTTCATTTAGGTTTGTTCAGTAGATAAATAATTTTGTAGACAGGGCAAAAATATAGACAGTTATATCAAGAAAGTGATAGTTGTGAAAAGTCAAGATCAGAAGTCATTGTACTTTTAAAGGAAAAAGAAAATTCAATCAAAATTTAAGCTAATGATGTTTACTAATAATGTAAGTTGGTCAACAGGGTACAAATAAATGAAAATTCATGTGCATTGACATAATAGTGGTATAAGGTCAGCAGTCACTGTACGTTGGTTAAGAATGTCCCTCTCCAGTTATAACTTTAGCTTTGAATGCCTAGTGATATCTGACAAGAAAGGATAGAAGTGACTAAACAATCAGATGCCTTATCCGACAGGTTTAAGTGTATTAGTGGAGAAATGAGAAAAAAAAAAAATGGGATTCCTTAAGTCTAGTAACATTGAAATTATTTCTTCATGCACACAGGGTTTGAATTCAATCCTCTGTCACTTGCCAGGATCAATGAGATTCATGAATATGTAAATGAAGGGCTATTTCCTTATAGCAGTTTTAGTGATTGTGTGAGAAGTATCCTAAGTGGATACTGTGCTGCTGTTATATTGCAGTAACCAGAATTGGATCCCATAAGTCCAGAAATTAGGTATTTATGATATAAAGCAAAATGAATGTACATCACTGTTTGTTCTTTCTTTTGGGTCAGAGTGGACATGTGTCCAGTCTTGGTGAAGACTTCATGCACAAGGCTTTGTCAAGCCAGCAACTAAACTGTTGACATCTTTTGGAGGCTGCACATCTTCTATAAACAGATATTTCAATGCATAGTGCAATATGACAGGCTGTTACCAATTATCAGGCAGCCAAAATATGGTACATTATTATTCAGTCAATGCATGATAGAATAATATGGGGTACTGGTATCAATTGTCTGAATGTTCATTCTTATCCCTTCATTCCCATTGAGTAGAAAGGAGACAAGTCATAATAGTGTTGGATATCACTCGGGACACAGATTCTGCTGTAAATCAGCTCTGCTACGAGTAAGAAGGGACAATTTGAGAGGCAAGGTAGCGTGATTAGAAGAAGAAAAAAATCATGACAATCTGACCCTAGATGTAGCCAGTTAGTAAGGGAAAATTAGCAGTGAAGCATTACAAATGCAGTCCCTTAACTTACAGCTGTACATAGGAAAGCATACTGATGACTTCACTGTAAGGGTTTCAAGCCAGTGCACATTTTAGAGACTTTCTTTACTAGTAGGTTGGTATCACACACAATAGAAAGCTAAGTTGCATCACAGTTAGAGTTTTGATTTGCATATTCCTGTTCTTACATAAAAATCATCACAGGTAACTAGTAACAAAATATATGAGCTTAAATTTCAAATAGTGCTCAATTTCATTTGTTGAATTAACAGTTTGACTAGATTTTTGTTCTCCAAAACCAACTTGTATAATGAGCCTAGTAGGTTAACACAACTTTCAGAGCATTCTTCCATCAAACTGCAGTAAAATCTGCTTGTCATAAGCAAAGTGGCATCAGGCTGACAATATGATACCTCACCTGCTCTATAGGTTTACATTCAATTTTATGTGAAGAGTGATGTGTGCGCATATTAGTTAAAACAGGGTGTAAAACACAATATATGTAGTCTGTGTTACAGTCAAACTAGTTTCATATTTCTTCCAGTCCTTCTGTTGCATGTAAACTTTATTAGAGTTTGTCACTGCTGTCTTAGAGTGAAGCATTTCTGTTTGGGGTGTTTTTTTCCCCAGAAATGAAATGAAAAAAGAGTGGCATGTAATTATCTGTATATACATTTACCACATGTAAGAAACAAAAAACCAATGTACTCAAAAAGATTCACAGACCAATTAAACAAGTAGGCAAGGATAGCTCAGCACATAGGATAGTCAGTTCTTTTATTGACAGGCAGTTCTACAACCTAATTGATTAGAAAGTCTGCTTGACATGAAGGCTGAGGAGAGACCGTACTCTGACAAATGCTAAAACCTATAGCTTAATATCTGACCAATTAATAATAGGATGGTTTGGGGTTTGTTTGTTTTGGGTTTGATTTTTTTTTTTTTTTTTTTTTTTTTTTTTGGGGGGGGGGGCATTTAGTTTTTGTTTTTTGGGTGTGTTTTTTTTTTTCGTTTTGGGTTAGGATTTGTGTGTGTGTGTGTGTGTGTGTGTGTGTGCTGTGTGCTGAAAAATACAAAGATTTCAATTTTTTGGGTTTTGGTTTTTGCCCCTGATATGGTGATAGAGAGAGAGAATGCGAGACTGTAAGAATAGTAATGTATGATGGAAAGGTGTGTACAAGAGTGGGTAAAAATTAAGTACACTGGAAAAGAAATAATGTTGACAGAGGTCGTAAATATCAGCCAGTATTCCAAACAGCCTCTTGAAATTGAAGATTATCGTCATATGACTGTATTGACGGAGTTTGTTTGGTACAAAAGTGTAAAGAGGCTTTAGCTGCATCAATGAGAAAAGCTGACCCAGAGGTGAGCTCTCAACCAAGTTTAATTCTGTCTGTTCTTGAGGTTAATGAGCACTTCAGTAGGATTGCACATCTCTTCAAAACTATGTACATTTGCTGTGTCCAGTGATAATCAGCTTGATGACATTTTGACACTTTGTGGTATTGATCTCCTCAAACTATGTAAACTTAAGGTGAATACAGGAATACATCATTAGGTATTTGCGTGAATACTGTCAAGAGTACTAAGTAATTTGGTACCTTTTCTTTTCTTTTCATTTGTAGTACCGGCATATTTGTTTTTTCTATAGAAATCACGTCAGTATCAGGTTTTAGGGGCGGTCAGTCTCTGTATACATATTCTGGTAAACAGTATTGTGACAGTGTTTCCACTTTTTTCCCATTCTCTTCCCATTCTCAGCTGAAGTGTAAGCGTTAGACATGTGCAATATGTAATGTGTGTCATGCATGTTTTTCTCATTACTATTGATATAATTGAAAATTTTGAAGAGCAATAGCCAGTAGACAAACTTACATAAAGAAATTATCTGTTTTGTAAGACATTCATTCTTGAATAGTAAAACATAAGTAAATTTTGATAAATACATGTATCAAAAAAAAAATAAATCAACTGAGCTATAACAGCATACTTGCCCTTTTGTGCAATTTTTCATTTGAGGTAAGCACATTTTTCACAAAAATATTTTTCTCAGCATCCATGTTCTCTTATCTAAAATCATACAAGGGCATTTTTTTCCATTTTTGTTTCCTTACATTACTATTTGACATGACAGTAATATTTCAGTCTGTACGCTATGAGGTGCTCTAGTTATGCTTGATTTAGCTTTATCTTTTTTTTTTTCTCTGGTTAAGCAGAATTGTCTTGTATTCTCTGTACGTGTTTGCAGAAATTGGAAGTTAAGTGCTTTTTAATAGGTAAAGTAGTTAACCGAACCATTACCTCTAAGTTCCTCTGTCTATCTCCATCTGCGTTTTTTTGGTTTCTTCTTCTTCTTCTTCTTCTTCTTCTTCTTTTTCTGTCTCAGATAAAATGTAACCCATAGGCCCATATTTATCTCAGCAGAGTTAAAATGCTGCTTAGATATTGCAGTCATATCTTGTTGGCCTGTTGTACATCATCTGTAAATTTTGTACAGTTACATCATTGAGATAACGCACAGTTTAATTGTAATCTAAATTTGCAGAAATCATTCTAGGAGTAACAGAGTCAATGTTGTTGAGATGATACAGGTTGAGGCTTAGGAGTTGATCCTAAAACATTCAAAGGGATATAAGTTGTTCATGGCCAGCCTATTTAAAGACCTAATGGGAAAACAACTTATGGATGAGGCAAACTGTTGAGAAAGTTATATTTTCATCTCTTGTAAGACCTGCATGATAATTGCTTGGAAAGATTCACTCTTTGGCTCTGGTGTTTGGTATGTAATACTTTAACTTGTTTGGGATGGAGTTTTTGTTTTGTTTTGTTTTGTTTTTTGGGGGGGGTTCATATAAATAGTGTATATATTATGACATCAAAATGTAGTATTCACAGGATGTACCATTGCATGTATTTGAGCACTTATTAGATTTTGAGATTGCTGACTAAAAGTCAGAAGTCGCAGTAAAATACTGACTTGCACAATAGGCTGTTTGACTAAATTTCGTCGGACAAAACACTCCAGCTGATGGTCATTGAGAGATGGTCAAACATTCTTTCTGTACTCTTTCCTAAAAGTGGCTACCTTTCATATGAGATTTAGTGGACATGTCAGTCAGTCATTTCAAGTTTTAAGTCTTGTCGTGTTGTAGCTGCACCCATCTTGCCCTTATTCACCAGTTGTGCTTCATTAAGTGTGAAAGTTTCTTCATCAGGCAATGTCGAAATGACCTACAACATCCATTAGTGTACATTTGGTTTTTTTTTATGTCAGTACAAAATGTTATGATATAAGACTCGGTGATTGTGACTATGTTGTAGGTTTATTCAGAATGTGAAGAAAACAGTAATGCATTGTCAGTCAAATTAACTTATATTTATGCAGGGGAAGGGGTAACAATACGTGCCGGTACACATCAATGTGTATTTTTGTGTTTTTGACTATTGGTATTCTTGTCCTCGTTACAGCCCAATCATGTGTTAAATTACAAGTACATATTACAAAGGTTGACAAGTCAAGTCAAGTCACGTCACATCACATCAAGTCAAGGCAAAGTCTAGTAAGTTATTTCTGCACCCTCATGCCTTGTCGTTGACCTGGTCAGAGTGATGCAATGTTTTTGTTTTGTTTTTCATGAATGGATTTGTTTCTAAAGCTTGGAGTCGTATTCTCAACTACACTGTATCAGGTACTTCGTAAACTTGATGAGTCATTTCATGCATAGCCTAGCTCGGAAGTTTTGCCGTTTATTCTATCTGGCGTGAGATTTGTGTATATTTATCCTTGTAAAGTTTGATCTTGCTTGATGTATTTTTTTTTTGTAGCACTATTTGCTCGCTTGTTCATTTGCTTTATTTTTTGGGTGAAATAAAATCTTTAGTAAACCAAAATACTGTTGCTATTACGTGTTATGTAATTGTGCATATTAGAGTCATCAATTGCCACTGCTTCCAGAAATTTGTTAGCTGTATGAATCGTAAATGAAACTGTCCCAACTTTCTTAATCATGAAGCACTACACGCACACTTACACCCACTAACACGTTCACAAAGCAAATTACTTTCTTGAGCCAAATTTGATATCTCTGTCATAACTCACTGAGAAATAAATGCTGATGAATACGAAAAGCTAATGACTCAATGGAAGGAAGGCTTTCTGACCAAAATTCTTGGACCTCCATAGAAATGTGTGCTTGCTTAAATGACTAAATCATATCCAGACACACACACACCCAGACACACACACACACACACACACTGCACTGAATACAAGATAGCCTTCATTTTGGCTCATATGTGTTACATATACAAGAAAACTTAGAAATTGAAACAGACATTGATATTAAGGTGGTTTATTGAATACACCGATATTAGTGTACAACCTGAAAATGACTATAATGTGATGCTATTGCTAATTTTTGAAGGTCATTGCATGACTAGTCTTGCAAACGAGGTTTCATGGTACACGTGTACATTAATACAAATCTGTATAACGCAAGATATACGATCACTAGAATGTCAGAGATGTTCCATTGCCTTAGTATTCCTAACGTTGCCGTACTCTTCGTATTACTAACATCGTGAAATACTTTATATTCAGTCATCTTCAATCTTTTCGAATGATAAACAAAGACCACCAAGTAAATTATGTCCAAGTAAATTATGAAAGATGATGTAAAGCCACCAATAGGTTGATGTGTAAATTCCTTCTTCTGCCATCACTTTCTGCCTTCACTATGTGCCAACAACTTGTAACACCAGGGAGATGGCAACACCACCCTGTCTACTGATCGGGTTTAACATCAATTAACACTATTTCCTAGCCATGGACAGGATTTTTATGAAGTCTACGTAGGTTATCATACATAGACTGTTTTGCAAGGGAAAGGATCAAAATTGATGAAACCATTCGGTTTTCATTACTTCCCGATATTCTGCCACATCCAAATTTCTCTTTTTATCTCATAAGTGTACAGTGACGTGCCAAAATGGGGCTACAGTTCTTCCATAGTCGTTTATTCAACTTCAGGAATCTTTCCTCTTAAGCTAATTCACGAAACACGACATTGATAAGCAAGACAGAATAAAGTAGAAATAAATGCGTTACAAATCAACGACTGAATCACGTGACAAAGAAAGAGAAGTGACCACCTGGGATATTAAGTAGGTACATTGTATGATGCTAGCCAAGGAATTACATGGAACCGATTTGATCATTGCATTCAGCAAAACTGCACCACAGATATACGTATTGAGTGGACAGTGCTGCGAACTGAAAAATGTCAACAATACTGATAGTGATATTGATGATAGTGACAATGAGGATAATTGCGGAATGCAAACCGCTACTGAGAAGTTTAAATTGAAAAACACATTACTTTGTTGTTTTTTGCGCAAAATAAAAACTGTATTACATATGTATTTCAGAGATTAAATTGATAAATGATGTAGAGCTGAAACTTGATATATTGTAAATAAGAGTATCCAAACAGTTAAGAAGAGTATCAGTCAAGGGGATCACCCCTCACAATACATGGAAAACGGTAATAAGCCTTAAGGTTTACTGTAAATATAACCTTCAAGCTGGTTGTCTTTAAACATGTCACTCTTAAGTAGACTTACTCTCTTTTTTCTTCCTTTTTAAAAATAAATAGCCGACTAAGCGAGGATCAAGAAAGCATGTCAGCTGTTTTTTTAAATTTGAGAATCTGGAAAATTAAATATTCCAGGAAACTACCTACAATGATGATAATCACTGCAATATAACAACAATGCCGGAACCAGATATATGTACTTTAAACCACGATGTGTGTAAAGTACTGAGTATATATGTATACGTTATAAAGCATAGTGGGTTTTGATGACCTCTGACCCCTGCATTGATGACGTCAGTAAACCAACAGCTACTGATCAATGAAGGCCAGAGCCATCTCTGACAAAAGATGACGTCATAACCATTTGATTATTATCTAAAGGTGTTTTGTTTATCATGCTGTCTTGAAACTTGAAATTATCTCAGTTATAAATTGATCACTTTCAGTACATTGCATTCCCGCTATAGTATAACCAAGGAGGTTCAACAGAATGGAGTCTCAACTGTCTTATCTCCTGGGGTTGAACCCATGTTTGATGCCGCCACTGGAAAATATTTGAAGCATGTGCCAAACTGGATCTGCCGCGCAGATAGGAATACAACTGACAATTGACAATTGCATAATCTCCGGCCACTTTCTAAGGAAGATACGTGTATGTCTTTGTGATGGTAATTACTTTTCGCCATCCCTACTTATTAAAGATAGGTGATATTGTAATGGTAAAGGCACGGGGATGCGCGAATAGCAATTGCGCAAAAAAACGATGAAATAAAAATGAAAATATATCGACTGGCCATGCCCGGCCGCTAATCTGATATATTAGATGGCTTAGACAGTTTCTGGTATGTGATTGGTCGAGAGCTCATCACGTGATGCTGTTTGCGAGGATCGCAAGCGTCGGTAACTGGGAGGAGCAAACGATTACTATCGATAACTGCAGTCTGGATCGATATAATCTGTTCCCACTCACCCCACCACACACACACACACACACGATACGTGATCAGATCGCGAGAGAGTAGACGGCACGGCACGGCGCGGCGCGGCGCGGAGTACTAGTACTAGTAGCGTCATGCGCTAGGTCTGCTGCCTGGTACGTGTGGATGGAATTCGGGAAGCTAAACGTTACGTACACATCACAGTACAGTGTATAAATATACATGCTACATATAGTTAAACGACGACGAGCTCGATAAGATTTTGGAGGATAAGGAAAACATGGCCTAAACCAAGCAAGTTAATAGTCTAGAGACATTTTGTTCAGTTCAGTTCTTAGAACGAGGGCAATTCATGCATCTTTGTATTGACGTAACTTAACGACGAGTTAGACTAACGTTAGATCCAGGCCTAACGTTACATCGAACAAACCACGGTTGTGGAGGACTAACTGTACGACACCGAGCAGACTGGTTTGCAAATCACTGTGTTTCTACAATGTTCATCTCTGCAACAGAGGGGAAAAAAGACTGATTTTGAAATTGCTGCAGATTCCTGATGACAGAAGGTAACGTTAGTCCTACGTCTATTACAGTTATAATAGAGTCTATCTAGCCCTATAACATTTAGCAAACATGTAACCGTTAGAAGGTTCTATGTGTTAGACTCAGAGCTAATTAGAATGTAGACATAGAATCTAGATCTATACTTCTAACGTACTAACGGTTAGGGCCTACCTGTAGAAACAAAATGTCAAATGATAAAAATTGCCCAGTAGGCCATAACGTTTAAGGCCTAAAGTTAGATTTATCT
Organism: Diadema antillarum; assembly: GCF_040938485.1. Taxonomy (NCBI): domain Eukaryota; kingdom Metazoa; phylum Echinodermata; class Echinoidea; order Diadematoida; family Diadematidae; genus Diadema; species Diadema antillarum. The sequence continues at coordinate 113,576 of NW_027270917.1, forward strand.
AGATTTGTTTTGTGAGTAGACCCTAGCTAAAACATCTTTTGGACCTGAGCCTAATTTAACTGTAGGGCCCAAGCGTCGTTTACTTGATTTGAGCCTAACGTTAACGTTAGTAGCCTCCTGTCGTTTATAGAGGACATGAGCCTAGCGGGAAAATATAATCCCTTGGGGAAAATATAACTCCCTGGCGGTCCAAAGAATGTTATATTCCACCCCGTACCAGTCAATATCTGTATAATATTTATTAATAAAGAATTCTACTTATTAGATTATTCCATTTCAGTTTTATTTGTTGGAATTAAGTGGAAAAGTGATAAAACCGGCTTTCTAGGAGGGTACAGTTTTAAACACTTTCACATGATAAAGCTATGATTTACACTTTTGCACATAATATTATTTCTTGACGGGATTGACTTTTGTTTTATATGCTTTATCATTAAGTGAGATTTCATTTCATGTAAACGAATGAACAAGCAAAAAAAAAAAAAAAAATAGCCAACATTATTTCAACGCTCGAAATGAATCTTCAGATTGCTCAGCAAGACGGCAGCATCAAACCCCGGCATTAGAGGCACAAATGCGCCTGTGGAATTCTTTTGTACATCAATAGAAAACTGACAACTTTTTGAATAACTACAGCCAGTTGGAACTCCATCTCGTAAACTTGCTTGCTATAACGGTTACCACGAAATACCGGTTACAACGAAATATAAATTCAGGCCACAACATTATCCGGTCTTTGTTTTTATCGCCTATTTTGTTCGGTTATAACGAAAGAAAGCTGCTGGTCCCGAGGACTTCGTTATAACGGGAGTCCACTGTGATATTATTACTTGTTGAGCAAATTTGTTGAGAATCCATTTGTTTCATCGTTTTCTTAGAATCATGAGAAAATTTCGATAAAACAGAAGAACTCTATGACTTTTCTTTCCAGCCCTTGTCACCAAAAGATGAACAAGATCTCCCTACTCTTTTTAGTGGTATCCCTTCGTCATTATGTCCAATGTATTTCAAAACCTGACATATGTTCTGTTTGTACACAATCACGAGAGCTTTGTGCGTGTGTGTGTGTGTTGGTGAAGGGGGGGGGGGGGCAACTCTACGGCGTTCACTATCATTCAAACAAAGTGTCGTCTGGTAAGTTGCAGCAAGCTTTACATAGAGCTGCCATGATACATACTAGTAATCAAAGATAAGCATAGTGATTGATTTCAAAGACTTCGAATACCTGTTTGGAAAGGGTCGTGTGTAATATTTCATATCTATAACATTCTAAGGTAAGAACGTGCTTCAATCATAGGGTGTTAAAATCACAAATTGGTATGTTACAACGTTGCAATTTGAAAAACAAATGAAATATCTGGCAACCTGAAGTGAAACAATTACATGGACCTTTTAAGATTGTACAAGGTGCTCTGATAGGATGTCCGATGCCAACGCCGCTATACCCTAGTATTTGACGTGCCCCAAGCCTGCAAAACAAACAGTCATTGATTATGTTATACAGTAGGCCCTACTGTCAGTGCAGATGCATAAACAAAATATGTCGTCACCCTCTGTGGTACAGAAATGTTGGCCCTTTGTCGTCGTTTTGTTGTTGTTGCATTTTTCCTGGGTGGGGTTTTTACTTTTACAGTTAACTACATAATTTTCCACAATCTCCCATATAGTACAACCGTACATGTATGTTTAGGATAGTTATAAACAAGTAAATTCGACTAATGATATACAACTTCTGGCCAACGAATCCTGCAGATTATTTACATAGGTTAAGAGAACAATATTACACATTGGAATTCAAGGCTGCAACTCCTCCTAAATTCCATTTACCAAAAAAAATATATAAGCGGATTCAGCAAATGCACGACTGGTAGTAATACACATCTGCGAACTTTGTATGAGTATCAGACAATATTGTATTGTATGTTGCTTGAAGGTTTGCATGGTGAAGTAAATGAGGGGAAAGGGTTTGTGTAGCACCATGTGTATGTAGTCTTTGTAGGGATCGTGGCTTGACAAAAGAATGTCCTAGAAAAAAAAAATGGAGAATTGAGGAGGGAAACGACATAGGGAGAGCGCAAGACAGGCAAATATAGTGAAAAGTGAGGGCAGCAGACAGCTGAAGTTGAAGTTGCACTATGTGGAGACGGGAGAAAAGGGATAGAGAGAGTCGTAAGGAAGAATATAGTGAAAATCAAGTAAAAGGTTCGGACATCGCTGGGAGGAGAAAAATAAAGTTGAAGGCTGGAAATATGGAGATAGGAGAGAGAGGTGGGTATTCATTATTCATGAAACCAAGGGGGAGAACCGAAGTCTATGAACGATGTGGACTATGAAACGCGAAATCAAAACAACAAAAGGAGAATAAATTGGGAAGAATAGAGGTAAGTCGAATGAGATAAGACTATGGGTAAAAGAGAGAGAGAAAAAAAGAAAGAATTATTCTCCTTTTGTCTTTTTAATGATAATGATTTTATTATGATAATGAGATGATGATTGATGATGATGATGATGATAATGATAATAATGATAATGATAACAATGACAATCATAATCATAATAATAATAATAACGATAATAATATTAAGGCCTTCTTCACCCAGGGTAGCCTCTTCAGTTTTGCCACTGCTCTACCAGACGACCTTGCCACTATTATTACCCTGTATAGCGTTGGAGATCAAGGAAGGTTGTTGTAGGTAAAAACATCTTGTCCAAGGACGGGTGCACTGGGCGGGAATCGAACTCGGGTCCTCCGATTGGGAGTCGGGAATCTTATCCACTATTCCACAGCACCCCTACATATAGAGTCCTTTATAGAATATTGTGTAATATTTGCATATTTATTTTTGGGAGATAGAATGTGGGTTGTGGAAATGCGACGTTCTCTGAAAGGATATGCATTCAATGACACTATGTATACTTTATAAAATGTTACATCAAAGGTCATCACTGAAACACACACACATACTCCTGAAAGCAAGACAGACGTTCTTTTGAAACAACACAAATGAGAGGTGACAACAGACAATGTGCTGATGCCAGAATTAATACCTATAAAAAAAAGAGTAAAATATGTTTGACAACTTCATAATCAGACAACAATGGAAGACAAATGGGAATCCATGGTATAGAGCACTTACGAACACAAAAATGAATAGACACAAAATCTCTAAAGGCGGTACACACTTATTGGATGAAGGCTTCAGCGGCTGGAAGTTTGTTCTTTGTTAATGCTTAAAATGTCTATCTTTGAAAAGAAATTATCTTTTGTTCTAGCAGCTCGTATGCATGGTATCAACTTTCGGAAAAACTTTGATCTGCATAACACATCAAACGTTTACTCCGTGCACAGTCACGAACACTGCAATAGGATAATTATGATGATAACAAAGAAACAAATTGACCTCATTTCTTCAGCATACCCTGTTATTGCATACACTGTTTTCTCTGATGTATATTCTCTGACATGTCTTTTATCCCGACGTTGCTAAATACCTGTTTTAAATTCAAAGGGGTGCACGTCACAAGCTCGACATCCACGAGTTATGCTGTCTACGAGTCACTCACGAGTTATACAGCCAAGGCCCACGAGTCATGCTGTCTACGAGTCACTCACGAGTTATACAGCCAAGGCCCACGAGTCATGCTGTCTACGAGTCACTCACGAGTTATACAGCCAAGGCACACTAGCTATACGGTCCACGAGGTATACACTATAAAGGAAAATAATTCCCACGAGTTCAACACTTCGCAAAAAGGCCGACGAACTGGACATATACATCACGGTAATTAATGTACGTCATCGATATTGTATAGTGTCGCACTGCAAACCCTTCGTGGGCCACATTTGCCTTGTGTTGAGCTCAAGGGCCTTATTTGCCTAGTGTTTAGCTCGTGGGTTTGTTTTACCTAGTGTCTAGGTCATGGACCTGTCATACTTTACGTCTAGCTCGTAGGCTGTACCACTCGTGCTTGTCTAGCTGGGGGCAACAGTAATATGGTGGGTAAAACATCCGGTCTAAAAATGCAGACATTGTGCTCATATCACAATCAAATTTTAAACTCTCTCGACTTCATCATAATAAAGCGCTATCTTATGATGGTACATAAGTTCTATAGGTAATGTTTGTACATTATATTGCAAACACATGACTTGCAATGTTATCTACATGAAATCTTCGTCGAAATTTGCTACAAAATATATTTATGTTGCCGCATTTCTGTCAAGGTATACCTTTATATTGCGAAGGTGAATCGTATGTTTGCACATCCTGGGAGCAACAATTAAAACATGTAACCACAAATAGATTATAGATTATTTTGGACACTTATCTCAGCGAAGGTCGACGTGTGCAAATAAGTTTGTTGTGTGTGCGTATGTGTGTGTGTGTGTATGTGTGTTGTTCGTTTGCTCTCCATTGCGTTCACAGAATTTGACCTTATAATCCTCTGGGAACTAGTGCCATGGTCAATTTTAGCGATCATTTTACGATGCGATAATATCAAACCTGTCAAGGAAGCAGCCTATAACGAGATGGTTCATACAAAGTCAGTTAACACAAGTTCAATTAATTAACTATGACATGACATGAATGTTATACATGAAATATTGCTATCAAGAAATCAATGTTTGCATATCTCAAATTTGTAATTCAAGGCGACTGGTCCGGCCTTGCCGAAGAGAAAATGAAACGCTGCCAATCAATGTTTTAAGCATGGCGAAGCGTAGCGTATGTCGTTGTCATCTTCTGGTCAAAGTTTGCATAAAGTGAAAGTTCTTGCGGAGTATATGACTACTATACCCGTTTGAGCAGCAATATGGATATGTTGACAAGCGAGTATGTACTGCACACATCATTAATCGTGATAATAAAAGACTAGTTTACACACAAAGGTTTGACTCGAAGATGTACTTTGTCCAAAATGAGTAACTACACTGATGTACATGTATTGATTGCATAATGACAGACAAGCTTATTTATCGTTTGCTTCAACCACATGAGCACATTATGACTGAATATATAAATCGTGTGAAGAGAAATTAACAATAAAGCAAATTGATACGTTGATTAATTGATTATTCTATTCATTATCATGATTGATTCAGCAGCAATGATTGAAATTTGTATGTAGTATAGTTACAGCAGGAAAAGATGAGACTGAGGTTCGCATTGTGCTTTGCGTTAACTGTCAGATGACAAAATGGAGATTTGAGAAAAACTGTTTTCCCATACATCGTATAATAGTATACGCCCGAATGAAGGCATAGAAAACCTGATACTGTTAGATCAACAGGATTGAACTTTTCGTCTTTTCAAAACAACATGGAATGATTTCGTGAGTGAAATCTGCAAATGTGTATGGGTAGGAATAATTATGATATTGCTTGCAATGATATCATTCCACACTACACACACTTTGACTTTTGAGTGCTCTCATGACTCTAGTTTTCAAAGCAGTGTTAAAAGAAAAGGTGAAATCAAAAAACTGTGAGTATAAAATATGAATGGCGACTTGGAAGTTAATGAACATTGTAATCTAAAAACACTCACAGCTCTCGCCGAGTACGGGGAGGAATTCAGGTCAAAGGTTACAGTATCCAGTCGACGGTAGTCTTTCTTGATATACTGTCCATGCGATGCATACATTACCTGTTTTAACACAGACACTGATCAGTTGAAAATGACTTTCATGCAATTATTTTTGAAAAAGGACATCCAAGATAGCTATACTTTTAAAATGACTTCATAAATGATAACAAGTAGAGCAGATATATCTTATTAACATGTCATGAATTCCCCATCTGAAGTTTAATAACTTACCTCACAGATTTTATGCTTATTGTTTGACTTCAGCGACAGTGGTCATAGCATGAACATTTTGCATAGATGATAAATATTTATGATACAGATTGTGCTCAAACTTCCATTAGGATGCAGAAATTAAAGTCAGAAAGTGACTTGAAATTGGCTAGCATGAGATTCCTTTACTTGGTATTACATTATTTTAGATGTTTATTATTCTGTGAATAAATCCAGTGAGTGTCATACCAGCTAAGATCCAAAGTGAATAAATATGAGACACTCGTATTATGATGCATTCAAATCAACCTAAAGCCTTCGGCAAAAGTGCAATACATCAACAAGACCAAAGTGTTTTGGATTTAATTTTGCCCCACTGTACATGAATTACTATGGAACTCTCTTTTTTTTATACAACGACTTCAGATGGATGGAATGATGATCGGAATGGAATCGTTTTCTTTATCCAGATCACAGGCGGATACACATCAAATCCCGACTAAACACTCGTCACCTCGTCAATTACTTCGCTGTGTCTACCGTTGGGTGCGCTCTCCCCATCAGTTGTGCGTCGGCACGAAGTTTCTCGGAGAATCAGCGCCTTTTCGGCGAACAGACTCTGGTAGACCAGTGTTGCAAGGATACCTGCTCCAATAGGCGCCGCCCAGTAAACCTGATTCATAAGGAAGAATCAAATGCGATCACTGTCGACAAGTATTCTAAGAATCTTGAGCGGATGGGGGTGAGGGTGCTGATAATATCACGGGTTTACTGATAATATCGCGTTAACTCGTTATGGTAAATTCATATTGTATACTCGCATATTATTGTGTTGCTTTCACTCTCTACATGTATAACACATTTAGATGTGATAACAAGAGTACTATACATGTAGTTGCAGATTTACTTACCTTCAATGTCATTATCATCACCAAAACGTTCATGGCTAATTAACAGTAACAAAGGGTCAGTTTTCAAATTACCTCTGAAGTCTGAAAAGGGAAGATTGAAAGATAAAAGTATACAGCTAGATTTACCCATTGGTCAGTCCACACCCAGTTTACCAAAGCGGGGCCGAAAGAGCGGGCGGGGTTCATACTCGCCCCAGTGTATGGAATCTGGGGAAGAGGAAAGAATTAATCAAACGTGTATTAAACATCTCAATAGCAGTTCTTCCACACACCCCAGTCACGTAAACTGCATAAATTTGGTTCGAATGTTACACATTTCTCTTTATGATTTCTCACTGACTAAGATTTTAGTTTCATATCCCTCTCAATTCAAATATCACTCGGAATCATTCCATGAATAAAGCTATCTCTACATGAATTCTTATTTGGTCAAGGTATAATGCTCGTCCATGATGTATTCACGCTTCTCCTCCGTAAGAAAGCACTCTATTCGAGGTTTTAGGATTGACTTTCTCAAAAGGGATTTTTGAAGCGAATGACTGTCAATGCTTTTGTGACTATGTCGTTTTATTTGGAATGCAGTGAGAGATGACCGACTTGCCGCCATCTTGTTACAATCATGATGTAACATAGCCTGGACCCGTTTTCTCTACTGAAATAAGCTAGGGCCTACTAGTACAACGTTTCAGTTTCAGTAAGTTTTAAATCTCCACTTGTACATAACAGAAAATAAGTATAACAATATCAAACATATTATTCACAAGTCATGAAAATATAAACAAGATTTCACATTGCAAGTATATAATCATGTGAAATAATACATGAGTTTCATTACAGATCTTTAAGTGTACAGATCTTTAAGTGTACAGGTGGGGGAGACCGATATCAATAAGACCGATATCAATAATAAATCACTTGACTTGGACAACGGCCTCTGAACATATATGTCTTGATCTACAATTTCTGTTTAACTAAAGGAATAAAACACATGATTTCAGTTGTGTAGAACAAATAATGTAAATCTTTAAAGTATTTTAAATGGCATTTGACCAAAAAGGACAACACAAGGTGGAATGTATGAAGACGGAAAAAACCGAGAATAAGGGACCCGAATAGGAAGACTTAGAGAGAAGAGAGGAAAAGCGATGAGATACAGTGTTCAGGAGTTGAGAGCTAACAAAAGCGTAATTTCTAATTCGAGTGGTGTACATTCCGAGAAGAGCGTTTTTATATGATGATTTAAAACGTTGTAAAGATAAACTGCGTTTAAGGTCACCATTCTTTTCATTCAATGAGTTCCATACATCTGGACCATGATGTCTTGAGCTATAATGAGTGTAGGATTTTCCAAATTATAATCTGTTGCATGACGGGTAGGAAATGAATGAACACTATAATTTGAAATATACATATCTTTAAAAAATTCTGGGAGCTGATTATTGGTATATTTATACATAAATATTGCTGTTTGCCATGTATGCATATCAGAAATTCTAAGTCCTTAAATCATAAAACAAAGTTTCAGTGTGTGCTAAGTAGTGTGAACCGGTAATAAGTCTTACAGAACGTTTCTGTAATAACAATATAACAATATCGATTTTTTTTTTTTTTTTGTGTGTGTGTGTGTGTTAACAGCGTAATTTCCCCACACAATATTGCAGGAAGTGATATGGGGTAATATGAGTGCATTATGACGAATTTTCAGGGTATGTTTGGTAAGATATTCTCTTACTTTCAAGAGGATCACGATTTATATGAATCGATAGTTACCTCAAAAAAAATTACACAAAACTTTTGATCCAATTGCTTACCATCAATATGTAACATGATATCATCAATTGGTGTATGGCTATTTCTAAAGAAAACGTAATTCGTTTTTTCAATACACTGCATTCAGTGATAATTTGTTGCACTTAAACCACGTTGAAACCTTTAATGATTCTGAATTGACAACTGTAGTCTGTGTATGTAGATTTTTATGAGAAAAGAAGATGCTTGTGTCATCTGCGAGCAAAACAAAGTTAAACAACGAAAATGAATGCACTAAATCATTTATATAATTATATCAAAAACAACAAAGGTCCTAAAATCGATCCTTGTGGGACACCACAGAGGACGTTTTGTTTATTGGATTCAGTCGATTGATAAAACACATGCTTTCTGTTGTGTAAATAATCTTTAAACCAGTTAGAGCTTGGCCGTGGATACCGTAATTTCTGCATTTTGTACAATAAGTTATTATTTATTTATTTATTTATTCATTTATTTATTTATTTATTTATTTATCTATCTATCTATCTATTTATTTATTTATTCATGTTTTCTTTAAAAGCAGGGTTGTCTCGTTCAGAGCCCCAATGGCCTGCTTTGCAAGGGAGCCCTGCATCACATACAAAGGTTACAAAATCAAATACGAATTACAAATAACATCGGGTAACATATATACAAATAGAAAAAGCAAATACAAACATAATACGACATAATACAAGTGGTGGTCATATGAAATGATAACTAAATCAAAAGATAGACTGGTGAAGCCGGAGGCGTTTCTTGAAAACTGGTAATGAAGGGGATGATTGAACGGAAATTGGTAGTGAGGCCTTGAACATTTACAAGCGGAGTATGGTATCGAATGCCTTGCTCAGATTCATGAAAATCCCGATAGCATGTTCTTTTTTCATAAATGATTCAATAATTTGATATGTAATTGAATGATTGCATAATCAGTAGAATGTCTTTTTCTAAAACTAAATTGATTAGGAACTAATAATGCATTATCATTCAGAAACCCATAAAGTCTTGTATGTACAATCTTTTCTAGAACTTTTGATAGGGCAGGAAGCAAAGAAATTGGACGATAATTCTTCAATGAGATGAGTCATCTTTCTTATAAATTGGTATAACCTTGCCTATTTTTAATGAGTTTGGGAATTGCCCAGAAGAAAGCGATAAATTAAGAATATGAGATAATGAGTCTATGAGTCTATAATGAGTTTATTATCCTTCTTAACAAGGTTAACACTAAACCCATCATATGCCTTTAGAATGGCTAGTCTTAAGTTCCTTGACTGTTTTGATAATTTCATAACGATTTGTAGGTGCAAGAAATAGAGAATTTTCGGGAGATGGCGGTATAAGTATTGAGTAAAATGAGCATTTCCCGAATTTATGGCAGTGGCAAGACGAGGACCCATCTCAACAAAATACGTGTTAAATTCTTCTGCAATTTTGAGTGGATCGTTTACCAGCTCATCATCAACATATGAATTACATTTATCGTTATGAGTTTTTTCTCTAATGAAATATTTACTGTATTCCAAAGCACATTTATATCAATTTTATGTGATTCAAATTTCCGTGAGGAAAGTCGAATCACTGAGGTAAGCTTATTTCTATAAAAACGATATTTTGAATATTGAGATTCTGATTTACTCTTCAAAGCTGATTAATAATTTATTAGGTCAAAATCCCAACAATGTAAAACTCTGTCACTATGAATTAAGCTCTGTACATACCACATTCAGATGACTCGCAGAGCAAGCAAAGCACTGACAACATGGTGGTGACATATCGAAGAAACAGGTTTTTGCAGATTTCGTGGGAAAATGGAATTCCGTAATGTAGTTCGTTATCGGGTCGTTTGTATACATTGTCGTATTTCTACGCTCATGTATTGTCAACAATGTTTGTAGACATAGGCCTACATATGGAAAGGGACCGAAACAATCAGTCAAAAAATGAAATCATCCCATAATATTACATAATTTAGAGCAATAGTTAACATGAGTGTTGGAGCAAAACTTTTTTTTTAAGCAAAGCTATCTACCTCAAAGGCATAGGAGGAAGTGGATGCACAGATGTAGGCATATACCACATTACATCATCGTCATATATCACAAACTGAAGCCGTATTTAGGCCTACATGGTTGCAAATCGTAGTGTTTAAGCACAAGTTCAGTAATGTAATTGCTGTGGTATATCTGTATGTCATGTTCTCTTCACGTTGCTGTCATGAAAGCAAATTTGCCTTGTTGATTATCGAGAGTACCTCTTAAATACTTTCCATCGACGGCTTAATACATAACATTATATTCACAGTAATAAGGTGACTTGTATGACTCCATGCAATCCCTGTCAATCGAGGCTCCGGATTTACATTGTCCGTTTTTTTTTTTTTCTCGATTGTTGGTTCTTTTGGGGAGCTGGGGTGACCCGACAATTAAATTTGGTGACCCGAAAGAAAAAAAAATCTAAGAAATTAAAACACGAAAATAATGCAATAAATTATGATAATAACGTGAAGATAACATGCTTCGAATGTCACGTTAACTCTGTGACCAAAAGTAGGATGCAAAACATTAAGAAAACTAAATGATTTAATTGTCAGATTTTACTTATTTCAAGTAACACGTTCCATTGCAATCAAACTTCTTAAACTTTTACCACTGTTTACATCACATTGCTGTTTTCTCAATACTAATCATGCAGAGATGGTATGGATCAGCACATTTAGACAATGTGAAATAAACTTTACATCTATTTCACTATTTCTCTAAAATCCCCTCCTATTCCTCTCTCTCTCTCTCTCTCTCTCTCTCTGTTATATATAAGACTATATAGCACTGCAAGTACACAACGTATACAGAGCAGACACTGATCAGATTGCAAATGACAAATCACAAACAAAGTCCAGGTTTAAGGTCCAGGTTTAAGGTCCAATGTTTGCATTGAGCCGTAACAATTACATACAAAGTCTGATAAAGTCCCAACGTTGTACCATCACGCTTACGAAATTTCTGACATTTCTGACATTATTTTGCAGCCTGAGGTTGCTTTGAGTGACATTTCAAAAGACATTTGTAACAATTGCACATTTTTTTTTTGCACGTATTCTGACAAGCACTTTTTTAAAACCAGTACTGTTTGAAACACCCTTAAAATTTGTTTATAGAAATAACACATAAATGATAATTGACATCTCTCCATGAATTATCATAATCCGGGAATAAAATTAGAAATACAAAATCGTTGTGCTCCATGTGGCACTGCCATGCTCTTTTATTTATAAGCGTATATCCCTATTTTTTCCTCTCTCTCTCTCTCTCTCTCTCTCTCTCTTCTTAGGAACTATTTTTTTACATAGCAGGCTTATTACCCTTTTAGAAGGTTCCTCTCACTAAAACACGTATATATAGATTCACTTCATTGCATATACACTTTAATTTTTGCTTCGTTCCCCATTGTTATTATTTCATATATTAAGCATCATATACCTAAAAATTGTACCTGTACGGTCGAATTTGCTAACTTAAAAACTGTTCATCTCTACTTGTTATCGTCTTGTTTACAATTGTATAATGTGTAAATCATTTCAGCTTTGTTCCAAAGTTCAATATGCTCGTCTTGCGTTATTTTTGTACAGTGTGTAAGTGAACGTGGAAATAAATGCAAATGCAAATTGTAGCATTCTGAAGTTCATAATCATTGACTACCCTATGACTTGCATGTCAAAGTGTGTAAAACGTGTTAACATTAAAGGACAAGTTCACCTTCATAGACATGTGGGTTGAGTGAATGCAGCAATATTAGTAGGACACATCAGTGAGAGTTTGAGCAAAATCGGACAATCCGTTAAAAAGTTATGAATTTTTGAAGTTTCTGCTCAGTCACGGCTGGATGAAAAGACTACTATAGCTTGTGATGTCACATGAGTACAACGATATAAAGAAAGAATAAAGAAAATTCAACATATTTCCATTTTTCTCGCATAACAAAAGAACACTCGACTTCTCTCTTTCAGAAGGCAGGGGGAATAATATTACCCTTAACATACGTCAGTAGCAAGTCGAAGAAATGTGCACTTTATTCAAAAAGTAAAGTTTTGTGAAATTCTCTTTTTATTTTCCTTATATAGTTGTACGCATGTGACATCATACACTGTAGTAGTCTTCTCTTCCAGCAGTGACTGCGCAGATACTTAAAATATTCGTAACTTTTGAACGGATTGTCCAATTTTCCTCAAACTTTCACTGATGTGTTCTACTAATATTGCTGCATTCTCTCAATCCTTATGTTTATGAAGGTGAACTTGTCCTTTAATATCTTGCTTTCTTGTAGGCTGTGGTGGAAACCATAGCGGTATATAAAAAAAGAACAACAACAACAACAACAACAAAAGGGTAAACTGGCAGCCATGCTGCAGTATAGCCTTTACAGGCGCATGTATTATGAAGATACAGTGTGTGAAGTTTATTGTATTCACCGAGCACGTTAAGATCAGAATAGGGGGAAGATTGAATTGCATTCGAAAAGAATACAAAAGAAGCATAAATAACAAAGGTAACATATGGCGTGCATGTGATATCCATGAGGACATGTTGATGTATTTCTATACACGACTGTTGGTGTAGGGTAGGTAGGATTGCCTTTTCTTTCAAAAGGAAATCAATTCTGTTTTTATACCGTGAATACGTGGAATGTATTCCTGTCACAATAGGAACTGTTAGTCAAGTTGAAGTGAGTTAACTTGGAGTTAGCCAACTTCGCCAACGGTCCCTCAATTTCAAACTTGGAGCTGTGTGAACATAACTCGCAGTTAAAGAGCAATTTCACCAAACACTGAAAATGTCCGTTATAAATCGGAAACAAAATTAACGTGTGAACGTGCATGGTTGGTGACATGATGATGTTAGATTTACGATAATGGTGTAATTTTAGGTCATACCTATTTCTGAAGAGTGGTATACACAAACAACAGAGAAGTAGTTATCTCGGAATCACTACTGCGGCATTTTGCAAGAAACTATACTGACTGATTTAGTCTAAATATACCTGTTGTCAGCTATAGTCATTTTCTTTGACTGACAAGGAATCTATACAAAAAAAAAAAATTATGAAAAATGAAGGAGACTTTATACTGAGTCCTGACTATTATAATACGCCACACTTTACTTACTGGATGTGGTAATACCTGAATATAAGTTGCTTTGTTGTTGTTTTTGTTGTTGTTGTTTTTGCTGTTGTTGTTGTTGTTGTTGTTGTATTTTAAAGCAATTACACATTTTCTCGCCAATTACTACTATGAAGTGTTAGACATCAAAATTGTCGAGCGCAGTTGTATTTTTTATAACTTTGATGGGAATATTCCAAAGTTTTAAGCAAATTTTATTATATGTTATTAATCATTCACTTTCTCGCGTTGCTCGTGATGTTTTTTTAAGTTTGTATTTCTTTAATCTCTGTGTCTTTAACTGTAGGGCCTATATTTCTATTTCTATCCTGGTCTAGTTACTCTTCTCATCATGTTTAATTTCGACATCCTCTGTATCTTTAGTGTGGATTGCTTATATTGGCATAGCAATCCCCACTCTTAGATTAAGCGGTTTTTCAGAACATTTTTGTGGGTACCTCCCCTAGGGGTTATAGTTCGTTATTCCGAAGGTTCGTTCGAAGAAACGTGCATGATACATTTTTTAATAATGTTTATGTACATAACTGTGTATACGTTGTCCCTACTGGACGTCCCAGTCAAGCTTTTCATAAGACGATCCACACAAAATGTTTATATAACATATATGTCATGTGATTGTACAAATTATGTGCATATTTGGGAATAATGTATGTAGGGCCTACGTGCATTTTGTGAATAAATTATATCAAATCAAATCAAATCAAATCGTTGATCTGAAATTAAATAAGGTTCTTCATTCCGAAATTTCTGTAATCCAAAAAAAAATAAATAAGGGTCCGGTTCATCGGAAAATAAGAAAAGATTCGTTATTCCGGAAGTTCGTAAATCGGAAAAAAAAAGATAAGGCTGCTTAATCCGACAATGAAATAAGGTTCGTAATTCCGAAAATAAATTGACAAAATATTGTTTCGTAATTTAAAAAAAAAATACGGATTGAGCAATTAAAATTGAATGTAAACATTTACATAGACATTCGCACGATACACATATTTATTGACTAACTTGTGTATTCCAAAATTGTGCTATTCATGAAAAAAAGTATTTTCTCCTCCTCCTCATGCCATCCTTACCGCCTCTTCTACATAATCATCAGGATAAGGCATGCATGACGAAGAAACAAGATCATTAGAGGCCAGTTAAAGGCAGAAAAGTAAATCATGTTATGCGTGTACTGATCATCTCCTTTGAAAGGATCCTGCGTGCTCCCCTAAACACTATGAGATCAGCCCTTCCAACCCTCGTAAATACTCTGTAGAAACGGTGATTCCCCCGCCAACGTGTTGATGTCAGTACACAAAAGATGAAAAGAAGAGATAGTAACGCAATATTAGTGTCTAGCAACTAAGTAATACATTACAATCTCTTCTGATAATAAAATTAGTAAAAGCCAAAACTTTCCGGGAGTTCTGCTCTAAATTCCTTGGAGTGGGTTCCCCTTACAACCCTTAGGAGCAGTAAGACACAATACGTCATTTCTCTTCATACTCTCCCCAACCAACTCTCCGCCAACAGATGATATCCTTATAGGTTGAGTTGGTTAACGTTAAGTAAGAACGGACATGAATTTTGAATGGTGTGTGATGTCAAATTTAATGTTTCTACATCTCAATAAACCACAATAACGATCGTGATTGGTCAGAAGTTTGAACTTACTGCGTGCCTTTTCGAGCCACGCCCCCTCTCTACAGATACTTTGTGGGTAAGTTGTATATGACATGGCTAGATAATGTACTTACGCCATACATGAGTCCAGTGGCCACAGTAAAACCAATGGCTACAGCTGGCGACCCTCTCAGGTCTTTTCTGTCGTTATCTATGGTCGCAAAAACCATGAGCACGAGATGGAAGGTGATGAAAAGCTCGAGGGCGAAACCTTGCCACAGGGACACGTCTTCTGCATAGTTTATCCTCGTCATACCGATAAAGGACCGTTTGTCCACTGGGCTGATGATTCGTAAAATTGCAGCTCCTCCTGTAGCTCCTATGCACTGGGCAGCAATATACACAACGGCTTTCACGATACTAACCTGCCGAACCAATGCTAGAGAAATTGTCACTGCAGGGTTAAAATGTGCCCCACTAACGTGTCCAAAGCATTGAATAAGAGTAGCAATTGCTAAGCCATTAGAAAAAGCAATGAGAAGATTGGATGGTGTATTACCACCGGTCCATCCTACCGACGCACCGGGACCCAGGGGTATAAATAAAACTAGCGCGAGACATTCTGCTGCTGCACCCCTCCAGAAAACCGCACTCCGAAGATTGTCCCTTTCCAAGTGTGCCTTGCTACTTGGTTTACCGGGTGCACGATACGACACGAGCAAATTAACGAAATTATTCTTTACCATTTTCGGAGAAAGCTGCTGAACGTATTTTTACTGTGGCAAATTGACTTCCGTATAAAAACCCCTTCTCGAAGCTGAATATAAATGTGAATATATTCTTTGAGCCTTCGAAAGATCTTTATCCCAGCACATGAGAGAGAAGATCTGCTGCTGTAAACCAACTGAGCAAAGCGCTGTCCCGTCGCTGAGCTACTAGGTACACATTGCAACGCGTGACTAGACTAGACTTTGGACGTGTGAGCTCAGGGATCATCTCAAACACTAGGGGCGCAAATAATGCCGTCACAAATCGCCGGGCGTGCTCCTAAATCTGGGTCGAGCGGCTGATTGTCGATTCACAGGCACGAATTCATTTCGGTTGCAAAGCAGCCCACGGGTATGTAATCACAAACGAAGATACAAGATCATAGACTGCAACCATCTGTGTAGCCTACTAGCCTGAGTAGCGTTTCTTCACTATACCATTGTAGACCGAGATCTCTTCCCGCAGAACGCATCATTTAAACAAGCAGCATCACAATAATCATCTTCACATGACGAAATACATCTATTTGATACACGTGTGCACAGATCTAATTTTTAAGAATTTGTATGAGTTATTTGACAGGACCCTACAGACATGATTTGCAAAAGGAAATTTAATCAATGTGAAAGAGATAGTCAAGTTGAGATTTCCGTTTATCATCAACACGAATTGACGTACAACGTTTAATCATATTGTTGTGCTCTCTTACACATCTGTGAAGAACTTCTTCATTCGTGAAAATTTAAATGAATAGATGAAAATGTGAACGAAACGGTTTGAATCTATCAGGTCAACATTGAGTACAATAATGTCAAAATTGATATCTTGAAGGACATATTTGAATTCAATCTTACCAAGATGTGAAATCATTTTTTTCTCCCGCTTTCCCCAGAATGATTTGATGTCGTCAAGTCAGTGACGCTTCGATAGATCTGTATCTGGTTTTTTCTTCCTGACTGAATCTTCAACGCTTTTAAATGCTTCCCTCTAGCCTCCCAGCCAATCAAGGATATCGTTTGAACACGACACCCCCCTCAAAAGAGAGAGAAAAAGATTAATGATAATAGATACGTGGGCAAAGCAATAAGATCATATGGTTAGCTGACAGAAAAATAAAACATGGTTTTGACAACATCGGAACAGGTAGATTGAAAAAAAAAAAATCAAGTTTGTACCAGACACATTCCAGTGAGCCATATGTTGCTCATTCATATATGAGGAAACTACTACATTCCCTTTAACACTTGTCAGAATAGGATTAATGCTTAGGGAGATCATGATTGTGATTGTGAGTCCAACTCCCCTTTCCCAATGGTGTGCCTATGTCTATTTGACATCTCTAAGACGACGCCTTTCCTCTAAGGGATGTTAACTTATCTCAAGGGCGCAATTTCCATAGCCAAATTCTTCTCAGACGGATAATATATGCATGATTTTCAGAAGGCAGAAGAAGCTATGCAGCCACGATCGAGGTGTGCCCACTGAAATGCCTTCCCTCACTTACTTACTATCTTTCATCGGAGCTCTAGAGGCGATGACGTAATTGAGAACATGGGTTTACATGACGACACGACATGGTTCTAGCAGGGAATTCCACCTCCCTGGTTATATAGCAAGGAGGCTCGCCTAGTAGGCTACTTCTCATGGTTATAGACAGAAATGAGCTGAAGCCCCAAAACAGGCAATGTGTATTACCGGGGAAATAAGCAGCATCTCATCTCGATCAACTAAACACACGTTTTATCTTCCTTTGGATGTCAATAATATATGCCCTCGTTCTATTTTTCCCTCTTTCTATTTTTCCCTCTCTCTTTACAGGCGTTTTCAAGCGACACTGCCTTTTTACGTTAGCTATTTGTCGTTTATTTCTATAAAGGGAACACACCTTGTTTTTCATCATACCTGTATCTAGAAGACATTACGAAATATGATAACTAAACCTTTGTTAGTATTACCAGAAAGAATGAGACTTCATGTCGATTGCTTCTGGTTTTGTCAGATATTTCGTTTGTTTATCTAGTTTATTGTTTCGTTTTGTTCTGTTCTGTTGTTGCTGCTGTTGGTTGGTTTTTGTTTGTTTGTTTGTTTGTTTGTTTTTTGTTTATCTACTTGATTTTTTTTTTGGGGGGGGGATTTTATATTTCATATTTTTCTTATCAAAATGTGTCTTCATAAAGGCCTGGTGAGACCGCTTGAGGATATTAAGTGTGTATCATCCTGCCCCCCCCCCCTTTATTTTTAGAATCACTCTGTCCCCCAAATTGTATGTCTGCACATAACATTAAATGGATGTTTAGTGCATACATGAGTCACAACCGACTCACGTATAACTGATATCCAACTTCATATCACTCCGTAAAGAACGAGGTGAAAACCAGTCCTGTATGATTTTTGTCCCCTTCCTTTAAGGTATACACAGAGACACATCTCCATACAGACACACGTAAGCATACACACACACACACACACACACACACACAAACAAACACACTTGTACCGTACCCTCTGGTGTACTCAAAGATGTCCACACATCACATATTAAAGTATCTCGACTGGTGACATGTTGACCAAGTGTTCGTGTGTTAAAAAGAAACTGAACCATGTCGAAAAGTTTCCTGTTTCTGTTTCCTGAATCCGGTTATAGATATTTGATTAACATTCTACGCCTTTCCTTAACCTGCATCCCGAATACGGCATTGATATATAGTGGCAGTGCGTTCGATGCCTAGATGGAAGTTCGCGTACATGGTATAGCACTGTTAATGGTATGCAAACTGCAAATATACACCAATATGACTTCAGGCGCATTATGAAGTAGAAGCATTATCAGATGTCATAAAGTTCTGCTCCTAAATGTGATTTTTTTTTCTCTCTTTAAGTTAGCAGAACAAGTGACATAATTATGATAATGTGCTATCGAGTGCAATTAGAATTTTTGGGGAAAGAAATCAGGGTGTTGCAGAGAAAAAAAAATAGAGGTACAAAGATGATTGAAATTGTGAAAATTTTGTGTTGTAACATCTTTTCTCCCATTCGTTGAAACTCCAAACAATTCTCTTTGTATCATTCTAAACTATAACATGTATATCATTTGACATTGCATATGGTACTGTTGTTGTGGTGGTCAAGATTGGTTGTGGTTAAATTTGAATATTTGCACCTTAATCTTAGTCAAATATATCACTTTACATGAGGACAATTATCAAAACAACAGCAACAAGTGAAAGAACTTCGTAAATCATTTTTTCCCGCGGAGAGCAGTCTGCTATCATACGGTTGACAGTTTAAAGCAGATAAAGACCCAGTGCACCTTTAAAGGCAAAATCTCGTCAACCTGGCATTGCATGTTTAAGTGACTAGAATTAATTACAGGCACTTGCATTTCTTTTCATGGTCAATATGAAAGTGCCAATACTTCCTAGATTGAGTAGATATCTTGTTTTTAAGAGGAGGTCACAAGTTGAAATTGTGTTGTACTTTGGAAGCTTGTGTAACACTCAGGAGGACTTTGCGACACGTGGAACGCAAAAAAAAAGAGAAAATACATAAATAAATAAATAAATGAATAAATGAATAAATGAATGAATAAATAAAAATGATGATAACAATAATAATAGAAATAATAATAATAATCATCATCATCATCTTCATCATCATCATCATCATCACCATCATTATTATCATAATTAGAAGAAGAAGAAGAAGAAGAAGAAGAAGAAGCGAAGAAGAAGAAAAAGAAGAAGGGGCGAAAAAGAAAAAGAAAAAGACTTAAGAAATCTAATGTATTCCTGTGCCTAGTACCAGTTTACCAGATTATCGAATGGTGTACAAACCCAATAAAAGAACTATAGGCATGTATAAGAGATCAGGTGATTTTTATGCTGCCTTTCCAAATGCAATTTTCTCAAAATTTAAAGTGACTGTGGAACCTGTTTCCTAATGATTATTACTTCGCATGTCGAGCTACCTCAGATCATTACCATCAGTCAGGTTCAGTGATTTTCAGACATACCATGAAAGTCCTTATATGCTGCAAATTAATTTATGTTCACTGTCTTCCCCCGAAGGATCCGTTCCGTATATTCGATTGATGCACCACCGGAACGTAACTGTTCTCCCATAGGTTTTATCGTTGCAAGTGAGGAGAACGATAATACTCGCAGTACAATGTTTGTAAGACATGACGGGTTTTTGTTTTTGTTGTTTTGTTGTTTTGTCATGTTTTGTTTTTGGTGTGCGCCTCCATAGGTAGCCCCACTCATTTAGGGCTCTGATTATTTTGTGTCCTTTACCACGTTCTTGTTGCATTTTTGCAATTTGGTTGTTTATATTGTATTATGTTTGTGTCAAGGATCTTGCTAGACCTTTTCCAGTCAATTTGTTGGTAAGTTAACTGTAGATTGTAGCAGTTGAATTTTGAATCTTGATACTGTAGCCTACTCTGTATTGCCATTTTCAGTGTCCAGTGTTGTACACTTGCTCCTATACATCTTTTGTGTGTGCTTGATTTGTACTTTCAATAGCACCTTTTGTCGTCACACCCTACACATGACTGTGTATGTCAATAGTATCACCTCCACAGCAATGGAGGGGATTTAGATCTGGCGTCTCTACCATCTCTTTTGTATACCTCTGATTGTATCTCTCTTGAACGTGAACCATGTATTCATTCTGCCAACCGAAAAAACATGGAAAATGTGTGCGAGAGAGAGGAGCGACCGAGAGAAAGAGCAGGAAATGAGGGGGGAGGGACTTGGAGTTGCAATACCTGTGCGAGGGAACGGAGCGACCGAGTCAGGGGGAGGGTGTTGGGGGGGTATCCCCCTCCCACACGAGGAAGATTCTGCATTTTTAGACCTGAAATTCAGCGATCTGGTGCACACTTTTGGTGAAATATTCGGAAAATTATCAATTCCCAAAGTGTGCAGAGTCTAAATCAATGACTGGGAACCGAGCGGGGAAAAGGTAAATAAAACGGAGATTAGGGAACTTTTAAATCTATTAGAATTTAAGTAATAGATCTGATGCACACTTAAATGAAACATTTGGAAATCTGTCAATCTAAAAGTGTACTAAATCTATATGAAAAGGACATAACGGAGGAGGGAGTGGGAGGCGGTATCCCCATCCAACGCTAGAGAGATTTTGCATTTTCGTAATTGAAATTCAGCAATTTGTGCACACTTTGGATAAATATTTGGACAATTTTGGACAACTTGAGAGAACTTCCTTGTTTCAATTTTGTACAGATTTGGTCTCTCTCTCTCTCTCCAATTTCTTTAATATAATGTGTGTAACAACTTTTTGTTGCGTTAGAATCTTATATTTTTGAGTTTTTGCGTGACAAGTTTTTATTGTCCTTGTTGGCATCATATACCATGATTGTTATCATGAGAAGTATCTATAATGCTATCAGCATACAGTTTAAATCGTAAATTCTCATTAGCGGTCGATGAGCTCCTGATGAGTATGAATGATAATATACATATACTGACAACAGAATGATTAACAAAAAAGGATTATAGTAAGGGCTATATAATTTCCATCTATTGTAAAAGAAATCAAAGGGGTTAATGTTTTTTCTAATGACTATACTTACTGTAAAGGATAAAAAACGTGTCGAGAGTCCATGGCGAAAGATCAAAACAAACGAATGAGAAAAGATGAGAAAAAAAAACTTATCTGTGTATTCTAAATCAAATTTCAAGAGCACTTTAAAGTGATTTCGGTTTTTTTTATATTCGACATTGTCAAAATTCACTCTCTTATTAAATGGTTGTCGGTAAAACGGTTTTCATAGTTAAGATTTGAGCCGAAACGTCTGCAATGGATCGTATCTCAAACATTGTCAAAGTTTGTTCGGACAGTGGTGGCGTAGGTAGGTCCTTGGTGTCGAGGGGAGATTGCATTGTGATATCGGTATCATTCCTTTATCAAAGGTTTGTCAATGTGTGCATGATTATGTGTAACTTGATACGACTGATGCTAAGAAGTGCGAGTAAACGTAGTGAGAGAGCTCTGAAAATTCTGCATTGTCTCTTTACAAAGAGATTGAAAACGCCTGTTGTTTGCTATAGCTGTTTAGTGGCCTTCTGCGAGATTATGGCTGGCGGGAATGGTGGGACAAAGCTATTTTGCGGCTCATAGCCCTCCTCATTTTCTTTCAGATGAAAATGTATGGAGCAGTCTCATAACGCCAAACTCTCTCAATACGAACTAGCGAACTCCATGCCCTTCACGACTGAGGTCCAAGTAACGAAAGGCTCTTTGGTGCAATATGAGCCAATTTCTAGAGGATTTTCAACAAAAGCTATGCACCAAACTATGCAAAAATTGACAAAACTAATCAAACTCATGAACCCCTGCATCCATGCAGCCCTATCTCAACAGATCTCTCTTTGCCTAGTACCAACAACATGACTGTCCCTTAATCTGTCCAATAAATCAATTTGTTTTCCTGAACAAAAGATTCGCATCGAGAAGAATAACGGGTTTAGATTACGCTCAAACATGTCAGCAACTATGGTGCGTCATCTTACACTTATGAATGCTGGAAATTGTGCAACATATCGGCTAACGACGGACAAACCATTGATAAGAAAGTATCATGGCAGGAGACCGAAGAACAATCTTTGGACACGTGCACCGTCCGGTAGAGCGGCGAGGTGGCTCAGTTGGTAGCGGTATGTTTTTAATCGAATGGCTCGTGTTCGGGAGTCGGTTACTATTATTATATCAGGGCCGGCGCAGCCGTGGGGGCTCGGGCCCCCACACTTTTTGTGCACCATACAAAGAAATACATACGGTGTCATCACTTTAGGCCCCCACACTTTTTTCAACCCGGAAGTACGTAAGTGGCACTAACATAGAAATAGATAGAGATCTTGAAGTATGGCAGCGGTAAAGGTTAGGTTATGTGTTTTCTCTGAAGACGTTTTTTTTTTTTTTTATAACATCCGGAAATGGGAGGGGAGAGAATGAGCTGAGGACCTTTATTTTATTTTTTTTTTTGCTTGTTAGCTCATAAAACCCGGAAGTGGGCCCCCACACTTTTGAAAACACTGCGCCGGCCCTGTATATGGGGGTTTATACTGAGCAATGTTGTGCGTTATCATGCTACAGTATATGCCATCTCGTAGAGGCAAGATACTCTGTCCCTCGGATAGGATAAAAAAGAATGGAGGTCCCGTGTGTGTGGGAGAGTCACAAAACACGAACGTAAAAGATCCCGTTTTATTCATTACTTGCACAAAACAGGATGCATAGCCCGATGAAGTGGTCCGCCCCAAGTAGGCCTACTCCCAACTGGACCCCATGGAGACAAGCTTTTGTGGGCTATCCAGAGGGGGCTATACCCATAGCCAGTTGGGAAAAATGAAAAGAAACAAGGAAACAAAGGAACGTTGGAGTGCTATGGCAAAATGGATAAGACTCCAGACTCCTCAGTTTGATTCCCGCCCAGTGCTTACGTCCTTGGACAAGAGGTTTTGATCCACCGAGTCCCTCTCGACCCAGGTATATAGATGGGTACCTGACAACGCTAGGGTAATAATAATAGTAGGGCCCTCTGGTAGAGCAGTGGCAACACTGAAGAAGCTCCCCTGGTTAAAGAAGACCTTCTCTCTCCCTCTCTCTCTTAACACGGGCTTCTAATAAACTTCGACCTTTTTTTTCCTTCTGACAAATTCTTTTTTTTTAATCTAAAGTATGGAACCGTTCAAATTTCCACAATGGACTTACACTTGGAAATGATATGTCATAATTTACAGAACTCCCTCCTTGTGTCTGTCATAAAGAAATCAAGTATAGTTTACCTACGTCGTTACCTATACCCTCACGGGTGATTGATGCCGTGAACCTCTCGTGGTTCGCCCTATGTGACTAGCAATAGCCAACAAACGGGTGACATTGTCCATACGAGAATGGAGGAGCAGAAGCAGATGAGTGTGCGATGACTTCTGGTCATCGTCATCAGTTCACTTGGTACAATGTGCGCTGCTGTGATTGTGGATGAGTTTACCTGTTGAGCTTTTGAGTCTCCTCATGACTGGTCCTAATCAAATCTCCTCAGACATTACGCCCTCTCTAGATGAGATTCTTAACATTTTCTGCGGCAACACCACATTTTATATACATGTACGTCTGTTACGGCACATTTTGGTAAATTGCACATTTTGGTAACTGCACATTTTGGTTTTTTTTTTAAAGAATGTTACCAAAATGTGCTGATAGTGCACCTATACCTGACGGGATCAACTGTTACCAAAATGTGCAGTTAAAAGTGGATTTGCCTGCACATTTTGGACAATATGCACATTTTGGTAACTGAACTAAAAACCCATGGATGGCTTGAGAGTTATTATACCGTCAAGGAGGCTGCCGCCAAGGGCCTCCTACTGGCGTTCTGCGTGTAGCTCTGCGGGCAATCCCCGCGACTCATCCGGAAAAAGTTTTGGTCATGCTCAAAACTTGGCTGCGGGTAAATCGGACTGGCGTGCGCAGCTCCGGGCAACTACGGACGAGATGATTTTCCTGCCTGCAGGCAAAAACATTACTCGCAACAAGCCCGCGTAGCTTGCCCGGAAAGGTGTGACACGGCCTTTAGGCTACCGAACTCATTCGGTGGGGACAAAAACCAACTGCACTTACAATTTTGTTGTTGTTGTGATGATTGTGGAGGAGCAGAAAGTTACCAAAATGTGCCGTCAATGTCCTGCAGATTTTGGTAACTGCACATTTTGGTAATCTATCAAAATGTGCCGTAACATATACGTCCGACTTCCTGCAATCAATGTGTTTTATCGAATTGTCCAAGTTTCGCATCCATGTTGCCATGGGAAATGCTATGGCCCGTAAAATTCTCACCTTTCGTTGTGTGCTATGCTGACGTCTACATGTTTCCCCGGTTATGTTTTGCATTTTCTACACTGCACAGCTTGCCATAGCTACTTTCTCCTGATTTCAGGGCTGCTGATGGAGTTCTCTCTTTGTTCATCCAAGTTCCCAAAAGAAAAAGTCATTAACACAGTGACGTAACAGTTATTTGTATCTCTGTTGATAATTTACTTGTAACTCTTTTACAATGTTATTCTGTTCATCGCATTGTGGTACCGATTTCATGACGTCTGTGTATATGAGCGTTTCTTTGTATTTCTAATTGTTTGTTTGTTGGAAGTGAAATAAATCAACCTGAACTTAAACTACTGCTTCTCAGTTTTTTCTCCTTCTAGAATGAAATGTTCTTTGTTCACTCTCATGCCTGTCAATTACCCTGATTTTGTTTTCTTTTGTACTTGAAAGCAAGGGATTATCAAGCAGAGGGGTGAAGATGTGAGGTATAAGTACTCTTCAATCTGTCTGCCCTCTGTTCAAATGAAAAATGAAAATCGCAACAGCTGATCTACATTTTAACAAACATGTCGGGAAAGAGAACAAGTGGGAAACGAACCTATCATCTACTGCTTTCCGGGCAGCAACACTACCACCAGGCTATCCCTGGTTGCAGGCAGTGAAATGATGAACTTGGAACAAACACCCAACACACCCAAGCTCCGATATTCCGATATTCACTGCGTTTCCGTGCTGATATCATATCACTTGAAGTATCATATCATATCATATCATGATATCATATCTTGAAGTTTTGTCTCCGTTATTTCCCTCATGCAGAATTCTAAAAACTTTCTTAGAGTTTTGTTGTACATTGTAAACTTCCCGGTAATTTTTCTCAACAAATGTGTTTTGTCCTCCATTGCCAATCTATTGGATTTCTAGTGTATTTCCATCATCCATGTATCAGTGTATTGTCCCTTTTGTTCGTCGCTGACCCAAGGTTTTTAGCCACGTATGTCCATTCGTGTATACATATATTGCTCTTATTGCCCAGCGAATCCCAAGCTGTAGTGAGAACTTTATTTTCTGCACTCTCCGGCGGTTCATTTGATGTTTGTTCTTCATACGTCTCCTGTAAAAGATCAGAAAACTTACTCTCTAC
Organism: Diadema antillarum; assembly: GCF_040938485.1. Classification (NCBI taxonomy): domain Eukaryota; kingdom Metazoa; phylum Echinodermata; class Echinoidea; order Diadematoida; family Diadematidae; genus Diadema; species Diadema antillarum. The sequence continues at coordinate 139,619 of NW_027270917.1, forward strand.
AGAAACTGTTCTCTTGAATGGATTTTGCATTATACCTCGCTAGTGTTTTAGTCTTTGGTTTTGCACGAAGTTTCAGTTTACAAGGAGTTTTAGTCGTATACTGTCTGTAATGGGTGAGTACTGCCACAATCTGCACTATCTGCAACAATAAATTTAAATAACAATGAATCAATCAAGATGCAATTTCAGGGAACGAAACTATTAACTTATTGCCTACATCTTGCAGAAAACCCCTTTCAATATGCTTCGATGGTCACAGAAAAATGGAGATCTTTGTAAAGCATGTATAAGTCCCTTCCCTCCAAGTTTTGTAAGGAGACGCGTTGTCCAATATCGTGTTCGCGCTTTACAAATACAAAGACGTTCATTGTGTTCTCGCACAATATTTCTCTTTTGAAAAAGTGACTGTTTGTTTCTTTTCATTTCCATGTAATAAAATGAGTAATGAACAACATAAAAAAAAGAAACAGAATCTTGCAAATGTGGTTAAGGTGTGAAAAGCAGTGATTAAGTAAAGACATTACATCATGAACCCATGGAAGAATGGATCTCTTTTTGGCTTACTCTTTTCACTCTTTCTTTTTCTCTCTCTCTTTTATCGAGATGACCATGAACGATAATGTCTATATATTAACATATTAATGCAACATTATGCAGAGAATTTGAATTCATTCATAAGTTATCTTGTCAATTATGAGCAAAATATTTTCATTTATATGGATGCCAATAGTATCCAACTGCTAAACACACCCATTACATGTTTTACAGACATTCATATTTCTCCATGACCGCTGAAGCAAATTAAACGGGTTTTTTTCTGCAAGATGAAGGTAATAAGAAATAGTTTTGATATCCTGTAATAGCATTTATAGATTGATTAATCATTATCAAAAAAAGACTGCAGAAAGCATAGTTGTGCATTTTTTGGGGACACACTGTATGCTATCTCCCTCTCCTAAAATATTTTGGAGTGCGAAGCATGTTTGGAATTAGTGTAAGTCTCGTACACTGTGTATACTTTGACAACTTTGCTCTCTCACAATTCTTTTTTTTTACATGCATTCTGTCTCAGTCTCTGACTGTTTATATTTCATATCTCAATCTTTTCATTCTTTGAAAATCATTAATTGCAAGTGGTGATTAATCCTCAACCTGTGAGCTTGAGAATAATCAATGTAAATTACAGTGTGGCAACTGCTTATCTGCACAAGATGAATGGCCATATCAATGTCACATTTAATTCAGATTGTACGGACTTGTTCTTTATCACTTCAGTCATGAAGTCTACATAAATATCAAATCAAATTCAAAGTTTTGTATTTACAATCTTAGTCCCTAAATCATATTTATTATACAATTAGTTTGTATAAACAGTACACAGCCATATATCAAAAAAAAAAATGAGTCACATACAAGTCATCATTGTTGCATTATAATGCCATTTTTTGTGTATGTATATATATATATATATATATATATATATATATATATATATATATATATATCCCCTCTTTGCACGTTCACCACATGATGATAGTTTGTGTTTTGATGTATGTTTAGTTCCCTGTAATTTTTTTGAACATTTATTGGATGTTATATGTAATGTAATTTGTTGTTTATCTGTTGTCAAGATGTGTTTATGAATGTGTGACAAAACCAATTTTCCATACCAAGTTTTTATACATAATTTGGACAAATAAAGAAATGAAATGAAATGAAATGAAATGAAATACAGTCTATGTGTGTGATACTTGGAATCAAGAGATGCATATGTTTGATGGTTGCGGGAAAAACTGCAGCAAAGTTATGCTCACAGCTTCCTAAATCCCATGTTATTAGTAGCTGCATATTTAATACAAAATCGTTTCAGCCAGGATGGTAACATTGCGTGCTACAGGAAATCACTACTTCAGCTTCACACAAGAAGACAAGCACCTTCTACTTGATATATTCCATATCTTTATTGCACACATTAGAATAGATAATATATTCAGGTGTAGTGATATAATGTATATTGCACGAATGTATTCAGTATTTTGACTCGCATGAAAACAACTGTTTGAAAAAAAAAATCACAACCACACAAAGTCCACAAGTCACAGTACACTGGGTTTCAATATTGACACTTGTAATGCATGTAGGTTTTAAATTTATTTCTAAGTAGCTACTATAGGTAGCACTAGATGACAAAGCACTCATATTTCCTTCCTAAACATTCGGGTAATGAAACAGAAATTGAAAACACCTCGTTCTCTGCAGGACCTTTAGATATAATCTTCTTGCTTTTTAAACATAGACACTTGACTTTGTGGATATGCAATACAATGTACTATGAAACTTGTACTGGCCTGAAGAAATGATCATCCAAAACTCAATGTCTGGACAATGACAATAATACCGAGCTGCTTGACTACTTACATATATCTTCAGATAGTATGCTTGTACACATTTCTGTAGTGCTAGTGTCGTATAATAATTGTAGTTGCCTAGTTCATGTGTTCATGTATACTTCACAAGACAAAACACCAAATCCTCATAATAATTCTACTACTAGTTCCAACTAATAATAACATGGTCTTAATAACTCAGGGTAGCCTCTTCAGCATTAGTACTGATCTTCCAGAGGGCCCTGCCATTAGTTTCACCCTAACATTGAAAGTTACTCATGTACATCTTTCCTGGGTCGAGTGGGATAGTGGGTAAAGCATCTTGTCCAGGAATATTCATTTCCTGCTGCTTCACTGGATTCTTGTGAACACAGCTTCAACAGTGTACTGCATAAGAACCTACCCAAATGCAGTGTTTCTTTGCTGTGGTCTACCTGGCACAAATAATGTTTTAAGCAGATTCCCAAGTCCCCAAGCTCCACCAGCATTAAAAAAAAACGTATGTGGTACTGAACATACCTGACAAAATTGACAACAAAGACATGAAGAGTGCATGTTATATACTTCTCTTAGGACAAAAATTTCAAATGACCAATTCTATGCAAATAAATACAGTAGCATCGATAGGCGAATACTTTTGAAAATATCTGTTGCATGAAGATATTATTTTCACGTATATTCAATACATAGGTTTGTATCTGCCATGTTTGGTGTCAGCTTGATTTGAGAATCGTTACTTACATTGGCATGGTATCCCCCCCCCCCCCCCCCACCCCCTTTGTTGGCAGAAATTGTGTTGATATTTACAGTTTTCATAGACTGGAAGAAGGATCATGGGTTAGATGGAACATACCAACAAGTGGTCATGTTTAAACTTTCCAGTGTGTTTCCTGATACTACACTTTTTTTGTATAGTGTATGGCACATCCTGTCTCAAATTCTGAGCTCTAAAGCTGTTGCCACAGACAATCAATTGTATTCTTAATGCTACTTCTTCTCTCATGTCAAAAGCTCTGCCATATAAAATTCATGTCATGTAGGATAATTCTGTACATGGATACTAACTCATGTTCTCTGCACCTTGATTGCAGCCAAGTTCTGGAGTTTGTCATTTATTCAGATCTTATGAATAACCTGTGAGGAAAAATAAATACAAACAAACAAACTTTCAAAACACATCTATTTTCATACTTATGCATAACAACTGTACATGTTTTGGATCTTTGTTGGACAGCGCAGTATCATAATTATTATAGTCATAAGGTGTGCATGCTTTGTACGGTTGGTAGGACAATTTTTTGCTTAAATAAGATCAGTGTTGCATCAGATGTACAAATGCCTTGAAAACTATTTAATATGAAGTGTTTATGTCAGTCTCAAAAAATTGTTCTCAAGCCATTTGATATAGGGCATTCAGTGCTAGAAATTAATTATTTACTTCATGTAGTACTAGACATATTGATAACTAAATACAATGTACATTTCAAAAAGTTTGTACACCAGAATTGACTTTCACAATTAATATATCTACATGAGGAAAAACACACACTAACATAACAATTAGTACATTAGATATAGGGCTACATATACACTAAGTCAACAGGAATCTCAAAACCGAATTCAAATATCACTACAGTCAGCTTAAATTAAATTTGAAATTGACACAAGTACAAACTGAGTGCACCCATACTTCTACTAGGTGTTACAAAAAACATTTCCCACTTTTGATCCTTAATAGTTCAAAAACTAAACATCAGATAACACTGTCATTGATACGAATAATAGCTGAATAATGTATAATTTAGTTGGAGGTGATTTGAACATGAGAGCATGAATCATTTTCGTTAATTCATGGACCTATTGCACACATGTACTAGCAACAAAGGTCATTCTTCGATCCTATCATCACTGCCGCCACCTGGGGGGTGTTTCACAAAGCTATTCGTAAAGTTACAAACAACTTACGAGCGACTGGTGATCAGTTCTATGTGCTATACTTACCAGAATTTCCATAATTCAGCACAAGAACTGATCACCAGTCGCTCGTAAGTCGTTCGTAACTTTATGAACAGCTTTATGAAACACCCCCCAGATCATGTGCATCTTCATAAGTACATTCAGGTGCTTGGATAATGACGATTGTGACATCGTGCATCGTCATTGACAAAAGAACCATTTCCCTCATTGCTGTCTTTTTTTGCTGAGGTGCCTTTTCAGACTCAACTGCCTTTGAATAAACACCGATGAAAGGGAGCAGCAAACTCGAAAACATGACAGTTTTCTTATCACAAAATTGAAAATTACTGACACTTGTGGACAAGCATGTAACATGGCTTAATGATAAGACATATATGTCATCTACGGTTACTATCCATGTTTACTCTGGAATAATGTGCGAAAAATGGGAAAAATTAGATAACAATTTACAACCAACCTGACAAAATCATTGCTTTCTCTTGTAAAGTAAGTGCATTTCACAAATGAAATTACTTGAACGCTAATTTCCCAGTGTACACTACAACTGCACATGCATTTTTCTTGGATTCAGAGAGTAATTAAGTTCTGTGCATGTAGTTTTTAGATTTCTCAAAGCTCCATCTTGTTTTTATCCAGGATCCAGGCTGGCTGTCGGAGGTGATGATAAGATCAAAGCAGGAAAGTATGTTTAAAATGCTTTTGTGCCAGTTTTGACAGAAACAGGTGCATGAATGAATTAAAGAGCAATGAATGTCCATGTATAGTAGATCCATGGTTAAATCCATCATTAATCTTTAAGTTAAGTTCCAGAGTTTGATCAAATGTGACCCCTCTGTACAATATTGAACTTTACACAAGAACCAATGATGAGCATGTGAGTGTGTGCTTACAATGACCCTGAACAATAGACATGAATATCACGAATACCACCTTTTCAGAGCACTGCTGACTAGGCTCTCTTGCTCCAAGGCACATGAATGCTTTATCAATAACTCATGTGAATTGCCCTGGGCACTGCTAGTCTGAATTCATGGTAAAGGGTGAAATGTATGCATTAGACAAAAATAAGCAAATGTTTTCATGTGCTTGCATAATACTACATTTCAGGATGAATAAAGACTAGCTGTGACAGTGTAATTCTCTTGAATATGTTATAGGGTATTCAAACCTTGGCCATTGTTCAGGACCATTGTCTGGGTGTTAACCACACACTCCCATACACACCAATTGACCCCTGTGCAAAATTAAAATTTTGTACAGAGGGTTGAAAACAGCAAAATCTGAAACCTAACTTAAAATTAAATCTTGAATTTAATGAAACTGATTTATGCTATCATTTTTAGATTACCTCCAACAAAATTGTACACTATTCAGCTATTGCTCATATCAATGTCAGTATTATCTGATATAGTTTTTAAACTATTAAGAATCAAAAGTGGGAAATGTTTTGGTTTTTTTTTTGTCACACCTAGTATACATCACATTGATCAGTATGATCAAGGAAGTGACAGGTACACACATACCACCAATATCAAATCAAACCATCGGAACATTTCACCAAAGTTTGCATCTTTTTCCTGCAATTCTTTCCAAGTCTAAAGAAAATCTGATTGACAGAAACTTTGAGGAATGAAGGGCCATACTAGTGGGCACACAGGGTGCCCTCCTTCTAATAACTCCTGCCAAATCAAAGGAAAATCTGACCATAAAAAGAACAGAAAATGCATAAGAGTTTACAGACAATACAAACACACACACAAAAAGAGACAACACATTACAAACGATAAACACAAAGCATTAAAAGAGGATAAAAACTGCAATATTATAACTTTTGCGAGATAAATATTGCATGATACTGACTCATAGAATAACAGTCATTTTTGTATGGCACCTTTGACTACTACCACAATGATACCTGTACAAGCAAGAGAAGAAATAAGAAATGGTGGCTTGACAGTATCACTAATATATTCAAACATTGTCTCTCAATCTATCATAGACATATGACATCTACATTCAAGTAGTTTGGTATTTCAAGAACCTTCTAGGGTACCAGCTTCATAAAATTCTTTGTCACAGCCATATTTCTCTCAATTTGAGTGAAATACAGCTTATAGGTAGGATAGAATAACTTATGTTTCTGATGGGGCACTTTCAGAGGATAACACACCAATTACAGTCTCCATAATTATGCTAACTGAACACTAACTAGAACTGCAATGCATGATATTGAAAACTTGAAACATCTATTTAACGACTTACACATCATAATTTTTCCCTACATTTTTAAACACTGACAAACATTCAACAATACTATCATAATTTAGTATATGACCAGCATATTGACATTTTATTCTTCAATAAATACTAAATCACAAACCTTTTTATGTTTAATATTGTTCTACATAGTAGAACCGCACCAAAATTTCTTTAAGCATTAATATTTTCCCTTGGACCTTAGTTCAAGCATGATGACATTTTGCATGACTACACATGGCCAAGTTTGGCAAAATACAAAGGTTAAAATGTGCACAAGATGTAGGAGGGACATCCACTGAACTTTCTTGAGAAATTTAGGAAATATTATTATCAGTTTCTATCTGATTTCATTAGCTGCATATTGTGTTATATTGTTAGATCTAAAAAAATATATATTCAAGATAACACAGCTGGGTCATAAATAGTTTCTCCTTGGCATTTGTTTTTCATTTGTTATTACATATTTCTTACAGAAAGGATTTGATCAACATCTCTTGTAATATGCAACAAGCTATTTTTTGATCAAGGTTTACAACTATACACAAAATTGAGAGATTTAATTTGACACAAATGATACCATTGTTTCTTCATCTTTACTTTCATTAAATCCATTCCTGGATAGTGTGACATAGACAGAATGCTTGCTGGAAGGTGATTTGCTACCAGACGACTTGCTTCCAAGTGACTTGCTGCGAGGCCTCTTGCTTCCACGTCGGCTAGACTTGGGACGAATAAGGGGTAAATCATCAAAACGAGGGTTGTCCATGCTACTACTGAAGAGAGACCAGTGCTGCTTTTGGTCAGCATAAATATTGTCTTGGGTGGCAGCCTTTTTTAAGAGTTTGCTGAATGTTGTCCCTGATGGTATTCTGTGCAGAAAATGGTGTTCCAGAGTGGCTGAAGTTTTTGCTCTTGCTCTATTCATTGCTGGAGGTGCACATTGTTCCTCCATGGCTAATATGCATGAGTCTTGTGATGTTGAGGGACAACTTGTAGTAGAGGAGAGAGATGTAGAGGGTGCATTTGATGAAGAGCTAACGAGAGATAGGCAGTTCATGTCTGGGTCTGAATTTGCCCTTGATCGTGATCCACTTGGACCGAGTTCATATGTTGGCCTTGTTAAGTTGCATTTGTTAGATCTACGTTTTGATGCTCTGAAGATATGGCCCACACTAGCCAGGTGTCCAGTCAGAAACTCTTCATCATGGTCGCGACGAAAGTCTCTTCCCATAGGCATATCAACACTGCTGTTACTACGAGTGCTACGTTTGTGAGCAGGGTGTTTAATATTTGAAGGACTAAGAGGAAGACCTGTGCTGTTTAATTCCTCTGGAGGAATGCTTCCTAGAGGTGCACCAACACAAGGAGTTATCAAGTTGGGTCGCTGGCGCAAAATATCTGTGACATCCTTAGCTGTAGGACGATGGTTGGGTTGGATGGCCCAGCACTGCATCATTAGCGTTGCCCTGTCAACCAAATAGAACACAAAATATTTCACCAAAGTTGCTGCTCTGCATTCACTGTTTGACAAATTAAACAAATGGTTAGCCACTAGTGTGGCTGTTCCTTTAAGAATATTCCAAACAAACATGACTTAACCCATCGAGGACGGGCTGATATTGCTACAACACGCATTTTCCACAGACACCTGCCCAAACATACTCGGGACTCGTCTTCAATGGGTTAATAAACTACCATGACTTCTTGGTGAGACTTGCCTGCAAGGAAATTTGACAAAATTATTCAGGAAGTTAAAGACAACACATATCTATCTGCCAAATATATTACAAAAGAAAACTCAAAGCAATAATTTCTGTTGAACGTTTTTTGAATAAGTTTAGCATTGATATTTGCTGCTTTGTATAACTGACTGCCGTTTGTAAGTCTTGAAGAGTGTCTTACACAGGCAAACACTGATTGCTACTTACAATGCTGTGCTACATCCATCTGGTGGCTGGAGAGAATTTTGGGCCCTGATGTATTCCAGCACCTCAGAGTTAGACAGCTCTTGGTAAGGAAAGCTGCCCAAAGTCACAACTTCATATATGACTACACCCAAACTCCAGACATCACTCATAGTGGTAAAGATACCTTCAGTCAGACTCTCGGGAGCCATCCATCGTACTGGAAGTTTGCCTGTATCAATCAGAGTGAGGTATGGGTTACAGAGTTTTTACAAAACATATATGCAGTCATTTCTTAGCTTTGGAATCATTCCAGTTTGAGCAATTCATCAAGATCGATAATTGTACCTGTCAGGAGTATCAAACTCAGTCTATTTTAGTACAGAATGAAGCATAACACATAAGACTTATGAAATCATCGATAATTTTACCTACTGAAAGTGTGAACTTGTGAGATGTGAAATAATCTTACTTCTCTTTCCAAGTCTGTAGTAGTCCGAATCATAGAGGGCCCGAGTCATTCCAAAGTCACCAATCTTAACAACATACATTGCATCCACCAAGCAATTTCTACAAGCCAGATCTCTGGGGGAAAAAAAAGAAATTGAATATCATAATCACACAAGGTCAATGACATACAGCATTTCATATCAATATTTCATTTCTCATATGCAAGCTGAAGTTACAGAAAAATATCTATAGTGCTGCCAAACAGCAGCCTGGAGTTACCTTCGTAACTGTTCCTGTTTATATTTCGGTCTCCTATAACAACTAGTCATATAAATAATGGTTGTATCACAACTAGAATCTATACTATGAAAGATTTTTATCTGTTGTCTTTCAATGTACAAATGTATTTGTTAGATTGCAACTGCTGATCTATATCTGTTCCAAGTTCATCATGTCTCTTTCATCAGCCAGGGATAGCCTGGTGGTAGTGTTACTGCCAGGAAAGCAGTTGATGACAGTTTCATATCACGAGTTCCTTTTTCCGACACGTTTGTTAAAAATGTAGATCAACTGCTGCGATCTTACAAACACATTTGCAAAGACAGAGACAACTAATAAAAATCTTTCATGGAATATCTTCACCCCCCTGCTTTAATAATCTCTTACTTTCATTTGACTAGAATGTCATTTTCTTAGTATTTGGAAATACTGCCCCTCAATATTTAAAAGGTAAGTTGCCCTTTTAGAACTTTTCAAACAATTCTGAAGCCTATAACTTCCCTGAATCATATGCCCTGTTAACTGTCTCAAGAATTAATGGAATAGAATAAAGTTTGTATTCAATTAAAAAATGTTTTACACTCTGATTCTTCAATCTGTGACATCAATTTTCAAACAACACAGGTCACGATGTTGCTAATTATAACACAGGTCTCTTTCCATCACATATGACATAGATCTACATAATTTCCAAACCTGGTTTAGTTCATGGCATAAATATATACCTCAGCAAAAAATGTGGATATGTTAGGCTGTATGGACCATTTTCTCACCTGTGTACATAGTTGATACTGGCTAGATAGCTGAGACCACATGCAACATCTAGTACCATTGAAGTAAGAAGCTTATCAGTCATTACACTGCCCTCACTGGCCTCTCCTACAAGGTGGCGACGTCCTAACAGAAATGTTTTCAGATCACCTACGTGCAGAGAGACAATGAGAAATATTCTATTATTCATAAAATACCTATCTATCCATCTATCTATCTATCTATCTATCTATCTATCTATCTATCTATCTATATGTGTATGTGTGTGTAGAGTTACATATCCTTCTGAAGTTGATAATCTCCTCTTTCAGAATTTGACCCAATCAAAAAAACAATCTTTTTAAGCTACTTTTTTGAGGGTTGGTCAAACAAGATCCAATTAAATGTAAATCACCAGAGGACTATATTAACATGATGGGAGAGATAGAATGGTGGCGTCTTGTGACCTGTAGTTCTTTTCTCATGAATTCAAATACTCGTAATGAACTTTGATACAAAGATATATATGACAAGTAATCTTCAAACATTCATATGAAACATTGATATTAATATTCTGCGAGGGTTACTGAATCCAAAACTTACCATAAAGCATAAACTCCATAACTGCATACATTGGTTCACCCCGTGTGCAGACTCCAAGTAGATTCACCACATTTCTGTGACTGAAACGTTTCATCATTTCTGCTTCACTGAGAAAATCCAGCTAAGACAGAGAATAAGAGACTCTTTTATTTATTTATTTATTTTATTTATTTATTCATGGTTTAAAAGACAACTACCATGGCAGCCTAACAAGGCCGAATTGAGGTAGTTTACACAGTGATACAACATAACAAAACAATATCACATACAAATTGCTTATAAAAAATTAACTTACATTACGGAACAGATACAATCATATGATAACATTGTAACATTGCTTTAATGAACACCTACAGACTAAACAGGAGAAACCGATTTTACGTCACTCATGAATACACATCTGTTTCAACAAGTATCTCTTACAAAGATATGTGTGAAAGTAGGCTCTAAAAAAGCTATATTCTCGTTAGTTTTGCACACATACATTTTGCATACAGTTCTTTGTGAGACTATCAATTAATACAAATTGCATCTGCCATGAAACACACACACACACACACACACTGTAACAAGTTAGTAAGTGTGGGTTCAAAGTGTTTTTTAAGTTACTTAACTTCATGTGATGGAGGATGAAGTGAAACCCTCAGATATTTGAATCTTTGTTTATGATGCAGTGAAAACTGTTGCATGAACATAATATTTGTGGCTAGGTAGCCTTGACACATAGGTATATGGGTTTTACAGGCATTTCTGATAACTGTACAAAATATTTCAAGGTCCTAGCTTGAACTCCTACCATTGAAAACTTTCAGGAATGGGACAGCTAATTTAGAATTAAAGATTTTGTGCAAGTAAAGAATCCAGTCCACCCACACATTATATATCGGAGTTAGCATGACTCAGGGTTTTACATATGACAGAATGTGAAAAGAGCCTGTGAGTACTCAGAAGACAATACAACTTGTGTGTACAGCTCATGAAGGGGAGACACAACAAGTGGTGTGGAATGCCATGGCAATAAAGGCTTCATCTTCTGTCACTCTCGACATTTTAGACTAAAAAGCGGAGAGGCTTTCTTATGCAATGTTTTTTCTCATGCTCAAAATATTGGCTGTACGAACTTGACAATAATTTGTGAAATGTAACAGTTTTACAATGGTATTAGGGGAAGACAGAGCTCGACAGCTATCAAAAAGATTGCTTGACCTGGATCCCCCTAGTGGCATGGAAAATATTTCTCAATAGTTGCCTGTACTTTCCAATAGCTGCATGTATTTATTCTCAATGGACTTTTAGTTGTTTGTATTTCTCAAAGTTGAAAGTAATGAGGAAATGCATGCCTTTCACACAAATTTGTGCAATTCCTATTGTATTTTCTTCTACAGTACTTGCCTATAACCACAAACCATTGTAGATTTCCCGTGCCGAGAATAAAAACCTACAAAACATTTGTAACTTTTAACAGATTGTAAGTACGATTTCCTAACCCTTTTACTGAGTATTTCATTAATCTTTCTGTATTCACTGAATTCACATGTATGTTCATGTAACTTTCCTAGTCTGTTGAAGACCCCAGCTGATAGTATTAATATCAATACCTTTAAATATTTTGCTTCACAATCTCCTACCTTTTCTGCCACAGTTGCTCCAAGCTTCAGTGTCTTGACAGCGACTGCTGCCCACTTACAGTTGCCTAGCAATGCTTCCCCTCCATAGACAGTACCAAAGGCACCTTCCCCCAGCTTACGATTGAGGACTACATTCTCTCTAGGCATCTCCCATTCATCAAGAGTAATGAGGGAGTCCTCTCCTAGCCCCATCAACGTCAGCTGCTTGATATGCTGTTCAGTGCGCTTCACTTTCTTGTCATACCTTGTAAGAAGACAAGAGTATCACATCATTACTTGTGCTGAATCTACTCAGTACTTATACTTTTAAGTGAACTGCATATATAGATATTGCATTAATTGCTGCAATTAGTAGATATGAACATTTCTTCAACAAATTAAAACTCAAAATGCTATTCGGTCAGCTCAAAAACACATGTTGCGTTCTTGAGAAATTCTATTAAGATCCATTAAAGTCTGATTAATATAAAGACACACTCTAATCTTAATGCTCATGAAATTCTTACTATGATCCTTCAAATCTGCTTCTGAACTCCTACCACCCTCCTTTCGAACTTGTACCAAACTCCTATAATATTTCTTTCATACTCAAACTATATACCCCTACCAAACTTTCATCATACTTCTTTCAAACTCCTGCAAAACTTATCTCAGATTCCTACTATAATTATGTTCATACCATACTCAAAAATACTGCGATCATACTCAAACTCAACATACTAAACACTTATCTACCAAATTTCACTCCATTAATGTATCTCTTAATGAATCAAAAGGTCATGCTAATTCTGTGCACTAATTATATTCACCAAATCCCTTATTTCTGCAATTTCGATTTGACTCTCCTGTTTCCATAGTTTAACATTCTTTACTCACTAGAATGGTTCATGTAGTCCTCCCTTTTTTGGCAAATGAACTTCTTGATTTGCTGAATATGGCACAATACCTCACTCCTTGTAACTTATGGCACAAAAGCAAGTGCAATACATACAACCCAGTGTTTTCTTTTCTCACTCCTACACTTGCACTGAGCAGACCTGTAACTTCTACTGAAAGCAAAGCTTTGTTGTCATTCACTGAGTGACTGACAGGATAGACAAAATTAACTCAGCAAATGAAATCAGGTAATCTTTCATATATCAATCTGCAATGAAAAAGCAAGTTCCTGGTAACTCTATAAGAATTCTTTGTTGCTGTTTTGTTTTGTTTTGTTGTTGTTGTTGTTTGTTTTGTTTTGTTTTTTTTTTTGGGGGGGGGGCATGATATGACAGCAAATTTCATGTTATGAATGCCCCTTAACATCAGATGTTATGCACTAAAATTATCTTTAAAATGTCTCTCTGTGTGAATGAAGGTAGCTGATTCACAGCTATGGCAAACTCTGTCCCATTAAACTCATTGGTATAAACACTAACAGTCTATGTAGAAGTCTGAAGTTTCATGGCACAATGTACATTGAGTAAATTCTTGTTGTGTGTGTTTCTTTCTATGGTAAATACAAGTGCTATGACTTTATGATGTATGACAATCTCTTCTTGTTCAATGCCTACAAAAATTGACAGGCCATATAGCAGATATAAACAGGAAGTTCAAGTAAATACAAATTCTAACCCCCTTTTTCTTACATTGTGAAAATTATCAGTGAACAAGAGCTTTACTGGAATACACAGAAATAAAAAGCATACAGATATATGACTGATTTGACTTTAATACTATCAGAAGTTGAGCGTGGGGATAAATCCTGTGGTACCTGCGTTTTATGAAGACTGCCAAGATAATGGTTGAGATGAGAATGATGATAAGGAGCATAGTGTTCATGAGAGCTATGGCAGTCCTGCAGTCTGATCCTAAGGCTTGTCTCAAGCCTTCTACCATGCACGTTGGCCCTGGTCAGATTAAAGGGGGGAAAATGACAATCAAAATCTGCTAAAGAAGAACTAATACTAACTCTGACTAATATCATTGTCATCATACTGTTAAGTATGGTTATGTACTTAATTAAGTAAAATACTAAAAACACTGTACAAATATCACATTCAACAACAAAACACTCGGGCTCTGATTTCTTTCAAATTGTGTTTCATGATTTGGTTGTTGTTTTTTGTTCTCATATGAGTGTTGAGCATGGCCGCAAGTAAAATTTATAAATAGACACCCCAGCATGTGACACTTAATGCTGTTACAAAGTATCTGCACACAAATGATGCTTAAAAATAAGTCTGTGTGATCTCTGTATCATTACACATCAACAAAATCTATGCAATAGAGTTAAATCTTTATATGCCATGGTGTAAACTCCCTGTGTGCCACATTATTCTGAGACAGCAACGTAGTTATGCTTTGGGGAAACATTCTGCTTTTCAAATCTATGTAAGTTCAATAGATTTTCGTTACCCTGGTCATGTAATAACCAAAGTTGTGGAGAAAATGCCAAGCTTTCCTTTGATGTAAATTGTATGACAGATCTATGACTGTTTTTCTTTTAAATGACCAGTAGCTACATTACTGTAGAGGCATGATTATTGCACTCAAAACAGTTCCTGAAACTTAGAATTTATTCGCAAATCCAGTAGGGAACACCACTCGATAGCCAATCATCACATAAAATGAAAGCCACATGTGGCAGGAATGGAATCGCGAGAAATGCTTTCATAGTACTGTGGCATCTGGCTATTTATCAATCGATTTGGGCGGCTTTGTGCATTTGAGCAGAAAAAGCGAAGTTGGCACGCCGTCGACTGAGTCTGGCGTGCGAACGTGGCATATAAAGAGTTAATAACCACAGGTACTGTTCAGTATACATGTTGACGTGCAAGCAAACTAAAGAAAATATGTAAACAAACAAGTTCAAGTGTCTTGTCTCTGGCATATCAAAATGTTTCACTCAAAATGTTTAACTCATATACTATATGCACTTTGAAAAGTGAAGTAGATTTCCATCAGAATTTGGTGTACTGGAGGAGTTACTGCATACCGCCATCTATCGGCTGGCTGCCTGCAGCCCATAGGATCCCTGTTGTATTTACTGTTAGGACACCCTCATCCGTAGTGTCCATGTCAGGCATATATGTTGCAATGATCTGTGGCATAAGAAGAAAGAAAAACGAAAACATAAATAAACATTTTGATAAATATCTAAAAATCAATCAGCTTGGCTAGCATTATAAAGAAATATCTTCAAATTCAGATAAACTACCTTCCCCTCTGCCATTGCACAACCTTCAGATGACTTGAGACAGGAAAGTTATGGACACAATGTAAATATTCAAAATTGTTGATAAGTTTGATGCAAATATTCAACATTACATTTGTGCATATGCAGAACATTGAAAGAAAGTAATACTTGATATTCATTAGAAAAAGCATGCAGATACTGGAGGCAGTCAAAATTGATTCATTCACAATGATCTGGTGACAGCTAGGGAATCTCTATTTCAAAGGGAAAAGAGACAGGCCAACAAGTTAAGTAACAAATAATATATCTTTACAATACTGGATGTTCATTTACTGAACTTTTCTCTAATTCTGTCACAAATGTCTGTGACTATACTGTGTTCATGAAACTGTTACTCAGTCCCTTATGAGACTAGTTTGAGGCAATGACAAACTGGAATCTCATGACCAAAGACTGACCCACATGTTCAGTTGTCCAGCCTTCCTGAGACAAGGTTGTTGGCTAACTCTAAGCAGGATGACCGCAAAGAACCAGACTCTTCCAATTAGTCAGATGATTTCATAAAATGAGCTTTTCCTCCCTAATAGAGCGGATTATGGTCTGTTCAAGTGAAATCTGAGACCTACCCAGGAAAGAGTAAAAATAAGCAGTGGGCATACGGCTGCCTTCCATTTAAAATACAATCTATACAACTGTCAATCTAGACACTCTGTGGTATCTGAGAAGAATTTTATATCAAACATTTTAGAAACAGAGAAGAGAAAGTTCTGAGTCAATGTGTGTGAATGATGAAGCTCATTATCTTCCAAGGCACCAGCAACAGACAGTAACAAAGCAAGGTCATGTGGTTCCACAAAGTGAATTAGACATACAGACAGCCACTCATTCCGTACCATGAACTCTAGTCATTATAAACTTCTGATTTGCTTACTCTGGATTGCAAATTTAACAACACACAAAAGTGTCCCATGCGCTAGGGGAGTAGTGCATTCATCATAGTCAATTAGTGAAAGCAACATCTCGTGAAAATGGCTGTAACCTCCTCATTTGCAAAAATATCTGTATGTGAAAATAACAACTTATACAGTAGTTCAGATCTGTTTTCATGAACACATAATTAGACAGGAGAAAGGGTGGAGTTAGGGAGTGAGTAGGAACTAAAAGGATAGCATGATTATTATGATATCTCAGACATAGGGATTCTTCTCTTTGTGTTCAAAGGATGATGAATAGTGAGTCACATCATTAACTAACCAGAGCTTTTTACTCATGGCAGCTGACAGAACCTCATCCCCCCTCTCCCCCCCTCTCTCTCTCTCTCTACTTGAATGACATTTCTTTCATCATTTGCACATAAGATTTCCTTCATTTTAAGGGTGACTGCTATTCCATACATTCCTTGTAGCTCACATTCAAGAAGTTCATAAGATGGCACATGTTGAGGAGGTATAATATCAATTATCCATATGAGACATAGTGAAACACAAACATAAGACATCAGAATTCTGAAGGGCTCAATATCAAAATCTAAAAACTTCAAAACACATCTAGACTGAAATATTCTGAAATAATTCAAATATTGAGCCCTTCAGAAATCTGATGTCTTATCCCATTACCATAGTAACAAATAATCTTTCTGAAAAACATATAATCTTATTTCCTATCAAACCATGCTAAAATGTAAGAAAAAAAGACTAAAATAATAGATTTGGAATTATTTGTTCAATTGCACTTAAAGTCCTAGTTCTTCTCAGATGTGTTTTCCTGATGCAATCATGAAATATTGTTTTTGAAAAATAGACATATTTCCCACTAACTCGTTGAGGACGGACTGATTTTGCTACAACACGCATTTTCTATAGATACCTGCCCGAGTTTACTTGGACCTGGTCCCAACAGGTTAAACAGTACTGAAAGGTAATAAAAGTAACTAGATCTATAGATTTAGAATTACTCATTCAATTGCATTTAGAGTCCTAGTCAATTCTGGTCTTCTCCAGTTGCCAGGGGAAAAAAAATTGCTTGAAAAATAACACATACTGCTAATTTTACAGTACCAATAAGACAAAAGTGACTAAATCTATAGACTTAGAGTAACTTGGGTCATGGGAATTTAAAAAAAAAGTCTGTCGCCATGGTAACACCTGAAAAATTCAGAAACTAAAACATATATATATATATATATATATATTGAAATAATGTAAAAACATAATAAAATTGAGTATGTCTATTTCATGTTGAAACTTAATTTGCTATTCACACCTTGGTCAAACAGAGTCACATTTCCTCTAAAACACGGCAGTTGCTATGGCAACAACTTTGCAGAAATTGCTGTTGGAGAAATAAGAGCATTTCTATATCACAACATCACACAAATCACTAAGTACACAAAGTTGGCTTTACTATCTTATCTGTCCATTTGCTGATAAATTGGTGATAGGCAATGGTCCAAGAGGTATTGTCAATGGGGACAAATCAATTAAATAATAAATTCTGATTTGAAAAGGAAATAATTGTGCCTGTGCAAAATTAAATATTTTAACAAATAAGAAATGTCAAATTTCATTTCTTTCAAGTAACACATAAAAGGAAACTCTTCACATTCTTTTTTTTATTGTTTACTCTTTCTTCAGGTAGGCAAAATATGCATGAACTATGGTTGCACAAAAAAATTGCAACACAAAAGCAGAATATGTCTATTTGATGGGAAGCAGCAGATATGATATGAACACATCTAGCCAATTCTAAACAATGAACCTATATCATATTAGAACAAACATTCACATTCATCAATGAACAACTGGGGTTGCATTTGTTATACATTCATTTTACTGCCTTGTCAGTATAAATGCAAATAGAAAACATTTACAACTCTTTTGTCATCATAAAAGATTGAAAAGTTGCCAAAATATGAGAGGTATCTGAATAACACCAGGAGTCATCTGCATGTTAAGAATATGAAATAACGAGATATCAGAGAAGGGCATGACATTGGTTGGCCCAAAGTTAAGAAGGGATTTCAATCAGTCATAAAAACAATCTACACAGTTAATAAACTATTTTGAACAGATATATCATAATGCCCGAAACACTTCCAGGCACAAGCATTTACTCAAAGGAAAAACACACCCAAAATAAAATGAGAATAAAGAGACAGTTAGCATTTCCATTTGACATCCTCTCCTGGATGTTTATTTAAAAAGCAACATACATACACACAGACTGACAAACGCACACATACAATCTGCACACTTTCAGGAAAAAAAAACAACAACAACCCAGATTGTGGCCTCGGACTTGCAAGGGTCACACAAGTTTGATGATTTTTTGCCCCCTGAATTCAGACCAGAGGGAGTCGGTTCGTCTACTTTACCTCATTTCCTGGACTGATCTGTTTTTCTCACGATCCCTTTCCATGTTTGTTTTAACTACTTCATCTCCAATGAAAAGGGGATACCTTTCCTGAATGTCACCAGCTGTATTATATTCAGCCTTCTTCAGGGCCAGTCAGTATTTAGGGACCATGATCGTTATCGATCAACTCCTCTTGAGATTAGACATTAAATAATATCATGTGTCCCACTCATGTGAGAAACATCCATCTACCCTAACAGGTTTCCTTGGAGGATGTATCATTGCAAACAAAGATTATGTGACTCTTGTTGCTAATAAGAATGTGACCTCACAAAGTATTTGACAGCAAAGATCATCCTCATGATAAACATACAAACACACACACACACACACACACACACACACACACACACACACAGACTATTGTCTTTTCAAGGGACATCAATGTCTGAATGGTACATGCCTAATACCAGAGATTTTTCTGAAAAAAAAGGAAATACAATTGGTTTAATAGCTGAATGATTATTTGCCTGAGTGTAGCTGTCTGAACAAGTCACTTGTGTCTAAGCTTGGCTATCTCAGTCAACAACATCTACTCATGTTTGTCCTAACTTGCCTGTCTGAATGACTTTATGTCTAAACTTTGCTATTTGAACAGCTCTTGTGTTCTGGCATTGGCTATACGTGGAATACATCTTAGTCATGGTATACAATACTTCATCAATAAATAGCTGGAATAAGCCCTATATATTGAAAAATAATTCTTGTAACATACTACACTGTCAGACTTTAAATTCAGTAAGAGATTTCCTGGTTTATGAACTTTCATAAATCTTATCTTATCCACTTAAGAATATTTCATGCTGATGTCCAGCTAGTTATTGCCAGCTCCTATCACGTCTCTCCTATACACAGCAGAATACAGTATGCAGATATTGACATCCTGGCCAAAAAAATAAATAAATAAATGAATAACAATAACAACAACAACAACAATGACAACAACAACTCACACACAGAGAAAAACACAGAAAAAACACAGCATGAATAAAAAAAAATCACCCCTTAAAATGTGTGTTTCTTAAACTCCATAAGTCTTTCATTTATGTTTGCCAATATATCAATTTGTAAATGTTCACTCATCTCTGACAAATGACCCCTAGCTGGGTATCACACAAAGCATGATATTTATATAATTTTTAACTCTTATTTACACTTACATTGATCTGATTGGAGAAGAGACCAGCATGTCTCACAACACGGAGCAGAATGTGAGAACATAATATACAGTCAAACCTGCCTTAACAGCCACCTGTCCACAGTGGCCACTCTTTCATTTCCCTTAGGTGGTTGCTATAGCCATGTTAAGGACCCTGTTTACAGCAGCCACCTGTCTATAGTGGCCACTCTTTTCATCTCCCTTAGGTGGTTGCAAAGGACCCTGCTTACAGCAGCCACCTGTCTATAGTGGCCACTCTTTTCATCTCCCTTGGGTGGCCGCTATAGACAGTTTTCAATGTACATACTAACAACCTAAAAGTTTTAAGTTCAAGCAAACTCCCGTTGGTTTTTCTGCCAGCCTAAACAGTGGCACAAAAGCCAGGTTTCACTATATTTGGCTTACACTGATCTAATAGAGCCCACTAAATCCCAAGATTCCTTCATAACTGCACCTAAAGTTATCTAGTAGAATAGGACTCTCAAATTAATCAGTACAACACAGAAGACAAGTGAAATGTAAGTATTTAATACTGCCATTCTCTCTAGTATTGTATCACAAAGGATAGAGGTTTCAAAGGATGGTGGGTGCTGAGAACTCTCTGAGTGGGCAATGGGGGATGGAGCCTGTCATGGACCAGACATCACCCACACAGCTTCCAAACTTCTCTCTGAATAGAAGGGAGTGTGATGCATACAGAAATATGTCACAACCAGTTAGTTACAAATCTCTGGCAGATCCCAGATGCTAAAAGATAATGTTGTCATTAATTTCTGGTTTCTTCAGGCCACCACTGGCTTCAACATCCTAGCAGATCAAAGCAAACTCTGAAACCCATCACACATAAACACTCCTTACATGAAGCTAAATCCAACACATCTGCCAAATTTGAACAAGAACTACAGTGTACGATCTGCTCATTGTAATTTTAGTGAATAGTATTATTTGCCTTCCACTGCACACTGTGAAGGCTTTGCACTCAGCATCTCATATTTGCTATTACATTTAGCATTGGTGGAATACATGGAGAGTTTTGTGCACTTTATCTGATTAGAACATAGACCCATATCTGTTTCCTGTGTTTACTATCTATCATGGTTGGTTGTATATCACACACAAGCCAACTGAAGAACAAAGAATGGGAGTCTGAAGCAGATACCACGTTAAAATCGAATGAATTAGATGTGATTTTTTTTTCATATCTTAATTTTTGAGGTGTTGTTTGATGTTTAAATCAATTTTCATGAGGTGATGTCCTTTAACTATAGAGCCAATGCCATCTAAGTCATGACTTTGTGCATGAAATACTTTTGTGTATGTTTTTTTTTTCTGCATAAAACCTATCAATGTATCTAAATACATGTACATATTCAACTATAATTAATAGACTATCACAAAATCTGCCTTACATTTCTGGAATGCCTACTGGTGCAACTATCAAAAATTAAATTTGGTAAAATGTATGGCACTGCACTGCCACAACTCTGATGAAAAAAGGGAAAGGAGGATAACAGCATCACAGTTAACCTGTGAAGATTTGAGACAGTCATGCAAGGTTGTTCTCATCTAAATTGTCTTGATCCCAATGTCAGCCCCAGATGTCTGGTAGAGGCTCCCCCTTCACCCTGTCCTCAAATCAAGATCCCAGTGATAGTACCTTAACAATTGAAGGTTATGGTCAGGGGAGTTTCAAGTCAGCCTCTGTTATGAGGTGTAAAGCTCTTTAATTGGTATGAAAGGGGCAAAGCCCACCTAAGAGGTACCTGGAGTCCCTAGTTACCGTATCACTTCTCTCCCACATGCCATCCCCATTCCCTCTCCTTCATGTCCCTCACATGTAGCTCTAGAACATTCTGCAAATCAAACCTGACAAGCATCATATCCAATTTTGACAAGTCTGTTTCCGAGAACATTGAAGCAGGATGACAAAAAGAGATGAGAGGAGACGAACGGGGCAAAGAGGGCTCCCTTGCCAATTACTTCCCTTCTTCATCTCTTACCATCATCTGAAAGAATTTTTTTGATGCTGCTTGACATGCATCAATACTTATTTTGGCTCAACACAAGCAACTCCTTTTACTGTGAGCACAATGTTCCGTTTCTTTAAGTCTAATATACCAAAGTCCAATTTTATTATCATCTGTTGTAGGTGATCTTATATGTTTCATATGAATAACATTGCACATACATTTGTACTACTAACAGAAAAGCAATGGCTTGAGTAATCATAATAATGGTGTATACATGTTTTCTTTTTTTCTTTTGCTTTCATTCTTTCTCTCTCTCTCTCTCTCTCTCTCTCTCTCTCTCTCTGTGAAGAAATATAGCATACTTTTGAATAAAATCTACTAAAAGTGTAGCAGATAAAGCACACCAGAAGTGTGACACAATAGCCTACAATGTTTGGAACACAAAAGGCAACATTACCAAACACTCTGGGAACCTACAGGAGCCAGCTATACACACACCTCCATTACAAGCTTGAATTAAAGGAAATCAAAACCCATATATAAATGTGGATTGATTGAAAGCAGCAGTATTAGTAGCACACATCAGTGAAAGCTTGAGGAAAATCAGGCGATCAGTTCAAAAGTTAGTGTTGTCATCGTTGAATAAGAAGATTACTGCAGTTCATGACAACATGTATAGACAACAATATAAGAAAACATAAGGAAACTTCAATATATTTTTTTTTTTAGCATACAATAAAAGAGTTCTTGATTTAGCTCTTTCAGAAAGCCGGGGGAATAATATTACCATAACATATGTCATTAACAAGTTGATGGAATGTGTACTTTTCATGAAAAATACATTTTTTAAAACTCTTCTTATATTTTCTTTATAATGCTGTCAATACATCAAATATCACATTTTAAGGCAATAAAAAATAAAGAGGAAAAAGGTAAAGAAAAGGGGTAAAGGAGAGAAGGATGGACAAATGCACATTTACTTTTTTGGTTGCTTGTTTTTCTGTATAAGTCACATTTATATGTCAGACATGATACTCTCATCTGACGTAGCTCTCTCTTCCCTACTGAGTCCCATCTGTTTCTCATATTCAGTGTTCCGACACAATGCTACTCAGCAAGCTTCATAGACCTTGGCTTTCATTTTAGTTTCTAGTTTTCTCTGAAAGCAGTGAGGCCCCTTTGTGACATCATAAAAACCAGGGCATGCAACAAATCTGGAAGCAGACAAAGTTCAAAGCATTGTTTTCCTCCTATGGCTGTGTCAGGCCCTAGCAGCTCTAAAAAGAGTTGAAAACATAATGATCATAAATCATAATATTTCTTGACAGTTTGATAAAGGAAGACTTATCATCAACACTTTTTTTATATGACTGGTTCCATGCTTGGCGCTATTTCCAGTTTTATTTCGTAGTTCATGAACATGAAATGAATGCATTCAAATATATTAGTAACAAGACTCCAAAGAGATTATCTACATAGCAAATATGAAGCTTCTTGCGAGGTGATAAATCAGTAATTTCTACTAAATTCAAGCATGCAGTGACCAACATGTGATTTAAACAACAAGAAAAGAATGACAATATGCTTGAAACAAATCTTTCGATGTTTGACAAAGGACAAGTAAAACAAGAAAACATTGTCATTTTCAAGACTCATTTGAAATTTGTCTTTTTTTCATATCCGACATCCCTGCATTACCCAAAGCTAACATAAATACTTAATGTATACAAGCTTATCAAATAATTCCTCATTTCTCACAATGGATATACAGAAGTTTGAGAAATAGGGTGTATTTATCAACTCACTTCTGGCATAGAATTAAGGTTTCCAAACAACTCTCAGGGAGATTTGGGCAGTTGATAAACACAATAGGTTTCACTATGCATCTCAATATTACGAGTTATTATATTTTCATGTCAAGATTCCTTAAGATCTGGTTTTATCTACATCTCAAATAATTTTGATTATAAAATCTTGGTAAAAGAATTTCACAGTCCAATTAAACACAAACAAAATAATTAACTCAAAACATATTTTGATTATCACACAACAGAGAAAAAAAATAATGCTGGCATCAAGAAAAAAGATATTGTATGCTAAAGGAATATAATATAAATCTTAACTTAAGCAAGTTAATCTATTAATATTTTAATGTGAAACTAACAGGATCTGGATGAGAATTTGTGGCTGGAGTGCTGAGGAATTGCAGCTCAGATTGGAGTTACAGGTCTCTGTCAGGCCATAATCCATGCCTAAGCTCTGCCAGACTTGGCTCACGTCCTGTGGTGGAGGTTGATGAAGAGGCATGCTGGGAGACTAATTGTTGGCCAACCACATTCTGATCTCTTCTATCCGTCAACCAACTTTGG
The DNA here is from genome assembly GCF_040938485.1 of Diadema antillarum. Taxonomy (NCBI): domain Eukaryota; kingdom Metazoa; phylum Echinodermata; class Echinoidea; order Diadematoida; family Diadematidae; genus Diadema; species Diadema antillarum. The sequence continues at coordinate 163,943 of NW_027270917.1, forward strand.
AAAGCAAGGAAGAGAATCTTAAGCCCAAATGTTGCAGAGATACCAATACATTGCCAAATGAGTAAGTCATATTTGTCTCCACCCTTTTCTCTAGGTGACTGTCAGACATGTGGTTGTTGAGTGTGCTTGGATCATCGAAGGTCCATAGCCCAATCAGACTGGTAACTGTTTTACCACAATAGGCCCCTGGTGATGCTGTCAGGGCTATGCTAGCTAGTGTGGTTGATGCCACTTTCTTTCCATGCCAATGCTGTGGTTTTCAGACATGCCCAGGGTGTTGCACCTCACACAAGATGCTGACTCCTGTCAGTGTGTGGGAGGCAGGTGGCATTAATAGCAGGCCAGCAGGGTAGGGAACACTCTTTTCTCTTTTGTCAACCAGTTCTTGCAAGTCATGGGGTGGTTGATCAACAGTCAATTTAAATACCATTCCAGTCTCTAGCTGTCTGTAAGAGGCAACATTCATCCTACCAGCAGGCAGGTGCTGGTCAGATTCATCACATTAGCTTGTTTCTATGTAACACATGCTGTTCCCAAGAAATTCATGAGACCAAGCTATAGATTCATTTTGTCAAGAATCAATACAATATTTAAGTCGTGAAACAAGTAAATAACTTCAATGCTGATAGTTTCAATAAGTATAAGGCATACCTACTTAAACAAGAAATCCTATCAGATATATCATGATTTCAGCTCATAACCACACTGTGAAAATGCAATATATACTTCATGGAGTTTTTACTTTTCCAAAATTTCATGAGTCAACTGATTATTGCCAAATTAACAACTTGAGAAAAACACTGTTTCATGCAACAAAAATGAAATGTTTATTATGAATAAGGGAAATCATTCCTTTTTATCTCAAAGATGGAAGATACTTGGTATTAATGTCTTCACTGTGGCTATTGAAAACAAATTCAATAACTTACAAAATTTATGCAATTGCTTTTTCCTGAATGATATGGTTCATGTAGTATTCAAATCTATCATTTATTCTTGATGGTCACTGAACAGTAGCTGGTTAGCTTTAGAGAATAATTGGGAGTCAAAATACACATCTCCCTCCTACACTCACAGAATACATCCAAGCCAACACGAGTTAAGCATTGCCAAGTGCTAAGGATGGGGAAATGTCTGTAATATGCAAATACTCTCCAAACATTTTTCAAAAATTTTAAAATTTCAAACTCACGACCTTTCAAAAAAAATTAAAAAGAGCTTTGGAATTCTTACATAATGTCACCCTATAAATACATACCTATACAACTGACAATTTGTCCTAATTTCAAAGAGTAGCCTGCCTATCTATAGTGGTTTCGGGTTGGCCAAGAAACCGATAGCAAGGCCTTTGGTAACGAGAAGGTATACATAATATGTGACTGTGCATCACAAAACGAACAAAAAGTCGCACGCACTGATTTTGTGTGAGAGCGGAAAATAGGTGAAATAGGTCAACCTAGCCAATCTTGACTTTTTCATATTTTCTGAAAGAGCAAGTCTTCTTCTACATCATACTAAAGTTTGGTATCATAAAACGAAAAGAAAATTTGGTTATCAGCAGTTTTTCTCAGTGGAACACTTTTTAGTGGAATAGTGTGATAAGGTGTTTCTGAAAGAGTCCTCTTTTCATTTGTTAAAAACCCTGTCCATGCCTATCACTTTTAACTCCAATAACTTTAGAAGGGATAACGCTAATGCTTTAAAAGATGACATTTATCATCAACAGAATGTGTTAATGAGGCATGCACAATTTCAGCTTAATGTGGTCATCCCTTAATTGTTATTGCTCTGGTGTTTATCATCCTGTTATTTGTTCCATTCATCGCACAGCTAGCGCAGCTTGGTAGAGATTAAACGCTTGAATAGACCCTGTTCTTCAGAGCGTCTTTTCTCAATTCACACTTATCCAGGGTGTGTACTTTCTTTCCAATATTTAGATAGGTTAGGAGAGTCCATTTGGATTGAATTATATATCATTTTAAAGCTTAGAGTCTGCTCTTTCAGAATCTGACCTTAACTAAAAAATCCATGTCTGGCGATTTTTTGTTCGTTTTGTGGTGCAGGGTCACATATAAGAAACTTGTACCAAGACATGAGCTTTCACTGCTGGAATGACATCTAAAGCCCATTTGATCTTTATCAATATATGTGTTTACTGTCCATGAACTGTCTCCATGAACAACAGTGTTCAACTCACTGATGGAGCAACCCTGTGAAAACAAGACTAACTGATTAATTAATCAACAAAATCTGATGGGATTGACCTTGTTCAAGACTTTCACTTGCAAGAAGAGTTGGTTTAACCCCTGCTATGACACTTTCATGTGTATATGTATGCATACCTTGGAATGGTAAGTTTGAAAAATAAAAGGACAAGAAGCTTCTTGATATTACTGTATTGTGCATGGTATACTGCAGGTGACCATGAGCCAAATGTTTTGACACATGTACCTCCATCTTACTATGTCGAATAACAGTGAGAAAAATATTAAGAGTTATCTACATCTCATGTTAAATAACACCTGGCAACAGAAAAATATGAAAACAGAGAATTGAAGAAGTATGATAAACATATCTGTCATATACTCTTTTTGTTCTTTTTGACAGACAGTACCATTTTCCTGGTATACTTTCATTTGTTTTGAGGCTACCATCCTAGTCAATCTTTGCATCATATGATGGCCTACTCCAGCATTTGTTTCTTTAGTGCTGCATTGGTAAGATGCTATGAATTGTGATATAGAAGAAGTTGTCAGATGAAGTTACAAATCCTGAGTTCAGATGATACTCACTTTATAGCTGTGTTTAATCATACAATCAATCTGTGTGATTTCACTGTTATGTTTGTATTCACATTTTGTGAAGAAAAAAAAATGCAATGATAAAGCAAACAAATTCATAGCCTTGTAACTTTCAGATCACAGCATGATCACAGCACGAGTATCAAGAGTCACAAGACAACAATAATTGATTTAATGAAATTATGCTAATAATGTCAATAATTAAAGTATTTAATAGCAATTATGAGGCTGCAAATAATATTGTTGAATCTAAACCAGGAAGGCTTTTGAAGTGTTCAAACCATCATCCAATATTTCCTGTCAATTTCATTGTCTATGGTACCCATTTGTACCTCTGTGTTCAACAGGGACATGGCAAGTAAATATATCACGCATGGATACAATTCAAGGGAGAATCTGGTGTGCCTTGGATCTCTTGCTACTAGTCTAATAATAATAAGCATAATAAGCATAATAATAAGCATAATTACTAGCATAATCTAGGATTCTATCTAATGCACTATGATATTTCCATTGAATTCAACACAAAGACACACACACACACACACACACACAAACACTAACAAGAAACCAATGTGAAAAATCCATTGAAAAGTTACAGAAAAATCCTGATGACTTGCATAAATGGTTGCTAATCCCTTCTTCAAAATCATAAACAATCAAATCTATCTACAATGACCACTCACAGGAAACTTAAATGTGGTAGTTAGACAGAAATGTGGTAGTTAGACAGATGGGTATTACAGAATAGTTCAAGGTTAAGTCATCGTGATAGATATTTTCAATGTCCCATATAATTACATGTACCAAGATACCACTTATCGATGGTGGCTTTACGAACTGGATGTTTGATGTTATGAATGTTCAAATTTTGGTCAATTTTTCAAATTTCACTTTTTCCCATTCTTTAAATGTCCATATCAAACTCTATCCATCACAAAAGTAACAGATCATGAAAATCACAAAAATACATAATTGCAGTAGTGGCAAATGGTAAAAAAAGCACAAATGTTGCTATTTGCCATTTTTTGTGGCAATATGAGGTGGCAAATGTGCCTATTCGCCCTTCGTAAAACCTATTAGGTGAACACTTACACACAGCTCCATAAGAATACCGGTCTGGCAAATCTGGTGCTTTCACAAATATTTGTGGAAGGGATGGAGACTGGAGGAACTCACAATCTTGTGTTACATTTTGTCACCTTAATTCATTCCATGTAAAAAGTGAGTTTATATGATATTACCATAATGTGTTCATTGTGATGAGGTAAACTATGTTACGTATTTCCTGTGAACACCAATATATATATATATTACGCGCAACATTCATGGGCGAATGATGCATTCTTCGTTTTATGTAGTGCTCTCTTTAGTACTCAATATTTGTACAACGCAAAAACGTGTGGCTTTACGAATCGACGAATGGCTTTTGCATCAGTACCAGAGAGCAGAACATTCCACTTTCATCACTCTCATAAAATAAACATCACTGGATGAATGTAAGACACATTATTTTATGTTTAACAAAGTCATGAATCATTGAATGCAGTTAACTCATAATCACATTTCTGCGCAAAATCTTACATTTGCCAATTCATAATGTCAGCGATGATACAATGCTATCTACCAATTGCCTTGCCCTTTCAAACAATCACCAGTTGCTTTGATGAGCTGAAGACAAGTTTTAGCAGCATTTGTTGGCTGGTCACTCAGACACTGTGCTCCACTGGGCAAAAGTTGTGTATACTTTTGCTTCATCCAGCATGAAATCTAAGTTGTGGTTGCTGGTCACGTTACAAAAGTAGTTGCCATGCACAGGTTCTCAACTACATGTTTCTTTCTGCTGAATTTCCATGTGGTCACACTGGGCAGACGGTAGTCACAGACAGCTTTTAGAACAGGTTCTAATCTATATAATATCACATGGGTACTGGCAAAAGCAGCTATGTGATATTGCATAATTTTAAAAGCTCACTGACATGAACATTGGAAATATTTAAGAAAGGATGGATATACAAGGAGATAGACATGATCAATGTCTTCATGACATTTGCTCCTGTGACAATTGCTCCCATGAAATATCTGCACACTAAGCCAAACATAAATTCTACCCACAAACATAACCCTAACTCTAATCCTAATCCTCACATCAAACTAAAACTAAAACCCTATGACAACCCTTACACTAACCCTAAGTCCTTGGAAAAAATAAGACAGCATCAGAAATTGTTACAGAAGCAAATGTCGTGTCACTAGGATCAACAGAAGGAATAAGAAAATACCCAAAAAAAATACATATATACAAGCTGACATGCACAGAAACTGTATAAAGACATCACTGATGATAAATACAGGGAATTAGAGACATATGAGATTGAAAAGATGAGAAGGGAAGAATTTAGAATGGTTGATTAAGGATAATATTGACCCGTTGAGGACGAGTCCCAAGTATACCCGGGCAAGTGTCTATGGGAAATGTGTGTTGTAGCAAAATCACACTGTCCTCAATGGGTTAAAGATTACTGAAAAATGCTGTATGTGAAGAGCAAAAAGAGAGGCTGGAATGAATGTATAAAGACATAAGAGATCTTATGAATGTCTTCCATACAAAATATCTAATAGTCAACATAGAAACAGGAAAATAAAGGAAAAGGTTTTGGGGGAAAATGGCTGATTAAAAAATATCAGTAAAAGACAGGAAAGGAAGGAAAAAACTGCAAAGGAGAAAATGACAAGAGAAAGTTACATAGAGTCATATTAAAGATACTGAAAAGAGAATAGCAGGAGAGCTACACCAGAAAGAAAAAAAATGAGCAAAATTAGAAACAGCAGATTCAATGATATAAAAAAAGATATAAGGAAAATAATATCAACAGATTATAGCAGACAAACCAAGAAGGAGACATCTCTCTCTCTCTCTCTCTCTCAAGCTCCTATAGGATCACTTGGGAAAGAAGCAAAAACAAGGTGGAGAGCAATTAAAAATAAAATTAGTAAAAACTCACTGTGGTGCTTGGAGGATGATGTTGATGGATGCTGACTGGTCCTCTCCTATCTTGTCCAAGGAAGACAACCTGTCCTGTTACTCCACTGAACGATGTGTTACTCAGATGTTTCATGTACGCACTGTAGCACACAATAGAGCATAGAGGCCAAGTTATGCTCTGAGTGAAGATGTTTTATCACCTTAACCAACTACTTCCTGAACACTCTGAATGACGTACTTTCAAGACAAGGGTTCTGAAGTCTCAGCTTTGATTGGTTAAAAACTTTATGCAGGTGACATGAAAGTTTATACTTGTTTTTGACGGTACATGTAACTACTTCTAAACACTTGCAGAATTTTTTAAAAAGGCCATTCTCATATCAAAGAAAAACAAGGAACTTGACAATACCAGGCAAATATTCCTGTACCTAAATCAGAGATGGAATTTATGCTCAAACTTGAATTTCTTGGTCAATAATTACCATGAAAGTAATTCACTGTGCCTTTGTCTATACTAGAAGCTTCACACTCAATGTACACACATATACAAAGTGAATTTCATATATTCTGTCACTTTGTAGAATCAATGTCATGGTGAAATTGAGCACAGGAAAGACAGGCCACTGGTTTTTCCTCTTTGATTTCGTTGTTTATTTCTCAGGAATCCAAAACATTCATTCTAGGAACAAATATCATAAAAAATAAACTATGACGTTGATATCCCACAACTCCACTACATCTTCAATGCTTTTCCTTTCTGCTTTCACAAATCAAATGAGAATACATGTTTTTCTATGTTTCTTTCTATCACATTTTACTTCAAAATTATTCTGGTTTTGTTGTTGTTGTTGTTCTTAAGTTGCTCTTCTTTACCATATTGAAAACTTTCGCCCTAATTCACGCAGAAAATCCGACGTAGCAGACGCTGGAGAAAGTGAGTGCGTGTGGGGCGAGTGGCTAGTCGACACGTTAATGGGGGTGGCCTGCAGCACCGTGCGTGGAGGGACATCATGTTCACATAATTTCACGCGTATTGTGTTGTGTGTAGGCGGCAGAAATCGGATTAATCTACAGTTGAGATATAATCTAGGACCTTATCATTCCTTTACAACATTATTTCAGTTGATTGCCTGTGCACAACACGTGTATATAAGCACCCAATTGCAGACAGCAGGTGGCAAGCGACCGTTGCAACTACTTACATTATTACCACCTCCGAAGAAAATGCACCAGTCCGACTAGAGCCATCATCGAAAAATGAGACGGAATATGAAATATATTTGGTTGTTTTTGCTCCCAAACTTAACAGTTATGTTGCTCATAAGGCTGCTACGTATCTAGATAATGTCTCACATACAACTGTATCTTGATATTGCATTGAAAATGATATTTGGCTAGAAACAAAAGCTTGAAATCACAGGAATTCACACTGCTGACGACGGCAGACAGTGAAGGTCAACGGCTCAAATTTTCGTTGGTAGTCTCGTCACGTGATAGCTCTGTGTGGATTGTACACGTTCCCTATGACAGCAATTGTGACTGGGTAGTCTAGCTTTACTGCTTATTTGCGTCAGGACTGCCCAACCAATGAACAAGATTATTATATCACAAAAATGGGCAGAATCTCTACTTTCTAAAACCGTGCGACTTTCCGTTCTCGAGATATCCCGTGTGGAAGAATTGCAAGACGGCAAAATATGCTCAAATTCGTCAAATTTGGACTGTTCGCCATAGACAAATCTACTCATAAGGTACTTTTCTGATCAAATTTGCGTCACGACTACAAATGTTGCAATAATGATATGTACACATAAATAATCCCTAAAGTGTCTACATTCAGAATCCGGGCGCCCCAAGTTTGCTTCTTAAATAGTTTAAAAGTTATGGCAGATTTTGTGGAAAAATGCATCGATTTTTGACCCGTTTTACGTGTTGTAGCGTTCGCGCGGAAGCGCGGCTTCGCAGATGACCGAAAGTTTTCAATATGTCTCTCCTTACTACTTTTTACCTATCTCCCTCAAATCTGGGTTGATAGTAGAAGTTTCTCATCAAAATTAAGCCTTTAACTATGAAAATTCTCTTTTCCTGGATCAAAAATAGAATACCACAGCATAGGCTTAAACTTACAAGACATAATGATAAAAATCTCATCATTCTCTTCCTCTGCATAAAAAAAATGTATGATGCACAGAAAGCCAGAGGACATGATTTATGTTGCATCACATCGTATTATGCTGTATTGAGATTCTTTCTCTTCGTCAGTATATCCATTACAAGGGATCACACTGAATCAAAATCACTTTGTTGAATACTGCATAGGAAAGAAGGGTTCTACACATATCCCCTCCTTCTTCATCCACCCTTACTGAGACTACTAGCTGCCCTAGTGTAAGGTAGTGACTATTGTCCGTGCTAAAATCCAGCCAGCCTGTGCCAAGCAGACCTCATGATGAGGGAGTCACTGAGTCGCAACACTCACACCCCCCTGGGATCCCCAGGGGGATGGGGATGATAGATTGGGGGGGGATAACTTGGCCCCATTATGTTGAAACATCACGAAGCCTGGAGAGTACGGGTGCCATGTGTTCACCAAATTCAAGGTTACATCCGCCCATCAAATAACATGCTAAGTGGGTTAGAGCAACTGCAAGGGGAAGGCTCATGTTACATAATGCAGTCTTTCCTCTCAGCTCGTGCAAGGAGTGACAGATTGATCTTTTATCCTACTCAGCTACAACACCACTAGACAGAGACCAAGCTTCCAAGGACAGGCTGCCATCCTGGCACATCTCTGATTCTGTGTAATTATGAAGAATGAGTTGCAGTCCTCAGGGAATCTGTCAAGCTATATGATACAGATTCACTCCCAATGCACTTCCCTACTTAGAAAGATCTCCTTTGCTACACCTGACACTCTGTTACACCTGACACGTTCGGTGCAGAATTAGAGAATCTACTGTCATTATAACATCATGCATTCAGAAGGAAAGATATACTTAGAATGTAGCAATTATACATTCTTTGGAATCTGTTTCATGCATTTTATGGACTGTCCCACTTACAATATCAGTGGTTGGGGTGGTGTGTGGTGAGCCACGATGAAATCTTACCTCACTGTCTGCTGAGATGACAGTGTATCCAGGGCTGCTGCATCATGTCTCAGAAGTCTATCCAAAGCAAAGGCATATGCCCAGACAGTATCATAGGCATAGGCAGCATGGGTGGCTGGTTGCTTGCCCTAGAAGTATAGACCAGAAATCATGTTTGATGTCGTCATTTTGAGTGATTTAAAGGAGACTGTTGAGTCCCTACCTGCACAATTTTATGATCAGCTTGTCATAAATACTATTAATGAATATTGCTACTATAATGACATCATACATGATTTTAAGCTTTCTACCTCCTTATAATCGACCATTGAAAACTATTCATGATAGCTGATTGTGCATCTTATTACACACAGCATTTACCAAGAGATCCTATGAACTTAATAGTGCATGAACCACAAACTTTCCTTTCTTGTGGCCAATTATCACTCTGATACATGTTATGAAACAGGCTGTTTATGTTAAGCTCTGCTTCGTCTTCATAAATATAGTAGGCATAGTATTTACCAGCACAGCTTAAGACCAAATTAATCCAAAACATTTTTTTTGTTTTGTCTCAGTATCAGCTAATTACTTTCTAAAAAGTTCACTTCCATGGATGTCAGATGGCTAACAAATGTGCAGAGCTACCTAAGTCTGTATAGATGACACTATCCTTATTCATGTAAAATGCAGATAAAAAAGAGACTACAAGATAGTAATAATCATGTCAGCAGCACAGTTTGATTAATGCTTCATTCCATAGCCACCACCTCCCTATCTGTTCCTTGTTTCTTATCTCTCACCTCTTTCTCAATAAGAGAGTTATATTGGGTAATCCATTGTTCCACTGTCAGTCCTCCAGGCACCTGCTCATCCCAGCTGGCGATGTATGCTCGAGACAGACTGATGTAGCCTCTAATGGCTTCCACCATCTCAGCAGTGGAGCAGGTGATGTTGTATGAGGAGGATGGTGTAGTGGTATAAGGAAAGGAGTAGGAGGAGGAAGAGGAAGCTGCAAGCTTGTTGTGGTAGTCTGTGTCCCACCAGCCATCCTCATACCAATCTGGCAAGAACCACTGATAGCCTTGTGTTCCAGTCACACCCTAATCAAAACAAAATGAGTCAGTTGTGGTTAATAAACCACAGCAAATAAGTTTCTTAATACATGGATAAACACTAATAGAACAGACTCCTGGGTTTTGTAGAGTCATTGCAGCAAAGGGTCATGTATTGTATAGATTAGCTGTGCAAAGGCAGGCATATTATGTTATCATACTTGTTTCACATTTGGAACCAACAATTTTGAGATGGATGTTTCAGATTTTCTAGGGATGACTAGGGTCTAGGGGCTAGGGAAAGTTTATCTCGGAAAAGTTATTCATTTTTTTTCAACTTGATTAAATCAAAGCTTTTATCACTGATATTAGATGGTTTAAACAGAGCTATATCTGCAATGTTTAAGAAGTGGAAAGATCATATGTGAGCACTGTCTTTGGTGCTTAATTCTAATATGAGTAAATAACTTCATTTGCTTGAGTTCCAGAGGGCAAATCTCTGTATTCTTTTAAACTCAATTAAGCAGGGTATCTCTGGCCTCCATTGATCTGTACATCAATTTTCCCCCAACCACCATCTATAAACTGCATACATCTCACCTGCTTGTAAGCTTCACACAGTAGGACCCGTGCCTCATTCTCTGGAAAGAGACCTACCAGGATACGGGCATTCCTGGACAGAATCTCTCCCATGTACGACTGGGCCACATGCTCTTCCCCGACATCCCCTCCGATGCGGATGTTCATGACGACGTCGATGCCCCCGGCTGCCATAACCTCCTGCATGTTGAAAGCAATCTCCAAACTGACCTTGTCACCTGCAGAGAGCATTGCATAGCGCCCCCATCCAAAGTTTTGAAATAGTTTCACCATGGCATAGCTGTAGAAACAAAAAATACGGTTGAATTGGTACAGATGCAGCCTTAGCCATAAAACCCATCATTGAATCTTTAACCCTTTCATCACCACATGTATTCTTTTTTATGTCTCTTGAGATTCAAATGATTCTACATTCTGCCCATATATACAAACTAAAATCACAATAACATGCTTATTCACAAAGGAAAAATTCATATTTGTGCCGCAAGTGAAAAGATAAACTTAATAAGACCAATGTTTCCTACATGTGTGTTTATATAATATATGAATGTTCAAAGGAAAGAGTGAAAAAAAGACATTAGTTGATAACATACTCAATTCATATCTTGCTGTAGACATCAATGACAAAGCCTCAATGATAATTCCTTTCACAGTTGTGTCAAGACAAATTCACAAACATTTTGACCAAGTAATCGTATCTGAATGTACACTAATTAAGCTCCAGTTAATCGTGACAAATACTTTGGATATCATCATGGTTTGTACCAACAGTCAATTTAGTTAATAAAGCATCTTATCAGTTAGCATGCAACTTGCATGAGTGAAGAACTTTTCAGCCTTCACAAACACTACCCTTAACCCACTGCAGTACATTGTCTTGCCATCACTGAACAACATGGAATATTTTACTTTTGATTTTCATTAGATCTGCCCTAAATTCACTACAGGCAATTGACTTAGCTTGGCTTATAGTTTTAGCCAATTGAACAAATTAAAAAAAAAATAGAGAGAGACTTTGTGCTGTTATCTAAACATTGTACCATATCCCTCACCTAACTTTTGAACACGTAAGCCACAATCTCAAGTGTCTTCAGTTCTACCCATGGTTGCAGCGAGAAAATTAATGAGGGCAAACATTTCTGTATATCTTGCACAACAGTTCTACTGTATGCATGATTATGTTCTACTTATAGATCTAAAATTTAATTTCATATCATTTTGTTTATCCAGTTTCCCACAAATAACATTGGTATCATACATCTGAAGATCAAACTTGAGTAAAAAGAATATGAAAATCCCATTTATACAGAATGAACTTGACAAAATAATTAAAGTTACAGGATCCACACTTAAATCAGTCTAAAATAAGTCATTTTTAATGCTATTTCAATATGGTAAAAAAAGAAGCCCACCATCAGCCTTAGGGATGACTTATATATAGTGTGGCCACACAGCATAAAACAATGTATAATATATATATCCACAATAAGAGAACATATTGGCAATGTGAAGGAATACTAGAGCTTAAGATAAAAGAAGTACATATATAAAGCAACAACAAACAATAAATACAATGAAGAGGAACATAACTATTTGCAGTATCATAGATCATGTAACACTAAATTGTATCAAAATTAATGACCTGAATACAAAGAAATTTAAAAAAATCATATTTGAATGAATGACCAAATTTCACATTACAAATTAAAACACTGTGTGGAGGAATCTACAGGAAAGATGCTTATGATGAGGGTAGGTAAGTCCCAGAAAAAGAAGTCAGCACACACTCACACTCACACACACACACACACACACACACACACTCACACACACACACACACACACACACACACACACACACTCACACACACACACACACACACACTCACACTCACACTCACACACACACACACACACACACACACACACACACACACACACACACACACACATACCCGGACATGCAGGCATGCAGACATCAACACACAAGAGAGATGAAAGAAAAAGAACACAGAAAAGACCATCCTAAAGATAGCAGCAAAGATAAAATAATGTGGGTATTCGAGAGAACAGAAAACATTGAACACTAGGAATTAAAGAAGAGACCTCATGGACTTGTTTAATAACCACACCAAGCAGTTATCAATGGTACTGATTTTGAATAATTTATTGATTTATGCTGCCACCAGAGCACAGTTAAAGTAGTTCAAATCTCTGAAGTGCAAAGACACTGGAGGTGTTATTAAAGTACTAAAATTTGATGAATGTGAAAACAATACTGGTCCCAGGCCCAGATGCCCCAGTTGGAATTTGCAAAAACAAAGCTTCATCACCTTGTCTCTAAAGTTTTGAGAAATACCCACATGATGATTACCTGTGGCAGGTACACTGACATACATGTAGAAATGTGATGATTCAAAAAGCAAACAGATCAAAATCACCGTGAAACCACAAAAGAGGAGAAAATTTCATCAGGGTAGCCCACTTTTATCTATGCCAAAGGGTGTCATGTTTCAATCCCTGTAGGGAGGTGCCTAGTGGGGAGCAGATGAAGAGGGTACTGTAGTGACTAAAGAGAAGGGGGAAATTTTTGAGCATGTGTGAGGGAGAGAAAAAGAGGGGTGGGAGAAAAAGAAAAAAAGGAAAGAGACATGCACCTATATACAGTTCACGACATAAGATAAGTGATAGGCCAACAAACAAACCAGAAACCTTCAGGTAGATCAAGAAAACCAGCTATGACTGTGGAACATTTCAAATGTAAGATATGGAAAGTATACATCTGAGGAGCAAGCATAGGAAAGACAAACAAACTATAGATATGAAAAGAAAAAGGCTAAAACAGCTACTCTCCCTTAAAATATAACATAAAAAAATGACATGAGTTCCCTTAATATTGAATATTTACATGTGCACACATATCGAAACTTGACATGGACAGAATAGGAAAACAATGGGAAAGACAAGGAAATGGGGGGGGGGTAGTTAAGAGCACATTAGATACAGGGTGAGTATATGAGAAATTGTGAGCAAAAGAGTTTACATTGATATATCCACAATAATTCAACACAGATACACTGATGACATAAAGTGCTTTGGGAAGGAACTAAATCAAGCATGGAAATAAATGACAAGAAGAAAAAATACAAATTGACAGAATAATTTTTACTTTAGAGAGGGAAGGAAACATAGTATGTATTAGATTGTAGAAGAGAGAGAGATAGAGATAGAGAAAGAAGACAACTAGGATGAGATAGAGGAAGAGAGATCTAAGGAATGAGACATAAGAAGTGATGACATACAGTCAAGCCTCTCTGTGCTCCACTCATAGCAAGCAGCTCAAGATCTGGAAAGTTTCAGGTTGCAAAGAGGGAAACACTCACTTCCTGAGAGGGGTGGGGCAGGTAGAATGTCAGCCTTGTCATGGGAGGGTTCAGGCTGGCATGACAGGTTCCTATCCAATGATGTCAAGCCTTTCAGACGACTACTACCTGTTCCTATCAACTCATCCACACCTCCAAATCAAACCAAGTCTGCCAGCTTTGTATTGCCATGGCAATCAAATTGTTTCAAGAGCAGTAAGTCAAGTGTTTCTAATCATCGTCATTAGAGTGATCACTTATCATTTCCATAATCACTTAGATTTTTTTTTTAATGTACAATCATAAATGCTAGTCTCTATGGCAGTAGCCTTTTGTCAAGGCCCTCTCGCTGTAATGGTTGAGTGAAGCGAGCCCAGCCGAGCATGAGGGCCTTTTGAGATCTGTTTCACACACTATTATTAATGACACATGAACCCTACTGAATATTCATATCAACGGGTTCCGGTCGACCAATGAAATGGCGCGCTCCCCACATCCTCCACCTTGGCGTTGTCATGCTTATTTGAATGCATCACTGACCACCCGTGGAGGTCTCAAATCGGGTTCGAGCAGACAGACACGCTGATTGGTCGACTTTTGCTGCCAAACTCGGGGAGCAAAAGTCAGTAATTCAAAGGGCTAACAAAAGGATGCGAAGAAAATCTCAAAAGGCCCTCGAGCTACCCCACTCAGTTGGGCTCTCTTCACCATACAGCGAGAGGGCCTTGACAAAAGGCTACTATGGCAGTTGAGGACACACACAGTCTTTGTTTATTTTCAATATCCCACAGCCAACAATTAATGTTTTATTGCCTGTGGCTACGGTAAGACAACATGGCAGAGCAGCTGCCCTCTCTGGCACCCTTTGTATGCGTGGCATTTAGCAGTGTCTAAATGCAAAACCTTACCCTATGGATACAAATTACTATTCTGTGAATCAATAGATTCAAGTCAATTCATTTCATACCTAATCAAAGGTCAGAGTGGGTTGGTTAATGGTAATAACTGATACATTAGACAATATCTTACAACTAATCTAGCACACAAAAAAGGCTATGTGATTTGAGTTTACCTTTTCCAGGACAAACCTGAAAAGCTGTATCAAGCAATAATTTATGTATTTATGTAGCATTAAGTATACAACAAATCCACACAAAATGGGATTCCAATATCTTTGACAGTAAAGAGAGCTGTTGTACGTTGGCCGAACTGTGTGACTAACTACCAACATCTTCTTAGATAATCTTTTAAAACATTCAAAATTTGTAACAAACTCACAAACAAATGACATTACGTAGCATGCTGCTACAAGACTTATCTATAAAAAAAAATGCTCTTAATCACAAGAAAACTAAACAGGACATGATGCTTTTGCTGGTGTTATTCATTTAATGTTTACACAATATAAAAGCTGGCCATCAACCTGGATATATATATGTAATTTTCCTCCATGATCTAGACTTCATCATGAATCTATATTAAGATATTCCTGACTTCGGCTTAAGACCTTCTCATCGAAGCTGAGATAAATCTGACAGTAAGCAAAGAATCCCAACCTGATGTCTGTTATCACTATTATCATGACCTCATCTAATCCTTGGTATCATCACCATGACGTCTTGGTCTCTAGGGAACCAGCCTCAATTTTCATTGACACTCATCCAAACTGTATCAAGACTCTGTCTCCTCATCCCAGCCTTTGTTCTACATACCCCAGTACTCCCTTTTGGCTTCTGATACTTCCCATTCATCTTTTCACACGACCCAATTCAATGTATTTACCTGACCTACTCATGTTTCACAATTCCCTCTAGTTCCTAGTTTATAGTAAAGCTGTCTACTACGGTCACAGAGTGGCATGGATTCATAATGACAAGAAATGAGAGGCAAACTTTACCCTCCTTCAAACATGTCCTCAGGAAAGTGAAGGAATCCTGACACAAGATTAAACCATGTAACTATATTGAAAATCCATTATGGTCACAAGAAATATATAAAGAGGTGACAAAAAGAAGAAGTATGATAAATACTGATAATGGGGAATAGTCGGTAATGAAAAGGCATGTATTGTTAATTCTCTGTATTTCGGATAGTGCAGATTATCATGAAATCCAGTCAAAATCCCATAACACCCATGGCATTGTGTAATAACTTTTTAGCGCACCTACTACCTACTACATGCATATTTCTCACCACAGTGACCACTGCTTCAGTGTTGAAGAGGCCCACTGATTCTCATACTCAATGATATATGCCAGTGGTGCATACATAGCACACAAGCACAATCATGGCTCAAAATGAAGTTATGCAACGACCAACAATGTTTCATGGTTATGCTACGTCAATCTAAGGTTGTTGGTTCTTATTCTCTAACTTCATTCAGAGCGGTGACAATGCCCACGTGCCACATACGCACCACTGGCATATATCATGGAGTACAAGAATCAGTGGTGAAGTGTCTGTGTTGTTCAGTTGTTCAATGCTTAAACTCACCTTTCTTGTGTTGTATCTGGATAAGTACGGAAGAGGAATGGATATCGGTCCTTGCTGGACAGACTGGGTGAGTCTGACCGGTAGCTGACCACCACTGTGTTGAGAAACTTGGACACACTTGCCACCACCTCAGTCTCTGCAGAACACATCGGACCAACTAGTCCTACAGAAAGAGAGCATTGAAGTCATTAATACTATATGTTGCAGAATTGACTCTGGTTTGTGAGCAATTACAAATAACCACCCAGTATTGATGACAATTCACATACCTCACAGACTCAAGAGCTAGATTTGAGGGAAAGGGATTTACACATTCATTTCTATCATTTCTATCTCAAAACCACACAGACTACTCATTCTGAATTTTATCCAGCTTTACTATCAGGACCCATTTCATTTCTGCACTATAAGACCATGCTTCTCACTATGACCACAATCAATGCAGTAATTTAAGAGAGGTAGATTAAGCTGCTCTTCTCTACATTGAAAATGACACTCATTATTTTAATGAGCGCCTCTAATACAGAGACTTTGTGTTACATGCCTGAAATTAAAAAAGGAAGGAAATCAAATGTAGGCTATCTGATGAGCTACATGTCATGAGCGTTCTTGTTATCATTATTTACAATTTAAATGACCGACAAATTGGTTTGATGTACTTGGATTCTTTAAAGAAGTGAGTCCACTTTGACTCAACTGCCTATCCCCCCCCCCCCTCCCCACAGATTACTACTCAGTCAAGGCCACATTACACCTACAATTACAATCATGAACTCAGTAGTTAAAAGTCAAAATCAATACCTTGAACACAATTTTACGCTATGTGATGGATTCTCAACACAGCTGTACAAATAAAATGGTTTCAGTAATAAATCTAGTCGTCTTGAGAACTGTAGAAAAGCTATGTACCCTTACAGATATTGCAAATCACAAAGCCACAACAGTGTTACAATCATGCATTTCCTGCCAAAAGGAATGTTTTCAATTTTCTAAAGGAAATGATTGGTGGGCAGTAGAGGTATCAAGTTTGGCACAGTGCTTTCTACTGATGAGTGACTGGCAGGACCTTTAGCTTTCCTTACCTGCAAGAGACTGGCCCCTGTCTTCATAGAACTTGAAGTAGGAGAGGAGAGATGTTTCTGGATCGCATCCTGTTTCCATGGCAGCAAGCTCCAACTTGAAGCTCTGGAGGATACTTTGGTCAGCATTGACGGCCTCCACTGCCATCCTGGCTCCTGGCTCAATGCCAGAGTGGCTGGACAGGGGGTTGGTCAGGCTGTTAAACAATCCGCCCAGCAGAATGGTACGACGGATACCCACTGTGCCTGTGATAAACGTTTAGCAATGTCAAGGTTACTACAGAACCAGAGAAGTGGTCAGTGACATACACCATAGCCACTAGTGATAAGAGATTCCTTCTCTGATACAACCTCTTTTCTCATTCCTTCATTATGCTTACTCCAGATCTTCAAGATGATTTCACCCCAAACTATTTGGGAGAATTACAATTCTGATTCATCAAAAAAATTATAGACAAAATGGTAATGCCCAAAAATCTGAAAGTGGAAGATAGAATTGTGCATCTATGGGCACATGAAACACTACAAAGAATACTACAGAGATATGCATTCCAGGCATGTGGTCTTAAAATGTAACATACAGATGCAATGTTAGAAATCCCCCATGACATTTTTTTTTCTTGTTTCTATGACTCACAGGAAATTCCAGGAAATTTTAAGAACGTGTTCCCTTTCTTGTTGTAAAAGCCACAATCTATGCCATATTGTAACATCAGCTGTCCTCATTTCAGATGTCATTTTCAGCTGGAATCAGAGATCAATTGATATTACCTCAGGAGAAGGTTACTTCCTAAAATGACAGAAAATGAGACAAAATTTAAAAACGGGGCTGAAAATTATCTGTTTGCCCAGGTTTACCCAAGAGAAAAATATCCAAGGTTAAAATTAAAGGAAATTAAAAGTTTATTAGAAAAATATGGACATCACTGAGTATCTGCCCATTATATGTCAGGGGCTTGAGAGGATGGGCATGGTTTAACCCATTGAGAACGAGTCCTGAGTATACTCAGGCAGGTGTCTATTAGATGGGAAATGCGTGTGGTAGCAAAATCAAACCGTCCTCAACAGGTTAATGGCAAGTTCTGTATCATACATTGTAAAGGGAGAAATCTTGATAATATTAAGAAAGGTGTCTGAATCAAAGACAGATGCAATATAAATGACACTGATGAAATCAAAGAAAGCATTGAGATGAAGTGAATTTGGATAGACACAGAAAACAGTCCCACACTTTAACCAGGAGTATGAGGCTTTGTACTGGTAGATTTCAGGGTCACATGACACAAACAGATTCTCTCAAGGTACCCATATATTCCAGCAGCTATAACTTCCCTTATGTTTGCTTAATCCTGATGAAATTTGACTGACTGATAACTTTGAACTTTTACAAAGTTTGGTTACAGTTTCTTATTCTGAAGATTTGTAATTGCAAAAATGACATAAGGTTTGTTATTCTGAAGGTCTGCTAATCTGAAAATGTAATAAGGTTCAGTACTTGTAAGATTTCTTAATTAGAAAAAATGAAAAAAAAATGTTATTCAAAAATTTCATTAATCCAAAAAGAAAATAAGGTTTGTAATTCTAAAGGTTCATTAGTATGCACTATTTTGATTTTTGGATTTTCAAACTTTACAAAATTTTTGGACCATCAAACCTTCCATATTTAATTTTCATATAAACTAACACTTCTGACGAACCTTCAGAAATTCGAACATTGCCCACAAATTTATCCTTTGGTGTTTTCTTCTTCAAATCACATATTATAACTAGCAACAATGTTCGAGTGTCAAAATATGTTTATTATAACTGTCAAGTTTATTTATTTCACCATAAGGCTCCTTAAAGGCTATGACAGTTATGGTGGTCCCTATCTGGCATTGTAACATTACTAGCTTTATTCTGTGAGAAGTAAAAGTACAAAAGCTTAGGAAGAGTCCATGATCTCACCACTTGGTATCCATGGTTCCCAGGTTCCTTCGTTTCTCTGAACCCACTGACACGCAAACTCAGTCATATCTAGCCGACTAAAGTAAAAGTTGTACATAATGGACTCCATGCGAGAATTGGAAAATCGCACATCCTTCAGGAGGTCATAGACGTATGGAGCACCTGTCACCAGAGGGCGCCACACTACTTTGTGTACGTTCTGCCACGGGGCATCACAGCCGCCAGTATCTTCCACTAATTCAAAGATTTGTAATGGGGAAAGAACAAGCAAATGAACATGATTATGATAATGTTGATAACTGATCATATAACCTGTATACACTGGCATTCGATCTAATAACATTTCACAATACTTTTCATGCTTTTGCAGTCAATCAGTATACCTAAATGTGTTGTGATTTGTTGGTTGTTGTTGATTGTTGGTTGTTGTTGGTTGTTGTTGTTGGTTGTTGTTGTTGTTGTGGTTGTTGTTTATGGCTTTTATGAGGTTAGCATTTGTTACATTACATTGAACACCATTGTTCATACATATATGGACTCCTTTGACAATTGGCCTTTAACTGAAAGGGCAATCCACCCTGTGAATAGAAATTAATTAACTTTCCAAACAAAATCTTCAATGATTTTGCAAATTGCATGCTTTTTGCATTTCATATTGGTATAGCAGTTCTTTGTTGAAATCTACAGGCATCAGTCATAGGGAGGAAAACCAAATGTATGAAATGAAACAATAGACAAAAAGAAATGACTTACTAGTTTGTTCCTGTTGGCATGATGGGAAGGCAATGCGACTAAAGGCACCAGCTGAGGTGATGTCATTAGGTGTCCAGTTGAAGAACAGTGTAGGCTGACCATTCTCTTGTCTCTCCTGGATTGTGGACACAAGGTTGGCTCCAATCCATGCCACGCCCACCATCAAACCAAGACTCTGGATCTGGGTTGTTAGCATCTCAAAGTTAGACTCTAGGCATCAAATGAAATCAAAATGAAATGTATGGATGAAAGAGGGCAATTTGTTCTACACACTTTTGCATTTTAGGTTGGACGTAATATACCAGTGGCGGATCCAGAGGGGGGCGCACAGGGCACGTACCCCCTTTTTATTTGTTGGTAAAACAAAAGAAAATAAAAAGAAAAAGTGAGATGAAACCCAGAAGTAGCACCAATAATATTGTTTGCACCCCCATTTACGGAATTCCTGGATCTGCCCCTGTATACCCACAGGCATTGTACCCTTCATTCATCTCTAAGGTGACAGGGAAGTGTCACAAATAACGTCAAGGCTATATAGAAGAGACAGTTATACAAGCTCTAAAGAAAAAAAAATGGAAAAAATACAAGATGGCAAATTTTATGATATGTATAGACATCAAATATCTCTAAACTTCACAATCAAATTCCTTGTAATTATTGCATATCCTCATAGGTTATGTCATCACAAAAACTGCATAGAGTCACTAGACATGAACTTTCTGAATTTGATATGAACAAACTTTTTAGAACCTGGGATTTTTTTCCCATGACATATTATATTCTGCCCAGATACCGAAATGGTATGTAAGCTTCTAAATAATAAACACAGCTTTGAGAATCGGCTATAAAGTCAAAATGCTCACAAGCTCAGTTTCAGTTTCAGTTTGATTTTATTCCTGGTTTGTTTGTTTTGTTGTTTGTTTGTTTTTCATGCAAATAATAAATGAATTAGCAGTACATGTATTTAAACAAAAATGTACAGAACAAAATTCAGTGTTATGATCAATCTTTAAATTTTAGAACAAAAAAAAATGAAATCAAAGAAGTCGACACTACACTCTTTGACAGAGAAAAGAAAATAATGTAGTCTGCTATCTTAAGCACGTGCTTGAAGTGATGATAGCCTCAGAAAAAAACAAGATAAAAGGAAACATGCACAAAAATGGAAAATTTGCCATTAAAACTTGTCTTGTGCTAATCTAAACCACCAAAACCTGTCGTAAGTCAATCACTTCATCTTGCAATTTCTTAGCTTTGATTTCTACAAGTTGACAGTAATGTGATCATACTTGATAAATTATAGCTACCATGTCCTTAAAACCAGAGGCCTACAAACTACAGTCATGATTAGTGGCCTGGGGCAGACAGAAATCACTGCAAGGGAAATGTGAGGACATTTGGCACATATATTTTACTTGGGCAAAAGGGAAAATGTTTTCAATACCACCATTTCTTTAGCTGCTCATTTCCATTTATTTTTCATTATATTTTTTTTCCTTCTGAATATGCTGTAGCTGCTAAATAGATATAAAGGTAACACATAGGGGTGATATCTGGCAAACTTATAAAATAGGCCGACACAAAAACAAAATTGCATTTTGATGCACATTGCATGTGAATAGTTATAAACAGTTATTTTTTAAAATTCTCTGGCAGTAAGCCCTATACCTTTTTCTACCTGCATAAAAATCTTCCAACAAGTGAATACACACACACACACACACACACACACACACATGCACACACACCCTACTGCCGCTATGTTAGTTGGTGGAAGTCCTGGTATTGCTAAGGTTCCTTCCACCCAATACTATTGCTTCCTTTTCACCTAATTTGATTTTCCTCCTAGTTATCGGCCCTCCCTTCAAGCCGAGTTTGAGGGGAAGGAGAAGATCCCTCTCAATCATCCATCTGACAACACTTTTCTCATTCTCACTTGCCTGCCTCATTTCTGACTAGGTTTTTCTTCTACACTTGACTGAGCTGTGCTCTACACTACTCACTATAATCACAAAAGTATGAAGTTATTATTGAAGAATGAAAGAAATGCCATCACTTCAGGTAAGGTTTTGACTGAAAAATTACTCATTATAGATCTGATATGAAATGAACATCATTCCCTAAACTGAGAGAGAAAATACAGATCAAATAAAAGAAAACATTAAACATATTGGATTTTTTTAAACATTAACTGTAGACTCAATGTTACCAACAACTTGTCTAATACTGGTATACGGGTAGATGATCATTTACAACAAGAAATATTTATTAGTGGAAAAATGAGCAAAGAAAATGGGATTCCATCGGGATCTATGTGATATAACATGAGCACACGACATACCATGGTAATTTTTTTTAAATAAAAGACAAACACGCAATGATGGGGAAACATGTGGCTCATTTCTTGGCTCAAGCACTGTCAAACTTTGTTGTTCATGGCTTCGTGCCAGAAAGAGACGACACAATCAAATTGAATTAATTACATGAGACATATGAGACCAATCTATGGCTGACAGACTGATGAAAACCTGGCTAAAATACAAAAGGTGTTCCCTTTACAAAGATATCCAGGCTCACCACATCTTCGCTTAAACAAAGACTTGTCCATTAACACATTTGTTTCATTTTTAACAATATCATTGTCAATGTCCTAGGCATTAGCAGTCAGGGCAGATAATAGTTTGTCTGCTGAGAATGAGAAGGGCATTAAGGTGCCTCAAACACTATATGGCTTTAGTGGCAATTTAACGCCCTTATCAATCTCAACCGATGAGTTGAAATTTATTCATAAATCTGTTAGACTGTGTATCCTCTGGAACAAGGCAGCTGGAAAGATGGTATTAAGAAGTTTGAGAATACACCCAAAATAGATTAGTTATAAGTGTGTAGTCTGTGAAATACAGTAGACAGTATTTCACTGGAAATTTAGCAACACAAATAAATAATAAGAAAGGCTTTATTGCTCAATCTTATTGTTGTTCTTTGATATTATGATTTTTTTATGTGCTAATAATTCATATTTTGCTTGTTTGACTGTTTTTAATGAAAATGTAATTAATATGAAGAGATTAGTCAATTTCTATACCTGAAAGTCAAATAATTTGCGATGATATATACAAAGGAACAGTTCAGAACTGACATTAGCATTGACAAGACTAGCTGTCAAAGACACCTGTTGGAGATGTGAGAGAAGTGTGAGTTGAATCATAGACTGAAATTTATTGGTGGATCCTGCTTTCTTCATAAGGATGGCAATGGATAAGACTGCAGTATTATTTCACAGCATCATTAAAGGACAAGTTCACCTTCATAAACATAAGGATTGAGAGAATGTAGCAATATTAGTAGAACACATCAGTGAAAGTTTGAGGAAAATCAGACAATCCGTTCAAAAGTTATGAATTTTTGAAGTTTTTGTGCGGTAACGGCTGGATGAGACTAATGAAAGACTAATGCAGTGTATGTATAACTTAGATGTCACATGCGTACAACAATATAAGGAAAATATAAAGAGAATTTCACAAAATTCCATCTTTTGAAAAAAGTACACATTCCCCTGACTCGTTACCGACAAATGTTATGGGTAATATTATTCCCCCCGCCTTTAGAAAGAGGCAAGTCAAGTGCTCTTTTATTATGCGAAAAAAAGTAAAAATATGTTGAATTTTCTTTTACATTTTCTTTATACTGTTGTACGCATATGACTCACAAGCTGTAGTAGTCTCCTCATCCAGCGGTTCTAACACAAAAATTTTCAAAAATTCATAACTTTTGCATCGATTGTCCAATTTTCCTCAAACTTTCACTGATGTGTTCTACTATTATTGTTGCATTCTCTCAATCCTTATGTTTATGAAGGTGAACTTGTCCTTTAAATCATATTGTTGCTAATGTTGAGTGCTACCTATAGAATTACCATAACATTGACATGTCTTAGCTTAATACACAGCTGTGTGGTGCCTACACTCAGTTCAATGACTGCAAATCTCATCAAAACTAATCAGGGCATTTTGACAGAAATCAATGTAACTCTCTTTTTCTTTACACAAATCTTTGCAGCACAAGTCCATAATTTTCAAATTTGTCTAATTTTGTTATTAAAGAAGTACCAAGTAGATTTAAAATTGAGCCATATTTGAGGACATGTTTCCAGTTACCTTGTCAGATGGCTGTAAGCTATGTTAGTGTTAATGAGAAGGGAATTCTTTCTGTGGAGAGACTAGTGAAGGCACAGAAGGTTGTTTGGTTGGTTGGTTGGTTGGTTGTTATTTTTTTTGCTCTTTCTCTGTGTGAATAGATTGTATACTCAATCTATATCAGTATGAAAACCAAGTGAAAAAGAAGATATTACGTTGGGATTTGAATCCGCATAACCTACTGCTTTTCAGCTTGGCGTTCATAAATAATACAGATTGCTCATACGATGTTATTCACAGAGAATAACAGCAGCAAAGAAACCAATGTGTTGTAATTGTTAATATTAAATATTCATGCAGAAAGAGCACAAGCAAAGGATGATAATATTTTCATGATAGTGCTTATAGACTTCCTTTTAAGACTGCCTGGCTGTCTTAACAGTTAAAAATTACACCACAATCATAATAATTCACAGGTATGCTGCAGGACAAAGTGATAACTATCAGGGCTTTATATTTCTGATCTAGATCAGTTCTTATCTCTGCTATGTTGCTATCCTCTCTGTGAAGAGATTGATATGCTGTACCCTGACTTGATTCTTGTATTTTGATCGTTACCTCTTTCAACTTTTCATTTCTCAATATCCAGAAGCGAACCTGTGCAGAAAAGATGGTATCTTCATACAGTGTATGTCATCCAGGGCTGTGTCTTTCAGTCAGAAGCTAAATTCTCCGGTTTTCTAATTACAGTACAAATCACAAAGTTTTTTGTATTAATGTAGGTGAATGGACCAGTGAGATACTACCTCCAGTCTTACCTGGGTAGTCTGCTAAGAGCAAGACACACTCTGAGGTATTCTTGCACCAAGGAGGATAGTACACTCCATTAGTACACTCTGGTCGGTCACAGTATTTCTGACCGCGGTACATGGCAGTGGTCACAGGTTCACGGGTCAGTATCTCAATCTCCTTAGTGGACACGGTCACATAGCTGGCCATCTGTGAGCCCTGCAGGATCCTCCAGTGGTCAATCACTAGGCTCTGTGTCATCCAGAGATTGCTGACCAGAGCTGATGTCACGTACCAGCCAAACCTAAGATGACAATGATGGTGAAGTGTTGGTAGTGGTAGAGTTCATGACCTCAAACATCGTAACATCTCATGCATCTTTTACATCCTTTTTGGTCTATGCCCTAAAGATGATAACTTCTCATCTATACAGGGAATATATCAATGTCAGAATACTTAATTCTATTAAGCACTAGTCTGTCATACGTGTTTCAATGAAATTATTGATGGTTGATTCCAACAGAAAGGATAAAAACCATTTGTTAATGATGGTGATATTAGCAAGAGTGTCAGTAGTAGAGCAATGAGAGAAAAGATTAACATCTGAAAGGGAAAGAGAGTAGGAGCATGAGGGTGACAATGACATTAATCAATGCATCCAACAGTTTCTATCTGACCAGGAGATTCATTGCAAGCATGTTTCAATTTCATGACACTCATTCAATTCACAGATGACACTTTTATTTCATTCAATTTCTCTTTCTTCACTCTGTGTAGACCCACTTGTTAAAAAAATACATGGAAATTGTTCTGTTCACAAGAAGAATGAAGATCATCATATACATGATATGACATGAAGACATGATGACATAGACAGGAATGTGAACAGATTGCAAAAAAAAAAATGAGATGAACGGCATAGTACTTTTAAATCCATTATTACTCAAAATGTTATGCTGTTTTTGGTGACCCAGGATACCAAATAGAAATCTACACCTTGGTTGAAGTATTTTCTTTTCAGTGCTGCACCCTGGGTTTAAAATAAACTAGAAATGTCACTATGGCGACTGGTATGCCTCCGCCATAATGCATGATTCTCCTAATAGGTCTAGATCATACATGTGGACAATGTGAGATTACATTTTCAAAAAATTGGCAAAACATTACAATGACAAGTTTGTCACAAAGGTGTTGAATGTTCACCTTCCTTGACCTAGGTTTAATTGGATGAATAGGAGAGCATGTATTTGGGATTTAAGGGTTTTAACTTGACTTTGACCCATTCATATGTTTATGCATTGAGTAATTTTCAAGGTATGGAGAAAAAGTGCAATTTCTGTATTGAATAGTAAATTGTTACCATTTCATCTGGCCTTTGACCCTAAAGTTCATAAGATAATCACTGTAAGGCAGAAGATGCATAAATATGTAGTACGTTTTAAGATAACTTGAGCCACTTCCGAGATTTGGAGGAAAAAATTAGTTCAGCACTTTCACTTGATCTTTGACCTTTTGATCTTTGCGGCAAAAGCAAAAAAAAAAAAAAAAAACTTTCCAGAGAATCTCTTTTAGGTTATACATGCATACACCAAGTGTAAAAAAAAAATAATAATAATCCTGCTGGCATTGCATAAACATGAGGGAAATAGTAAAATTTTGAAGCGTTGCCCTTGACCTTTGACCCCTGACCTTTGACCCCATAAACCCTGAATTCTCTAGATAATCACTGCTAGTCAGTACATGTATATAAATAGTATGTTCCAGGAAGATACCTTGAAAAATTTCCATGGTACAGAGAAAAAAGGTGAAATTTTCATATTTTTACTTGACCTTTTGACCTTTTACCTTTGACCTCATGACCCAAACTTTCACCAGAGAATCTTAATTGGGTAATACATGTATACACTAAGTTTCAAGAAAATATCTTCAGGCATTGCATAGATATGGTGGAAATAGTGAAATTTTATGTATTTGACCTTGACCTTTTGACCTTTGACCTTGAGCATGTGCACCCAAAAGTTGATAGGCACAACTTCACCCCCTAATACACATACATGCCAAGTTTTATTAGGATACCTCAAAAGGTTTTGATAGTTACCCTGTCCACAAAATTCATTACGGACGGACGGAAGGACGGACGGACGGAAGGACGGACGGACGGACGGACAACCCGAAAACATAATGCCTCCGGCACCACTTCGTGGCGGAGGCATAAAAACATTTGGTAAAACTAATTTCTAGTGCACTGTGGAAGAAAATTACTTTACAAAGATGAGCTCAGCAGTGCAGCTGCATCATAACATTGGCACTTATCAAACACTCTCCACCAGTGACCTCAGTGTCACACACAGATGACTACATCGCACTATGCATTTATACCAATCCATGGGAGATGTACAGATAAGTAATCGTACGACAGGTTTATGGTTCCAAATGACCTCATTCTGAAATAATGTTCAAAATTGTAATAACATGGTTTGAAAACAAAATAAAAGTATCATTATTATCATACTATTACTATTGTAATTACAGTTAACCAAAAAAAAAATCTTTTTAACTAATAGGCTGAATATAGCATTGGGATCATTATCGCAGAGTGATAATGGCAGTGTGTAAATATATATCTTACAAACACAAGATGGCACCATACAATGCAGTACCCTGGGGCATGGCGGTACTCTGGGGTACCACCTGGTGCATCATTTGATTCATTAGATAAACTTTACATCTCACCTGGCTTGCATCCCGATGGGTCCTAGGTCCAAGACCTCTTGAGTGTCTAGCCATGCCTGGAGACTAAGGGGGTCATCTAGCCACACCTCTGGGTTGATGGAAGGGGAATTAGCCCCATGGGGGGCATGCTCAGAACATCTAATATAACAAACATAAATAAAATGATTAGTCAACCAACATTTGATATCATAATGTGTAAGGCAACACAGCTGACACCACGTCATGCATTAACTAGATGTGGGTATTGCCTCATCCGAAACATCCCATTGGTATTATCAGTCACTGAATTTCATTAGAAATTGTTGTGTCTAAGTTATCAAATATTTAAGCTTTGTATGAAGATGCATGCTGAAGAGTAAAGCTGGGTGAACTGATGGTTAATTTGAATCGGGTTAGGAAGCTACCAATTGTCTCTTGTAAGGCCAAAGATAAAGTCAGAATAAGCTCACCATTATCTTCACTCATCAAATCATATAGGATCCTTTAAGAATTGCCTCCTCTATGAAAACAAGCCCCAAATCGTAATGCCACATGGGTAGAAGTAACATGAACAGGGTCACTTTGAGCACCATGTCAGCCAATTGTTTCATTCAGGTATCCCCTTGCACCCACTACAATACCCTTTCATGTATTGTTACTACTTAAAATGGTGGAAAAGGGATTCTCACGGGGCAGGTCAGTCCACTCAATCCTATTCTTGAGGCAGAATACTGTAAAACACGATATATTCGCGGCACAAAATTTTCGCGAATTGGAGCCGACGGCCTTTTTCGTCGCAAGAGATTTTCGCGAATTGCCTCTTGCGTTCAATGCATATAGTGTAGATAAGAAATTTCGTGTGCATTTTAATTTCGCGAATCTTGGCACTCGCGAAATTAAAATGCACACGAACATTTCTCGTTTTACAGTACCTCACACTTCAAACTGTCACTTTCAGTGCAGTAAGATGGGATAGGGAGGAAATGCAAGTATATATACCATTGACTTTGGTGGATACTGAAGCTTGTTGAAGGAAATGAAATTATAGACAACTGATTTCGGTGGATACTTGAAGCTTTTTTTTTTTTGTGGTATTGCTTGTTTTTGTGATAATGCACCCAATGGCACTTTCAAGAAAACAATAGAAAATTGAAAAAGTAAAAAAGAAAAATTGATCACACACTTTGCCCGATTTATATTGTTTTTCTTGCCCTTTCTAGACAAATTGTAGCAAAAAAAAAAAAAAGCTGCTGAAAACTGCTGAATATCCAATAGTGGAGAGCCAATGGAGTTCCTTTCTAAACAAGGTACTTCCTACTGCTGAATATATTAATGTTTTGAGGTGGGAGCAAATATAATTGTAAAACAAAAGCCATGATCACAATTCAGTGAATTTTATTTGTGCATATGTGATAAGGCTTTTGTATTGTTAATCCATAAAAGATACATATTGGAAATCATCTTGCCTTTATTACCTACTAGCTTAATAAAGTGTCTGCACGTTAAGAGAAATATTTGATAGGTCTACCAGAAGATCTGGTTTAAAAGAACATAAAACTGTCTTGAGCACACTTTAACCTCACAGAGAGCAATCAAGCCAAAAAGACTTGTCCTGGCTAGTAATAACAATAAATGGATCAATCCAGGTTACAGTCAAAGACTTTAAAAAAGAAATTAACAAAAGCAGCACAAAGAATGACAAATTACTGGAAATCACATGAAAGATACACCCATACTTTTGAATTCATTGCAAAATTTTTCTAATGATCCCTTGTGATGTATGTGGTGGACTTTCAGTCACATTGCAGTGTGCAGAATAGCTTTCCTGGCATTTTTTTTTTTTGCATATTAAGTAATGTTTCTATATTGATGTTGCATGCATTACGAGGTGCCTTTGAATACTACTTCATCATGAACATGTGTCAGTGATATGATGCACATGGAATCATTTTTTAATTTCATTGTTTTCTCACCCAAACCTGCATTAAAAGGTTTTCCATTTTCTGCTCATGAAAATGACGTCAAATCCCAATACTGTCATAAAACGTGTTCATGGAAGCAATGAAGCTCTTTCCATCTAGCCCCCTGTCATTACCCAGTTTCCTCTTTTCCAGCAGCTTGTCTGGAGTGACGTTGATGTTTTGGGGAATACGAGTTCTGACTCACACAAAAGCTACTCAAGTGGAGATCCTTTGTTACTGCCCAGTCTTTGATCCAGACTAGTTTTGAAATGAAGCCTTGCAGGTGAGTTCCAAGGTTAGGACCAGAGGAGATGGATCCCAATAAAAAAAGAAAAAGCTCTTATTGACCACATACAACATACTACTCCCTTACCAAAATATCAGAACACACTTGCTTGAGAATATGGTTTGATTTTCTATTCTCCCTCTCTATGGTTAAAGGGAAGATAAACCCCAAGAACAATGTGGATTGAGTGAAAGCAGCAACATTAGTAGAACATATCAGTGAAAGTTTGAGGAAAATCGGACAATCGATGCAAAAGTTATGGATTTCTAAAGTTTTGGTGTTGGAACCGCTGGAAGAGGAGACTACTAGAGGTTATGACGTATGAGTGGACAACAATGCCAAGAAAATATAAAGAAAATACTACAAAAATCCATTTTTCATGAAAATTACAAAGTCCATCAACTTGATATTGACATATGTTAAGGGTAGCAATTATTCCCCCTGCTTTCTGAAAGCGGTTGGTCCACTGCTCTTTCATGATTCTAGAAAAGTGAATTTTTGTTGAATTTCCTTTATATTTTCTTTGTATTGCTGTCCACTCATACGTCATATCCTCTAGTAGTCTCCTCATCAGCGGTTCCGACACCAAAACTTTAAAAATTCATAACTTTTGCATCGATTGTCCGATTTTCCTCAAACTTTCACTGATGTGTTCTACTAATGTTGCTGCTTTCACTAAATCCACATTGCTTTTTGGGTTTACCTTCCCTTTAAGCTGAGGAAAGCTTGATTATTCTAGGAAGCTGATTTTGCTATGACACACATTTTCCATAGACACCTGCCCAAGTATACTCGGGACTAGTCATTAACAAGTTAATAACATCAGGAACATTGTTTAGATGCAAATATCACCAAAATCAAACAATGTTGGTCCTATATTTGAATAGAAACATAAATTCTACACACTTCTTCTGTTTACTTTCAGAGTTACGGAGGACATGCAAATATTGGTAAAATAGTGGCTTTGGTGAAAAGTTTCAGTAGAATACAGTAGATATCGCAATGTAATGAGATTAATCTTAATTTTCTGTGTGGCAGTTAGAAATATATACCACTGGTTGATAACCAGAAAA
The DNA here is from genome assembly GCF_040938485.1 of Diadema antillarum. NCBI lineage: Eukaryota > Metazoa > Echinodermata > Echinoidea > Diadematoida > Diadematidae > Diadema > Diadema antillarum. Next base: position 195,065 of record NW_027270917.1, read on the forward strand.
GAAAAATTACTGTATTAATGTTTAAACTGTCAGCTAAATTATCATTTGTGTTGTTATGTAGTAAGATTTCTTCTTACTGTAACCCGTTGAGGACGGGCTGATTTTGCTACAACACGCATTTCCCACAGACACTTGCCCAAGAATACTCGGCACTCCTCCTCAACAGGTTAAATGATCATACAAGAAACCTTTAGGGCCCTTTGATATGATTTTAAAACTGTAAAGCCTGAATAATGGCTATGAATGTTATATTGCTCATTATCAAGGACCTAATTAATGATCATATGTATACCTTATGCATCATCATTAAACTGTTGTAAGCCTACCAGTAATCCTTACAAGGTTTACAATGTCAGGACTGCTTCTATCCTCACAGCTAACTTTTTTTATCTCATAGCAGTACAAATGTATTTCAGTATTACATCTATGGTAGCAAGGTGACAGAGAGTAAAATGGAAAATGTCCTTTCCCCTTGGCTTTTATAAAAGGACAGGGCATATATATAGTGGCTGTAAGCTTCCTAAATCTCAACTTTATGGATACAATTGTTGCCCTTTTGTCAAATTTTCTACATTTCAAACACTCTTCGTATAATATACAAGTCCAAGCTGAAAATGAGACCTCCTTCTAATGGGCACAACTGTTTTGACCATGACACAAGGTACTAACAGCAGTCATTGTGAAACAAAGTAGTCACATATTGTTGATTCAATATGATACCATATATCCAAAAGCTAGAGAAAACAACCCACAGAGACATGATGCTAAGTGTATGAGCATTTCAACATGATGAAACAAAGTATCTAAGAAGTAGGCAACTAAGGTAAATTGAACTAAAATAGTCTAGAAAAGTTAAATCAATAGTCACAGGTTTGCGCTTTATGGGTCCTGGTCTTCAGCCTAATGTAGACTAATGTATATCAAATAACTTTGCATCTCTCTCTTACAAGATGATTCCTACTACAGGTATATCATATAGAAGTATTGATAAAATTTAATCATGTTCTTTTCAGTCCCTAAACCCTTTAGACCCATTATGACCAATAGGGCCCTGCATTTTATACATCCAGATCCAGAACCAGATCCAGATCCAGATTCAGCCCCCTCCACTCCCCTCCCCTCTCTCCTGGGGCCCAACCAGACCATCAGTGACACTGTCATAAACAACTAACAATCACAGCCTTTAATAAAACTGTTACAGATTTAGGACATTAACACTCGCTAATAAGAGGCAGGAAATTACTTGCGGTTTGCCAATAGTTACATACATAGCAGTCTAATATCTTGTGGTTCATTCCTCTGAGGTCATTGACTTGCCTACTAAATACAAACATTTGAATCAGGGCTGCATATGAAATTTCAACCTGACGTGCTCATCACAAAAATTAAGTATTAAATGGTATAAAAACTATGAGTTTACGAATTATGATAGGGGCATAAATTGTTTCTTTTAAAAGTGTGTCACACAACAGCACCTGATTTGTAAGCTTCCAAATTTAGACAAATTTGCTCTTTGTCAATGCAATAGATTTTTGAACGATAAACATTTTTTTTCCCCACACATTATTGTTATCATCTTTCTTTTGCAAACTAAATGCTCCATTAGGTAGCATTCTATTGTAAATTCTCAAGAAACCCTCATTACCAAACTTATCAAAGGACCACTTACTTTTATGGCAAAACTAAGTTTAATTTCGAATTTGCATTCAACTGAATAACAAAGGCTAAAGTCATCTTGCTATGAAGAAAAAAAAATCAACATCATTCATTTCAAGATTAAACATCACTCACCTGTAAAGGGTATGTTTGATGAGTTTAGTAAACCACTATCAGAAATGAAATTTGGTGGGTTTTTTTTTTAAGGATATCAATTTATTAAGCAATGAAGGACACAATCCATCTTGAAGGTGATAAATCATCTGAAAATTTCACACCTTCTTGATGAGTAAAGCCCTCAAATCTCAACAGACCTATTAATCTGAAAGTGATGCATGCTTGTGGTTTACTTTGACCCATTTCAATTTGAAAAAGCATTCTTAGGTGCCTCAGTCTTGAAGAGAATAAACTGCAAGTCATCACATCCATTTGAACTGAAGGTTATTTGTCAGCCAACACTTATGCCATATGGATAGGAAAGATTACTCCAACCTTTGTCTAGTGAATGCATATAATGCTTTGAGAATAATGTACTTATCAAATTAGTTAATTAGTAACAGTTACTTACAATTAGTGAGATAAAAATATAGTAATTTCTTTAGAATTTCCTTTACCATACATATCAAGTTTCCTTTCGAGCAAAAGTCATGATGATAATTGTCATCACATACCAAGTAAACAAGTAATTCATTGGTTATTTCATCCACACATAAGTTAACACTCACTTCCACATATCTTGAATTTTTTTACAGAAGAAACAAAAAGCAAAAAAAAAAACATGTTTAAGAAAACTGTTCATGCACATTTTTGAACTGAATGCTTGTGTTTGTAGAAGTGCTTGATTATCTCAATAAATGTACATTAAATGAATCATTGAAGTGTATGTATACATTGACAAAGCACTCTGTGGAAGTAGTTCAAGAGGAAATGTACCTGCATATTAAGACTGAACTTTACTGACATTTAGTAAATTGCTTGGGAGAAGCATTACTTTATATATGGACTTGATCAGATAATGAAAGGAAAAAAGAAATTAAGGAATTATATGTCCACTTATAAGCAAATAACAAGATGAAAATAACAAAAATGCAGTACCCTACACAGTATGTTTGGCACATATAAAGCCCCTGCACGGCACATTATGAAATATATTGGAATACATTTATAGCTTTGTCTTAGCTTTGTGTCTTCTTCTTATTGTTCATTCTTCACTGAGTGGACTAACCAACATCTACCAGCAGGCTTTCTGACCTTGTGATGTCATGATGCAGCAAAATGTTCTAAAACTTATTTATTCACTTATCTATCTATCTATTTATCTATTTATTTATTCATTTGTTATTTATCTATCTATTTATCTATCTATCTATCTATCTATCTATTTATTTACTTATTTGTTATTTATCTATTAGTCTTGCTTTCACAGGGTTGCTCCATCAGTGAGTTGAACACTGTTGTTCGTGGAGGCCCTGCATATGGACAATACACACATGTATTCATAAACACCAAAGATTCCCAACAATCACAGACAAGCAAACTACAGCTGAGGTAAGTAGCTTATTTGTATGTGTCTATGAAACCAGGGAGGTGGGAGATTTAAAATATGCATACTCTTCACTAACAATGTGTGCAACTTTCATAATTTGTCATAAAATACAGCAAGTGTCTGATCGCAGATGCTGTGAATATCTCAAAGAACACAAAAATTAAATGTTGGGAAAAGCCCAAACTGAGCTTGACACGTTAAGTCTCTTTAAGAATGGCAATGACTACGAAGCTGAAGCATCTCACTGTGTTGAAAGATACTTGACACTCTCTGAACTTGGCAGGTTTCATGGAAGACTAAGTCACTGCATGCCATGGTTGCATGCTTGGTTACCTAGTGTCCTTGCTCTAGCAAAGATGAGGATGAGAACATCACCTGTGTGACAGTTGCCTAGCAACCTCACAATCCTGACTGAAACTGTACACTGAAGTTTGCTACCCATAGTTAAGCCAAAAAAAAAAAAAAAAAAAAAATATGTTGCAGTAAGCTGAATCAAGCTGAATTTCAGTGCTTTGCAATTGCATAAAATCAAATTTTACTGGCTGACTCTTGTAGTATCTTTAATTAACCCGGTAAGGTTTAACTGCCATTGTCATACAAATAATAATATTCCTGCTCACTTTCAGTTCTACTTTAATGGTTTCAAGTACAGTAATTAAAAATTTCTCTGTAAGAAATATGTGCTCTCACGTGACATTTGCAATCTCTATAGATACTGATTAGTGGTCATTTTCCATTCAATATCAAACATATGGATATTTCCAAGGATATGATTCTTCGAGCAATTTGATACTGATACTCAAGTAGATTCTTTTCAACTCACATTACTATGCTACAGTTTGTATAGCACATTAGCCTGCATCAACAAACAATATGTGAGAACAATATCAGATGGCTTTCTGTGATCTACTATCACAAAAACCCTGGATTGCAGTGTCAATATTGGGGTATTTTCGTACACCTCTGGATGTGATCCCAGACAAACTGTATTATCTAGGCTACTTCTTATCACATTTGTTTGCTCATTGCAGATATGCGGTGGCCTCTATAGCCTGTCTTTCAGTAGTGAATAGGCTACTAGGCTGATGCAGAAGAATGAAGTGTATCAAACTAAACAAAAACAGATCGGTGTTCAAAGCACTGCAGTAACTTTAAACATTAATCCATACACTATCTACCCATGAGACTTCTAGCTATTGATTTCCATGCAGCACTTCTTCTTAAAGATGTAACAGTTCATCATTCATACTAGTTTTGTACACTCTGTAAACCAATGCAATCTCAGCATAATGAGAACAGGACTAACTAGATTGAATAACATGTCATATCCTGCATGAATTAAAATCATAGCATAACTAGATTTGTATTGCATACTTCCATGCCTAAGAGAGGCTACTTAGAAGCTAGCACTAATCTACTGAGTAAGACCATCACCTCACAACACATGCCTACTGTCAACTCTGCATTTATGCTCATAATGAATTCATTTCCACAAATTGATTTCATTGAGATCAATAAATAATTCTTTTGAATATTGGGAGGGGATTTTGATAGTACAAACTCTGGAAATTCTTGCAGTGTTAGAACTACAAGAGATCTCATGCTTTCACACTAACCCAAGTATCACATTTCATCTTCCAAGCACTCTTGAAAATTATACAACAGCTATTTAGAATGTAGCTATCCGATTGGTCGATTGCCCATCACGTGACATTTAGTGAAAAGTTCCATCGCACGCTCTGGCTGTCAGCCGTGCAATTTTGTTTGAGCAAAAATGGATAGCGCATGGCTGACGTCACCCATTTCCATTGACTCCCGTGTTAAACTCAAGATTGACTCGAAGTTTTTGTTCCATCGCATGGCTCTGATGTCACAATAAACAAACATTCGCCGTGCGCACTCAACAATTACAAGCGCGCTAACAAGCGCGTACTTTTGTCACTCATTTCTGTAAACAACTGCGACTGAGCGGCTACTCATTCATCTTTCATGGAAAATGGTTGCCATTTCTGTGCTAAATTCAAGAATCTGTGAGTACCAAATCTGTTGATGTTCGAGGTGTTGTATAAAACAAATAGTGTATGGTTAGTATTTGTATAATATTACCTTAACCCATTGAGGACGAGTCCCGAGTAGATCAGGCAAGTGTCTATGGGATATGCATGTTGTAGCAAAATCAGCCCGTCCTCAGCGGGTTAAAACATAGCAAACTTGGTCTTGAGGACTTTGAGGGCATCAGTGTCCATTTATCACAATACTACTCATCAAATTTGTGAAAATAATAGATGAATAAATCAATATATATATATATATATACATATATATATATATATATATATATGCATTTTAAAAATGAAGATCAAAATGTAAAAATTGGCTCCTAATTATCCAAGTCCAAATGGGAGCTTCTCTGGATGTACCATTAATACCCTTGAAAGTACATTCGCTAATGTGTTCACTCAAGAGTATTTGTGGTTTCAAAGAATTTTCTTTTATATATATACAGTCAACCTCGCATACCTCGAATTAGTCAGGACTGAAGAAAATGGTTTGACGTACGCGAACTTCGAGGTCCGCGTACATCGAATTTTCTTCGACTTATCCGACGTTTATCGATGTTCAACATGGTATCTGCTATAGTACCTACCAATTGTTTGCATGCTTGTCGATTGGAATTGAATCGACTTTAATATGACTGAATTGAATGGATATCGATGTTCTTCTTTCAACACTATTTTCTGGTGGACAATGAAATCACCTATCACCATAAAAACAAAAAGAAAATACCGTTGGTATGTAATAGAGTGCAAGACGGGGTTGCAGAATATGCGTGCTGAATGTACATTGCGTGTGGATGACTGTGGTGTGTCTACAGAATACCATGTATGCATTTGCGTACGTAATACTCGTACACGTCATGTGGAGAAACCCCTCGAAACACAAATTAAATTTACCAAGCAGACAGTTACACAAGAATCACACGAATCACATTCTTAGCTTTGCAAACTTTTAATATTTCGCACGACTATTGGTGTACATGTAGCTCACCAAGAACATCTAGAGCTACAGGGAGCGACGGCAATGTCGCACCGCTAGGCACCGGTCTTCTGTGTGTCTACCAGCAGCACTCACAGTCAGCGAGCAGTGCCTAGCTAGCTATGCTGTTTTGACGAGATGAACACGTGGTTATATATGGATGAGAAATTAGCGCAATAAACATTGTGTAGAGAACGGCAACGTGCACGTGGCGAACATCATACAGTGTATGTGTATGCGTGCACAGATGCGTGATTGGGAGAATAACGGTCGTGTAGAGGGTGACTCATGGCCGACAGTACAAAGCAAATTCAAACAAAACCAGATGTATTAACATGTGATAATACAGCCGCAATCAGTAATAAGTGCAGCACACGAAGGATGGGCTACTTGGTTGCAAAAAAACAGTATTGAGTAATATCGCAAGATCAGATGCAGGCTACGGCTTCTGAGTACAGTGCTATTACTGTAATCATAAACATTTACCAAAGAGGATTGTTCACATAAAAAGAAAGAGAAACAATCTTAGGGGGCCTATAGGATTGTGCTAGAAAAGAAAAACTTTAAATTACCGAAAACTCAAATAAGATTCAAGTCAAAACAGGGGTAAAGTAAATGATGATTTTTTTTTTGTCTGAAAATCGTAAAGTGTATCATTCCGTAACATCTAAATTTATCAGAATAAACTGTTGTCAAATCATATCTATTCTTTATATACTAGGCCTATACTTCAAGATCATAAACCACACTATTTTCATAATTGCATTGCTGGAAAAAAAAAAAAGTATTCAGTGCTTGTGTTCTCGGGGGAGAATTAATGAAACCAGGGAGGTGGGAAGAGCCCACCTCCCTGATGAAACAAACTTCGTGAAAGGAAAAAAGTTACAAAAGCACTATGCAGGAGATTGATGTTTGGACAGTGGACCATGATTAATGCCAAAGATATAACTGTCAACTCCTAAGCAGGTGCGCCACGATGGTTAAGAAATCTACGCGCATGGCATGACTATCACGATCACAAATCAGAACACAGTGGTTAAAGAAAAGAAGATGCTGGGGCAGAGCGTAGTGCTATCGTAAGCACTCCATTGGCATGGGTGCTATGTGCATACCGTGTACGTGTGTAGGTAGGTGTTGGGGATTTTTCTTGTCAGCTGTGTATCAGGTATTTCTTTGGGCGCACGATTGTTCTGGTCTCAGAATATTTACAATTGAGTGTGAAAAGATTTGTGACATGTCTTCACTGTTCACGCACGCTTAATCGGAAATGCTGAGTGATGTTTGCAATTTCGATTTGAGCAACATGCTGGGAAAAACAATAAGTTAATTAAGATCGGGACATTAGATTTCCCTTCGAGGTAACCGAACTTCGAGTTAGTTTTTTCGAGCTACGCGAGTTTTAATACACGGAAACTCCATAGGAACAATCGGGACTTTCATTTTGCTCCCGAGGTAAGTGATATTCAGCTAATCCAACTCCTGAGGTAAGCGAGGTTGACTGTATATATTTCTTTTTAATTTGGTAGTCATGGGGGGGGGGGGATCCCCAGGGGGATGCAGCATGGTACCCATTCTTATAAACAAATATTTCATCACCCTAGTGACAATGCCTGCCAAATTCAGGGACAAATTTTACCAAAGTTCAAGCATACAAGTGGAATTGACATTGGTATGTATCCCCTCTAAAACTGTACCAAATATGTTGTATCTTCTTAGTATTTAATAGTCAAGAAAAACTGCTCATTGCAAGTAAAATGCCAGGGTTACCTATGGCTAATAACAATTAATACATCAGTCTGCAATACTTACGCAGCATCCATACATCCACTAATTGGAGAGAGTGCTTGAGTGGTACTGATGACTTTCTCTTGATCTGTTGCTATGGAGACATTGGCATATCCCATGACTTCTTCTATAAGAATCTTGAGAACATTGTTGGTGAAAGCCTGTGATGGCCGCCATGATGTTGTGCTGCCCCCCAGCACTATTTGATGCACAGTTCCATCCACCACAAAATACTTCTTGGATTCAAAATCTGTAGATGAAAAGGCAATGAAACATGATTTACATATTCTATCTAATTCTCTGATTGCAAACACTGCTGCATTTTGTCGCACGTCATCAGCCTCCTACATTCTAATAAACAGCAATGTCACATATTTGCTAACCACATGACACTATCAAAATTCAATGGCCGTCTTTTCAACATATTAAAAAAATTGCAATTATACAGAGGGAACTATGGAGGAACTACAAAATATTATTACTACTTAGGAAAGGAGTGCAGTTTTAGAAATTCTTGAAATTTAGAGACGTGACAGATTCAATTCAGGCAGGAAAGTTGCTGTGTTTAACATTTGATCATGAGCTTTCTGGTCGATACAACCTGATTTTATTACAAGAACAACTGGAGCAGTCTCAGTAAATTGAGATGATGGTGTGAATCAAGTCACAGCATGCTAGACCCACAGGGCCTACAGGAACTGGGTTTCTGTACTACAGACCTAGATATCATGATGATGGATTCTCTTTACATTGGGGGTTAGCTATCCATCTTTTGTTTTTCCTGCACCATGCACTTCATGTTTGCCTGTTGGTGAGGAGTTACCAGCATCAGACAGACTGTCATGCCATAGGGAACATGATGTCATAATTGACAGTATACTAAAGCCACAACACAAAAATTCTGAAAACAATGGAGTGCACATGAGTTTTATGTACTTTAGTATCCACAGGAGACTTCTGACTTCAACCATGTCGGGATCTTATTACTCAGATCAGATGTGCTTCTTTTTGCTTCTCTGAGTTCTTTAACTTTTAACAATAAATAGAGTTATCGATGCAAACAGCCCGACATTCACTTAGATATGTATGCGGGAATACCTTCATGAATTTTAAGTTCAAGTATAATCATGGGAATTCATGCATTCAGTCATGTTTATCATACAATATGAAATGATACTAGTCCACAGTATATCAAGGAATAAGTTACCCCATGTGTTCCCACTTTTGATCACAGATCCAATCACTTAATCTTACTTCTTAAAATTAATACTAAGTTTTATGGTTATAGGTGCTTTTAAGTTGCTGTCCCAAGATAATGGAATTCAATACCACAGCATATTTATCAGTCTGCCACACTGTCTTCATTCAAATCCTCACTGAAGAGTTAATTCATTTGTACATTAAGCATTTCTCTTCAGGGGTCCATTTCATAAAGTCATCACATAAAAGTCTTTACATAAATCTCAGAATGGCCAAAGTTGTTCATTATGAAGCTATGAGAGACTTTCAAATCCATTACATGAAGTCTCTCATAAGTGTGTCTTATGAGCAAACAGTCTCTCATAGGACTTTCATGAAACGGACCACAGGTATATTAATTCATACAGGTTTATGTTGTGTGTTGTATGTCTAACATTTACCTCTATTGTCACCTTGAATGTAATTTGTCACTTTAATACTTCTTTGTGTGTGTGTGTGTGTGTGTGTTTGGTGTTTGTGCAAAATAGATGATTGTAAAGCTTGTATAGGAAGCATTAATTTGTTATAACATGTTATACAAGCTGAACTATTATCATTACGATATAAAAAAACATAGAAAGTGTGATATAAGAATATCATATGCCCGAATTCAAGGATTAATCAATATTTGCCAAAGTTTTAAATTTTCCTTAAGTTACAAACCATACAAATGATGACAAACATTTCATGCATTCATTGGACTGACTTGTCGATAACTTGGTAACTGTCTAAACCATTTTCCATATACTCATCCCACTGAAGAGGGAATACTCAAGAAGATGACTCATGAAACTTGTAACACGCAGGGATGATCGTTGTGAGAGGGATGGGATAGCTGACCTAAATCTCCCAATAGATGAGAACAAATAGTGTACCATCCATATGAATCTTTCATCCAAAATGTAGCCTTCTTGTGTGGATAGTACAAAACATGATGCAACACATCTTGGAAGTTTCAATAATTGCTACCATATTGCTTCTGGCTAGCCAAGAGTGTTATTCAGCTGAAAGCTTAATGAGGCACAGTAATAGGAATACCAATATTAAAAATATGAGTTGATGTCATCTCAGATAATTTGCTTATAGGTGAAAATTGTGACAATTATTTTGAACTTCTGTAACTTTGTTTTTTCATGTCTGATTTTGAGAAAACTTAAAGCATTCTGTTGGCATAACTGAACAATCTATTAAAGTCAACTTGATCATAAAGTGGAATTGTACTCTAAATATCTGTCCACATGATGAATCCAGCTTTTTTCCTTTCAGCAACAAAAAAACAGGAATGTTAAGTCTACAGACAAGAATTATTTCTTTACGCCCTTTCTTGCCCGTACTGTCAGATGTGCATTCACACATCAAATAAAATATTTCCACATTTTCAGAGAAAATCCACATGAAAGCCATCTCACAGTTGATTTCTTCTTTTATTCATACTCAGCTTCTAGTATGAGTGAGATAAGTATTTCAGATGGAGGAGTTGATGTGAGATAGGTATTTCAGGTGGAAGTGCAGTCTACAGTGCAAACTAAGCTCTGGTCAAAGGGGAAAGAACACAGTACCCTCAATAAGGACACACCTATAAGCCTGGCTTTTCACAATGTCCTGTTGGGTGTAATCCAATGATGTGCTCTCAAATTGGCAATGATGAGTCACATTTCCTCTGTTCTCCTGACTGGACATGTAGGGACAATCACTACAATGTCACAGAGCAGTGGAATTGATGACAAACTCTTCATGGTCACAGTAACCAGTAATAAAAGAAAATGCAGCCATCATCATTCAGCACAGTATTGTGTCCAATGATATCTATGTCATATTTCACACATGTTTTGTGGACCCGTTCCGTACGAGAACCTGGTGGCCTGTGTATTAAGACTATGGGGATTTCAGAATTCAGTATGGAATGGGTTAAACTCTATTTATAGGGACAACTGATTTCTTTAGAGAGAATGGAGACAAAATACCAGATTACAAAAAATTTAGATCTGATTTCTTGTTTCTTTATTTCATTTTAATTTCAGTTACTTTGAATAAAATCTATAGCCTCAAAATTTATTCTCATTCTGTATAACTGAACATAAACTATTGTTCTTAAACATATTGCAGCAATATGTACCAGATATAACTCCAACAGTTTGTTGGTAGTCTCTAAGATCTATGATTACTTCAGAGCATTTTTAAGAAAATTCATATAATGTACATCTGCAACATGAAAATTAATAGTCCACAATTGTCTTTATTATGTCACCTTTTGCAGCAAAAGAAATGAAAATGAAATGAAATAAGCAAAAGTTTCATGTTGAGGGTCAGTCTAAATTGACATACAGTCAAAAATCAGATACAGGTAATAGTACATCATTTTCACACACTCAAATGGAATCTTCTCTCTAAACTAACCACTCTGAATGGCTTGGATCTTATTCTGCAGCTTGTAGGTGACAAAGAGTTATTTTGGGAATTTCTACCCAATTAAAGTGAGTTTTGGGGTCAAACATAGTGGTAGTCAGAGTAGAGAGAGATATGGAAAGGCTGAAGACTTTTTGTGAGTCATGACAGGTAAGAAAGGACTGCAGTGCAGACAGATGGTAAGAATTGTGCAGTGTCTCACCATCTAAATCAGGATGACTCTGCTTAAATTTCATGGATAAATCATCTTTAATCAAGCAATCACCAACTCAATACATTTTTTAGCAAACAATACAATGTTGAAATATGTTAATTTGTACTATGTGCTGCTTTTCATTGAAGATAAGAGAAGAGTGGAAGTTTGCTTTTATAGTGTAAGATGTGCCTAAACATTTATATGTCACCAAAAACACCATGCTTCATGGAACAAATAAAGACAAGTTTGGTGGCTAATAGGTTAGGGAGAATGATATATCCCTGCAGGGCGGTGGCTAGGTTAGGGTGGTATACCCCTACATGGCTGGTGGCTAGGTTAGGGAGAATGGTACATCCCTGCAGGGCTGGTGGCTAGGTTCGGGCGGTATACCCCTACATGGCTGGTGGCTAGGATAGGATGGTATACCCCTACATGGCTGGGTAATCGAATGTGTGGGTAATCGAATGTGTGGGTAATCGAATGTGTGTACGAACGTGTTGTCCTTGTCATATTTTCCCGGTACACGTGGTTCAGTGAGCAGTGTCCGGGCACTAGCATTGGTATTCTATATTTTTTTCCCAACCGGTGTATCTCAAAATAATTACATGTATATTATTATAGAATAGTATATAATTTACTCATTATTTATCTAGCGATCCACATCCGACAAGCTTTGCTTTTTAGTGGATCACTATTTTCCATAATCGAATTTATTTTCCGCTCGCCCACGAAGAATTTATACAGTGTTTTTTCCTAAATATTGTACATGTTATATGTTGTTCTATAATTTGTCTTGTGAATCTTTTGCAAACGTTTGAACCTTATTTCATCACATGTATACTTTGTACTATGTTTTTTGATTTTCGATGATTGGAAATAAACTATGATTGAATTGAATGGCTGGTGGCTAGGATAGGATGGTATACCCCTACCATGGCTGGTGGCTAGGATAGGGTGGGTGGTACAGCCCTGCAGGGCTGGTGACTAGGTTAGGGTGGTATGCCCCTACATGGCTGGTGGCTAGGATAGGGAGAATGGTACATCCCTACAGGGCTGGTGGCTAGGTTAGGGTGGATAGTACATCCTTGCAGGGCTGGTGGCTAGGTTAGGGAGAATGGTACATCCATGCAGGGCTGGTGACTAGGTTAGGGTGGTATACCCCTACATGGCTGATGGCTAGGATAGGATGGTATACCCCTACATGGCTGGTGGCTAGGATAGGATGGTATACCCCTACATGGCTGGTGGCTAGGATAGGATGGTATACCCCTACCATGGCTGGTGGCTAGGATAGGGTGGGTGGTACAGCCCTGCAGGGCTGGTGGCTAGGTTAGGGAGAATATGGTACATCCCTGCAGGGTGGTGGCTAGGTTAGGGTGGTATACCCCTGCATGGCTGGTGGTTAAATTAGGGTGGATGGTACAGCCCTGCAGGCCTGGTGACTAGGTTAGGGAGAATATGGTACATCCCTGCAGGGTGGTGGCTAGGTTAGGGTGGTATACCCCTGCATGGCTGGTGGTTAAATTAGGGTGGATGGTACAGCCCTGCAGGCCTGGTGACTAGGTTGGTGGTATACCCCTGCATGGCTGGTGGTTAAATTAGGGTGGATGGTACAGGTACATCCCTGCAGGGCTGGTGGATAGGTTAGGGTGGATAGTACATCCTTGCAGGGCTGGTGGCTAGGTTAGGGAGAATGGTATATCCCTGCCGGGCTGGTGACTAGGTTAGGGTGGTATACCCCTGCATGGCTGGTGGCTAGGTTAGAGTGGATAGCACATCACTTTCAGGTGGTGGCTAGGTTAGGGCAGATGGTACATCCCTGCAGGGCTGGTGGCTAGGTAAAGGAGAATGGTACATCCCTGCAGGGCGGTGACTAGGTTAGTATAGGGAGAATGGTATATCCCTGCCAGGCTGGTGACTAGGTTAGGGAAAATGGTATATCCCTGCCAGGCTGGTGACTAGGTTAGGGAAAATGGTTATCCCTGCCAGGCTGGTGACTAGGTTCGGGTGGATGGTACATCCCTGTTGGGCTGGTGGTGTATGTTAGGGTGGATGGGACATCCCTTTGAGCTACTAAATGTTTAATCAGATAATGAATATACGGCTACTTGGATACAGCAATTTCTCATCATTTTTTGCTGAGAAGCTAAGAGTAGACAAAATGAGGGCAACAGATCAGTCAGTGGGCACCTACACATACTTCATGTGCAACATGAAGAACTGCCAAGTGCAATATAGAAAGCTGTTTAATTTTTCTTTCCAACACTTTTGTAATGACAGCAGCATACATCACAAGTGCTTCGGATAGAGTGTAGCTTAATCAATCATAATAAACTATCCATTTTTGCTCACTTTTTCAAACAATTTAAACATCCCTGTACTTGGAGTAGATTGACACATGCAGCACTAAAGGACAGTAAGAAGTACAATGAAGATTGATGCAGTAGTGTCATTTAAATGTCTGTGCACCACTTTTTGTAGATCAACTTAACTAGAATTGGCATTATGTAAAGCATCAGGATATGTGTATCATAATTATTGAAGCTAAGACGCCTGTCAGTTTTGTTTTGTTTTGTTTTTCTCAAATAGCAGCAACTCTCTGTTCATGAATGTATTGTCTTTTGTCATATGCTATGTGACACAGGAGTAAAACACACACTCACACATACACAATATCCATCATATATACTGTACATCAAATTAGCATCATCAATATCAGAAACAGTGTTGGGTGATTGAATGTTAGAACCATCTAAAGAAAAATTGACACAAAGTTTTACAATCACACACACACACACACACACACACACACACACACACACAAATAGACTGGTGTCTTGATTTACAAATCTAGAAGTCAGACAGCATCTTTACAGGTCTAAATTTTGGTTATGACATTTTGTGCCCTTGTATTACATTAAACATTATGTTCAGGTTCTTCAGGAAACAGTTAAAATGTTAAGATTAACAGTATGGAAGTTATATGCTAATCCAATCAAATAAGACTCGGATCAAACATCACTGTCTATTACCAGTAATTTAGTCTTGAATAGGGATAACTTCAGAGCTTATATACTTCCAACACCATAGAAAATGATGTCATGGAGAATTTCTAAAGCAACACAGATATTGGTTTTAGTCATGTTATTCCTGTGTCAGTTATTCCTTCCTTAACCTGCAGAAAATTGTCTCATTCAGCAAGTTAGTTAGATCTGAGCATCCCCTCTCTTCTCAGCTCTCTGTGTCTAACCCCCAGGAGAAGTATTCCAGTTGTGATTTCCTGTCAATGCACAGCTTGATTTCATTCTGTTCCTGATGAGGCCAGCCATCATGGGCCAACAAGTGAGTATCTCTATCGCTATCCTCGTTTAGACATCCACTCAGCCATTGTCAGAAGAGATTCCCCACTGAATCATGGCAGCCTTGGTGACAGAGATGTTCAGAGCAAGTCATTGTCATCAATATAAATTTAGATAGATGAGAAAATGGCACTTTAGAGAGAGGAAGAAAGTATCTAGAAATGGATAAATTATATTGGTAGACGCTGAACAGTACATAATCAACCAAACATACATGTGTACTTCCAATTTCATTTCTCCACTCAATTAATGCTTCAGTATCATGTCTTTTTTTACTTTTCAAACTAGCATACAAAATTCATGAACAATACCTTCCTATCAAAGAATTTGAACTAGTTCCATTCTTGCAAATGCAATAGGAATACACATTATACTACCATCATTCAAACCCAGTGGAGCCATAGTATCATCATTCTTTTCTTTTCCATTTTGAGGTTGGTTACCTTGACTAACAAATGACAAAAAAAAACTCTCCTGTCTTAAAAGAAGTGTAGGCGAATACTTCCAAAGATAGAAGGAGAAATGGTACAGTCTTGAAAGAAAAGCTTGAGGGGTCAATAAACTGGAGGTGCCATAATGAGTTTGCAATTTGGAGTTTGGTTGGCTTGCATCCTTCAATCTCCAATGGAGGCATGAAGACCTGTCAGCATTATCAGCCGGCCACCAACTCTCAAGATAGATGACATTTCACCAGCAAGTTCTTGCACATGTGGTTCCCTGGCCTGTTCTTGAGAATAGTGACATTTTATTTTCAAATGGGAAGCAGACTGTGACATTTGATGATTTCTTGCAAGTTTTGCCTCTGAACACACTTTAGTCTTGGCAAGAAGACAGTGTCAACTCAATTGCCTACTCAGTCCCTGTCACTATCTCACCAGGGGACGGCTAATCCAACATCCTCTGACCCTGACAGCTGACCAAATCATCTCAATCACAACTACATGCCAACTGGGTATTGTGTCCATAGGAAGCACATGTGTGAGTGCACAGAAGCCATATTGTCTAGCAACCATGTTATTCCACTCAATGACATCAATTTCTACCATGTATTATAATAAAAAGCTACAAGTCTTCATTGCTGAAAGATATCCACTGATAAATGAAATGTAATACCCCTTTCATAAACTCATCCTCCAATTATCCGCATAAGAATAATGCGGACAATTCAATAAAAAATGCGTTCACAAACTCTGAAAATTATCCGTATTATTTTTACGAGCACCCGTCCTGAAAAAGGCGGATAATCGTCATGGTGACTGCACACGTCCCTCCTGCAGGAAAGACAGGTGACGTTTGACCGCACCCCGGCAATTATCTGCATTATTTGGGTTTGCGTTCATAAACTCCAAATCTGGTCCCGATGCTGCTATTATGCGGATAATAGAAGGGTCGAAATAAAGCGCATTATTCTTTCCCCGCTCCGATTTTACGACCAAATGTTGCGGATATTATCCGCATATTATCCGCATTATTGAGTTTATGAAAGGGGTATAAGAGAAATGATGAAGCCTTAGTTAGTGTTACTTGATGTTAGTGACTGCAGAAATGCCAGTAAAGGCTATCTGTTCAACAGTTATGAATTTGTTCATCAAATCTATGTGGTGTCATTGCTAGAGACACCAGTTTGTGATATCAAAATAGTGCAACACTATAAAGAAAATATAAAGAAAATTCAATAAGATTTCATATCTTATGACAAGTACAAACTCTTTCCACTTGTTGCTGAAATATGTAAAGGGTAATGTCAAGTCAAGTGTTTTTTCACTACAATAGATAAAAATAGAATATGTAGAATTCTCTATAATTTTCGTTATAGTATTCAACTACTATGATGTCACAAACTGCTGCATTCTTCCTATCCACTTAACTCGCTGAGGACTAGCTTATTTTGTTGTAAGATGCATTTCCCCTAGACATTCACCTGCCCAAGTATACTCATGACTATACTCAAGCTTCACCAAGGTGTTCTACTAATGCACATATTTGTTTGTGCTAAATCCTCCTTTAAATGAGGTATTCCATCTTATTGCAAATTATTTACTTATTACTTACTGATCGTAAACAGTTAATGTGTGTTAATGGCACAAACTCTATTGTTTTGCCTTTAATGAGTGGGGTGCCTCCAGGCAGCATTTTGGGTCCTCTTCTTTATTTCTTTGATTATATGCATCAAATGGTATTGTACATACATCCAAACTTTTACAATTCATTCTGTATGCAGATGATACAAATATATTGTTCTCACATAAAGATGTAAATATTTTATATTGTACCAAGGAGGTACTAGGCAACCTCCTTGATAGTACTGTCAACGCTGAATTGATGTACATTATTTTGTGACTGACTTTGAGCCAATAAGCTACTAGTATTAACCTGTTGAGGACAGACTGATTTTGCTACAACATGCATCTCCCATAGACACCTGCCTTAGTATACTGAGGACTCGTCCTCAATGGGTTAACAGAAGTTTTCAACAAGGGCTTTCACTGATTTGCATTCAGAAATTAAGATAGACAACTGAATTATTGATGGTCAATTGTATTAATTATTTAGGAGTTTTATAAATGATAGTTTGATTTAGACTAAACATGTAAATAGCATTTATGGGAAGATTAGTATGTCTATTGGTATGATCAGTAAGCTCCGCTCAATACTGCCATTGAATACTCTTTTTATAATATGTGACCCTGCACCTCAAAACAAACAAAAAGTCGCCGGACATGAATTTTTAGTTAAGACCATATTCTGAAAGAGCAGACTTTAAGCTTTAAAATGATGTATAACTCAAATCAAATGGACTCTCCTAACCTATCTAAATATTGGAAAGAAAGCACAAACTCAGGAAAAGTGTGAACTGAGAAAAGAGGCTCTGAAGTACAGTGTCTATTCAAGTACGCTTAATCTTTACCAAACCGTGCTGGCTGTGCGATGAATGGGACAAAAAACAGGAAGTAAACCACCAGAGTAACAACAATGAAGGGATTATCAAATTAAACTGAAATTAAGCATGCCTCATTAACACATTCTGTCCATAATTAATGCCAACTGTCAAAGCAGTAGCACTATCCTTTCAAAAGTTATTAGAGTTGAAAGTGAAGAGTGTGGACAAGGTTTTTCAGAAATGAAAAAGGGAATCTAAAGACACACCTAATCACACTATTCTACCAAAAATGTCGAGATAAACTGCTAAAAAAAACACACTTTCCTGCTCGTTTTATGATACCAAATTTTAGCATAATGTAAAAGAAGACCCGCTCCTTCAGAAAATATGAAAAAGGCAAGTTCGGCTAGGTTGACCCATTTCACTTATTTTCAGTCCCCACGCAAAATCAGTGTGTGCGACTTTATGTTCGTTTTGAGGTGCACGGTCACATATGTAATGCCTTTATCTTGTCTCATCTTCATTATTGTAGTCTTGTATGGTCTGGAACCAGCTTAACTAATTTGTGTCATTTGTTTTACAGAAAAAGGCAATTCAAATTTGTTCAAATGGCAATCATTTTGACCACACTGTTTCATTTTTTAATTGAATACCCACACACTGTTTGATAGTGTCTCAGTTAAACTTGGTCTTTTTATGTATTTACATATTATATATATTTGAACGTAACTTTTCCTGATATTTTCTATGTTATGATTGAAACTCAAACTAAGGATTATACTGCATTGCCATTTTGTTGGCTGAGTATAAAACAAAAGAATTCTATTTTATAAAAAAAGTGCTAAGTTCTGGAATGATTTAGACTCACTTTTTAAGAATGTAGGCCTATTCACTCAAATTGCTTTTAAGTCTAGATCTTTTAATCTTTAATATCTATAAATATCTTTGATATTTTAAGTACCTACTAAATTACACCAAATGTATCTGTCCATCTTTGTTTTGTTCTGTCTGTTTTGTTCTGTTTGCTTAATGCACAGTAGCATATGTTTCATATTTCAGTTTATTTGTGTATGTAATCTGTAACTGTCATTAAGTACTCTAAATCTAACTCTGAATCTGTATATGTATATCTTCATGTATTCATCTCTACAAAGGGGATCTCATTTGGCTCAAGCCTTTGGCTTTCTCTGGGAACTCCCCGACACATTTTACACAGTACATATTGCTGTTTTTATGATTATCAGTAAAATGAATGGAATTCAATGTGAAATGAATTGAATATTTGTATCTTTTTTATAAATTTACAAAGTCCTCTAAATGAGCTGAATATCATAAACATCTCCTTGAAAATAACAAAACAAAAAGGACAACACTTGCTATTAAATATATTGTTGTTGTTTTCCTGTGTATCCATTAAGGTACTAGTATCATCTGCTGCAGTGAATGTGTTGTCAATCCTGTTCCTAAAAACTTAAATCTGTTTGAAAAGTTTTCTTGCAGAAAATAAAGATCTCATAGCAAAATCAAGGCCCAAGGAAAGGCTGTAAACTGTCACCATCTTGAGTTGATTTGCAAGATATCCTGTTTTCTGCCAAACATTTGTTGTCTGATTTCTAGGTCATGATCAATGTCTGCATGGTCCTTACCCTGATTCATCACTTCCTCCAATTCATTGTCCTGACAATATATCAGCTTTGAAATCACCAGACAAGGAAAGAATCAGCTATTTAGAAAAGTACTCCTAATGTGGAAAGTACCAATATATTTTCTCTTCCTTTTTACTTTAAGAATCTTTTGTCAATTTCAATTAAGCATCCCTCTGAAAAAATAGAAATGATATTCATGCATGTGCAATATGACTTCACTATATGATTGATATGTACAAATATAATTTTCAGTGGCAACATAACCTTCAGTATAAATCTTGTCGAAAATGAATATACTGTCAAACCTCCCTGATGTTCCATCATTGCAGTTATGTCAATGACATTATTTGTAGCTTGTTCTTTCATATGCAAATGTAATTGTATCAAACTATAATTACCTCCACCAAGGGAGGAGGTTGTTTTTTTTTCGGCATTTGTTTGTTGGTTTGTTTGTTTGTTTGTTTGTTTGTTTGTTTGTTTGTTTGTTTGTTTGTTTGTCCACGTGCAAAATAACTCAAAAAATTGTGAATGGATTTGAATGAAACTTACAGGAAAGTTTGAGAATGACCAAGAAATAGATGATTAAATTTTGGTAGTGATCTGACAATTTTTGTGGATTTTATGAAGGATTTTCGATATTTTGGCAGGTAGGGTCAATGCACTTGGGAGTTCAAGTTGTGCATTTTTTAGGTTTTAATACGTGCACTAAAGTGCGTGCTCTAGTTTCTGCTAAGGCGAGGCGTGCCATGATGACAAAACAATAGGCTTCTATATTGGGAAATCGGGCGACTTTCAGCACACATACGTATGGGTAGAAATGACCGATCTCTATGGAAGAACAAGATCAGTGGTGGAAATGAGCTGCTTGGCGGAGGTCTGCGCTCTTAGAGTACTTCTCTAGTTGTAGTATACTTTTGTTTGTAAAGCACTTTGAAAACCTGTCCTGTATTGAATGTTCTACATAAATATTTCATATTATCATTATGGTTATTGCTATAATTCAAAAATTTTGCTGACTGTCAAGAGAGCTGCAGAATAGAATACTTTGGAAAATTAGAATTTCTTGGGGAAAATGTACTTCTGTAGGGAGTGAAAGAATATGGAATAAGTACAAGCATGTGGAACACTTTCCTCAAGAGTAAAGTAGGTTCTATCTTAGCTGTCAGATCAGAAAAAACTAGCTGCAATTGAATGAGATATCATAGAAAAGATCACTTGAAAGGTAGACAGAAACATGGAACATGGGACCTTCAATGCCAATGTACAAACATTTAGCAAGTAAAACATTGATTTAAAAAATAAAATTTTTTCTGTCACATGCTCTGTAGCTAGCGCGGTGAAATCACTGACTCAAACATCAACTGTAAAAGTGGAAATTTTTGCGGTGTTGAAATTTTCACGCATTTTGCACAACCAGAAACTAGCATGCAAATAAAAGCACACAAATATGTTTGCTTGCCATATGTTCTAGTAGTTGATGTCTTGATTCCGTGAAATTAAAAACCAGCGAAACTGTTATTTACCCAGCCAGGCACGAAAAATTAGTCGCGCCAAAATATCCAATATTTTACAGTACCTGTATAGATTTATGGTACCATGCAAGGGTGCCATAACAATCACACTCATCAGCTAGAAAAAAAATCATCACTAGCACTGGTGTTAAAGTAACATCACAGTTGCACCAGTGTGAACAAAAAAACAGACATCAAATGGTAGTGTACTGGAAACATTGAGCTCTGAAACAAAGATCTTTCTAACATAGAGAACAGTAGACACGTTCACTCACTGTGTCACTCACTCAACTCTGGTTGATAAGAGAAGGCTGGTTTCCAACAACCTGTCGCCATGGTGCTGAGGAGACAGAAGTTTGATTCGCCCAGACTCCTTCCATTCCTCCCCTGAGCAATTAACAACTGACAATATTATTGAGGTGTTGGTGATCTTGGTGAACTGATCTCTAACTTCATCAAGCCCTGGCGACACAAACGTAACGCTTGATTGGTTGCCTCATCGGCTGCATCCTGACCCTTACGGCAGGTCATGAATTCACTGCTGCGCAACCACAAGCTTCTCCATATACTGTCTTGAGTGAAACGCTAAACCGGAGCCAGCCTCAGGACAAGCAAGTTAAAACTTGTTGCGGTTTGCCCTGCATATCACTACACTTGTATCACATTTGGTATGTAACATAATTTCACTCTGACTTCACGAGCTGAGCTCATATGAGCGCAGACTCCGAGTCTACCTATAAACAAAGCCATTCTTAAGCCTGCTCAGGATTTCATCATGAGACCTTTTTAGCATCCTCTATTCAAGCTCTGACAACACTGTTTCTATTCTTCTATCATTTGTTGCTTTTAACTATGGGTCAATACCACTAAGACCTTCTACCCCTGAAACAAAGGGCTGCAACAAGACATCCTTTCACAAATCTTGCCAAATACCGTGCAATTATTCCATCTTTAACCAGGGCTAAATTAGCAAAACATGTCTCCTTCCCAATGAGTAGACAACAATAATATTAGTGTGCTACTCAGTGTCTACTGACATTATTATGAAATGCAACCATGCACATTAGGAACTACATACAAGTGATTCAATGGACTTTGTACTGTATTAATGACCTTCTGCTTCTGAGATGCCACATGTCAAAAGCAGGCACATGGGGAGTACTGAGTGAATTCTCCTCCACATCTGTCAGGGAAGGTCATACATCATCTAGATCCTTGCAGCATAATATCACATAGTATTTGACATTGAACTGCCTACAAGCGATTCAGTGGACTCATCGTACTGTATTAATGACCTTCTGCTTCTGAGATGCCATTTGTCAAAAGCAGGCACACAGGGAATACTGAGTGAATTCTCCTCCACATCTGTCAGGGAAGGTCATACTTCATCTAGATCCTTGCAGCATAATATCACATAGTATTTGACATTGAACTGCATACAAGCGATTCAGTGGACTCATCGTACTGTATTAATGACCTTCTGCTTCTGAGATGCCACATGTCAAAAGCAGGCACACAGGGAGTACTGAGTGAATTCTCCTCCACATCTGTCAGGGAAGGTCATACATCATCTAGATCCTTGCAGCATAATATCACATAGTATTTGACATTGAACTGCATACAAGCGATTCAGTGGACTCATCGTACTGTATTAATGACCTTCTGCTTCTGAGATGCCACATGTCAAAAGCAGGCACACAGGGAATACTGAGTGAATTCTCCTCCACATCTCCCTGGAAAGGTCACACATCATCTAGATCCTTGCAGCAAAACATCACATAGTATTTGACAAAGTTACATCCTGCAAACTCTGCATGACATTTATCTTTTGTTTGCCTCTTGGCAGTTCATTCATCTGTTCTGACTAAAAGTTCATCTATCTGTTCTGACTAAAACTCTAGGCATTAAGCATGATGTATTTTGATCAAATATTCCTTCATAAATAGGCATAACAAAGGCACAGGCAAATCTTTTTTTTTATACACAGTAGAAGAATTTGGCCCTCTGTCTCCTGAAATAGTCCCCAAAAGAGACTTATATTGGGACATTTTAATAGCTGGCATCTTCATAAGATATTGACATAGCTAAAACATTTGAGTATATGAATATAAGAACGACCCAAGTCCAATTTTTGGCCAAATTTAGTTTGACATGGGAAATTGTAGCTTATGCATGGACTCATCTTGTGTGTAAATGATAAATCGTAATTACCCCCGGAAGTGCCTGAAATGAATGAGTTAAATCTTATATTAATGTAAGAATGAAGGACTTGGGTCATTCTTACATTCATATAATAGCGCCCTCTCTCATCCTTCTCCCATCTCTATAGCAGAATATCATGTATATGAATCAAAGAACGACCCAAGTCCATATGAATCAAAGAACGACCCAAGTCCACCACACAAAATGGCCCCTCCACAATTAATGTAAATGTTAATTGTCATAATAATATACGTTCTAATTTGTATACAATGTTGCCTTCCCATCACAGTTAAATAGAATATTATTGGACAAATAAAAAAGATATGAAGTTTTTTTTAGTTTACTCGAAATGATCTTCCATGGACTTGGGTCGTTCTTATATTCATATACTCATTTGTAAAGGCAAACAGTGATTATAGAGTGCTAAGAAAATAATGTCTTGCTACAGAATAAGCATAGATATATAAAAGAAGTTTTTTTCTTTGACAGCCTTGATGAAAAGACACTATATGTACACAATATAAGCATTTTAAACAAGTATTGCAGTTACAAAGTGCAGTATAAAGCATTGTCCTGAATACTTTCTTTTACTTGAAAGTAACAACCAAAATCTCCACTAAACATAATTCCACTGGCTCTTATTTGATTCTTTGGTTCTTCCTGAGGGTGAGCTGGAAGCTGAAGGGTTACTACATGTATGATGCAACATTGGAATTTTTCTTATGAAGATTGGAAGCTACAACACAGCTGCATCAACACAAATTAGCATTCTTAGGGAGACAACTTTGTAACTTTACTCCTTTGCAGGTAACATGCTCTGTGAGCATGAAACAACTGAATGTACTCATCTTTAAAACTTATGAAATATTATGTGGAGAGTATGAAGGACAAGATTTGTAATAACTTGAGTCGAACATTATTGCTAGACATTTCTTCAGGTCCCTGGTGTCTACTCCCAATTCAGTGTCTGTCATCAGCATTACATTGATGTGACTCAGAAAGGGAAAAGACACCAACATGCTTCTGTGTGCCAACCTGATGTCAAGAGATATAGTTGCAAAAACAAGACAAAATATAACAAGACAAAAACAAAAAACATTGTGGAGGCAGCAAAATGGGACAGGGCACATCATATGAAAGACATTTTCAGGCTTTATAAAATGTGTTAAAACTAATAATCATAGTTTTCTCAATTCAACTACATTGAATTGACATGCCTATTTCTCAGAGATAAGATATTGCAAAGAGAGAATCAACTTACACTCATCACATTAATATGCAATATCTGAATGGACTTCAATTCTTGAGCATTTCAAATGGTGTTTGTGTGAAATCCTTTCACAGCATAATCTAATACTTTAAAACATGATGAGATGTCCTTGGGCTTGCTGCTCCTTTCAGCTTCAATTCAAACAACAATAAACTGAAGGACCATTATGCCTGCATGGATATTACAGGCTGCATCTGAGAAATTATTAATCTACCCCTGACCATGTGACTGGGTGTTGACCAGCCCTGAATAGAGCCAACCTTGAATACAAATCTCTGCCTGAGACATCCACCTTCCCTTCCAAGATGGGTGGATGTGAATAGCAACATGCTGAATCACCTGTCACTTTGAATAGTTTGTCAAGTTTGAGGAGGACAGACTAGTGAGTGGAAAAGGAGTGGCAGTATTCACTCTATGAGGTCACTCAGTAATCAAGGTCAATGTACTCTCACACTCAGGTATATCACTGTTGCTTCATATCAACTACAGGTTAAATTACTCTCTTTTCACACTGCTATTGAAGAGAAGTCAGTTCTGATGGCCCTGACATGCTCTTTATGTTCTTTCCTGTTGCTACAAATAAAAATTATCCATTCCATGGACTCTTCACTTGTAACTACTGCAAACAGAAGGGAAAGATCCCTGTGGCCCAAAAAAAAAAGTAGTCACATGATTTTTCATTGGAAGAGTGATAATTTTTTTTTCTGTGTTAGTAAAAATTTACTTGACTTTTCACTTCCAGATCTGTTCAACCAAGGAGCTATTAACAGCTCCTTGGTTCAACACTCTTTAAAAAGTTGGCCTCATGTATTAAAAAGATATGCATAGTTTGGATGCATTTAGTTCTATCCAAACTTTTTTTTTCTATTTACCTTTATTTCAGAGCTCAGGTATTCTCAGGAGTTTACTAAAACAAATAAGATAGAGCACATTGTATGACATTAAAACAAATATCATAGACTAGAATACTCTTCATTTGCTCGGTATCACAGTGCCTACTACCGGCAGAGAAATCAGACCACTACGATAGTCTTTAAGGTGTATTAGCTGTTACAAAATTGCCATAGAAAAAGAATCTAGCCAGTCATAGTAACCAGCACTCATGTGACACAAGAAATGTTTGCTATCCCTCTCATGTGTCTTTGTCATAAATTCTTGTAAAATGTTTTAAAAAAACAAAGTCTTTGGAGGACAGGTCATTCAACTGATTTCATAAATCAACCCTAACCCATAACTGTCATGTTGGGAAATAGACTATTTGTTAGAATGAACATTTCTTTGGCAAAAAAAAAAGAGTGATCAGGACATGTATCTACCTGTACTGTGGCCTGCTTGGGAAGAGTAATGCAGTAACTTTCATTTAGCATTAAAGCTCATAAAAGATTGTTTGCCGATATTATATCTACACAGCTTTGGCATTTATATTCACTCATGCACAACATTTATCAAGTAATGAAAACATCATATGAATGAACTGAGTTCTTTATTCATAGGAAACAAATGCACTCCTCAGAAGTGAGTAACATTTCATGTGGCTCAGCAACATGGCTCAGAGCAGGATGAACCAATTCAAATCTTTCAATTATTCCCACAAGATTACTCAAATCAAAAATACTAACACGGCATTTTTAGGCCAGCAAAGGTGCCAGAAAGAAAGCAATCTATGCAAGGATGTGGTCTCATTCTTGTCTATAGATGGCTCCCAGCTGCTTTGTGAAAAAGGAAAGGCAGGCATGTAGGAGAACGGTCGGACCTGTTCTCTGTTTCCTGCCAAGCAGGTCTGCAGAGAGTCTGACACAAACCATAATTAGAACACATAACAGCAGGGGAAGATTGTCTCATAGCTGACCTCATTTTAGGTCTTCTGGCTTTTCATTATGCACAAATACAGTATTATTTGTGAAAAAACCAACAACACTTAGTTAGAAGTCATTGGGAAATTGCACAGGCTCATGCAACAGCATACTATTGAACTGATAATCACTTTTTGAATTTTATAAAACGGCCAGACCATGAAAAGTCCAGAGAAGGTCATTTGGAGTAATGTATGGATCCATGACATGGTAGATATAATCTACATGATACTATTTCTTTCATACCAGTATTGCATGTACTGTATTTGGTGCAAAGATGGACTCAAAATCAAGAGAAAGGAATTACCTACAATCAGATGTCCCTTTTTAACCCATTACCCATATTTGCCAATCAAGTAAGAAGTTTATGAGCTCTTGGTGCCAGTGGCTATTTCGTGCATGTTCACTCAAGTGTGCTCTCTTATTGTCAAATTGATGTCACTGACAATTATGAGAAAAAAATACAGAGAATTATATAGGGTCTATCAATTAAAAGAGAAGATACTATTTGTTTCCTCGATATAAGACACAAATCAAAGTCCTCTAATGAATTATGTTATGAAACATGATATGAACATTTACTTATGAAAAGCACATTTATGAATGATCATATCACTCATTAAAAAGAACCCACTTTTGAACTAGAAATGTCGCTATGGTGACTGGTATGCCTCTGTCATAATGCATGATTCTCCTAATAGGTCTATAGTACGTGTGGACAATGTGTGATTACATTTTCATAAAATTGGCAAAATATTAAAATGACATGTTTGTCACAAATGTGTTGAATGTTCACCTTCCTTGACCTAGATTTAATTGGATGAATAGGAGAGCATGTATTTGGGGATTTAAGGACTTTAACTTGACTTTGACCCTTTCGTAAGTTCATGCATTGAGTAATTTTTATGGTGTGGAGAAAAAGTGCAATTTCTGTATTGAATAGTAAATTGTTGCCATTTTCATCTGGCCTTTGACCTTTAAATTCATAAGAGAATCAATGTCAGGCAGAACACGAATAAATATGTACTAAGTTTTAAGATAACTTGAGCCACTTCTGAAAATATGGAGGAAGAAGTAATTTCAACACTTCCACTTGATCTTTGACCCTTTGACCTTTGACCTTTTTGGCAAAAAAAAAACAAACAAACAAACTTCCCAGAGAATCTCTATTGGGTTATACATGCATACGCCAAGTTTAAAAAGAAAATAATAATCCTGCTGGCATTGCATAAATATGAGGGAAATAGTAAAATTTTGAAGTGTTGCCCTTGACCTTTGACCCCATGAACCCCAAATTCCCTAGATAATCATTGCCAGTCAGTTCATGCATATACATGTTCCAAGAAGATACCTTGAACAATTTCCAAGATACGGAGAAAAGTGAAATTTTAACATTTTTACTTGACCTTTTGACCTTTGACCTCACGACCCCAAACTTTCACCAGAGAATTCTAATTGGGTAATACATGTATACACTAAGTTTCAAGAAAATATCTTCAGGCATTGCCTAGATATGGGGGAAATAGTGAAATTTTCAGCACTTGACCTTGACCTTTTGACCTTTGACCTTGAGCATGTGCACCCAAAATATGATAGGCACAACTTCACCCCCTAATACACATACATGCCAAGTTTCATTAGGATACCTCAAAAGGTTTTTTAGTTACGCTGTCAACAAAATTCATTACGGACGGACAGAAGGATGGACAGACAGAAGGACGGACGGACGGACGGATGGACGGACAGACAGAAGGACGGACAACCCGAAAACATAATGCCTCCAGCACCACTTCGTGGTGGAGCCATAAAGAGAGAAATAGTCTTAATATGAAAAAACAATCATCATTTTTTTAATGTTTACGATACAAGCTTTTCAATGGTATAACTCATAAAATAAAATGTTAACAAATATGATGAAATATTGACAAGAACTGATAGCTGCTATGGACTAGTGTGGTCTAAATTATTTACCTATGGATTGGACTAAAGTAAAATACATACATGTATGGAATTATTCAATCTCATGTAGATTTAGACCTATTCGGATGACTCTAAACTTTAATGCCAGTCAAAGCAATACGAAAAGAGGCAAAGGACTGAGGGATGTTTGGTAGATTTCAAGGGCTACAAAAAGGACTATGAGCAACATCATTGTCCAAGTTATTTCTGCTATGGATTATTCTGTAGATCAGTGATTGCAATGTTCGTGTTGACTACAGGATATCCCTTGGAGCAACAGATATGGGTTGAACTCCTTCATGTACGATGCACTTATGTCAATACAACATCATCATCATCTCTCTCTCTCTCTCTCTCTCTCTCTCACACACACACACACACACACACACATTCTCTCTCCTTCTATGGGTATTGATATCTCTGGTGTCCTTGACAAATAGGATTATTTTTAATTACATCTAAACTTGATATATGATGCACTACCTCCATTACCACATGAAACAAAAAGTATAAGCTGATTAATGGCAAGAAATCTTGATTTGAAGACACTGAAAAGAAAACATAAGAGAGGAAGACAAAGTAAGATAAGTTTTACTTGTAATTATACAGAAAAGTAGAGTGGGAAAATGACAAATTGGGATCTTCATATATCTTCATAATATCAACAACAGTTCTGACTCCATAATCTATGAAAATACTAAATCCATAAAAAAAGCTATGTTGAATTAATTGAACACTTCTTTCAAGACTCCTTGTCATCATTCAACCATGCTGATTACACAGCATCATATGTCATCACTGGTTTTAAAGGGACTGTACAGTACTGGTTGAGGTAGGGATTCATGTTTTGAACATTCCTAAGTGAGATAATGAAAAGCCTTTTATGAGATATGAAAGAGCATGTAATTTAAAGAAGGATTTAACGTTTATTTGATGAAAATTGGTTTTCAAATGGCTGAGATATCAAAAAAAGTGCTAATAATAAAAGGCGACATGCCCCAACTTTATTAGTATCTCTTTGTTTCACCTTGTTTTTGGATATCTCAGCCATTTCAAAACCGATTTTCATCGAATAAACTTTTGATACCCCATAGAACTGCATGCTCTTTGACATCTCATAGAGTGGTTTCTGAATATCTCACAAAAAGTTAAAAGCTAAATCTTCACCTCGACCAGAACTGTACACACCCTTTAAGTACCGGTACGACAAGCAATGGAAACTCTTGTATGGTACCCAGCTACTGAAAGTGGAAACCCACTCCATGTTCTCATGATATTGAAAAAAAAAACAGAATTCAAGCCAATTATAAAAGTTTCATGAAAAGCAGACTTTTGCTGTGGAAATACATTAGTCATATGCAAATTTGATGAGATACTGAATGTCATGATCTCATAACACCACTACAGGTTGGTAAAATATGGCAAAGCTCATGTGCTGGTTGATAACTCAGCTAAAGCTCGCACTACTTGAAAATCAGTATTGCTAAAATATTACAACTTGACATCATTTGGTGCAAAGGATGCACTGTATATTCCTTTTGAATTTATCAAGAATAGAACATAGGTAAAAATAAGTATTCAGTGTCAAATCAAAATCAGCAATATGATAACAGATTACAAACAGACAGAGTCCAACCAATGCTTTCACAGATCAGTACTATACACCAAGACACAACCATGCCATCCATTAGCAGCTAGATTATCATCTCCAGCACTCATTGATCACCAGGCTGGGATTTCAACAGGTGTTGTATAACAAATTCTGAAGAGATAATAGTTACCACGCTCTATCAAGAGGTTCTAATCTTCTGCACGATGCAGGTAGACCAAAGTTTTAGAAACATAATAAGGTAAAGGTCGCTCAAATTCTCAATGGAAAACAGAAATGTATAACAAGTTGTAATTAGTGACTTGTTATCAAATAAGACCTGTGATGACTGTAGAGGGAAGCTGATTACACATTATATGCAACTCTAATGAGTTTTTCTCCTGAAATCAGGAGAAAACCTAAAGGTGATTTAATGCAGACTTTCAGATCACTGTTGAATATTGGGAAATTTAAGAACTTAAAATTAAAACAAATATGGGCATATTAGAAATCTACACAACATATCCTTTAAAACTATGATGAGCAGGACTGATGGTGATGAAAGAAGAAAACAATTATTTCTTAATAGTCAAAAGTTCATCTCAAGAAAGACATGTCAGTTTTTATATAGGCAAGTCACATATTGGCTTCTGGAAAGGTTTCTGTAGAAACAAGAGCTGCCATATGACACGAGATGTGATATGCAATATATATTTTGTGATTCTCACAATATTTCACAAATGGGAACAGAGGCATTATTGGTCATTTTGGCTCTGACAAAGAATCTGCCAGGATCAAAAGCTCAGGCCTCTTTAGACATAAATTGAAAATTGTAAGATGATTTTATGATTCATTATTATTTATGGTCGAGTTCAGTATCGAAACCCATATTGACATTGGTTGAGGTCAGTATTGAGACCCATAGTGACATTAGTTGAGTTCAGTATTGAGACCCATAGTGATACTCGAATTCTGTATCAAGACCCATATTGATGTTGCTCAAGTTCAGTATCGAGACCCATATTGACATTGGTTTAGTTCAGTATTGAGACCCTTATTAGGTGATCCGAGTATCCTCTCGGATCACCTTCTGTATCTGTACGGATTCTTTCTTCTTCTTTCTTTATTTCTCCCCAAAAGTTGTGCAGAGGTTAGCTCAGAAAGTGTTATGCCTATCAAGTTCAAACTTATACCATGTATGTATCGTGTCACAAAGACGGCAATCGAACTAAAATCAAAGTGATCAGTCGACCGTGACGTCACTATGACGTCATTATATGAAAACACATTCTCAATTATATCTCATTAATGGAATGGAGTTTTTCAATGAAATTTACGTCACATATATTTCAAGTCAAACGCATTCTACTCATATTCTAAAAAATTCATCTATACCTTAAAACGTGCGCGTACGCGCGCGTTGAAATATTTGTATGCTCAAATCGAGCTCAAAATTTTTTTGCACACGTTTCAGAACATTTGGAGCATTTTTTGAACAATTGAAAAAATCGGACGGACGCGTACGCGCGCGCGCATATACGCACGCACAGCTCATATGCAATAAAAATTTCCAATTTCTTCACACGGATCAGATGTCTGAAATGTCAAGGTATATTTTTACCAAGTTTCAAGTCAATCTGACTCAATATGACGTCATACGGGCCAATCAAAGTTGAAATTCCGCGCGCGCGTCAATGGCGATATACAGTGCAACTATGCCAAAAAACCGATGATTTTAAATCTGATTTTACTCGTCAGGATGAACGGTGACCCCCCATTTTCTTTACATATTTTGAAAGCTGATGAGTTGTACATGTCATTTCATGGGCTGGCTATGCTGACAAAATGATTAAAAGATATCAAATTTCTTAATAAAGTAAAAAAAGTAAATTTTCAAAATGACGTCATCAAATTTCAAATTCACTCGAGCGTATCTCACTTAAATTTCGCCAATTTGCACCCAGATTTCAGTATGTTGTAGCTTATGAAATGTTCTTTCATTAATGTAAAAACAACATTTTGATTGGATAACGTCATCACCTCGTAAAAATGGATTGAAAGCATCCTTGTAAAATTTGACCAGTTTACGTGTTATCTCTATGGGAGAGCAGTTTTTCTGGCAGTGAAAATTGACATGACTATTTTTTTCGAGCACTAGCTCACTTATGCTTCGGTGAATTTTTCCAAGATTTTAGTATGTTGTAGCTGAGACTTTGGGCTATCGTAAATGTGACCTCCATTTTTTCGTACGACGTCGGCATCACGTCGAAAAACTTGGTTGAAAAATGGC
Organism: Diadema antillarum; assembly: GCF_040938485.1. NCBI lineage: Eukaryota > Metazoa > Echinodermata > Echinoidea > Diadematoida > Diadematidae > Diadema > Diadema antillarum. Next base: position 227,488 of record NW_027270917.1, read on the forward strand.
ACGTGGCTTCGATGCAACGTCATTTTGCTTAATACACAGGGCCTATGGAGCATGAAATAGGTCATAGCATAGCGCATCCGACTAGTAATCCTAAGGTCCCTGGTTCGAGGCTCACCCCTGCCAATATTTTTAAAATTTTTTTAAACACTTTTTTCTTCTTTTTCTTTAATTAGTCTTAATCTCCTTTCCTAACTTAACCTTTTTCTGATTTTTTCATGCTTCTCCTTCAAATTTCTATAAGATTAACATATTTTTTCTTTATTTTTCTTTCTTTCTACTACTTTCTGTGCAATAGATAAACAACAACAATGGTTATTAATCCCATATTTTGCACATGTTTTGTTCATGTCACGTACATTATTTCATAAGATAACAATTACTTGATCGGACACCATCTAGGGTATGTAAATTAGGGTCAAAGGTCATAAATGTTTCATCCTGTATCTTGGTGAATACATGTCCTATCTCTCCCATATTTTGCACACGCAAAGACCATGTTACAAGAATCATTTCACAAAATAACCACTTTTTGCTCAGATGCCATTTTGTCTGTGCAAATTGGGGTCAAAGGTCATATGTACTTCTTTCTTTATCTTCGTTATGACGTGTTATCTCTATGGGAGGGAATTTTTTTAATGTGACAATTAACATGATTGTCTTTATCGAGCACTAGCTCACTTACCCATCAGTGAATTTCTCCCAGATTTTATTATGTTGTAGCTGAGACGTTACGCTATCGAGAGTGTGCCTTCGTTTTTTCATACAATGTCGGAATCATGTTAAAAACTTGGTTGAAATTAAAGCTTATCTTCGATGTATTGAGATATTTCTTTCTTTGTGCAACTTTCTTTGCAATAACTCAAGAAAAACAGCCCCTACCACCTCCATGTTTTGCACCTGTTTAGTTCATGTCACGTACCTTATTTCATAATATTACAACTACTTGATCGGACACCATCTTGGGTATGTAAAATAGGGTCAAAGGTCATAAATGTTTCATCTTGTGTCTTGGGGAATACATGTCCTATCTTTCCCATATTTTGCACACGCAAAGACCATATTGTGAGAATCATTTCACAAAATAACCACTTTTCCCTCAGATGCCATCTTGGGAGTGTAAAGGTGGGTCAAAGGTCATATGTATTTGTTGCTGTATCTTCGTTATCTAGTGTATACAGATTTAGTACCAAAGATGGCAGACATGACTCCCTTTTCTAAATGAGAATCCAAACATGACACGGCCAATGTCTCTAAACACAGATGAAACCTGTATGGTCTTGCCTATTGCGATCATGATTCGAATCATTGATTTAAAAAAAATCGGATCACCTTAATTTGTCAGTAATGACAAATTACAATCTCTAGTTGACATTGGTTTAGTTCAGTATCGAGACCCATAGTGACATTGGTTGAGTTCAGTATTGAGACCCATATTGACATTGGTTGAGTTCAGTATCGAGACTCATATTGATATTGCTCGAGTTCAGTATTAAGACCCTTACTGACATTGGTTGAGTTCAGTATTGAGACCCATATTGACATCTGTTGAGTACAGTACAGAGACCCATATTGACATTGGTTGAGTTCAGTATTGAGACCCATACTGACATTGGTTGAGTTCAGTATTGAGACCCATATTGACATTGGTTGAGTTCAGTATTGAGACCCATATTGACATTGGTTGAGTTCAGTATTGAGACCCATATTGACATCGGTTGAGTACAGTACAGAGACCCATATTGACATTGGTTGAGTTCAGTATTGAGACCCATATTGACATTGCTCGAGTTCAGTATTAAGACCCTTACTGACATTGGTTGAGTTCAGTATTGAGACCCATATTGACATTGGTTGAGTACAGTACAGAGACCAATACTGACATTGGTTGAGTTCAGTATTAAGACCCATATTGACATTGGTTGAGTTCAGTATTGAGACCCATAGTGACATTGGTTGAGTTCAGTATTTAGACCCATATTGATATTGCCTGTGTTCAGTATCAAGACCCATAGTGCCATTGGTTGAGTTCAGTATTGAGACCCATATTGACATTGGTTGAGTTCAGTATTGAGACCCATATTGACATTGGTTGAGTTCAGTATTGAGACCCATAGTGACATTGGTTGAGTTCAGTATCGAGACTCATATTGATATTGGTTGAGTTCAGTATTGAGACCCATATTGACATTGGTTGAGCTCAGTATTGAGACCCATATTGACATTGGTTGAGTTCAGTATTGAGACCCATACAGGATGCTACATAACTTTATTTTACCTCTTGCCCTGTCAGGCAAGCAGATGTTTAAATTTGCTGCAAAACACTTGCCCAAACATTAATTTTACTTGCCCTCAAAAGAAAGTCCATAATATAATGAAATAATGTAGAAAATCATGTGTAAGTCAAGGGCTTAATAAAACACAATTATTTGAATAAACAGCACACATTGATTTGCACTCTTAAACAAAATGGGGTAACAAACTCTGTCCGATCAACTGTTGTTGTTTTGGGCTTCTTTACATTAGTGTTGGAAAGTTGCTGAAATCAAATATAAAGTATGTTGCATAACTAAATAATCTCTGGGCTTCTGTGTGGTTGACTCTGTGGGGTTGTTGGGGGGAATAAGTGAAAAAAAAAGATGGCTTCAAACCTTTTTGCTTGCCCGATTCAGGCAAGCATTTGTTACCATTGTTCAAAAACACTTGCCCTAATTTGATTTTTCACTTACCCCAGGCAATCGGGCAAGTGCTTGTAGCACCCTGCCATAGTGACATTGGTTGAGTTCAGTATCAAGACCTATATTGAGGAATGAGAGAGATATTTTGTCCCTTTTTAAGTGAGAAATGAGTGATTTCCAACCTTGGAGATGATATGCTAGTGTATGATGGAAAACCATATTTTTGCAAGTTATTAATATTACAGAGATCAGTCTGCTTATAAAACTTGAAAAAATAAAAACACTGTATAATTCCGTGTACATAGTAGCTTGATTTTTTTTTTTTTTTTTGGGGGGGAGAACATAAATAACTTGATAGATTTCTCATGCAAACTGTATGAAAATCATGGTTCCATACATGCCAATAGTAAAACAACATATAAATGTCGCTATGGCAACTGGTATGCCTCCGCCATAATGCAAGGTTCTGACAATGAGTCTATGGTACATCTTCATAATATGTGATGAAAGTTTCATGTAATTGGCAAAAATGACATGTTTGTCACAAATGTGGTGATTGTTCACTTTTCCTGAATGGCTATATTGTTTAGGAGAGCAGGTATTAGGGGATTTGATGATTGCTGCTTGACCTTTAACCCTTTTATATGCATTGATTAATTTCCAAAGTATGAAAAAAAAAGATTAATTTCCAAAGCATGAAGAAAAAGTGTAATTTCAGCATTAAATAGTAAAATTTTTGCATTTAACCCTTTGACCCTTGACCTTAGACCCCATGATTATAAAATTACCCAGGGAATCAATGACAGGCTGTATATGCATATGTACAAAGTTTCACGATGATACCTTGAGCTACTTCCGAGATATGGAGGAAGGAGTGACATGTAACCTTTTCACTTGACCTTAACCTTTTGACCTTTTGGCAAAAAAACTTTCCCAGAGAATTTCTATATGGCAATACATGTATACACTGAGTTTCAAGAAAAATCTTTCAGGCATTGCATAGATTATAGGGAAATAGTGAAATAAAGGAGTTGACCTTGACCTTTTGACCTTTGACCTTTGACCCCGTGACCCAAATATTGCCCAGAGAATCAGTGTCAGGCATTACATGCACATGTTCTAAGTTCCATGAGGATATCTTGGACCATTTCCGAGATATGGATGAAAAAGTAAAATTTTAGCACTTTCACATGACCTTTGACCTATGAACTAAAGTTCAAAAACTTTCTTTAAAGAATCTTTCTTGGGTAGAGGGAAATAGCCAAATTTTGAACATTTGATCTTGACCTTTGACCTTTGACCTTGAGCATGTGCACCCAAAGGTTCTGTAAGAGATATAAAATGTTGGGGTGTTGGCATGCCACCTTCATTACATCATTTCATGGGTGCTCAAAGTGCCAATTGCAGAAATCAAATATTATAGTAAAAATACTGTATACAAGTAAAGCTCTGGTAAGGTTGCTTACCAGTTTTTATTGGTATGGCTCTTGTTATTGGCATAAAGATAGTTGAATTACCTCTTACACGTATGCTTGAAATATGATATTAAGGTCTTTACTTTCATGTAACAAATATAACTCAAGAGTAGCAGTCAAATATCTTGAGTTCATCAGGTTTTTATGAACATAAATAGGAAATGAAATTAGTAATACAACCCATTACCTATGAGTCTGTTTCATTTCTTTCCTAGTATTTCACTTTATAGGTTACTGGAGGCGAGGCATGATCTAGTCTGATTACTAAATGGCCCAAGTTTTCCCTTCACTAGCCCAAGACTTTTACTCCACTCTTGCTATCTAGTGTAGAAAAATATGCTGCACCACAAATATTGTTTTTAAAAACCCTTTACTAGGTTTCTTGTGTTTGTTTCCATACTTGCTTTAACCTTCAATATTTTCTGTGCTAACCATCTTTCAATTATTATTAGTCAAATTCTCATTCAGTCACTTTCCATTCAATCACAGCCTGTATCAAGTTCTGGAAAAGTTGCATTAATTGCCTCACACTTAGAGTGAAAGAAAGAAAAATGTACACTTTGTAATCAACAGATTTCACTATCTATGAGATTCAGATGTCATTTTATTTCACTTCTTTTTTCCTATTTCAAAATATTTAGATAGTTTTGTTTAGTTTTAGAGCTTTCCTGGAAGTTTAAGTCCATATTCTGAGTAGAAATTCTGTGGTTTCAGTTTTCCCTGTAGTGTTTCAGCCCCAATCCTTTTCACCTGTTCTTGACTCACTCCACTGAGGACAAAACCTGGCAAGCCCCTCCTAATTACCCCACAAACAATGACAAATGCAGCCAAAATGTGAGGCAGATGCCAAGTCATGTTACCTTTGCTTGAATGCATGGTGAGTGAGTAGTTTGGATTCCTGGCTCTCATCATTTCCAATCCTACTTTCCTCCAGGAGTGATGGTCTCACAATAAAGACAGACAAAACTTTCTAACTATGTCAACGAAAGTGATGACAAAATTACCATGGGCAATATTCAGAGCTGCAGATTGATTGAACCTATCTGAGAGTATCTCCGTGGCTTAACTCTTTTGTCAGTGCTTTTTGAACAGTTCTCTCTGGGCTATAATTTCTGTCACTTTCCCCTCTCTCCTCAATTCTGGTCACACTGATTTTCTTGAAACATGTTGAATGGAGACAAGTGACATGAGTCATCAGAAATCAAGTGAACTACTTCATTATCATAAACATCAGACAGGGATGCAGTTGGAACAGACCTAGAATATACTTTCTTTTTAAGAATTTGTATTATGATATCCTATATATTGCTCTCAGGTTGAAATAGGGCAAGTTTTGTCAATCCATGGCTGTTGTTTTTCCTGATAATAGAAAGTTGATTCATTAGTATGAAACACAACAACAACAAATCTAATCTTTCTGATTTTAATAAAGATATCAACTTCCCTTGTCTTTGAGGATGTATGACATAATATCTTTGATGTATCATGAGCACAGTCAAAGAAATATCTTTTGGGGAAAAAATGTGAAAATCAGATAACCTTTACTGTGCATCATGCAAAATCACAATCATGTCACCAAACTAATAAAACAGAGTTAGCCACTTAAATACCTATAAGTTTATGGAAATTTCAATGCTAATAACTCTTGAATATTTGTCTAAACTGTCTCCACTTTTCACTATACACTGCTTTTGCTCAGGCACATAATTTTCTGTCTTAAAGGTACCTTTCACCTCCCATTTCAAAATGCAAAATATTTGCTTAAACTTACAAATAGTTACGGAAATAAAATCATGCTGTTCTGACAGTAATTTGAGAGTTGGAATAGGGAGACACTGTTGCCAGAGAGATTCTATGGACTGAGGGAGAAGGGTTGATGGAGAAAAGTGGCTTGCAACATGTAGGCAAACTGTCCTGCATAAATGAGACAGACATGTGTTGGGAGGGAAGCTGTGTGTCTGACAGGTGTAAAGGTTTGTGTGGCAACAGTCTTCTCATTTGTCACTACCAATAAAGGCAATGGTTGCCATGACAGAGGAATGGGCTCCACCTCATTACATCATCAGTCTAACAACTAGTGGTACATTACAAATTGCTACATCCTAGAATTTTGCTTACCCAGATATCTTACAAGAACCACAAAATAATTTGATGATTTTGCTCTATTCCTTGCTTGCCTTACTTCCATCCAGGGAGGTGAGGTCTCACCTCCCTGTTCCATCACACTCTACTTCATTCTATGTACTCATGCATCTTGCTTTCAGGAGCCCAACCCCTTTACAGACCTGTTCCAATGCTTGTCTCTTGACGTGAAATCCCATTGGTTGTTGTCTTGCCAACTTGGAGACTGCATTCAGCCTCCGTATTTACATTTACTTTTTCATGACAATGTCTTTTTTTACATTAATCCAAGTCAGCTAATTCTCAAACTATGCAAAAAGTAAAAATAAAAAATAATAATAATAATAAATGAAATTATAATACACAATTGTTTACAAACACACACACACTCCATTACACAAAAACAAAACTAAAGGAGAGACAAAAAGCAAATGACAATCATACAGTAGGTATTTGAAAGGTAAACTTTTCCAGATATCTACGTCTTTTAACCCGAGTCCCGAGAATACTCGGGCAGGTGTCTATGGGAAATGCATGTTATATCATAGCAAAATCAGCCCATCCTCAACGGGTTAAAATAATTTCTTGCCTGGAAAATATTTCGGGTGTAACGAACATAGTTCTCATAACGGTAGAACAAAGGTAACAGCGGATGATAAAAATTTGTAAGCTTTTTTTTTGCATTCATGTAACTGACATGATATAGGCGTGTACACATATACACATACATAAGTAGAATTGGGGTATGCATGTAGTCATATGGGGTATTGATAGTAACATTAGTTTCAATGGCTACTGCATTGAACCTGTCTATAACATCCACCTGTCTAAAACAACCACATTTAATACTCAGCAGTCATTGTAGACAGGATTGACTGTACATTCTAAACTGTCATCATATGATCCTGATAAAGTTGGAGACCACAGAGCTGAAAAAAAAAAATGCTAACAGGGTATTTTAAAACTTGTAGGTGAGAGACACAAAATCTGAGATTTATATTTGAACTATTTCCTGTCTGCCTTTCACAGTCTTGCTTGAAAATCCTTCTTTTTTTTCTTTGAACCTCATCACAGATTTGACTCACAGTTTGATAGAATATTATTGAAAACTGCTGAACAGTCTCAAAATCAATCCTAAACTGGTCTTATCATTTCATTTATTATTGAAAATGGAGAGTAATTTCAAGAGATGTGTGCTTTATGATTGGTATAACCCCAAAACTATTGACATAAGAATATTTCCTTGTTTTATAGAATAACACATAGTTTGATACCATGGTTTCTACCAATCTTCTACCTTTTGATCATTTGTACACAGCATTAATGCATTTGAATGCATTTTATTTTCAAAGCCAGTTTCTTCAACATGTTCTTCATCTGCTAGATAGCTCTCTCACTTTGTCTAATGTACAATCTTGTTAAAGGAAGACAAATTAAGTCTGCAGAATTCAAACACATCAAAACTCAGAAACTGACAGAGCTCTATACAGGCTTTCATGCTTTTCAATTACCTCTGAAGATGCTGGTATTTATGTCATGAACTTATACTCTGTTCTCAACTATGTCTTGCATCTTCCCTCATGTCAATATTTGCGTGGATCAAGGTGAAATAAGCTATGAAATCTAAAACTGATTATTCAGTGTTTTAGTAGTAGCAATGATTAAAAAAAATGAGCATATTTGGGTTAGCAGCACGGCTGTTCTAAAGACAAAATGAGTAAAGAGATTTAACGACAAGCTGAAGGCAAATCCTATGTAATTCACACCTGCAACTCTAGAAATCTATCATTTACTGTGGCAAAGGATTTAGCCACCTTGGCAGAATCAACATCCCCGCCCTGCATGCTGCCTGGAGGCATGGGATGTTTACTCTACAAGCTCCCTAGGTAACCTGCTTTATGACCAATGATCTTTTAGGTGCTTTAACAGGGTCCTGGTATGGAAGCTTATTAGTGCCACAGAAAAAACAAGACAATTCCTACCCTTCGGTCCAAGAAGGTGAGGAAGTATAGATCTGAGATCTCATCTTCTCAACTTTACCTTCTCAGACCCAAGGTGTCAAGAAGACAAGATCGCACAACACACCTCCTCAGATAACAAGAAGCCAAGTCTTGGATCTGACTCCAAGAAGAGGTCAAGAAGGCATTGAATTATCTCATCTCATCTCATCTCATCTCTGTGGCACATTTTGTATACTCATCTTCCAAGGACAAGGGTTTAACCTATCCACTTACGAGAGTTTTCTGTTTTGGATTGCATTGATAAATAAAAATTAAAAACTTCAAAAATCACTTAGCTACAAGAAAAAAGCTTTAAATCTCCCAACTGTGCATGCCTACACAATGACTGCAGCATGATCCTGGGCATCATCATGCAATATTATGGGGATTACATTTGTAGGCATTTAAAGGACCAATTTATCCTTCTCTTCATCAATTCATCCATCTCTTCACCTTCCAAGCCATATTATTGTTTCTACTGCTAAAATATTCATGTAGAAACTTTCAGGTGGAAAATGACACATCAAATTTTTCAGGTACAATTGCTTATTTTCATGTGTTGTAAAATCTGTTGTGATGTAAAACAGAAGTATAATATTGTACATTTTCAATGGAATTAGCAATGTCTAAAAATTGGTTTTCATTTGACATATTGCTCTTTTCCTGGTTACTGTCCTAGCTGCAATGGTATGACTCATATAATCTTACAAATTTGAGATGTCATTAAGTTTTACAAGGTCAAAATTTCATGCAATTATCATATTTCCTTGTATTATATGATGCCTACATTCCAGGAATCTGAAGTTCCATTTCTCTTACTAAATGTTTATAACATTCACTTTATCAAGGTAGAATTTTTAGCCCATGTGCAGTGTTCATCAGAGTAAACAACTTTGACAAAGTATGTGGTATAATCAAGTCAGGAAATAGAATCTCATACCATTTTCCTTAAATGATTTAAGGCAGAGGCCTGATTCAAGGCAGATATTATCCTCCCCTCAATATCATCTTTAATTCTTGTGGTCTGCAAATCTCTCACAAATCTTTTTTCTTCACCAGTACTTTTTTTGTACATGCACATTCTGAATAATTGTTTCACTTTCAAATACTTCTGTACATTATATGAACCAGTTAAGTAAAAATGTACATCTGACTAAATATTACATAACTATTTCCCCACAAAAAAAACACATTCAAATGCTTTCCTCATGTTGATGTTTGTCGGTATAGTGTTTGCGTACTAAGTATACAATATATGTGAGGATATGATCTTTTTTAGGCTACCAGTACTCTATAACATCTCTGAAAACAAAAATAATTCATATTCTCTATTCCATGTACAGACAGTAATACCAAGTACCAAAAGCAAAATGAGTAGACCCTACTATTTCTTTTGATATATCCATCATGCTAGGTTATTTCTAATTTGAAGAAAAGTTCAAAAACATTTGCATATATAAATCATTATTTTCTTCCACTGAACCTTGGAAAACTTCTTAAGGGCTTTTTACACTTTTCATTCATTCATTCATTCATTTATTTTTCATTTCCAACAGAGACATATAAATATATTACAAAAATTGAATACAGTGCATAAATTTCATCATACAAAGTAAAGGATAAATTTACAGAAAACTTGTAGGTATAGGAAAATGTTGGAAATGGGGAGGAATGCTAAAAAGCTGAGCTTGTAGGCTGCATTCCCCCCACACGTAATACAAGAAATTATATGATCGATAGACTGATAAGCAATGAAAATGGATGAAACAAAGAAACTAAGACAAAAAGACCTATAACCTAACTTATCCGAAACAAAAAACTAACTTATCCGAAACAATTGCAAATTTTTGCTTAGTCCCGTACCAACGGTGGGGCTGGGGGGGGGGGGGGGGGGGGGGGGCCTTAGCCCCACCGTTGGTACCGGACTTTCCTTAGCCCACTTTCTGTTTACACTTGTTTTTGCCAAAGTGGGCTAGCCCCACCGATAGTCCCGTACTATCTGGCCCTGCAAAATAGCAGGGTTAGCACCGCAATTGCGGTGCTAACCCCACAATTGCGGTGCCAAGCAAGCGAGTGTAAACAGAACGAAAAAATAATCCGGGGCTAAGCGACGGAGACGAAGTCCGACCCCCACTGACCAATCAGAAACGAGATAATCAAGTGCTGCCGGTGGGTGCGTGTACGTGTACAGTGCACAGCGTAATCATGAATATTCATGTGGTTTGGAAAGTAGCGGACTAAGAAATATGAGCGTAAAAAGGTCAATTTTCTCCTTAGCCCCGGACAAGAGCTTAGTACGGGACTTATTGGCGAGTGTAAAAAGCTGAAAAAATTGGTACAGGACTAACGATAGTCCTGGGTCAGAGAAAGTACAGGGTTAAGAAACACAAGTGTAAAAAGGGCTTTATAGACTCAACTTACACCTCAAATGGAAAATAAAAGCAAGCTACAAAACCAACGATCATGAATTACCTCCACTACTAAATTATGTCACGCACTCCAAGTAATCCTTCCAACCACATTCCTAGGGCAGGCATCAGCCTGGATCATAGTCTTACCAATCAGTCACTCTTATGACACATATCCATATGCATTTACAATAATATACTCTGTCAGTTCAGCCCTTCTCTTCTCCTCCATTTTTTTTTTCATTTCCTCTCATCTTGCCTTTCTCCTGCCTGAGTTTTGATAATTTCTCATCCCTTTTCCTCTCGTCTTTCACTTCTTGCTTACTTCTCCTTTTTCTCATCTTATTTTCATCCTATCCTGTTTCAGCCTCCACTTTCTGCATCCTCCAATTCATCATCAAACATGGCTTTCTTCTCTTCATTCTTTCTTTAGGAATCTTTTTTCTTTTCCTCCTTCATTTCTTCACTTTTCTTCTTTTCCAAAATTCCCTACCTCATCTTCTTCCCTCTCAAGACTTGACATTCTTTTCAGTTTAAAATGTTCAGTCAAGGATGGTCAGAAATCAACTGATTAAATTTAATGATGAGACTGTTCAATGGACATACTTCTCATGAGGACTGTATAGTTGTAATGATGTGATGTGTGTGAAGTAACTACATTTATATCAAAAACATAATACATTAAAAAATGACATTGACTCTGTTATCAAATCATTTTTATACCATAATTATCAGCCTTGTCATGAATATATCAGATCAATAGCTTGGAAAAGTGAGGTACTGTGTCTTTCATTAACAAGCAAACATCGGACAGACAGCTTCAAACTTAGTTTGATGGGTGGGTGGAGAGTGCTGGTGAACAATACTAAAGGTGGCTTGGTTGATGTAAATCTCGAATGACATGTCCGTATGGATGATGTGTAAAGTGATCAATCTCCTCTTTCATTCAAACTGTGGATATTTAAATGATTAAGCTGAAGGGGAAATGGGGCCCCTTACTGTGAAAGACTGCCAGTGCCAGGTCACTGTATGATCAGGCCTACTGAGAATTCAAGTTGGCACGGAAGCTTGTCCACTTCTACTTTATTTACAGCATGCTGCTGCAGAGTCTGTCTGGTGCAATAGAAATAAACAAAAGACTATAACAAGAGATTTTCTGTAGAGACTTCACCAACTGGTTTGCTTCATAATAGAGTACAGAACTGAGTCACACTGTCCATGATCCTGTGGCAGGCTGCCTCCCTTTACAGAGGCTGTCATCATATGAAGTGGTGCAGATGTCCTAATCTTCAAGAACTCTTCTTGGAGTAGACAAGTAAGGTTGACACTCAGAATTTCAAGTGTGCTTTATTGTAACTGCAATAGGAAGACAATGGGAAGCCTGTCAAATTGTGACTCGTCATTCATGTGTGTACGTTTGAAATTTGTGGCAAATGTTGCCTTGATTGGCTGGTTTCAATCCAGGGAATTGAGATTTTGTTGAGGAGTTCTAAGAGGCAGGGGACCAGGGCTTGGTGCATTTCCTGCCAACTCTCAGTCAGATTAGGAGAACAGCTTGCCTGGGTTAGTAGGATTAACCTGATGACATGACAAATAACATCAAGATTAACATCCACACTCTCTGACAGGACCTGCAGATATAAGTTTCTTGATTTAGACCAGCATCTCCTTGCATCCTTTTTCACCCACACCATTTCAGTTTGTCTGGAATATTGTATTTCTGCATGTGTGTGTGCCTAAAGTACCCACTTCTACTTCTACATGGCTGACTAAGAGGGATTGTTTATACTCCCTGTCCAGTTGAGGGACATCCTCACACCTTTTGACAATCTTACTGATTGGTGCCTAGCAAAGCTCTAGCACTCCAAACATCATCAGCTTACCACTAAATCATGAATCATTATCCAAACAACTGAAAGAGAAAATTATGCTTGCACAATGTACACCCATGATGTTCATGAAAAAAAGTTTTGCATGTCAGATTCTTCAAGTTTCAAGAAGCAAATACACAAGCACATGAATGCATGATCAATTGTTATTCCATTCATGTGACAAATCTTGATTTCAACTGGCTGCCCACCTTTCCTGATTACAATTATATCAAAAACAAGAAAGGATCAACAGATATTTCTGTGGTTTTGCTCATCAATATTTATATCAAAATGACCATCAATATCTTGTTAGTTGAGACTGATGTTCATTGATGCTGGATAAAGGACATTAGATGTCATTGCTACCTTATAGTATTATAGTTCCCTGCTTTCTAGTTGGCTGCACTAGCTACCAGCTTTAGTACTGTGGTTTGATCACAGGACAAACTTTTCAAGATAGTAACATTATGCTGACTGTCAAACCAACTGCCAGTGTAATGTACAAGTAACTACCAGTACAGTACAACAAAACTAACAGTGTTGACTTCAAATTATTTTTCATCTTCTTCATATTGTCTCCTAAATACACTAGTGAAACATGTAATCAGAGGAAGATGTTCTGTTTAGACTTTTAACAAGCTCTTGCTGGGGGAAAAGAAAAACCCTGTATATTCAAAGTATCACCCCAAGACGTAGGTGTGGCAAGTGGTCTGCATTAAAGCATTAAGGCAAGAGGAAGAACGTTTCACCAAGCCTTTCCTAAGTGTTCCCAGATTCGATTCTATTCATCATTTATATCATGTCATCACAAGTCTATCCTCATTACTTCCATGGTATATCCAAGAGTCTGATAGTGAGACTACTCAAGAGTGCTGGAATTTCACAGACTTTCCATCTCTTCTATATATGATGAAAATAGAAGAGACAGAAAACATGAAGGGGCCTACCACAGCCACAACAACAAATGGTAAGGAATTACTGGCATATATTTTACTATGATTTATGGTCATTCATTCAAATAATGGAGTGAATTCCATTTGTTTTTTCTTAGTAGAACTTGCCTATTTTGATAAATAATTTATCAAGAGCCCTGTTTTGTTTAACTGACTTTAGTTACGAACATAACTGGCGCCACTTTCCCCAAATAATCCTCATAGGCAGCTGGTTAAATATAAATACTTTGATATGTTTCAGGTAACTGTTGCACTCTAAATGGTTCTCACTTATTGAGTTTTCCTGTCAATAATTTGTCAGTAATCCAATTCAAACAACCAAAGCACCAACCCAGTGTCATCCTTTCAGCCTGAAATGACCCCCTGAAGTTCATGAAGGTGTTCATTTGTGGTGCTTCCTAATTCCATGGCTGTGGAAGGAAGTGATCCATTGGAGCACATGAAATATCATCTTGCATGTCTCCCCTCCTAATGATGACAGAGCTACCCCAACCCAACCCCTCATGGTGACTAACAAATTTACTGCAGCTTACTCCCAGCAAGGAGCTTCAAACACAAGCTCCTTGCTCTCAGTCTCTAGCAAGGATGTCTCTTGTCTCTCCCTCTTGGTCTGGATATCCTCAGTTTTTCCACCAGCCTCCATCTGAGGTGTCTTTGGCTAACCATGGACCTACATTTCATTGTAGGTCCATGGGCTAACCCTTCCTCACTCCTTCTTGAACCTTTTTATAAGTCTCTACTAAAGGTGTTTCTGTCATACAGCCTATTCCCAGCTTTTTTAACAGCCTTTACCCAAGGTGTCTACATTTTACACTCAGTCTAGTATGGCTTTCAACCAATTTCCACCAAAGGTGCTTCCATCTTATAGCCAGTCTATTCTCAGCATTTGTATCAAAATTTTACCCAAGATAGTCCAGGGTACAGCCCCCAAGGATATTTGGTAAGCTGTTTGTTAATCAAGGGAAAATGAAACCCAAGCATTTTATATATGGATTGAGTGAATGCATAACACACAGTAAATCTGAGGAAACTTAGACAATCCATTCAAAAGTGAGGAATTTTTACAGTTTTGCTACCATATTTGCCAGATAAGAAGACTACAAGAACTTGCGATGTTTTTACATAAGACAATGATATAAGGAAAATATCAAGAAAATTCCACATAATTTGCTTATGAAAAATCACATTACTTACGCTTGTTGCTAGCATATATGTTGAGGTATAATATTGTTCCTCCTGCCTTCTGAAAGAGGTAAGCCAAGTGCTTTTACATTATGCTACAAAATAAGAAAATATATTGAATTCTCTTCATATTTTCTATAATGTTCATGTGTGAAATCACTCATTATTGTAGTCTTCATGTCCAGCACATGTGATAAAAGTTTGTTCGATTTTCCTCAAGCTGTACTGATGTGTTATATTTCTGCATTTTCACAATCCACATTGTAATACATTTGGGTGTCATTCCCCTTTAATTAAGATGCTCTCAAGGTAAATCTTACCTGGAGAAGCCAGATGCCATAACACCTTGGTTGGAATGCTAAGAGTCGAACAGTATCAATTTCTGGTTGTACACGATGCTGCTGATTTTATTATTATTATAGTATATATTACAACTAATAATATCCTTACAAAACAAGCAATAAGTCAAGAAAACAGTGCACTCATAGTTCACCCCATTTTTGAATTTTAATTATCTGTAAAATGTTACCTCTGTGTTTTATTTCCAGAGAATGCCTGGGAAACATCCCAGAAAAGTCTGTTAAGATGGGGTATAAGTCTATTTCAACCTTTCTATAGCAAACTCCACCAAGCAGTAAAAATACAGGGTTCGAAATTGGCGATGGTCCGCTGGCCATTGGCCACCCAAAATCACATCGGACTAGCTAAAAATCATAAAATTCTGAAGTTACTAGTCCGTCTGGCTAGCCAAAATATTGCTTCAGTGTCAAAATTGATTCTAAGTAGTCTGCCTGGCTAGTCAAAAAAAAAAGTTAAGTGCGACCCCTGAAATACCTCTTGGATACCTGAAAAGCTGAATGAATTCAAATAGAAAATTTACAGTACAGGGCATGTCATTTACACACCACTGCATAAAAAAGAAAGAATAATCTAAAATCATTGATTTAAATGGAATGTACGTATGAGATGCATGATATTTACAGAAAGTGAAAAGAAAAAGACATTTCATTTTGTATACAGGAAATAATAACAAAAAAGGAAAGCCAGTAAGGAAGAATAGAGATTGAGAGATCAAGACAAGCTCAAAACACAATATCCAGGAGACAGTCTACGCAGCATTGTTTTAAGTTGACTAAAGCCCTTTTTACACTTGTGTTTCTTAACCCCGGACTTTCTCTGACCCAGGACTATCGTTAGTCCCGTACCAATTTTTTCAGCTTTTTACACTCGCAAATTAGTCCCGTACTATCTCTTGTCCGGGGCTAAGGAGAAAACTGACCTTTTTACACTCGTATTTCTTAGCCCCGGACTTTCCAAACCACATGAATATTCATGATTACGCTGTGTACTGTACACGTACATGAACCCACCGGCAGCACTTGATTACCTCGTTTCTGATTGGTCAGTGAGGGTCGGACTTCGTCTCCGTCGCTTAGCCCAGGATTATTTTTTCGTTCTGTTTACACTCACTTGCTTGGCACCACAATTGCGGTGCTAACCCTGCTATTTTGCAGGTCCAGATAGTACGGGACTATCGGTGGGGCTAGCCCACTTTGGCAAAAACGAGTGTAAACAGAAAGTGGGCTAAGGATAGTCCCGTACCAACGGTGGGGCTAAGGCCCCCCCTTAGCCCCACCGTTGGTACGGGACTAAGCAAAAATTTACAAGTGTAAAAAGCCCTCATGGGGGCTTTCGTGAAGCAATGTTATGATTTGACTATTGAGGGCAGTGCATTACACTTTCAATTCTTGTATCTACACAGTGTCATTGACCCCAAGGCACAAAGTCACTAACTGTCATGTCATCTATTTGTTGGGTGCTGTGTGTGCAAATAAATGCTTCTTGGCTTCCTTCCCATTGTAAACTAATAAGTATTAAAGGGAGTAGCTACAAGGCATCACTTTTTATCTACAATGCATGCAGTAGATTTGGACTTAATATATCTTTTAAACAAAACTAAAAAATGTAGCAACAGTTCATTAAAGTAAAATTCTTTTATTTACAGAATCTACATCTGAGAGAGAATTATCCAAATTAGTGGTACTAAAAAATGCTACAAGTGCTGATGGAGATAAACACAGTTGCAAAATTCATAAAATATTTCCCAAGCTCAAACAATGATGAAGCTTGAACTCAAATCTAACAAATAATACTCAATACAACATTTTTATCTGTGCATAAAATGTATAGAAATCAAAATGTATCAGGACTCAAATCTTAACCCAGCTACGCTCCTGGAATTTCACATGTACCTTCAGCCATCACTTTGCATTACTCACTCAGTCTGAGCAGGTGAGCTTAATCAATTTACAATGTGTCTAGTCACCATGGACATTGCCTGTAAGGCAGTTAGAGACATGATCCCTCGATAGGCTTGTCTCTGCAAGGTTTACATCGATGTGACAAAGATTCACTTCTCACTTTTGACATGTCACACTAACAACTTGCATATACATCACTGGTATTATCCAAGGGCTACCATCCACAAAGAGTCAGGATTTGCTAATTGTGACTCTTATAAACAAGTGCAGAAGCAAACTTGCAGGCTGACAATATTTACAGACATTTGGTATTCAATTCAATTCAATCTTTTTTATTTCATATTTTGACAAAAACAAATAGACATCACTTTTTTGGAAACAGAAAATAAGGTGCGTAAAACTATGTAAGACAAAAAGAGTATACAATAATTGTAGAGCCTTACGTTAATTATATATTGTCAGAAAACTCAAGTGATAACTCAAGTCTTACAGCTTTGCTCCCACTTGACTTGCATAGGAATGATTAAAATTTACACATTCTTTACAACACTTTGTTGATATATTTTCAAAATAAAAATAAAACCAATGTAAGGATATCCCTGTCCAGATAATCTTCTAAAAGCAGGCTAATGTCCTTACTGTAACTTAAACAAGTGGGTGTTCTTAGGGGTGGGGGTGAGAGAGAGGCATAATGAGATGTCATAGATCTGTAAGCTTGGAAGATTACCCAAAATACCTTGGGTTAATCTACACTCCTTTGTCCATCAAAAGCAGACAATTATTTCACTTCCTGTACTTCCACATCTCCCTGAGTGTGAGGATGCTTCATACTCATCTCCTGATATCAAGTCAGTTCTCCACACAAAACTCTCACTACACACTTGTGATAATTACATCACTCTTTATGTTGACGCACAGGTGAGCAGCCCTGGAAGAGGGATTCTGACATGATCAAATTAAAGACATAAAAAGGCTGATGCAGAATCAATGCAGGGTGGTATCAACATTTCTAAGCTGCTGATATAAGTAGGCCTACTTATACATGACGACTACTTCTGACAAGATAATGTAGGCTCCTGTGGCAATCAATACATAATGTAATAGGGTCTACAGATTACACAATCCTAATCTTATAAAGTTACATGTATATTTCCAGAGTTGTCTTCAAATGACCAGAGAGCTCAGACAATGGTTAAAGCCATGCCTCTTAGTCTATATTTATGTTCAAATGACTAACTTTCCATACCCCAGATTTGACTTATTATACTTCCCTAGATTATGGCCAATATTCTGAGACATAAGCTAAAAAATAACAAATAACAAATTCAAATTTTGATAATTAATTCAGTCACTTTCTTCCCTTACTCCTGTACTTTTCTTTACCTCATGTCCCTCCCTTCTCTTGTATGTTCTACTTCTACACACCCTGATTATCTATAGGCCTTCATCTAAATCATGCTGACACTAATTCTCCCCACATCCGGCTCCATGTCATGTGAGGTTAGTGATAAGCATTGGTCATCTTTCATCTTTGTCACCACCGTCCCAGCTGACAAGGCAGTATAGCCATAGGCATTTCTGCTTTTAGCGTGAAATTAATTAGCACTGATAGCCACTGAGCCAGTAGAGCACACTATAGATCACATGCAGAGATCAGAGTTTCTGGTCTTTTTCTTATGTCATCTATTGTATTTGGTGTCAAGTGGAATAGTAATGGAAAACAGCTGGGAAGATGTCTGAAACACTACACCAATGGCACAAGAAACAGGCACTAAAACTTCATCTATTATAACACCACAGTTACAAGCTCATAGTCACTTTAAACTTCAGATTAAGATATGTATAACAATTTCAATTTGACACAAAAGAAAATTTACAAACAGGTTTGTCTTTGATTACGTAATACAAGGGACAGCTGGTCTAAAAAAGGACAAGGTGATCATGTTGCTTCACAATCTAGCCTAAACCTCTGCATGATTGCATTTTCCTGGCTTTTATGTCCTTGTCACTTTCTCAACCACACAAACTTGCCTTTCTATCAACATTTCTATAGTATTTCAGTCTAATAAAACAAGTGGCTGATTTAACAAAGGATTGCATGAGTCTTAAAGTCAAAATGGTTCGTCATAGAACCTCACTCAGTATCAGCCAGCCAGACTACAACTGACATGAGAGTAATCACGGAATTCAGTGATGTCATTGAGTGTGTCTCTGTTCTTTATCTGTTCAGGTTTGAAAGAATCATTGCAGAGTTGCCCTCCTCTCTCTCTCTCCCCCACACTGCATCCAATGACATTCCCTATCCTCTACAGTTTGCACCTGTTAAAGAAACATAAAGTGTCAGAACAAAGACAGCCATATATCTATCTGCACTGATTTGTCACATAAGACTGGCAAAGCACTGGAATGATTGGGAAGAAAAGGCCATCAGAGCCACTTCATAAGTCATAGAGATTACTTGCTAAGCTTCACTGTCAGGGGCACATTCTGTAGTGAAATTTAGAGAGACAGCTAGAAGTTACAACCAGATTATGAGTTGTTCTTCGCATTGGATTTTATGATTCAGTTTCAAAAGTCTGCCTGCATGACAGCTGGGAAGATCTGTCAGGAGTAGATTTTCAGGGCTTGATTTATTACTGTTGGTGCTTTTTAAGTCAATGCAACTACATTTTAGTCCTTTCCTATTTTCCTAAACTTCATTATAAACTGTCTAAGGTAAAATACTCAAAGTTAGAGACTAAGGGCTCTGTTAGCTCTCATGTTTGTAGCAAAGTCAATAAACAAAATTTATTTCTTCAGCTAGACTGAAAAATTAAATGTCCCAATAAGAAATTGAAGATTTTATGAATGTAGTTCCAAAGAACAGGACAGCAATGAAACTAATAGAGAAGAACGATAGAGAGTTATGACCCCTGAATGTCAGTAAATCATGACATGGCCTATTCTGCTCTTCAAGATTTTTGTTCTGTTTATCATGAGGTGATCATTTTCATAACAAATTCAAACAGAGTCCTTTCACAAAATTATTGTTTAAAATTAAAGATCATGCAACAGCAGTTGATTTCATGTTTGCTTTAGAATTTTAAAGCTAATTAGCAAGTCAAATGATTAAAAGTTCCTGTTTGTTGGTGATGCATCTCACTGAAATGTTTTTTAAGAGATTTCAGTACATGAAACAAGAGAGTCTGATATGCCTCATAGTCCAACAGATTGTTGAGAAATGTTCAAGGCATCAATGAAGAGTTTCAGCTAATTAGTATCGGATAAGGCTTGTGACGCATGTAATGCGATGAAGCTTTTCAACCAGGCTTAAAAATACTCTCTTCAGGTTTAACTAATAACCAAGGTTGTCATATCAGTGTAACAGTCAGCATTGCAGACATTTCCTCATTCTTGTACATGTGTGTTTAAAATGTAAAAATGTCATATTTTTTTGTTCGTGCATGTTTGAAAGAAATTAAGACACGTATCTAATAGTAAGGACCTCCTGCATCATCTTTCTCTGAAAATCAAGAGGAGGAACTACTTTTTCTTTTCTTACTTGGTTTAATACTTTATGTACTGTATGGTAACAATTGAACTTTCTGCAATGATGATTTTAAAAATAGAGAATCAATCAAAATACAATTTCAGGGTATGAAACTATGACCTGTTACCTACATCTGCAGTTCTACTCACTGGATTTACTTGGAACAGCGATCATGGAGTAATGAGGATCTCTGTAAAGTACGTCAGAAGTCTCTTCCCTCCAAGTTTTGTAAGGGGACATGATGTTCACTGTGTTCAAGTCTTGCAATTTTGAAGCTGTTGTTTCGTCACACAAAATCATCTCTTTTGCAAAAGTGACTGTTTCTTTTCTTTTTCAACTAATGAAATGGACGATGAATTACATCAAAAAGGAAGCAGATTTCTGAGCTTTGCATTTATGTTCGAAGGCATAAAGATGATTAGGCCTAGTCAAATCTGCCTAGGTAGTGACCACCTGTCTATAGTGGCCACCCGCCATATACAGCCACTAAAAACAATTCCCCCAAGAGAAAAGCCATGTTAAAGACTCTGTCTATATAGCGGCCACCTGTCTATAATGGCCATCTTTTCCATTTTCCTTGTGGCTACTATAGACAGTTTTGACTGTATTTAAAGAAAAATATCAAATGATTAATTCATGGAAGGCTTGATTGAGCTCTTCCTCCTTTTTGTCTTTCTGTTTTCTTTTTCTTTTTTCTCTCTTTCTTCTCCTGATCAGTGCTTCATTTCCTTTACATCATCCCTTTTCCTTGGTGATGTTGGTCACTGCAGCTATCTTGCCCAATGAGCAAAATATCATTCATTCACATGGATGCCACGAACATCAGAGTGCCAAATTTGGAAGAAGCAGATCCATGACATACATTTTTGCAGTACAAAGTATCTTTATTTTTTGAATTATCATATTGAACAATCAAGACAGTTCTTTCTCTTACATAATTTTCCTAACATTATGTAATGTGTTTGTACCTTTGCGGAACTGAGAAAAAGCAAATTTTACATCATTAGTGCTCGTATCAATTTGCAGTGAGAGACAGTTTGATTTTTTTAAGTATGAATGATTGATGCAAAATGCCATGACACAGTACCAAGCTTCCTTCAATCAGAACATCCAGAGCACACCATTAATAAAATATTTAAACTAGGTGTCCATTCTTGAATTTCTCTAGTACTAAGTAGTAACCAACTGTCTGCAAGAAAACATAATCTTGCCTTTAATATTACTTGATGCATGATAAACTGGGATGACAACTGTTGTGTGACCTTTTCTGTCATTGTTGAGACAGTTGGAGTGAAGGAAGTTGAGGTGTTAATTGAGGTATGGTGTGCACTGATCGGCCTTGGGCCTTCTTGGTCTTGTCTGGACAGTCTAGACTTTGGACTTGAGAGAGATGTATACCACATACAAATGAAAAGATTGAGCACACATTCAGACAATTTGTGAATTAGATTTTTAAGCCTGCACAGAAGAAGGCAGAAATTTGATATAGTCTCCTTTCTTTTGCATCATAGCATAATAACCACTTGAAGTCATCAGGACAACCAGATAAAATCTCAGCAAAGATCAATTCTCATAGAAGACAGAATATTATTTTTTCTTGTCTAACTCGGCAAAAATCTGTTAATATTTGGTGTGATTAAGGGTGCGTTCATGCGAATTTCGTAACCAGAATCACATGAATCATGATTCAAAACGGCGTTTCAAATCATGGTCTCCGCAGAAGAGCATTCATGCGGGCTTTCGTCAACGCTGATTCTGGCTCAGCTCATCCATTGCCATTGCGCAGCGCACTGCGCAGTTTGTCCTTGTCTCTGCAACTCGAGCCTGACCTCCTCTTAAATTCTTCTTCTGCCAACTGATCAGTGAGTTTATTGTATACGTTTTTATTTCGGTGAATACCTTCCAATTCGCTGTGGCATTCAAGCTCTGCCCGCAGATCGAGGAATAATCTTAATTCTTCGTCTGTCCAATTGTTTCCTTTGGTAGAACAGCTGCAGCAGTAATTACTTGTATCATTATAATAAACAGCTAGATACTAGCATAGAATCCATGTATGGCATTGGCGTAAACAAACTAAAGTGCAGGTATGGTACCGAAACACACGTTTCGTAAGACATGCACAAGCGCGCGAACAGAACCAGAAGCTGTGTTTTGTGGGATACCCAGTGAGACACGCATGCGCACAGCGCACAATGATGTCATAGAATCATGATTGAAATCACGGTTGCGTTCATGCGGTTTATGCGATTGTGATTCTGGCAGAATCATGATTCAAAACGCCCTTTTTTCAGCATTTCAGATCGGCGTTTTGAAACGCATTCAAACGGAAAAATCGCATGAACGCAACGCAACTAAACACGTTTAGGGACTAAACGCATTTAGGAATGCAATTCTAGTTTCGCATGAATGCAGCCTTAGCCATGCATCCACTTTGTGATATTAACCAACTGTATGCAAGATGTTGCCTATGATTTCCAATCACCACAATACTCCACTGCTATCAGTTAGCTTTGTTTGTCCATTGACATCACAGAGGAATTCTTTCCTCACAGATAGACAAATTACATTTCTTTGTGACTACTTGTCAAAAGATAGAGATAACTTAATCCCTATTGTGTCACCATGGCCTTCCCATTGGACTGAGACACATTGCTACACCTGAGTGGGTTTGCTAATCTACAACTAGGTCGGGTTTGGATGGATTACTAAATTATGCTGATGAAAAAAACAACAACAACAAAGTGCCTGGACATGTAAATGGTTAAAGAGCAGTGCTAGTGCTGGAATTACAAGTAGTGGTGAAAGTAGAGGCAGAAGTAGTAATAGAATAATAGCAGCAGAAGTAGTAGTAGTAGTACTCAGTAGTTGTATCATTATATTAAAGGTCCTATTTACCTTTGGGAGCAGTGATATGAAAAATGTTCATGATGTCACATTTGATGCATATGTGTAGGTCAGTTGTATCACAAAACATCCTACTACTCCAAGTAAAAGATATTTTTGCAATAAAGCCTAAAATATCATTAAACCATAACTGTAGACAGTTTAGTCTGGAAACATTTTATTATAACTAATGTTCACATTTTGTATATTCAACAATACTTAATGGACAAGTTCACCTTCATAGACATGTAGGTTGAGTGAATGCAGCAATATTAGTAGAACATATCAGTGAGAGTTTGAGGGAAATCGGACAATCCGTTCAAAAGTTATGAATTTTTAAAGTTTCTGCTCAGTTACGGCTGGATGAGAAGACTACTATAGCTTGTGATGTCACATGTGTACAACGATATAAAGAAAGAATAACGAAAATTCAACATATTTTCACTTTTCTCGCATAACAACAGAACATTCCACTTCTCTCTTTCAGAAGGCAGGGGGAATAATACTACCCTTAACATACGTCAGTAACAAGTCGAAGAAATGTGCACTTTATTAAAAAAGTAAAGTTTTGTGAAATTCTCTTTTTATTTTCCTTATATCGTTGTACACATGTGACATCATACACTGTAGTAGTCTTCTTATCCAGCAGTGACTGCATACTGCGCAGATACTTTAAAATTTCATAACTTTGGAACGGATTGTCGGATTTTCCCCAAACTTTCACTGATGTGTTCTATTAATATAGTTGCATTCACTCAATCCACATGTATGAAGGTGGACTTATCCTTTAAAGGGGAAATCCAGTCAAAATATAAGTTAGTCTGATAAGAGAAAGAGTAAAATATTACAAGTTCAACGGTATAAATTTGATCGAAATCGGATGAAAAATAAGGGAGTTATGACATTTTGAAGTTTCACTATTTTGGGGGGAAACAGTTCTTGAACAGTCAATTGATATGAATGCAAATGACAAAGTGAGCATGTCATTCCCTCACAACTTACCATATTGTTTGTACATAAAATTTTGAAATTTCCAGTTTTTCATTCAAACGCAGTTATGCCCAAGGCTCAAATCCTCATGATCTAACTGATCACTATTCTGAAGTTATTCAACCTGGAATAACGTCATGTTTCAGACTTCGAGAACAGAAACATTCAATTTTCGTCATTTTTTTTTGTACACAATAAATGGAAAATTGTGAGGGTATGACATGGTTAGCTCACTCATTTGCATATTCATACTCACTGTACAAGAACTGTTTAGGAGAAATTATCAAAACTTCAAAATTTCATAACTTCCTTATTTTTACCATTGAACTCGTAAAATTTTACTCTTTTTTATCAGACTAACTTATATTTTGACTGGATTTCTTCTTTAACATCGATTATACTGGTTCAAATTTTTACATTGGTTGTTTCTATCCCTAACTCACATTTTAGAACTATTTTGAAGCACTAATGCTGGGTTTTTTGTTTCATCTTCAAATGGTAAATCATGCCTTTAAGTAAAAGAAGAATGATGTTAGTAGAACTAGCAATAGTAGTAGAGTAGCAGCAGTACTTTATACCCCTAGTAGTAGTTGAAGTTGAAGTTTATTATCTATATATTCACATGTGTACATGGCATAATACGTCTCAAAAGACACATGCATGAATACAGGATAAAAGGTACCAGAAAATAGCATGAATGCTAATCAAGTCCGATACCTGTCTTAATACAAAGGCTCTAAGATGGTAATAAGTACAGTACAATGAGTAGCCCTACAAATTGTAGTTTGGAAATACATGAAACATGAACATACAGTATTTACAGCTTTCTACATCATAAAAGATTTGAGTTGAAAAGTTGACATGATAATACATCTTCAACTATAAGTGTTAATAAATATGTGGGTCTAAAACAATGTAACTATAATAAGCAAGAAGGAATATATAGGCTATAGTGACATCAAAGGACTAAAACATGAACATGGCGGAGGTTGCCAACAAAACTTGCCCTGGAGACATAGCTGCAGTGTTGAGTTGCAACCCCTTTTACTGAGCTTTTAGGCTAATTGCCCTTTGTCAGAATCTACAATGACAATGTGTAGCAACAACATTCAGCCAAATATATATATACATATATATTCATATATATATATATATATATATATATATATATATATATAATGTGTTACTGTATGATGTAGTAGTAGTAGTAGTAGTAGTAGTAGTAGTAGTAGTGGAAGTAGTCAAAGAAATGATAGTGGCAGCAGTGAAAATAGCATATAGACAGTAATAAAAGTACTAGCTTAGTAAACTTACATTGAGTTACAAACACAGGGTAGTGTTTGCCATTGTCGTTATTTAGGAAGTGTCCACACCCAGGTAAACACAAGTAAGTAAGTATACGTGTAAGTAAGTGATGATCGATGCAGCAGCACTGGAAATACAATAGTAAAGGGTAATGGAAATAGGACTACAATTTGTACCTCAGAAAGTATATCTAACTAACATAACTGTTATAAGAATTCCAATAAAGTTGTACCATTAATAGTAGAAGCAGTGGTGGTGAAAGCAGTAGTGCCAGTAGTAGTAGTAGCAGCAGCAGCAGTAGTAGAAGTAGTAGTAGATGTGGCAGGAATTGTAGAAGTAGTTTCTATGGTAGTATGATACTGAGTTGTAGCACTGTAGTACTTAGCAGTACACATACTTAGTAGAAGCATGGAGACAATAGTATCTCCATGGTATGAGCAGAGCTACACTGGTGCATTTCAGCAGTACCAGCAGTATATGACAATAAAACAATGAGTAGCAGAAGTCAAATTAAATGCATATTTGGTATAGTAATCATAATATACTATAAACTGTTCTTGCAATATGCGTAGCAGTACAAGTAGGCCTTTAGAGAAGTAATGGTAGTAACTATACATGCCTAGCAATACAGTAGTACCTTACTTCTAGTAAAAGGATTAGTACACAGTGCATAGCATGCACACTGAAAATAGTAGTAGCAGAAGTTTTAGCAGTTATTTGTGTAGTAATGGAAGTGTTGTAATTTATAACATACAGTACTGACTCTTTCTTCTTCTTTTTATAATATGAGAAAGACCAGCATGGTTAAATTCCCTTTAAAGTATATGTCAAAATCTATTTGATTGATGAAGCTAGAATCTAGCACTGGAATTGTTCATCATAGTCAAAGTTATACTATACTTGTGGGTATAAAACTCGGCCTAACAGGTAAACTCAACCCCTTGGGACCGTTGCTTACAAGTTAACAATTATAGTAACTTTGCCATCCAATGGTAACTTCCATGGAATTCTTGATTTTGATTGGCTGTTGAGTATTGTTGCCATGGTAGTTACCATTGGATGGCAAAGTTACCATTATTGTAACTTTTATGCAACGGGCCCCTTGTGTTGCGGTCGTGAGGGGCCGAGTTTACCCGTTAGGCCGAGTTTACCCACAAATACCGTACTACCTTGAGGTGTGGCAGTGAAAAATGAAAGAATTTTTATTCTGAATATAACATCGCATTTACACTACAGCCTTTTATGAAATGGCTAAAGCTATAGCACAAAGCATGGTTATAGTCTGTATATGTTTGTTAATAGGCAGCCTTGTTGATAAGTGAGTCTTGTAATGGTGTGGTTGTTTCACTGAAAAGTGATCTCAGCTCAGTGTTTCAGTAGATATTGGGTTGTTCATGCATAACCATCTATAGCATACTGTGCTTACCTGGAATCTCTTGTAAACATTTCTGTGATGACAGGCACACACAAAGAAGAAGAATCACTCCACAGAAAGAGATATATCTCACGAGGACCAATGAAGACATGGTGACATCAGAGTCTGTACGGCTCGAGGTATCAGGTGGTAGAACCAATCAACAGGAATTTAAGGTCAGATTAAAGATACGAACAATTAATTTTGCAGCACACAGTTTACCTCCACTGATAGGTTGCTTTGCACTCTTTGAATTGCATTCTGGCAGCACACGTAAACTAGATTTGGGAGATCAGTTTGAGACCGGACAAAGATGATCTCTACTGTACATGATATCAACCTTTTCAAAATGTGTCTGAGGGTGAGGGAAGCATTTGACGAATTTATCACTGTTTGATCACCAAGAAAAAGAAAGAGGGAAAGGAGGATGTTCCCGTTGTCCAGCGATGTCGAGAGTTCACTGTTCAGGACGACAATCTCTGTCGAATAAGTGATCTCGATCCTTTCTGATCGGCGTTAGAAGTCAATGCAAGCTCATGATCTGCCACTTCGTAGAGTCTGTTGAGAGGAAAGGAAATAAATCCATGCATATGAAGGCAGTCATGAGGTTAGTTCGTCATCCACTCACTTTTCGCTTACTGACAGCCGCGTTTGATTGCAGGACAGTTTTCATGATGATGGCAGCCGGCTGCGGGCCGCCTCTCAGATATCTAGCGATTGCTATACCTACAGTTCTCGGTCTTTTGTTTCTTTCCCCTCGCCGACACGTATGCAATACGGTATACTGCGTCGGACAGTGCGTCCGATCACTGGGCGCTCTGCTTTCGTGGATACCGCTGATCAAAATCCCCGCGTGAAGTTTAGCGTGTAACTCGTTGATGACATCACCAGTCGGGTAAGATGAGATGTGCCGAGAGTGCCCGCGGGGTTTCATGTAAAGAGGGAAGTAGTTGCCATTGCGTTCAGGTAAAACATCGAGTACCGGGACGTGAATTATCTCCCTGGGGTGATCTAGGCCAGGGTATGACAATGAAGGCAAGGTGTATACATACGCTGCATCCATCAATTTCATGATACATGTACACAAGGTCGTCTGCAATGATTTTCGATATCATCGGCTTTTATCGTCTTTTGGGTAATCCAGTCCGTCTTCTAGAAGTGGAAAACATGAGATAGATTGACATAGGCCTATAATTCATATGATATTTTTTAACTTATAGATAAGTAAGCAATTTTATTTTATCATAAAATCATTGTATAAAGTTTTTCAATATCGTGGTCATCTATAATTAAGTACACCAGAATGAGGCATTGATTCCCAAAATTAAGAAGGCCTATTCGTGAAATATGGGATATATCTTATTTGATTAAATCTGACAGGAAGTACAACACTGATTGCAAGTCAACGAATCTACAGAATTAGTCCAGTCTTCACATGATTTATAAGGTAGCTGCAATTTATCATTGCTTTGAAATGTTGTGGAGACATTCAAGGCGTTTGATTTGCTTATTTCTTTCTGTCAATGACAAGTACAATTGTATATGTATAGTCATGTTGTTTTACGATAACATTTCTTCTTCTTTTTTTCTAAATTTAGATATCGCCATTACCGTCTCAGGACGTCTTTATGTTGTCTTTGTCTCTGCCGTGTTCAACCTATCTCCCTGTCCCGTTTTTTGAATCATAATAATAATGATAATAATAAGCACAGCATTTGTAATGCGCCATCGATCTAGTGGCCTATTCTGAGGCGCAATTATCCTTGAAATCTACCTCTTCGGAGGGCGAGTAAAGAGATTCATTTCATTATCTGTGGTTGAGCATAGAGTTCTGTTTTAGAAACAGCAAAACACCGTGTAAAACTGTGATGAAAGTAAAACCACTACAAAACTCAACCAGGGAATCAGAAACAAAACGAATACGATGATCCATTTGAAACAAAAAGACCCGGAAGCGGCAAGCACCACTGGAGAGCGCATCCACCTAATCGTCACCCACTTGAGGTCATTTTTACACCCTGTAGAGACCTCACGCACCCCAACCCACGTGCTTTGTGGTGATCTTATCAGACTCCGTGCGCCGACCAACCTGTACACTGTTTCACCTTACAGCAGAAAAAGTCACACATTTACTCGTATCATAAAAACGGATCCCAACAGATTTCTGTCTTTAGCACGTTGAGTGTCTATATTACATGTGTGCCTGTGTAGAGTGTGCGTGTTTGTGTGTACTTTACCATTGTTGTTGGTTTTTTTTTTAAGTTTAGAAGCTGAGCTCGCAGGTCAAGTGTATCTTATGTACAAAAATGGCCAAATCATTTAAATCCTCTTCTGCTAACGATGCCTCCGTTCCGAAGTTATACCTGAGAGGAAGAAGTGCTGCTAATTCCATGTAAGAAAATTGTACATCATGAAAGCCACATAATGAAGCGTGTTTGTATGTTTACGCGGGAGAATACCCATGCCAGCCGGACGCAGTTTCGTAATAAATATTGCGCTCCTTTCTTCTCTCTCTCTCTCCTGGTGCGTCAAGTCGTGTATCCGCTGTTTTGTCCATCTCCATCTTTATTTCCTCCACGTCACATGAAATATTATATGTACTCTAATCTTTCGCTCTCCCTCTCCCTCTCATTCGTTCTCCCGCCCCTCTCTTCGTCCCGGCCCCGATCCCGATCCCGATCCCGATCCCGATCCCGATCCCGATCCCGATCCCGATCCCGATCCCGACACATCAAACCGAAACCGTAGAGAAGAGGACGCGTGACGCGTTGGATATTTTATTGGTGCAGCCATTGGAAGTTGTTGGACACTCATCTTTCATCTTTTACATTATATTTATGTACTCACTCCCCCCCCCCTTCACTCTCTCTCTCTCTCTCTCTCCCTCCCTCTCTCTCTCTCTCTCTCTCTCTGCTGTTAACCCGCTAGTTTCTTCTCCATTTCCCGCTCCCGCTACTCTGACATCAGGTAAAAACTTCATACTGTCATCGAGTACCTTGTCGTAAGGCAATGACGTGTAAGAAGAGATACTAGGCGGGCTTTGAAGAGGAGAAAGTAACAGGGGAGGTGGGCAACAAGAGACCATGTAATGCGTGATTCAGCATTACTAACAAGCCGTGGTCCACGCCTTGATTAGCTTCGTCGTGAACAATGCTGACAGTTTCGTCACAATGTGCGTGGAACAGGATTTGCCTGCTGCACAAAGCTCGCTGGAGAAGGCGCTCTTGAAAAAAGAAAAGCTAAAACAAAAACAAAACAAAATGAACTTGGAGCATTACGACTTCCAGAAATGGGAGTGGGGCAGAGAACGACGTGTTCTTATGGTTTAACTGGGTAAACTTTCACAACATGAGATAAAGGTGTTAGACAGCACTCAAATTGTCTTCGTGATCACAAGTATAACAACAATGATGCCGACATCAATTATTATTTGTGGTTTCAAAAAATAATTGTAAGACTGATGATAATTGTGATGGGGATGGCATGACGAGATTGAAATCAACACTATTGCTGCATCATTATAAAGGTGTGGGCTTTACTACAACTATCTGTTCAAGCTTTGACATTAGCCTACATAATGTGTTGTTGTTCTACTGATATTCCTGCATTCATTCACTCCTTATAGTTATAGATGTATTTGGGGTAAATCCTTCAAAACACGGCGATATCAAGGACTATCTATACAGGGCTCTATGTTAGCTGTTGGGTTAAGGAATTGTTGATTTCTCTGTATTGTGATGGCATTGGTGAGAAAGACCACATGTTAGTGTTTGTTTTATCGTTATCACGTCTTGCGTCATTCTTCTTGAATGTATTGTCTCTGTATGATGACCGATCCCGTGACAACAATTAACTCAATATGGGTACAACAGATGGTCTCCTCTTCTCAAATTCATGTCATGTTACTACTATAGTGCTATAAAGTTTAATTATTAATGTCAAAAACTGTGGCTTTTATCTAGTGTTATCTTTCTGTTTGCCATGCAATGATGGCTGATTACTGTGAACTTTCAACTATGACAATGACTTCATTTGGAAACGGCATGATTTAGTGGTTTTTAGCCACACTCGGCACTCACTGAAACACGTCGGTGTTGATTATGAAGCTATACTGAAATCCTCTCACGAGAAATGTTCTCGAAATACGACAGAGGGGAGTGAAGCAAAACAAGATACTAGTAGTGCAGATTGGCAAGGGAAATATCAAGGTCGCTTCGAGAAGAAACAAAACAATGACAGAGAATAATAGTAATTATAACCATAATACAAAACGTTTGTTCTTGATACGGCACTTCGATTCAAAGGCATATGAAGGGTTACTGTAGGTTAAAGACAGAACAAAATGAATAACAGAGTAATTTGTTGTAGCTAATCGACCGAAACAAATAGAAAGAAAGTGAAGTCAGTCCACCTACCAAAATGAATGAGGATAGATAAAGTAAGGAAAGCAGAACAAGAAGAAATGTTAGCCGAGATGTTCATTATTATGCAGAAAATTAATGGACTGAAGAGCTAATTAAGCAGACAAACATACGTCTTATGCAACAATTGTATAAAATCCTGAATGCGCAGAATGTCCTATAGCATCAGTTTATCGTGAATCATGTTTTAGAACATCGTGGTTCTACGCTCCTTTTCATACAGTCCTAGATAAGTTAGATGATTACAAATTTTATCAAGGATTCGATATTGTGAGATATAATTTGCTACGGTTACAAAATCAAAATTGTATACCCATAACAAAACTACGCGGTGTAGAGGGCATCTTCAGAGCTTTTGTTCACCGGTGAGGGGAAAATGATATACAAATAGAGAAGAACAATGTATATAGGATAATACGTCCACTTTACATGTTCTGTAATCAATTCAGTATTTTGGTTTCTTCATAGTTCAAAAAATATTATATATCATGTACTGCGTTTTGCCGCTTAGGTCTCAATGACTGTATGCCTTCCATCTAGAAAACAGATTTCAGGTGAAATGAGTCAAAAGTTATATTTAACCCTTTAACTGGTTGCATGGTGTTTCATGGGAGATTGAAAGCGGTTGCGAGTGATCACCTAGATTTGCCAGTGGCAAATGTTGACTGCAGACTGACGTTTTTTTAGATTAGAAGTGAAACACATGTCATATTTCCAAAGAGTCAGTGGATTCGATTAGTTCTCACTATTGTCTGTAGAGCTGTGATCGCCACAGTGGCGAGTCACTAAAGATTTTCGCTGAACCTTGTCACTGAGCAAGATGCCCGCACTTCGATGACTTATCCACCGTTAGTTTCACTTTCCCGTCTGCACGCCCATTCAACTATCAAAGCGAATCACCTTTGCTGTAAAGCATCGCCAAATGAGTCCAACTAACGAGTTGGTTTCGAGAGCAGGTATCATAGAAGATATGAAGCACATCTCTTGGGGAAATGTGCTCCCGCCTCGCCCCCAGCACTCCGGCTGATTGTACTTTAATCATGATGTCAGTTGTTGGGCTACAACCATCATGGAAATAATTGAATCGACAGCTGACCTACTCAGGTTGAATAAGAAGAGATGTGTGAGAAGACATGACTGACAGGGTTCAAGCTTAACGCATATTTGACGGAAATCACTTTACCACAAGATGTCCGACAAGGCAGAGAAAAGTCAGCTGGAGAGTTCGAGCGTGCCAAATGAGATTAACGCCCTCATCGTCGATTTTTTTTTTCTTCAAGAGGACACTTACGACCGTTCCCATTGAAAATCAAATTCCCAGGTCCATCTGGACAACATGAGTGAAGGTGTGCCCTCCCCCCCCACCCCCCCCCCCACCCTTTCCCGGAAAAAGAAAAGAAGGAAAGGTATGGTCAACCTTGCGTTTAGCCTGTGTATTATTACAACCACGCAAGTTTTTCCTGTGGTCGAAGAAACTGAGTAAACTGGATGTTACAGGTGTGTACAGGACGCGCTGGCTTCAGGATTCATTTTTACACGATATTCAGCACTCTTTTCGTGTCAGTTTCACGTTTACGGGATGGAAAACTCTAAGACAGCCGACTTCTTTTAGATTCTAACAAGCTTTCGACCATCTGTGAATTGTAGTGAAAGGTAATATCCACAACCAAACCGACAAAATTTCAAACCAAAAAAAAAAAAGTCATTTCAACCACAGTTAATTCATTTAATGGACAGTTGAAAGGAATGCAGCTTATAATTTTGTTTTAATTATGGTATTACCGGTAGTCATTCCAGTGGCTTTATACATTGCTTCGCGCGTTGTTTTAGCGATTTTCAAAGGAACGGCACTTATACAGGCCTACTTGTTTAAATTTCGGAAGAGTTTTGAAAAAGGAATTTGACTCTCAGGAACTTACTTGAAGTGTGGGGCTTGCATCGAAAGGATGGGTAGCGTCGCGTCGACTGGAACCCATCAAAGCCCCCATCCCCTTTCCCCCTTGTCCTCCACCCCCCCCCCCCCCCCCCCCCCCAAAGTTGCTTCGAGACCGTGTCGGATTGACAAGTACCTTTTGTTAACAACTACAATAATAGTCAGAATAACATAAAATTATTAGCTGTACTTCCGAAAGAGAAGACAATATGAAGAAAAAAAAGAAGAAGATAGAGAAGAAGAAAGATTAGATAGAAAAGAAAAAAAAAACAGAAAGAGAAGACGAAAACTTAGAACACTATCAGTATTTTTGTTACTTTTATAACAAGTAAAATCATTGGAAAGCCAGCACGCTCTCACTGCACCCTTTCGGCAAAACTATAGGGCTTTGGACGTGGGTTTCCACTCGACGCAACGCGACGCGACGCTGATACTCGCCCTTTCAGCGTTGTTCGGTACAAGCCGACGTGTGGCGATAGCCGGAGTGCCTGGACCAACACCGAATATGATAATGTTTGGGTTGATTAGTACACGTAGAATTCATAATTGGGCAAACATTTTCATAGGGTTATCAATGCGTAGGTCTTTATGCATTTGCCGACAGGACGGTCACCAATACTTCCCTAACCTTATCGTTTTCATTCATTTGCAAAAAAGTTTACGTGGCTGTTGCCGATATCCGTCAGTGTATACATTTTGCTTTGACGAGTAACAAGCAGCTGAAGAGGAGCATTGTTTTGTATAGAAGCTCAAGTAAAATCAAACAAAATATTGCAAACGTATGAATTTCAGTAAGTCAAAGAACATGGTGCATGCCCAACCAGCATCTCAACGTAGACGCCATTATCATGTGATCCTACCTATTCCTTTTTTTTTTCTGAAAAGAGACATCCTCTCGTAACTATGCCAAAATATCACAAGATATGCTATGCCAAGATCGTTATGCTATTATATCAGACAACTTGCAGACTTCACACACTTTGGAATAGTCCTTTTCTATAACCCCCTCCCCCCCCCCCCCCAAAAAAAGAAGAAAAAAACAGTCTCGTGATCAACAAAGCCTACACGACGACATGCGAGATGATTTTGATAATGACAATAAGAGGGTATGTACGGAGAGTCTAATCCTTAATTGAATGGGTAAATTTTACTCAATATTGAACGTTAATAAAGAAAATAAAGAGGGATTTTGAATTTTCCCATTTTTACGAATCAGTAATATCAGTCTAAACCACATCATTATCATTGAACTTGGCAGAGATTATGACGTCATGATCTCAGTATTCTCACATTTAACTGTAGGGCCTACACAAAAATCTGAATTTCTTTTGACACAACGTCAATAAGAATACCATGTATCCTTGGAACCAAAGTACACGTGTATTGTAGTCCTCTGATACTCCAGCAACATTTGACGTTATATATATTTAAAAAAATCATCAACCAAACCATTATTTTATGAATAGTTTTGTCAGAAACCACTGAAGTCATTGTCTCTTCCGTATTACTTATGTGGTTGCATGCAATATAACTATCCGATTACAATATGTGAAACTTTCGCATTACATAACTTTCTTATCTAATTCTTAATTTCACTGTGATTGAACTTTCCTGCATTTTTTTTTCTTATTTTACTCTACTGAAGGTACTTAATGTTCTGGACTTCAACTTTTTGAACACTTTTCATTACTGTTGTCGTTGTGAAATATGATAATCATTTCATGATTACATATAATTTGACCATAGATAGCTGTAGAATGGATTACACACATTCTAATTAACTATTCAATTAAAGTCTTTTCGATTAATCTTGTCCTTTATCAACCCACTGCACTCTAAAATGCATAACATTTAACTATTATAGTATATTTACGTGTTACAGAAGGCAAATTGTTTGGTGAATAGCACAATCATGTTCTAATGCCTGATTTCAGAAAGAGCTCCAACCCTCAACCGACTTTGATAGCTGTTAAAAGTCCAGCATCATCACCATTTTGAGATCTATATTCAACGGGTGAAAATGGAAATGCGGAATCTTTGAAGAAAGCCGCCCATAAACCTGGTTGCATGTCTGGTTTTGACTTTCCCTTTAATTAGTCAGTGTGTATATTCAGATTTGGTGACGGTGTGCTCCGATGACTTTCATGAATGACTTTTCCCTTTGGCAGAGCCAAGAGTAGATTTGAACTGATTGTCCCTCGGATAGGACTTAAAATGGAGGTCCCGTGTATGAGAGAGTAACAACTCATGCACGTAAAAGATCCCGCTTCATTCATTCATCGCAAAGAGCAGGGTGTTTAACCCGGTGAAGTGGTCCCACCTCACATCCAACTGGACCCCATGGAAGACCAGCTTGACGTAGCTGAATATGGGCTATCCAGCCATCTTCTCAGATGGAAAATGAACAAACAAACAAACAAACTGAGGGAAAAACCGACGTGTGAAATCAAAATGGTTAGCAAGAAAGACATCTTTCGGCCCACTGTGTGTTTTATAGATTGTCGTTTGATACTACGGAAAATAAAGTCATACTTTTTCATGCATGCTGTTACAAAACAATTGTTGATGCAGTGATCGAGTTTATTGTTCGCAAGGCATATTGAGTGACCTCATTAAGTCCATACCATAGACTGTGGAGAAGTTTATCGAATGATATGTGTATGAAGGATGTGAGTTCTTCCTCAATCAACAAGATAAAGTGCTACTTTCCGTAAGAACGAAAATTCAACGAACACTTGGATGAATAATCATGTTTCATTCCAAAATCACAGAAGCACTCGCGATAGAATGCTTTGCCCACAAAAAATTACCTTACGTTGACACATCAATATAATATAAAAAGACCAAGTATTTGAAACGAGAAGAACTGTGTGTTTAGTTTTGTTTCTTTCTTTAACCATCTAAAATAGACGGTGCACCCGATTTGTAGCGATTCGATGATAGAGGGGGCTCTCCAACAAAACAGTGTAGTAAGGATGGACGTTGCGCGTCCAGTTCATGAAGCGTCCGAAATACACTTCTCGGATGTGGCTGTAGTGGTTACCACACATGCAAAGTTCAAAGAGCTCTATACTCTTGTGACAGCTAGTAATGAGGTACACTGTATATATTTCTCCTTCTTCATGGTACATTATATAACACTACATTATATAGTACTGCTCCCATACTTCTACCATGTACTATCAAGTACATGCACAGTATATATTCCCTTCTGGCGTACTATACAGCGTCTTGTATACAAAATGTCTCACCCTTCCTTATCCACAGGGAATGGCAGAACGCTTTGTAGGTTTTTGTTAAATGTAATCCGTACCCTTCCCTATTCATTACAAGGCAGGACAGGAAGTTTATATGTGCAAACTTGACCATGGGCCAAAAGATGAGTCATGACTCAAACTAATAGTCAGCCTTAGCTTGAGTCGTGAGAAACATTCTCATTCTTAGCTTTGCTGCCATGAGGAGAGGTTGGTAGCAGACAAGCCTGCTGGTGACTTCTTTGTCACATTTGTACAACTTGGTAGGAGTCTGACGCATCTTGTTCTTGTTCTTACGGTACCACCATGCTCACCTTCTAAGGGCAACTCTTTTCTGTTATGCTTTAGTAGCATTCCTCAAGTAGAAAGTGATAAATTACTGTCTAAGTTAAAGTTCGAGAGAGCGTTGTAAGAGTTTCACGAGTTATGATACGTCTGTTTCTATAAGGAATGTACAATGTACTATCATGACCGTGTTCGACTGATTGTCATTTAACCGTATGGTTGACTGATGCTTTATTTGATGTGTAGAATAATTGCTAGTGTATATGAAGTAGTGTATATAAGTTAGAGTGATCCGACAGGCTGGTGTAATTGACTACGCCGGTGTTTGGCGATACTTTGCCCATGTTGAATGTTATTCATAGATATGTTCCATTCAGTTCTAGACCAGTAAGTGAATGTGTTACCATTAAATCTTCTTGGATTACTATACATGTACAATGGAATAAATATATTCCTGACAATACTGTGCCGACTAACTGCAAATTCCTTTTAGAGTTT
Organism: Diadema antillarum; assembly: GCF_040938485.1. Lineage (NCBI taxonomy): Eukaryota > Metazoa > Echinodermata > Echinoidea > Diadematoida > Diadematidae > Diadema > Diadema antillarum. The sequence continues at coordinate 264,946 of NW_027270917.1, forward strand.
ACATCAGTTAGACAGGTGAATTATGTTTTGGATGATATTTTACTGTGTGCAGAACTCATGGCCATGCATCAATTAATTTCCCTTTTTGTTGAGGCCAGTGCATGCCCTCATGGTAAATCGCCCAATCGATTTCATTTTGAAGACTGTATAGTCGTATCTGTTACCAGTGCTGCGGTAGAATGTTGGTTTTCTAGTGTATGTGCAGGGAGTGCCTTGCGACGATGTATCTGTATAAGATTTTGTACTATTCTATTCTACTCTATTTTATTTTATATTATTTAATTTTATTCTATTCTATTCTATTCTATTCTATTCTATATTCTATTCTATTCTATTTCTATTTCTATTTCTATTTCTATTTCTATTTCTATTTCTATTTCTATTTCTATTTCTATTTCTATTTTTATTTCTATTTCTATTTCTATCTCTATTTCTACTACATTATATTCTATTCCATTCTGAGCTAGTATGTTTCTCCTTTCGCAGACTCTGTCACTGTGATATATACCAAGCAGTCTGGTGTGTTAAGTATACATGTTGATGTAAATTGTAGGTACATTCATACCAGACTAGCATTTGGTCTTTACGTGTATATACGATAGGAATTGGTTGCATGATTCGCACATACTTTCATACCTTAGTAATGTATTTCACAAGTTGAAGTATTTTGTACAGCTTAACTCTAGTATATTTGTTGTATTTCGTGAAGGGATTGATGGTTTGCTCTTGGAGCAGATGCGCAATGCATTGCTTGTCATAAGCACCACAATTATTATCAAGAATACCACAAGAAGATCTATTCGTTGGGCAACAGTTAGTAATGCAACTATGTAGTGACGGTATGTCTGAGCTACTTGCTCTATACTTACATTCAGCGTTGTATTGCTTGTAGGTTGACAAGATGGATGATGATTATTGTATTGGGATAATTCATGGAATGTGTGTTTGTGTGTCTGTCTGTATTTCAGGATTTTTGTTCAAGATTTGCTCTCGCAAATAAAGATATATGCATAATAGCAATCCAAACAACTTGGAAAGTTTTCGTGCAGTTTGTCACGTTACACTCTAAAGACCCCAGAAAGTCGAGTTATCTTTTTACTTTTTATGAGGTAATCCATATGACTCGCTTTGTTAAAGCAGCATGTGTTCATACAACCGAGGGATTTCGAATTACTAAGTATGATGCCATTGACTGTCATTGTAGACGATAATTGCTTTGTCGCAAGACATAGGCCTACAAAGTTATCATGAACAATGAGCGTAGTTATTTGGTCCATATATAATTTGATGATTTACTAGCATTCACTTCAAACGTGCTTTTAAACTGTGATTCATTTTGTGATAATGGTCATAATGACGTAGCACGGTCCAATATTCGATATCCCTCGAAATTCTCTCACTCTTTATCACCTTCGTCTGTTCAAGACGTGTAGCAGCTGTCGTATGTTGACTTGGGTTTATCATTCATTGTGCTTGTAAAAATAGACTATGAGAACATACCACTCTCTGGAGAGTTCTTGTTAGACCTGAGCTAAATGTTTCATAATCGTGGCCGACCGGTTGACATTTCTTTCGATGTAAGCCCGCACAAATACAAACAAATACCCCAATCGCTTTAAAAAAGTAAATGTAAATCTAAGCCAAAACATAATTCACCAAATAACCTGCAATTACACTCTCGGTAAGATCTCGAGAACAGATATTGTAGGTTATTGGTATAGCTGTGTTGTTCATTGTATTTATTTGATACACTCAGTAATCATTCATCAATAACCTTTCCTTGTATATTCAGAGTAAATGGCACGAGTAATAGACTAGTTTTTGTTTACGTAATGGAATAAATACACTTGTGTTTCTGTAACCATAGTACGAGTTTAAAGTGTTGGATGATTGTGTTCTACAGTCTACAGTCGGCGACCGCCTGTCCTTGGACGGCAGTAGGATCAACCCTTGTTGACCAAACATCTTAAAAGAGTCTCTAACGCAAGTAAGCCTCTTACATCCTGAAACTACACATGGTGTGTCATGTTTATTACAATCTATCAGTCTTAACATCTGCATTAGATTGACACTGCCGGCAATTGGATCATAGGCTCTTTAAACAAACGAAAAAGATTAAATACGTTGGACTGCACATTTCTCATTCTGTCGCGGAAGGCAGAACAATAGTTCGGTGAAATTTATTTGTTCTAATAACTAAAGCAAGATTTTGACAAACTACTTTGTTGCTTATTCCATTTCTTACTTTTCAGTTTTCTCTACAAGCAACCAACGAGACACAACAAAATATGTTACATATGAGTCAGCAACACTATGGGCATCCATTTAATTCTCAACTGTTTCCATGGCAACCTGGAGGAGCGTCTTGTAACTCATCTGCCCTACGTCTTGGCAGCATGAAGGCACGTAACACCAATGAACTTGAAATCGAAAGTATACTTGCATAGAATTCGACTTGAGTCTTGGGAGGTTTGTGCAGTTTGTAGTTTTGTTTTTGTTTTTGTTTACAAATACGTTGAAATATTTCTGAGATGATCTACTTACACAAGGGTCTACTGGAAGACAAAAAGAAATCTTAATACGCGTACCTTTAGTTCCTTTACACTATCTACAAGGAATTTACAAATTTCTGCTAAATCACATATCAAAGTCTGAGACATAGAATAAGGTACGAAATAATGTGATTACTCTTTATCTTCTTTATAAGTACAGTCAGAAGATTATTGAGATGTTTTCGTGAGGAACAACACGTTAACAACCCAGTGAAATAAGTTTAGCCCCTAAGACAACATATTTTCAAAACAGCCCCAACATTTATACATACTTACATATGTGTATATGTTATATATATATATGTATATATATATATATATATATATATATATATATATATATATGTGTGTGTGTGTGTGTGTGTATATATATATATATATATGTATATATATATATATATATGTATATATATATATATATATATACACATGTATATATAGATATATATCATATGTGGGGTGTTTGAAAAATATATATAAATACAATGACTGTATTATGGGTGCATGTACGATTGGAAATTTACTCGCTGCCACAGGAATATGAAAATTTCTTATCTTAAACAGTGAAGAGTAAATGGGATGATCTTACGTGTTACATCGCAGAATCTACAATTTTTATGTGATTGATCACAACTACAAACAATCATCTATAGCTTGACATTCTCTGTCCTGATTCTCTAATTTTCCTGCTTCTACTCACAAGAACTAGTTTTCAGGATGGTCATGTTTTATGATCGAACACATACTGTTACAATTCCTTTCGTGTATGATGTGGAGTTCTGCATATAATTTTACAGAAAATTGAGGATTATATGATATGATTATAATCTACGATCTCGCAAGTTTACAGGTAAAAGAGATATAGGGCAATGATGTTGACGACGATATTGCGTATATTCAACGTAACAGGCTGACACCATTCGCATTACGTAATACTTGACAAACTGTAGTTACATAATAGTTTCGTACAAATTCTGTAATACTCCAGTATTGATATATCCTCATCATGCCATGTTGTTTTGTTGTTGTTGTTGTTTTATATAATACAATATACTCACAGAAGACGATTCAACAAGTGTGGTGCAGCAAAACGCAAAAAAAAAAAGAAACAGAAAAAAACCTGTGTTAGACAATTCGATATCTCCGAGAAAAAACCCCAACACAATTACGTCTTATAAAAGATCCAAGATTTACCACATCGCCAACTGTACATTCGAGAACCATTATTGCAATCAATGTATGATCATGTCGATAAAACGGTATGTTCTATGGTATTTTATAGTGAGTCAGTCATATATATTTTCTGATTGTGCGTGCGTGTTTGATGTTAAATTCATAGTGTCTTATGAACTTCAACCGCCTATGTCAAATATGAGGTGTTATTATTGAAACTACAACAAATAAGCAACTACATGTGTGGCACCTCTATCCAGTGCTAATTGTAATCTGCAACAATAACAGTTTTGATGAATATTTCTTCATCATGTACAATATTCAATAGGGGTGACATTAAAAAAATAATAATAATGATAATAATAACAATAATAAAGGACATTTATATTGCGCAGCTACTATAATAATATACTCTACTGCGCATTACAAAATAACATACATACATACAAGAAATTCAAACATAAAATACATTACTTCAAGAGATGACTTTTTAACCTAACCTTAAACTCATCAATTGTAACTGCTTGTCTTACAAACAAAGGGAGATTATTCCATAGTTTTGGTGCAGCATACAAAAATGCCCTGTCACCGAGAGTAACTTTTGATTTCCATGATGGATATTTCAATAATGTTTGATCCCGTGAACTTCGGAGGCGATAAGATGTTTGAAATGATGTTTTTAACTCAACAAGTTCCTGTATTTACACTGGTGCTGTACCATGAATAGCTCTATATAGAATAGCTCTATATACAATCAACAGAGTTTTAAATATGACGGATAGAAAGAAAAGTTATGACAACGGTTCCCACCGGGCCCGGCTGTTGGTTCTAATTCATTTCCAGCCTTCAAAGGAAATATCTTTTGATCAGGACAATTCATGCTAAGGGTGAATGATAAATAAATACATTGACAAAAATCCATTCATTGATAAAGTTGTGATGATCGAATCGAAGCCTTCTTTTGTCATTGCAAGACTGTGGTAATAGCCGAGTCATGCTTCGCTGCATACAGAAATTCATCCAGTGACAAGAGACCGTCAAAATTCCTGTCAACCTGTCGGAAGATCTTCTCAGTCTTGCTTTGGGGCGTGGCCTCGTCGTATGGCAACGAATCACACATTTCTCCCATCATCTTGTACATACCCTATAGAACAAACAAGAGTGAAAGGACTGTAAATTGTTTTATCCAAACTTGCGTAGAAGCAGTTGTGAATGCTGCCGTTTCCAGCCTTTTCTGATTTCGGCTCAATTATCTGAAAGCAGAAGGTGGTATTGATATAACTCAAAATGCTAAGTTAATGCTAATACGTTTACACCACGTTCCCGACGGTCATGGCAATCACGGCCATGGCGCTCGGTCTGGGATGGAGTACGAGAAAGCCAGGCCCGGCATACAGGGGAGTTCAAGTCTGAACATCGACAACACACTACCGTAATTACAAACGGGATAGGCAGGAGACCAGTGTGTGAACAGGGAGGTGTCACACCTCCCTGGTGTGAAGAAAGAAGGCAAAGCTACATCGCCAAAGATGGCCACCCATAATGCAACCAGCAAACATGAAAACACAGAATCGTGGCATCTTGGGCATCCATGATGTTGTCTCTGGATACAGTGCACTCCCGTTATAACGAACACACTTATAACAAAATTCTCGATATGCCCTACAATGTAAGTAAAAACGTAAGAGAGTAAATAGATATTCAGGCCCGAAAAGTAAGATCTATATGTCTTTATTTACGATACTGTTCGGGTATTTATAAGGAAATTTCGATATAAAGAAAGAAAGCTGCGAGTCCCAATGACTTCGTTATAACGGGAGTCGCCTGTATAATGATTAGATTGCCATTGCACGGGAGGTCTTTTCTCTACACACCGTCGGCACAAACGTGATCCAAGGCTGCCCGGCGTCCACCTTTCATTCGTAGAAAAACTTGACCTTGAGGACGCGAAAAACATGTCAGACGTAAACGTGAGAAACGCGAGGGACCCTATCAGAACGTGACAGGCCAAGAGGGAACGTACAGGCATCCGAGGAAGAACGCGGGGTGGACCGTAAAGCGCCTTGAGCCTCATAGCCCCGTGATCCCCACTGCCCGTCACGAACACCATGATAGGCCTATATAGATCTTCGAGAAAACTTGGCAAGAAGTGGCAATACTTGAATACGGCGAAATATCAACCAAAATCCCATAGCGAAAGATACCAACCTCGCATACAGCACTTGAGGGCTAATAAGCCAAATATATTTTCTGATGGAAAAACATTATTTTTACTTTTCCTGCAATCGACATTATTTTGCGGTAATATCATTTCGGTATAACATTTATTTCAACTAATTAGCATTTTCGGGAGGGGGGGAATACACTGTACTGAAAACAAGAAACAGTTGACATCTCTGCACGGTGCACTCTGTGAAACGGGGCTGCCGTGGTAACGGGTAAAACCTAAACTCAGTATAAGACTGAGCTCAAAACCAGGGAGATACTATAGTAGGAGAGCTCTCCCTGCTCAAACCCATCTCTCTTTCATTACACCCTACTCTCATTTTTAACATTAGTAATGAGCTAGAGAATTCTTTCTTCTTCTTCCTTGAGGCCAACGGTTTTTAGTTTTCAGTTATGAATAGATAGTCATATGGGTATATCGTGTAGGGCTATAGTATAAACGAACAAAAAAAAAATATGCGTAAACATTTACATCATGCAGTTTTACGTACGAGCGGAGAAGACTGTCATCAAAAAGCAATATATTTGACTGGGATGACGTCCCCGGAGTGACGTAGTAAATCTTATTGGAACTGAAAGAGCAACGACAGAAATTATCAATCCGAGCTATCTTCAGCCTCTGGTACATACGGTTGTGGTTCGTTAGTCCGTAGGTTCTTAATTCAGAAAATGAAATAATGTTATTCCTTGTTCTGAAGGTTCACTAATCTGAATAGAGTGGGGTTCGTTTTTCCGAAGATTCGTTAATCCGAAAACGAATTAAGATTCACAATTCCGAAAGTTCGTTATGGCGCACCTTCTCTTCATTTTCGGATTAACGAACATTCGGAATAACGAATTTTATTTCATTTTTAGATTAATAAGAAGGGATACCTGAAAAAAAAGGGGGGCCGCGGAACTCTCCCCCTTTTTTAAAAGTTGGTGTGTATAGGGGTAGTGGTCAGTCTGGTCAAGGGTATTTTCATGTCATGTGGTACTTGTTCAGTTGAGTCGTGTGTTAACGAGTGTAATTTTATTTGTTTTCTTTTTTTTCTTTTTTCATAAAACACAATGTACTCGAAGAAGAGGTAGTGGTCAGTCGGGTCAAGAGTTCCCCCCCCCCCCCCCCCCCAGCAGTACCCTCGACAGTCACGGGTTTTCCTGTTTGTGTGGGTGTTTATTTGTTTTTATTCCTTTTTCAAAGCAAAATGTTGGGTGGGGGATGCAGCTCCCCAGCTCCCCCCCCCCCCGGTCATTTACCTTTTTATCAATACCATCATACCTGACGCTATATCACTGCACGAGAGCGACACAATAATATGAACTATTAGAATCAATCGTGTGAGGCTGGCTGGCATTGAACGTTGCATTCAACTTACCTGAAGGATTTCTAGCATTTCTAGTTTGGATATGAACCCATTGCCGTCCAGGTCGTAAATTTGAAATATCCACCGTAGTTTATCGTCCAGTGAGCCTCTGGCCAATACACTTATGCCGCACATAAATTCTCGGAAGCTGATTGTACCGTCACGATTAGTGTCGAATGTACGAAAGACATGATCGGTAAATTTCGTTGGGTCACCGGAGGGGAAATACCTTCTGTAGACAACTGCAAAGTCTTCCGTGGTTAGGTTTCCTTTTGGACAATCTGTTTAGGAAGCAAAACATCATCAGATGGAAAACATGCCATTAAGAATGCATAATCGGAAAAGAAATGAAGCAAAAACTGCAACAAAATTGAAGAAAAACCATGATATGGAAGCAAGCGATCTGTCACAATTCGAGAACAAAAACAGAACTGATTTCTTTCTAGAGGTTGTAAGTTTTTTCTCTTTGCTCCTCTCTGGTTACTTGTTAAAAATTGAGTCGATGTGATGGTCATTTAGTTGTAAATTTCTGCTCATATATGAATTAAATGTTTCCGGTTAAGAACTGTTCAGCTGTAAATTGCAGTAAAAAGGAAGCAGCGGTTATGCATTGGCACAAGTAATTCATCGAACAACAAGTATACCACATCCGGTATAGAAACGTTTGTATAGACACACGGACATATTGAAAACAGCCTTTGGCTGAATCCTGTTGCCGTGCTTATGTTAATGAATTTACGAAGTGAAACGAAACAGTCACAAACAAATACACATGAAAACCTATAGCAAATAGGCGTGCACTCCTCTGCTTAGACCCACACGTAGATGCATGAACGCACACAGTATGTCATACTTGGAAGTAACTAAACAGAGATTACTGTATCTACGCTGTATGGGAGTGTAGATTATCTTTTGAAAGGGTACAAAATGCGCATGTGCTAATGTTTCTAAATGTTGGTGTTTTCATCAGACTTGGCTAAAAATATGGAGAAAGAGCTTAAATGTAAATAATATGTTCTTGCACGTTAGCATTTAATGATCTCGTTCAATGATTTTTTTTAACAGTTAGATGTCAATTGAGTTTATAGTTTTGTATTTTCTGATTTCTTTATGCTTTTACTATAATTTTGATTGATTTATATCTTGCTTTGCAATTTGTTACGAATGCATTCATAATCTCTGAAAAGAAAAAGAAGATCCTAGCGCAACGAAGTTGAAAATTTCTGTAGATTTCAGTTGGAATTTTGGGAGGCGTTATCATTGGTTGATGAGGGGAACATAACCTCAGGTGTTTTGAGACGGATTATGATATCATAGTGTTTCAATCAATATATTGAAAATTTGAATATCCAGTGTGAAACGTGATATATATATACGTATTTGTTGACAGAGAAAAAGAGAACTACAATTATGGTAACTTTGCCATCCAATGGTAACTCAGTCCATGGAATTCTTGATTTTGATTGGCTGTTGAGTATTGTTGCCATGGTAGTTACTATTAGATGGCAAAGTTACCATGATTGTAACTTTTATGCAACGGGCCCCAGATCTTTGTTATGCAACAAATTATCAATGTTAGTTCAGTTGTAAAATATTACTAATAGTGATAATGGTGAGACTACACACATATCAAGTGAGGAAAGTAGAAAACAAAAGAGTAATTCAGGAGAAATTACAATGGCTTTACAACATGATTTGACAGTAACAATGACTACAATGGAAAAGACAAATGCTTAAACGATGCATGGTACAGACATGAACTTCCACAAAATTAGGGACTTATGGAGTCTCACATCGGCTTCACAGAAAAACAAAATCCATCTTCCACCTCCTGAAACTCTTATACCATGTATATAAACCAACTATGGACACATCACTATACCATACCGTGTCTGAAGTCGGCATACCACTGCTGTAATTCCTCCTCTGTGAAGGCTGTTTGTTTCTTGAGGTCAGAAATCGTCTCTGGCTTCAGTTCCTTGCCGCCTTTGTTCCCCATCCTTCCTAATGTACACCTTGATCAATCCTTTCCTCAGCAACTATGTTTAAACAAAAACAGTTAACACAGCAATAGCCTAACACCATCCACTGGTGTTCGTGCATGCATGGCTACTGATTTCAGTATCTTTCACCGGCGCAGCCAAGGAGGAGGGGGGAGGGGGGCAAGGGGACCGTCGCCCCCCCCCCCCCCACCCCCCACCCACCCAGAAAAAAAAAGATGGAATAGAAAAAAAGGAAAATAAAGTTGCGGTGTATATCATAATTATGCACGCAACGCCGCTCCCTTTCAACGTTTTCTCAAGTAAGATATACCGTCAAAATATTTCACCCAAAGTGTGCACCAGATTTTGGAATTTCACTTCTGAAAAAGAGAAATCTCTCTTGCTTGGGAGGGGGATACCCCTTCCCACACCCCACCCCTCTGTATTCCTTTCCATGGCCTTATTTGCAGCTTTCCATTAGCCCTAGTTCCCCTTCAGATCGACCAAAAAAACAAAAACAAAACAAGACAAAAACAAAACAAAAAAGAAAAAATCAGAATAATTCTGAGTGTCCAAGACATGTCACTTCAATTAAAAAAAGTTCCCTCATGTACAAAGGGAATATCCCCTTTTAATTAACCCTTTTCTCGCTCAGTTCCAATCCATATCAGATTTAGTACAATTTTTTGACAATTTCCTCATCTCCCCTCCCCCCCCCCCCCCCAAGTCAGGACCCACCCTTGCCTAGACTATGGCTACACTTTGAAGATTGACAATAATTCTCCAAATATGTCACAAAATGTGTGCCCCAGATCGTTTAACTGCAACCATAAAGATATTAAATCTTCCCCGTGTAGGAGGGGAATGGCTTACCCCCCTCCCACATCCTCCTGCTTGATCTCCTCACAGAGTTGCTACATTTCTCTAATTGACAATTTTCCCGATTTTCCAACAAAAGTCTGCGCCAGATCGTTGAATTTCAGTTCTGCAAATGGAGAAGCTCCCTCGACTACGGGAGAGGTCTATCTTGCCACCCTCCAATTGCTCGGTCCCCTCTATAGACTTACTACACTTCGGGGAATTTCCGAATTGTCGACAAAATGTGAGCATCACATCGCTTTATTTCAATTCTAAAGATGCAAAAGCTCCGTCGAGTTGGAGGGGTTATCCCCTCTCTCCTCCCCCCCCCCCCACATCATTGGACCTAGTAGGACACAGTGATGATGCACACGCGTAATAAGAGCTGAGATTCGTGAGTTCGCCATTAAAACTTCCTGAAAAAAAATATTTACCGTTCTTCTTTGCTGAAAAAAAAATTTCAAGTATTCCATCCAAAGTTTGCACCAGATCGCTGAATATCAGGTCTGAAAATACAAAATCACCCTCGAGGAGGAAGGAATTATAGCACCCTCTCCTAGATTACACCCTTGTGTTTATGCTTTTTATATTTGATTGCTTAACAGACAGTGTCCATGATATTCATTGTAAGAATAAATACAAGACATTTCTTAATGATTTCCTTTTTATAGGCAAATTGTTTAGTAATAATCTACATCAAAATTTTACTACCTTACTTTAACCAGCGAGACTGTTTCAAGTCGATAAAACACACACACACACACACACACACACACACACACACACAAAACATGCATCAAATTGCACCATTCACAACATCAAAATGCAAAAAGTTCTCACCGTGGGAGGAGGGACACCTCCCACACCTTACCCCCTCCCCCCTTCCCGATCAAATCCTGGTTACGCCGGTGGTACATGTACCTTTATTAGACTTATATCTTCCAGACTAATTAAACATTGTAAATTTCCATCCGGATCTTTGATTACTAAAAACATGGCAGGATGTTTGTTTTCATTATCTTTTCCATACAAACCACAATTTCATAGACACCAGTATAAACTCTAGCCTTTCTTCAAGTTTGTTTAAATGAAAAGCAGTGATTTTATCAGTAATATCACGTCCTATAAACACCTATAACACGTGTCCCGTCGTTTATGCAATCATTTGTTGTCAGTGTCCAGTCATGGAGGTACAGTTCTATACCTCCATGGTCAATAAATGCAGTGGTCAATGATTCTGAACGGTATTCACGCCGTGTTTCAATCAACGACATATCGTACGCTGTAGAAACAAACTCTGAACTCTGAAGAGGACTTTGGAATCGCCAGACTTCATATTCAAATAGAACTCGGAATAAAATACATTGTAACTTCTCTCTCCGTATGGTAACACTATAGTCAAACGTCGTAAAGACAAACTGTGTTGGTTTATATTAGCTAAGTAGAGGCTTGATGGCTTACCTGGTATTTGAACAGATCTACCTCACTTTCTTTCTATAAACAGAGCGAGTTTAAAATGTTGAATCTCTCTGTTTTAAGTGGTTTGAGGTGTCGTCGCCGTCCTACCTGGATTTGTTAATGATGTTCTGCACTATTATCGGACGAACCGCAGACTCTTGTAGCAGCACGCTGCTGCACAACATTAATGCCAAGTGCAGTGATTGCATTGTATACTATTATCGTTCAGCTTTTTCGCTGCCGATCGAAGCCTTCACGAGACGTATTAGAGCCCCTCCCATTTGTATAGCCCCGCTTTGTAGTACGCTCCTTGGTAGTATAATACAGTGTGTTTGACCCACCTCCATATCCTCCACCCCCCCCCCCCTCTATCTCTCTCTCTCTCTCCTCCCTCCTCAACATCATCTATTTTTCTCTGTAACAGCCCATTTTTTTCTCATCTCTCTGTCTAGTCATTTCTTTCATTGTCTGTTTTCACATACAATACACTTCCGTATAATTATATTCATCGGTCATTGGCGTACTGGCGACTTCAACCCTCAATAATGTGTTTTGTCAAGCGTATGCTGCAGTGGAAAAGGGATTTCCCCAAAATCATACGAGGACATATGAATAGTATGTAGGCCTATTGACTGCGATGCATAGATCGCTATAAACAATTAGTATTTATTTCAATTTCGAATTATTACTCCAAATGATTGGTTTGATAATGATACTATAGGTTCTGTACATGATCATGTGTTGTGATTTTCACCAGTGGACTTAAAATTCAGTTCACACACACACACACACACACACACACACACACACACAGTTGGGACAAAACTCCCATTTTTAAAAAGAGTACTAGGCGAAAATGATTATATACTTCCGCCAAGAAAGTGTGTATGTTTTCGCCGGCGTTACTTTCTTTGTGTATCTGTCCGTCTGTCTCTTTGCACAATAACTCAGATATCTCGGGACACATTTGGATTAAATTTTAAGAAAAGGTAGATAATGACACAAAGAACAGATGATATAACTTTGGTAGTGATCCGGATCACCGTCTGGATATTTTTTGTTTGCTTGTTGCTTTTTTTTTTTTTTTTTTTTTTTTTCAAGTAGGGTACATTGTGAACGCCAGATGGCGCGCTTGCCTTTGCTCTCCTCCGAGCCATTGCGCTGTTGATAAAGTAGGGTGGACGCAGTGACGAGTCGCGTCGGCTGGTCGGCGGCAGTCTGAGGGTTGCCCACGTTTCAGCGGTCAAGGAATCTAATATCGTGCCGATATGAATGTTGGACTATAATATGGGGTGGAAATCATAATACGGGTGGAAATGCTTGGTCTGTGCTCTTCGAGTGCTTTTCTGATTTCAAGAATATTTTCTTTTGGCCCCTTTTCGACCTCTCTGTATGTGGAGTTCCCTGCCGAATAAGGAAGACTATAGATACAAACTGGCATTGGTTTTCACCTGCAAATTCATGCAATTCCTTCTTTCAATGGCTAACCATACGTTTAACAATTACAATGAAAATGTCTTTCGAGAAGAACTGAATTGAATGATGTCCACCACTGCACATTGTACAGTGCACTCCCATTACAACAAAACCCCCTTGAGACCGGCAGGTTTCTCTTCTTCCAGTGCACTCCCGTTAAAGCGAACACGGTTAAAACGAAATTCCAGTTACAAAGAAGTCAAAATTCAGGCCGCAATATTATCCTCTCTTTGTATTTCTATTGTTTTATTAGTTTGGTTACAACAACATTTCGCTATAACGAAAGAAAACTGCCGGTTCCGAGGATTCGTTATAATGGGAGTCCACTGTATTTTGTTGTAGCAGAACAGAAAAAATATAAAAAGATGGTAATTTGGGATATTTACTTTGTTGTTATGAAAATTTTGTAATAGCCATATTTGCTGTAACAGGAGTGCACTGTACTTGTATTTCAGTGGTCACATTTTCCCCCAGAACACAATTCCTTCTGCATGTTATGTATGTTAGCCAGGTATGCACACACACACAAACAAACAGACTGACAGATAGACAGACACATACACACACACACATTAAACATTGCCATATTATAGTACATGCATGTTTACATATAAAAAAACAAAAAACCAAATATACTACAAACCGGTTTGCTTCTGATACATTTTTAATGCTGCTCCAAATGTTGAAAACCTTTAAATGCAGCCATGGAACATGTCATGTGGATATCATTTTATATAAAAATAATGTAACATGTGTTTGATACAAGAATATTTACAAGTGAATGGAATAACTTTAGTGGTCACAAAACAATTACCTTTATAAATTTATCAAAATGTTGGCTTTTTCTCAAAACTTGCAATGCATTACATGCTAAGTACATTTTCAGCACATAAATCATATATCCTTCAACAACTCGACGTTATTTACACAGACCTCAGTATCTGAACACATGCTCATACATTCCTGTAGTTGCTGCTTTCCAATACTAAGCCAGAATAATTTCCATTATATACTTCATTCATTCCACACCTGGCTATATATTGTAATTATCAAATGAAGACAACACCAAAATTCACTAATAACATATATGTAATTTCAAAATTTCATTTCAGCAAATTTTCATTTGCTGTTGCATTGAGATTATCCAGTATTTGAATGGAATTTCCTTATAATCTAAGTAGCAGTAATTGAACAAGTTAGTAGAATACATCTATGCTTATCTATAATGTGTGTGGCTTCATCAAGCTTCTGGTATAATCACATGATGTGTATTGCTACTTTGTTTGATGGTTCATATTGACATCCACTATTTTTCAGTCTCTTATTTGGCATGTTGCCAATCTTTCAGAGTAGGTACATCCTCCACAAGTAGTGAAGAGCAGGGAATATTTTTGAAAAGACGAAAATCCCCTGGGGAATTTCCACAGAACAGTAGTGGCTATGAAGACAGTCATATATACGTTAACTGTCCAGAATATTAGCACAACGCATGTGAATAAGCAGTGAGCTCTTACTGACTCACAGGTCATTACATCAACTTATTCCAAGGGTAAGGAAAATATTCTTCTGAGCAGGCACTTACAGTGTCAAAGTGAGCGTTAGCTTCACTTTATGTTAGTAGGCAGGTTTGTTATCACCTATACCCTGTCTGAATCAAAACATACTGCAGTCTGCAGAAAGACTACACCCTCTATATAGCATGACTTTTCAATGTCAACCTGTTTCTGGCTGATGAGTGGAAGTACTGAGGGGAAATACAACTTTGACTTAAGTCTGACGTACACAACAAATAAAAACTGTACGGACACATACAGACACATGTCTACAGCAGCTACAATCCTGGAAACAAACTAATTATCCTGTGGAGTCTGAGTTGTATGAGGGCAGTGTTCAAATTACTACAAATGTGAAAATCTCTATTCATGATGGATCACCTAACTGCCTCCTATCTAGACATGCAAAATCATACCTCCCTTCATTTTTTCGTAATCAAATCGATGTAATTTTTATGGCATTCAGCAAACCTAAAAGCTATACAGCGTAAATGTAGAGGAATCAGTAATATTATTGTGTGACTACAGAAATTGTATAATCTTTAAGTACGGCACCATGCTGAATTTAACAAATCTGAAAAACAATGCAAGAATTTCATTAAAGCTTCCTTGTGATACAATATTTAAATCTCAAAAATTCATATTTCTCCTTCTATCTACAAACATTTACTCACAGAAAAACCAGTTTCCATGCAAAATGAATTCAGTACAATGAATACATGTGTGTTCATAGGAAGCATAACAAACAAAATACATAGCAGGCAGTCATCATTCCATGTTACAATCATCACACATTGTGCCTATTGTTGTATAGCTTTCAAACCAATATAAAAGAACTTTCTCAAAAGGCAGTTACAGTAGAGAATGACTATGAGTTCCAGATTGATGAACCTTTTCATTTAACAATGTCTACAAATGCCAAGAAATTGTCTAACATTGATGTCAAAAAAGGACAAATAAATAAATACAATGGAGAGAATGAATAGAGATCTAAAGAAAGAGTATGAAGGTACATATATGTGTACTCATCTGTCTCTGTACAGACTGAATAAAATATGTATCATCTTGAGATCTATCCCAACTTCCTAAACAATAATATTTAACAGAAAAAGAGGACAGAGGTTGATATATGAATACAAGTGGAGAGTAAAATGGCATGGACCAGCATTACCAAACAGGAACAAAAATAAAACCATAGGAATGAATTCTGCCAATAAACCAGCATACGTGTCTTTAGATATGTTTCATAAATTGAAAACAAAAAGTCTGTTGCACAACTAGATTCATGGCTGTCATAACTAGTTGCCACAAGACACTATATAAATCTTGATAAAGACTGCTATCTGCTGATACAACCCCCTACACCTGTTCATATCACTATGCACACATCACTGAGTCTATTTCATTCTTGTTTTTATCTGTCTTCTACTTAAATAGAATATCAATTGTTGAAAAGAAAGAAAACTAAATCACTTTCCAGAATTGGAAGCAAAATCACTTTGCTTTGACTTCCCCATATATTGTTGAAATATATATCATCAACTGTATTCAACTGAGTTACAAGTTTAATGTTTTGGTTATAAATATTCTTAGATTACATATGCTACGGATCAGGATGCACAAATAAAATCTCACTTGAGCATTCCTTTAAATCAACACCATATCAAAAGGAATAAAAGTCATGGACTATCACATAAACAATATCCTTCATCACAAGTCAGGAATATCATAAACAAACAAAAGCAAAAAACAAAACAAAAACAGACATCTTTAAAGGATTCTTGGCATAAACAAATCCTTCATCGCATTGATCATTGACTGGTTCTTTTTCTTCACATAGCTGAGTTGTCCAAACATCTTAAAGAGTACTCCTTGAATTCTGGTATGATCACTGGATCAAACTCACATTCCCCTTGTCATTGCAAAGTAAGAAATCATTTTGTGCTAGCTGAGGAAGAGAGTGATTGTACAATTGTAGCAAGCTTCATTGGCCATTACCACTGTCATCCATTATCACTTTCCTTTATTATCACTGTCCCCCATTACCACTGTCCCTCCATTACCACTGTTGCCCCATTACCACTGTCCCACCATTACCCTATCCTTCCATTACCACTGTCCCCCCTTACCACTGTCCCTCAATTATCACTGCCCCCCCCCCTTACCACTGCCCCTCCATTACCACTGTTGCTCCATTATCACTGTCCCTCAATTGTGTCCCTCCATTACCACTGTTGCCCCATTACCACTGTCCCTCCATCACCACTGTCCCCCATTACCACTGTCCCTCCAGAACCACTGTCCCTCAATTACTGCTGTCCCTCCATTACCATTGTTTACCACTGTCTTACCATTATGACTGTCATTTATCAACACTAATCAACATTGTAAACAAAAAAAAAAAAAAAAAAAAATTGGTTGCTTTGTTTTGTGCTACATATCTTGTGCTCTATTTGAGGCAAATCATAGCTATGAGCCTTACACTCTTCATTGAAGTTAAGTTTCAGGGGTCTTTCCCCTATAGGGAAAATTTGAGGGTTGCACATGGGGGGAGGGGAGGTTAAGGGGATTGCTTGTGTGTAGTCAATGTTCAGCGGCTTTCAGTTTTTGTTTCTTGACAGAGCAAAATGTGTGGGAGGTTACAAGTAAGAGAGTTCAGGAACAATTCGTCTTTATATTGTCTTAAAGAGGATTAGTCACCATCATTCTAGCCCTTTATTACAAGATGGCAAAGAGGTGGCTGATGAGAAATGTAAGTAAGGAGGCACCTGGTTAGGAGTGACAATGCAGAAACTAAGTCTGTTGTCATAAAAGGAGATGTACAATTTTGGTTGTGCTGTTTTCATGAAAAGTGACTAAATCATTGAAGAAGAATGAATCCTATTTGATTTACCATTCTTTCACTCAGATCCTCTCAATTGTTTGATGTAGAAATTTTGGGTACTTCTTTTCCGTATACTGTTTATCTTCAGAGCCATCTGCTATCATTCATAATACATATGGAATCACCAGTGGCATGGCTCAAAGGAAACTTGTGTTGTCATGTATGAGTGTAAATTTTACCAATTTATGTGATAAATTGACCAGTAATATCTGAACACTTCTAAAGCGTTTGCATAAAATGGTCAGCAGAGTATCTGTATTTATAGAGACAATGTAAAAGAAATAATAAGAGTTTTATCACTACTTCTCTGGAAAGGCGGGATCCTGAAGTTGAACTTTTCATGGTTGTACCTTTTGTTTCTTGCAATCCCATCTCCCAATCATGGTTATGACACAAGCCAGAAAACTTGGTTTCACACTGAAAATCTTCTCCATTTGGCATTTCCATCTCATTTTCTTCTACATAGAGTTTGATAAGGGCAGCCTTGCACACTTCAGTACAGCTGAGCTGGTGAGCCCTGAACACTTTTCCTCTTTCGGTCATCAGCACTATTCTTCTCTGCTTTCTTAGCCTTCTTCTTCCCTGTGCTGTTCTTTCCATCCGTTGAGATTGATGTCAATGAGTCCTTGGCCTTTCCACCTTTCCCTGATCCCTTCTGCCCCTGAGCATCTTTTTGAGTCTTCCTTGGAGGTTGCTGCCTTTCAAGTGATGAGTCTGATGTGGTGGATCCATTGACAGGTGACCTTGAGTCTCGAGAGGCGTTAGGGGAGGGGCCATCGGGACTCTTGACTTCTTTGCGCCGTATGTCCTGGGGATGGAGGAAGTTCTTGTCGAGTGGAGAAACGAGTTCTAGTTTGATGCGCTGGGGTGAGGCCAGGATACTCTTCACAACCTCCTCATGCTTGGCCCACTTGACATCCTGGTCATTGACACCGATGATGAAGTCCCCTTCCTTGACTCCGCTGGCCTGATCGACATCGTGAAGTGAGGACAAGGAAAAAAATCACATTTACAAATGTGTCATCACCATACATGTAATTGGATCATTGTACACCTTAACAGCAGTACATATTTCAATATATGTTCACATGCATCAAAGAATCAGTGTTGTCACTATCCCATCTCCAGGTTGGGGCTGGCTCTTGAAGTGAAAAACATCAAATCAATGATGGTGGACTGCAGATCCTTGCACAGTAATATACTAAACAATTTCAAATTCCACTTGGCAAAATTACTTCAGAAATCCTTTCTCTATGGTATTAGGTGTGATCAAGCAGGCCTTCCTAACTCCACCACTTAACTGCCAACAAAGCATGATGCATCTCCTCACTTACTACATGGAAGAGATTTATCCTGGTTTGCAATTCTAACCTTCAATATCTAAATGGGACAGGTTGAAATGGACAGTTTATCGGTGATGAAGCGTAACACTCAGACATAGGACAGTTACGGGACAGTGGTCAAAATCCTCTTCAGTTCTCAAATTGATTAAGAATGGGCAAGGAAAGTCACTCAACCAAGATACACACACCATACTACCAATTATGTGTTCTCAGAAAAAAAAATGTCTGCCTAATAAACAAATCCTTCATATACTCATTGCAAAAGCCTACTACCAAACTGTCACAAGTGCCTGCCTACACGAGTATAAAATCCATGGAAAAATGTGTTTTTCATGTATAATTTGTGACCTTTTTTCTCTCTAAATCATTATAACATTTGGACGTTGGTCAATACTCACTGCAGCAGCATAGCCAGGGTCCACCTGAGCAATGATGACCGGTGAGTCTCCCCGTACTGTGAAGCCATACCCTCCCATCCCTCTAACAATCTCTACAATACGAGGTGCTGTCCACTGGTTTCTGGCATTGAAGATGGCAAGAGGACCCTGTGTGCAAACAGACATCACAATCATAAAATCAACATCAGTACTTTCCCAGTCATCCCTCTTTTTCATTTCATTTCTAAACAGCAAACACAATTTACCTAGAAAACTCATTTCACTGAACATGGTTACATTTGTGTTGATTCTGCACCCCATTTGATGGCAAGAGTTTGCAAGTTACTGCATAGCAGTACAAGAGAGTCATTGAATATACATTGCTCAGCTGTTATAATAACTTTGGCTTGCTCCTGGTGCCACAAACATTCAATCATATTATGAACCTGATTAACAGATCCTTATTTTTTCCATGCAGCTATGTTAATTCAGTTAAATTTGTTTTAACTACTCATCGACTTGAATCCACTCTGTATTCATAAATTATCAAAAAACAGTGTAAGTCAGATAGAAACTATCAAAACTCAAAGAGTATCTTGGACAACATATTGTGTACAGCCAAATCTATAATTAAATAAGAAAGATTAAATAACATATCATTCCAAAACAACAGAAAACCTTTCTGATCTTCATTGATATAAATTATGACGAAACTCTCAACAAAAAACTACAAGTTAGTAATACAATTCTGAGCTGATTTCAGTATACAGTGGACCCCCATTATAATGAAGTCCTCGGGACCACCAGTTTTTTTCCGTTATATCCGAACAAATAAAACAACAAAAAACAAGGAGCAGATAATTTTGCGGCCTGAATTTTAGTTCGTTGTAACCGGAATTTCGTTATAACCGTGTTTGTTATAACTGGAGTGCACTGTATATCAAATCAATCTATTCTCCAACAGAGAACTGTGTCCTATAATGAAAAGAAAATAATAGATATGTTTTATCCTATTAAAATTTCATCACTAAGGCAACAAAGTACAAACCACTTCACCCTTCCCATGAATACAGATATATTTCCCTGGACACACAGCAAACCTTTGTAATTATCAGTTCTTTACATACTGAAAAACTTCAAAGCATACTCACAAGATTGTGGAAGATGTCATGGACTTTGACTGTTGTGAAATCTGGAACTTGTGGCTGAGCAATTCTTTGAGTTTTACCTGTTGGTTAAGTAGAACAAGAAAATAATATTATAGAAATCCATCAAACATACCCTATGTAGAGTCCAAAATTGTTTACACTCTACAAGTAAAGACTAAAACACATCGGTAACAGATATATATATATATATATATATATATATATATATATATATATATATTTTTTTTTTTTTTTTTTAAACTTAACCTTAACATGGCCATAATATCTCTGCATAGATCATCTGCTTTTTTTTATCAAACACAAAATCATCTCTGCATTAATATGTAATATTAAAGCCACTTCATTCCATTTTGTAGCAGTTTCTGAAGTATGTTCATAAATCTTGTCTTCATTGGAAGCAGGTGGGGCAGTCACAATACCACACATGCTCACAGAGCTGTGAGAATGACAAGCTGAGTAGATATCAAGATATTTTCTTACTCTGTATAACAGGGGCATCTGGTAGCTCAAAGAAGTCATCCTCTTCATCCAGGGTTTCATAGCGGCTCATAGAGTAGCCATGGAACTGCTTGAGGACCTCCTTCAGTGTATCAATCTTGCGCAGCTGTTTCGAGAGGTCATGAACTCTGAGAGCTTCTTCATGGAGCATCAGGGCCTGTCTGATGTGAGCCTTGCCTGTCATGGCAACAACCGTATTAAGGCATATATTACTATTCATTGATCCATTGGGACTACCTTTCAACAAATGCAATTGGCAACCCCCCACCTGTGAATTTTCAAAAACTTCTTTTTTCTAAATAATATTTTGAACATCGCTTGAAACCTGCAAAGGTGATATTTGGAAAAATAAACATGAGGTCAAATGACATCTTGTGTCCATACATTGGCTCCAAGCATTTCTACATTATGTACAGTTGACAAAAATTACATCAATTTGATCTGATATACTGCTTATTTTGCATCCTATGTTGAATAAGAAAATGTAACACATAAAGAGAATTCAGAGTGAATTATATCTCTCCCTAATCTGGTTACATGAAGACAGGCTTGATGTCCATTCATTATGCCTGGTCTCCTTCAAAGAGAAGACCCTAGTAACATGGGGGAAGCTGGGTGAAATCTGCTGCCCTCAGTGGTCTTACCTAATCGTTTCCGTTCCTCCCATGTCTGAGGAGGGTTGACATCTGTCTTATCTGCGTTGGTGTTGTACATGGATGGGAAGAGCCTCAGCAGGGTCTCCATGTCATAGTCATTGTCTGTAGTTTGCCAAACAGGTGGGAGGAAAGAAAAACTAAGGTCAGGGTTGGTAGTCTTTATTATGACCCCTGACTGTCTCTTGTAATCTAACACACTGCCTATGGGAATTCATTCAGTACTGTACAAAGTGTATGGCTACTTTAGAATAGAAGAGGTTTACTTTAGAATAGAAGAGGTTAACTCTAAAGCCCTCGAGTACATCACAAACCATAACAGGAATGTACACTATTTCCATTCCCTAGAGAACACTCATTGTCTGGTTCTGTGGGATAGAAGGTTGAGATCTTTCCCTGGTTCTGTGGGATAGAAGGTTGAGATCTTTCCCTGGTTCTGTGGGATAGAAGGTTGAGATCTTTCCCTGCATTTTATTCTCATACGTGAGGAACAAGTCACTTGGGAGAATTAGTGTCAAATGAACATTATGACTACTCCTCATATACAAACAGCTTCCTGTGTATAAACATGTAAACTGGAAAGAGCTGACCATGAACCACACATAAAACTTTTTGTCAAAAAGAAGAAGAAAAAAATAGTGAGAGAAACAACTTCCATATTTAAGAATGACTACAGGTTTTCAGGACATGCCCATTGTGGCACTTCCAAACTGCAGTGGCACAAGTTTATGTCATTTTACGAGGAGCATATCTGAACTTACAGACACCTTAAGTCTAATTTAATACTGATTTATCTTTATCCAGCTTATTATCAAAAGACATTGACTGTAATAGTCAATTTTATGTCATGCACTTCATCTACTGCACATCCTTGACAACAGCTTACATTATAAAGCTGATAACTTTCAGACTGTGGCAGCAGTCTACAAACTCATTCATTTTGACTTATCAAGGTTACAAAATATCAACGCTTCTTTCTCTTTTCTCTTCAATAATTATGGCAAATTCTAATGTCTTTGCAGCAATGATACATGTTTTCTTTAAGATCAAGTGTGTTTGAGTTCAGTTATTTCTATTCCTATTTGACTAATGCTTTCTGTCCATTAGGTGCTAAGATCTTCAACCCACCTTGCTGGTTCTTGCTGGGCCCTACCACTGCTACAGCCGCATAGTGGTGTGCCCTGGCCTTGAAATGTTGAGACTTGACAAGAACCATAGAGATCCAGGAGTAAGGGATGTAGTCTTTCACTGTTTCCTGCATCATTAGTTTGTGTACCTTGGTGTACATATCAGCCACCTACACAACCAAATAAATGACATGGTGTTAGACATTTCTACAAACAATCAATTTTTAGGGGAACTTTACAAAATAATTCAAGAGCTATCATAACACCTCAATCCTATGACTAATATGCAGACATTGCAGTGAATACATTTGAATCTTTTTTTCAACCAGCGTTAGTATATTCATTGGAATTACAAGTAAGAGAGTCTTCTTTGAAATAAATAAAGCAGTAATCTGAAAAAGGCTTAACTGCAAGATCTGAGATTTGGAAGTAACCCTGACTGTCAGCATACTGTAATCTTAGATCAGATCTTTCTATCAGTTAATGAATTTTGTGAGGAACAAAACAATAAGATATTATTGCCAATGGAGTCAATCAGCCCTAAAGGGCTGGTGATATGAACTATGAATTGCTGGATTGGTGATATTAGTTTATCAACTCCATTCTTGAGAACATAGAGCCTCGGTCTTGTGATACAGATTGGGTGCAATGACAATTTTTCCACCTCTCCTCAGACTTTACATAAACTTATGAATTCATGCCGTAGATTGAATTAGTCTGAAAAACAAGTTGTCTGATTCAATCAAATTGATTAATGCTGTCAGCTGTTTTTCAAAAGCTGAAGGAGACCAGACATTACTTCTTCAAAACATTCTCTCTTTCCCCTTGTTCATTATTATTTTTCACCACCACTCAGCTGCAGCCATACATGCACTCTGCTAAAGTGTGTCTACCTCTTAGTCTTGACCACTCAAAAGCCCTTTGAAGATTGGTAATTGTGATGATGGCATATAAAACTATAATTCTCCATAATATCACCAAGAATGCGCACCTTTCTGCACATGGTCCTTTCAAAGAAGCACAAGAAACTAATAATGAGACTTTTGAGAATGGCTTCTTTCCCTTTAAACATACAAATGCTGACAGAAAGTCAGTTACAGTCTGTGGAAAGAGACTATCATTCCTCCCTGAGTTACAGATTCAAGAAACTCTTGGCAAACACCTCTTTATTTGATGCCTCCATTTCCTCTTGTTTTCATCCAATGTTAAAATCATTCATTCCACAAATCAGTCAATTATCCAGCGATAAAGGGTCTAATCACATTACTGTCTTGAGATTAACTATGCAAACATTCAGTGAGTATGTACTTTAAGTGTAAAATAGGTTTAACATTAGTTTCATTATATCTCACTATAACAAACATGCACTGTTATCTTTATCAGTTAATATTTTTCTTACGTATCTTTATAAGCAGTGTAAAATTCATAGTTAACTAATTGAATTGAAGGTCATACTAGCAATGATAACTCATGAAACAAGTGTGACCACGAAGACTCAAATATACCGTATACACCATATAATTTGCAAGTCTAAATTTTCACGAATCAAGACTTCCCAACAATTTCGCGAGTGGTTAAATTTGCGATCGTGGAGGCCTGTACTGAACGGAGAAATGTGTTCGCGTACATCACATTCATATCAGGATCAGAGTCAATATTTTCATGTGTTTTTAATTTTGCGAAAAGCAGCTGACTCGCGAAATTCACGAAAATAAAAACCTCACGAAATATTTGGCATATACAGTATTTTGTGACATGACAGCTTCTTATATAGCTCGGGAAAAGATATATCAGATGTTTGTATACTTCTTTTGGCTACTATGCTGATATAATGAAGTGAGAAATACTTTTGTTTTGTTTTGTTTTGCATTTCACCATCAGTAAGATGATTGGACAGTGGTAATATTCAGTCGACATCACATTTTTTTTTTCTGATAAAGTCCTAGATCCAACCTACAAATAAAAAAAGTAAAGTTGTACTTGCCAGCCATAATCTTGATATTCCAATTCATTTCTTTGTTAAACCTACTGACACAAGCCAATACACTAACTCATCCTTGAATGATGCACATAACGTACTGTGAAACGAGGAATATTTGCATGCATTTTAATTTTGTGGATTTTGCAAGAGCCAAGATGCACGCAATTAAAATGCACATGAAGGGTCTTGTCTACAATACACGCATTGAATGCCAGTGACAATTCACAAAAAAGGCCATTGGCTCCAATTCGCAAAAATTTCATTTCCCGAAATTATCTAGCTTTACAGTAATAGAGAGGGTCTCACTGTGCCTAACATTTGCAGGCTACAGGCCCAGAATGGCTTCAATCCAAAGTACTTGGTGCGACTGTAAGAGTTCTTGGTTTCTCTAAACCCACACACCTTATAGATCATTGGACTTTGGGGCACAATAAGCCAGGTACCGTACGTAAATGACAAGTTCTATGCCCATTCAATGCAAATTTGGAACAACACAAAACATCCTACTTCCTCACTGTCACATGGTCAAAGTTTACCCAGGCCTGCTAACAATCATATATCATATTTTAACACAACAAGTTCTCTTACATATTGCCAGGCCTCACCTGTGACAGCAATGAATCATCAAGTAAATGGATGTGTCTAAAGAATGCCTTTACAATTTAAAGTGCTGCTTTACTTCATGAAGTTGGATGTCTGAACACAATGTAACATGTTATCTAATTATATCTAACTAGCAGCACCCGTGGAAATCCACGAGTCTGAGGGGTTTTATTTTTTTTTTCTCATAATACGATTTTGCACATTTTTATTGAAGAAATAAAAAGAAAAGTCTTCTCATTCTTTCGTTAATTGTGCTGTCTTCTAAATGACCACCTTTCCCAGAAATTTTATAATACATTTTTGTAGTATATGCCCGGCGATCCGGTCCATTGGTAGGGATCATTCCCGCCACTACTTGCTTTTATTATAGAACTTGAGTTTCGAGGGGTTATTTGCACCCGTTGAAGTCCAACAGTTGTCTTGTTGCCCCTCACCCCTCCCCCCCCCCCCTCACGCACACACACATTTCCACCTCCGCAGGGCAAAAAACAAAAACATTCAGGGAAAAATTACCAAAAACGCAAATGAGATTCCCCGAAAGTTCTGCCCACAGGTTGTTCCCGTCGAAACGGGAAGATATTAACACTATGACTTTGATTACCCCCTGCTCTTGCATCCATGCGGGCACCCGCGGGAATCCACGGCTGGTCTCAAGGCCTCGGTTTGTTTTGTGTTTTTTTTTTCATGTTTCTTTTCCCCACGTTATGAGAGAAAAATAAGATATTTTCGTCTTCATAATTTTGCTCCCTCCTTTTTGTTTTTAATCACCAAAACTTGGCTTGATATATCATATAGAAGTACATCTGCTTCAGACTGTACATTATAATAATCAATATTAGGCCTACAATTATTGCTCCTATTATAGTTATTATTATATTATCATTATCCTTATTATTATTATTATTATTATTATTATTATTATTATCATTATTATTATTATTATTATTATTATTATTATTATTATTATTATTATTATTATTACTATTATTATTATTATTATTATTACTATTACTATTATTATTATTATTATTTTTATTTTTATTATTATTATTATTATTATTATTATCATTGTTATTATTTGGGGAGGGGGAGATCATAGTCATCAGGTTTAATAGGCACCCGTGGGAGTAGGGTCTCACGACCTCGTATTTTTTTTCTTTAATATTTTTCCCATGTTATGGAAGAAAGAAGAATATATACATCACTGCATTCGTCTTCATTTGCTCCCTCTTTTTTTTTTGTCACCAAAACTTGGTTTGATAGAACATAGAACCACACATTCTATTTCCACTTGCAATTTTAAAAATAGGCGGTCGGCAAAGCGAGGTTTTCCTCTACGTCCGCTCATCTTATGAATATGTATGATTACAGCAGCTCTGCAGTAAACGAATGGACACAGCTGCGCGTGTAATCTGATATGGAAGGGTACGATCGGCAAATATATTTAGCCGCGTCCTAAACAGTCTGCGTACAATGACATCGGACTTGAGAGCAAACGGCGAGCAAACTAAATGACGTACCTGAGCTGCATATAGTATTCTGCAGTTGTGCAACATACAATTACATAACAACGTTCGTTGTTTTCATTTGGGGACGCCAATAATGGCGAACTGTACGTAAATGCCCTTGTAGTCCATATCATCACGCACACACAGATTCGTGTAACCATCGTCAATACATTCAGTACACGTAACAGGCGGAGGCAAAGGTACATCACAGAACTATACACACAGTGTAGAGTGTGTAGAGTTCTGCGAGGTACATTGTGTGTGTGCGTGCACGTCCGCCGGAAGATGTCAGAGATTTCGCTGCACCATCATCTTTAGTATCTCCTAGTGTCTCTGCAAGCTAAAAGATGGAAGATCGAGAAAGCAGGAGGCCAGCGCAGGTTCCGTGAATATTGAAACGCTCGGCTCTTTCGTCACGCACAAAAATGCATTATGCATCTATCTAATTAATTTTTCTTTTTCGTCCTCAACGTCGACACGGAGGCGGAGCGGGGACGAAACCCGCGCCATTCGATGCAGGATACTCTCCTGCGGCCGACGGCACCGGTCGCAGCTGCCCGGAGCCGACGGCTCGGGAGGAGATAGAGAAACCAGCAACGCCGGAATAAAACAGGAAATACATAAGGCCGCGACAACAACAACAACTTTGAGTATTATAGTAGTAGATTTTAGGAAATTCCATGGACAACAAAAGAGCTATTGGGAAAGGTTACTAAAGGTACTGCCTCAGTCTTTCCAGCAACATGTGATAAGTTTAGACAGGTCATGAAATAAAATAATGAAGCAAACTCAAAACATGATAAGAACTGTTGTCATAGAAGAACTGTTGTCATAGAAACAAGAAATGTGAGGAAATAATCAGTGTAAGTTACTTACAACTGAAGCTTCTTTAGCCACACTGCAACACATCTGTACTGTCTCCTCCACCCCATCTAGGACAAGCTTCTCAAAGATGCACTCCTGAGTTTGAGCCTGTAGAAACATCACAGCAAAGAGCAAGCCATGCATTGGTGAGTCCTTTGAGACTTTGTGACTTGAAGACTTTCTTTTAGAGTTTGGATTGATCAACTACCATAATGTCTGGAGTCTGACTTGAGCTCTTTTTGAGCTTGAAATGACTGATTTGTACATTGATTCTAGTCTGACACGAATTCTGATTGAGTTTAAATTGACTGCTTTGTGTCCATTCAACTTAAAGTGTAATTGTGACAGAGTTTGGGGCAAAGGTGACCTGATTCTAGTGAGATTCCAACTAAAAATATAACTGAAAGTCAATCTCATAGTCAGGTTGATTGATAGTTGACAAATTATTCTTTTGCCGGGAGGCAATTTAAGTGACGCTTTGTCACAAAGTGAAAATGTCTACTTCCCAATTCACGCAGGAAATTATGATCGAGTATTTGAAAAAACAAAATCACATTTAAGTCTACACATATAATGCTTACAATTACTTAACATTATAAGCTAGTGAAATGAGAATGATGCAATGGTTCTACATACAGTTTATCCTGATGATACATAAAGATTTAGCTTGTTTACAGAATAAGCACAGGTTCTTTTTAATCGCACAAACGTTATGACATGTTGATATTTCTTTCACATTTTGAGATAATTACCTATCCCTCTGCAAAAGCAAATTACGATGCACTAAGCCATATCATAGCCAAAGTCATTATGTACACCATAATCATTAAAACCGATATGTAGGTATAAAATAGTACATCAAACTTTCTACATGCAAGTTTCGTCGGCCTCATGCCAAAAGGGCACTAATAGTGTACAAAGTCTATGGTGTTAAGGCCCTTTTGGAATAAGGCCGACGGTTTCTAGATTAGATAATGTTTTCACTAGGTGGTGAACTAGGACTGAGTGCACAGGTTATTGGTGTTACATTCCTGTTCTAATTTGTGGAATGATTCCCATGATATTGCCTGTTTTTTAAACAAGCACTAATCTTGTGATTCACCCAACATTTCACAAGGCCAATTAACACTGCTTTCCCCATGACGATTAATCCGGGAAGGGGGTGGGGGGGGGGGGGTGCATTCCAGAGCATTAGCCCCGTATGCACAACCCTGAGATAATGTTGGACATTCATGAAATTACACATTAATGTGTCCATATTTTAGTGAAAAAAAGCACAATGAGCAAATACACAACTGTCACTTCATATCATTCAATGTGTCCTAAAATGGAGAAGATTTTCCAACATTACCCTTCATTTCCCCATATGAGTCATGTGAAAGCATTCCTTATTTGAGAGGCATGCAGAGTCATCTTATTATGTTCCAGAATTTCTGCAGCTTATGTCACATGTTCAGAAGATATTGAGCTAAAAATATACAAAAGCCTGGTTTGAGACAATGGTATTACCCCCTTTTAAACCCCTTGTTAAGTTCAAAGCTGGCATCATCAGTGCAGCTGTTTATAAAACAGGCATACACAGTAAACTTGGAAAAAAATGGCCTTAATTCTTAAAAGTTTCAGAGTTTCAGAGTTTAATAGTCAAGAATAACATTTTTCCTCTGGTGAATTACTCAACATGAACAAGGTTTCTCTGCTAACAATATCACCCAGGTCTTGTTACAGACATGATGTGAGAGACTACTTGACTCACACTAGCTTAAAAATGTTTCAATTTGATTGGGAATATGGCTGTAAAAATGTTTCATGTTCTGTTCTTCTTCATACTGTGTCTTAATCAAAATATGCTTAAATATTTCTTACCATCATTTTAAGTTTAAATTGTTGCAAATCACACATTAGAAGCAGACAAGGGAGCTAGCATCATCAACAATGTAACAGTAACAAACGAGAAACAAAAATAAGAGTGCAATGGGAGTCAAGGGGTCAAAGGTTGACTGACCAGCATTAATCCACCCAACATGCCAAGGACTGGTGCACTCATGTCCATACTGGGAGCATGGCTGAAGTTCTCTGACAGGTATTTGAAGGATCCTGCTGCTCTCTCCAAGTAATAGACAGCCTTGGAAGCACCCTCCTCTGTGGTACGATCCTGAGAAAAGAGAAGCAAGACGAAAAAAATGATATCAGATGTTATAATCCACTGTCTTACCTCATAATCATCGGGGGGGGGGGGGGGGGGGGTCATTGTGCAAATAAGATTTGTTACAGTGCACTCCAGTAATAACAAAATCCTTGGTGACTGGCGTTTTTCTTTTGTCATGTCGAAATTGCATTATAACCAAATACTGGGAACGAGGAATGTTTGCATGCATTTTAATTTTGCGAATTTTGCGAGTGCCAAGATCGCGAAATTAAAATGCACACGAAATTTCTTGTCTACGTTATATGCATTGAACGCCAGTGGCAATTCGCGTAAATTTCATGCCACAAAAAATGGCCGTCGGCTCCAATTCGCAAAAATTTCGTGCCGCGAATATCATGTAGTAAAGTACATAAATATATCAAATGATGATATTGGGATCTGAATTTTTACTTTGTTGCAACAAGAATTTTGTATTAACCAAGTTTGTTATTACGGGAGTGTGATGTACTCAGAATCTCAATTGTCAAAGGTCCATTTCTAATGAATGCAAAATATCAAATAAGGATTCACAAATACAAATAATAAGAATGTACACATAGTTGAAATTAAGTCAGCCCTGGCTCTTCTTCATGATCTGGAAAATTGATTTTCTCACCAATACAACAAGACCATACAAGTCACAATAGGTCCATTTTGGTTTAAATGACTATGAAATAAAGGGTATCAGCAATCTTAACTGTTCATCACATTTCCACACATTCCTATCACAAGGGCACTCTATAGTCAACAAATCAAAATGCTCCACTTATATCATTTTGATTTAGCAAAGTAAAAGATTATAAAAAGATTAATTTGTCATTCTCTGCATCAGTAAGAATGTTCTGCATGGTTTGATGAACATATGCAACTGCCTAGCTCTTTGGAAAGCTCAAATATCTGATTCCATCATATCTTTCGGAACAGAGTAAATGCTTAAATAGTCCTATTTCACAGAACTGCATTTCATTGGTCTGTCATAATACAACTCCTGGTTCAGCACACACTTTTCAAAAACAATTTCAAGGCTTTAATGGAGCATGAAATGGAACTGAAAATTACAGTCACAAAAGGAGTTGGCACCCACTCAATAATGTTCAAAATTTTCATTTTATAAGTACAGTTTATACTTTTTTTTTTTTTCTCACAACTTCTCATGAGATGAGAGTTGATTCTTTGGTAAGAGTAGAGTTGAAATCAAGTATTCAAGATCTACTACAGAGGATGCTGGATTGAAGAAGAAGAAAAACAAACAAAAACAAGACCTGACCATTGAAATAATGGTCACAAGTTCACCAAGCACTGTAGATTTTGCAGCACATTTCATCATGTTCAATCAAAAGCAAGGGAAATCAGCTTTATTACAAACCATACTATATTCCTACCACCTATAAGAGTTATTCACACTAATGCTCATTGTTGCTTTTGTTACAGGTTGATGTTGTTCTTTTTGTATTATCACTATTATTGGCATAATTATCATCATCATTATCATTACCATCATCAATTTTATCTTTCTATCTATCCACTTCAACTATCATTGTAATTGTTACTATTGAGATAAATTACTTTGCAATTCTTTACATGGTGATACAAATGATCATGGTAATATTTTGTTGAGTTTTTAATACTCTCCTTTCCATTACTCTCTCTTTCAGCAATCTTTGTACTCTTTATTGTCCATGTAGAAATACTGTAATGCTATGAAGAAAAATGTAGTCATTTTTTCAACGTCCACTGGTAACTTGTAGACTTGTCTGAATAATTACTGAAGATTCAATCTGCTACATTTCACCCTCCTACGTCACTTATTCACAATAAACTGATCAATGCCAAAAATCTCCTGTCACTATTTTACAATGCCAAATACGCAGAGGCCTGATATTCAGATTCATTTCATTTCTAATTCAGAATCCATGCACATTTCCAAATCACACACTATTGTGAGGTTTATACAGCAAACAGCGGCACTATTGGGTATGCATGGGTATACCATAAAACCAGAAACATTTGCGGCATGAATATTTCGCGAATTGCCGACCACGAAAATCTTTTTACTATACTATATACACTTGCATTCATGGCACTATGTAGACGAAGCTTTCATATCCACTTTACTTTTGGAAATCTTGGCTCCTCACAAAGTTCATGAAAGTTTTATGCATGAAAAAGTTTTTGGTTCTACAGTATTCATAGATCTATTAATCTCTAACTTCTTGAATTGAATGACCAACTTGAGTGATGTATCAGGGGGGAATTGATTTGATTTGCATAAAGGCTGCTACAGACATACTGAATAGGAGTGGAAGAACTTGTGGCAATGACCACAGATCTGATACTGTACTTGAAGTTAATACCCACGTTCACTACTTCAATAGGGGATTACTTGTATCCATCATGTACATCTTAAATTCAGTTTTAACCAAAGGTAAAAAAGAAAAAAACAACAAACAAACAAACATACACTTATGTCCAGTGGATGTAAATGGGAATAAGAGATTCTTCACTACACGGCCTTGTGTGAAACTAATAGGATACTGGGTAGGTAGCCAAGTCTGAAAATGTCAGGAGACAGAATGCAGACAGGCGTCTAAATGCCAGAAGTGAAGCAAACACCAGAGCTGTGAGCAGTCTGTAGTCTTCCTACACAGCTGCCCTCTTTACAAATGCACCTGCTTGCTCATAATGAAGTTGTTGGAGCTTCCTTTACACAGGACAAATCAGTAAATCTATTCTTCATATCAACTGTTTTCTAGGGAGAGTATCTTCAAACCATCAAACTTACAAATAAGGTTGATGAATTGATTTTTCAGACACCAATAGTCTGCTGTTGACATTACAGTCAGCATATTTCAATTGTCCACATTCTTTCATTAAAGAGTCAAGGAACTTGAGTAATTCAAAAGATTAAAAATCAAATAATGTCGATGAAAACATGTGAGACCTGAATGAAGACAGGCCTACATGGTATGTTTGATTAACGTGTAATTTGAAGCACGTACTGGGCAAAACAGCTCTTCTAGACACAATCTTATGGTAAACTCCATATTTTACACTTTATTTTTCTTGAGGCTATCGGATACAAACAATTTGTGGTTCAGAAGAATTCCTGGCTTAAAATCCCATGTCTCTTCGGATACAGCAGACAATATTTTCTGCATGCTCGATACAAAGGAAACTTCATTTCCCATGGCCTAAATTCTGTCTCACCCTCCCTATTTTGCACAGCCCCTGACAACTTGCCAATTTTAGAAGGCACTCTTAGGAGCATGCTGTTTGGGCTTACAACAACAAAAAATACCAGGGGTTTATCAATTCCCGCTTCATGAGTCACATAGGCTGTTATATCTTATACCTCAAGAACCATTTAAATAGGATATTTGTCATTTGAATCCCAGCTACGGTCCAATTACTCAAATGACACAAGGGGAGATTAGTAATAGGAACCCGCTGCATCAAAGTCTCATCTCCCGAGTTTTCACAGATACATGAAAATAACGAGGGTGTTCTCTTAATGTCACAGAGAGAGAGAGAGAATGCCAAAATGGCATAATTGATTGTCTCTATGATTTGAGCTGACGATAAAGATGATGGGGGGGGGGGGGGGCAGGCTAAATTTTTGTCCCCTCTGATATCAAAACACGAGCAGCACTGTACAGCAGCACATTTTGCAGAGCAGCATTATCTATGTATGACATGAGAGATAGAAGAAAAAGTGTGGATGATTACACTGGTATCTAGATCACATGGTGTAAGTATCCAAGAACTCATCTGGGAAGATTGGTTGACTGATGCCTCAAGTAGAAAAGAGGAAATGAACCAGACTCGGGCATCATATTTTTTTTTTTCTACAAGGGATGAGATGAGAAGTAAAATGCTGCGCAAGTGGGTTCTTGCTCTATTTGAATTCCAAATTATGTTGGGACATGGATGGGAGAATGGTATGATCCATGGTATGATATGTTCCCTTCGCTGCATACAGCAACAGGTCATATGACCATGCACTATACACACAAGCTCAGGTATTCATGGCATTATCATGGATACTTTCATTATGAATTATTTGAGTGCAGATTACATCTGAAATGAAGAATGAGAACTTTACATTGACAACAATCCTCCTATCTATGGGATGACAAACTGAGTGCATAGCAAGTTGATGGCAGCATCATGCATTGCACACAAAATACTCAAAGAAAGAACACACTAATTACTTGATGTAAATGGTTGATAATTAGTGTTTTAACCAGAAAAGGTAAAAGTGTGGCATCCTGCTCATCTGTTCTTACCTGTTTTGCTCCAATTTGGGTAAAGAGAGCTGCAATGTTGAATAGCACACTACCTTTCTCAAAGGCAACAGATTTCTGAATAGATGGGACACCAGTCAATGCATCATACCTGCAGAGACAAGAAAATAATTTTGATATGATTCAAGCATAACAAGATGAAAGGAACACTGCACTTTAGTCAAGTTATTGTTGATGTGATTCTTAGCATAAATGAAAAACACTTATGATCAGGGCACACTCTTCCCACATTATAAACATTATCAAGCTTTTATTAACATACTTTATACTGCCCCTATGGAATATGTGTACAATTTAAACATCATGATTACTGCACTTCAGTGTTATACAGCATCTCATTAAAGTTGAATGAATTTGGGGTCAAGTCATTGATACATCTGCTAGTATTCCTATGAATAATGTATAATCAATTGCAGTTACCATAGCAATGACAAGGATCCTTACAAATGATCAGTTATTACACAGACCAGTCTGCAACTATAGTAACTGCAAATATTGTGCATTACTTGTAGTAAACTGCATCATAAAAATGCATTTGTGGTAAAAACCGGATGACCTGTAACTATACAGTACTACCAGTAACAGTAATATAAACCAGTTTGCAGTTAGCAATGGTCCAAATTACCTCAAATTCTTAAACAAAAACAGTTGCAAATCTACTTGCTATTATGCCATTAAGCTCCCTTGAATGTTCAGGAATATTCTTTCACTGCAGTGTAAAGAATCTATTTAGGCACTGTCCATGATTTTGCTTATCACAACTCCATGTGTTGTCTCATTATTTTGTTTTTCTCAGTTGACCTTCATCTGTTCAAGCATAGAATACAACTTCAAACTGGCTTATAAACACGCTGATATAATTCTGTAAGATTTTTCCGTGGCTTGTCAACCACAGGGGAAAAATAGTCTGCCAGTCAAGAAATATTAAAGACTGCATAGATTTTTGTGTCAACCAAACCAAAATCATGAGTTCTGCAATACTGATGGACTGATTGTGCCTGAACACATCATTTCCAAACAATCTGTATCTGAGTCTCCATTCTACCAATGAATCAACATGGGATGGCAGGCTCACTTTTCTAAAACTGGCTGCAGGAAATAGTAATATTCCAAATTCACTTCTTGTACAATTTACAGGGGAAAAAAATCAGTCATCTTCTCCAGAAAGAGGACGATAAAAATCATCTCTCATCATAACAGATGTGCCCTGGCATTTTTATGAGTTTTGCAGGCTTTCTATCCAAAATTTCATCCAAGAAAATTTGATATGTTCCTCTTAGAGACATTGTCATGATAAATGCAAACTGACCAATACATTATAAATCACATTACCGACAATTTATTGAAAACCCAAATGCACTGTCATCAGGTATAAAGCTGAGTTATAGAGTCAATATGTATTGCATTTCCAGCTTTA
Source organism: Diadema antillarum (assembly GCF_040938485.1). Classification (NCBI taxonomy): domain Eukaryota; kingdom Metazoa; phylum Echinodermata; class Echinoidea; order Diadematoida; family Diadematidae; genus Diadema; species Diadema antillarum. Next base: position 300,483 of record NW_027270917.1, read on the forward strand.
TAAAACTGTCCAAGTTTGCCTCTCATATTAATTTGCTTCTTCAAAATACATTGTATAATAATTGCATTTGTGAGAAATCAAGAGAAATATCATGCCTAATCCAGTATAAGTCAAACAACTCTAATTTTCCTTTTCAGAACTACAATAATGAAAAAAAAAATACTGACATTAAATAAACTTGGCAATACCTAGTAAGATTGATATTGAGGCAAATAAGAACTGGCTGCGGTAATGGGATTCAGTCTCAAAGAAGGAGATAGAAAAAGAGAGAAAAAAGGAAAGACAAAGACAAAGAGAAAATGGAAAAACTATATCATCAAAACTGATAGATTTGCTGTTCCAACCTTTGTTGAAAATGGGGAAATAAATGTTGTTCGTTTGTTGGTGGGTTTTTTTTTTTTTTTTGGTTTTTGTTTGTTTGTTTTGGGGTTTATTAACATGGCCTGAGGAAAATAACTACATTACTTCAAAATAAACGACAAATTAACACAAACAGCCTAGATGACTTGATTGTCTCTCTGTGAACACAAACAATGTTGTAAAATTTGGACACTCTTCATGAAATCAAACTTCCTACATAATTAAGAGGGATGCGTTATCTACATGATATCTTTCTTTTTCTCTCTTATATATTAAATCAAACTGGAACATAATATCTTGTCTGTTGCCATGCTGCAGTAGATCTCCCTTAACTCTCTACACTCCCTTCGAGTGAACATCATTATAAGGTCACGGGTTTCTGAAATTAAAATCTTGATTCATAGAGTGTTTTGTGGAGACATTATATAATCATAACAATGATCATTATCATCATCATAAAAATATTGCCATAACAATGATTATTATATGTCTCCACATATCGTAGAGACATTATTATCATAACAATCTAACAATCTAAGGGTGTGTTTATTCAAATATTTTCTGAGGCAAAATCATGATCCTAAATATGTTTGAGACATTTTCGGGCGATAGATAAATGCAACTGTATTTTCAAATGTGTTTAGATACGCCCATATGAAATGCCATTCAAAGGGCATTTTAAAATGTGTTTGAGACCACGATCGCCTTTCTGAGAGTAGATAAAAACAATGCTGTCTTGAAACACGTTAATATCTCTGAGCTGCCCAGGTCAACTTTCAGCTGTTTCCCATTGCGGAGAAAGCATGGCCATTTGTGTTTTCTAACACCCACTGTTTGTGCATGAATGATGAAGGCATGTTTAGTCTCACCTCCCTGATGGTACACAGTTGACCTCTACTTCCCAGGTCAAACAGAACAGAGCAATTGCGCAGTGACAGCACTTGAATAATGATTATATGATGTAGATAAAGCGGCACCCTGAGAATCACATTTCAAACCACATTCATATGAAATACGTTTTGAAACGTGATTCTCTCTCTCTCTCTCTCTCTCTCTCAAGTTCGATGAAAGCAGCCCTAATCTGGTAAAGACTCCCACCCTTCTGATTATTCTTTAAAAGCCTGGTTGCATGGGGATGCCATGGCGTGGGAATGCCGGCTTAGCTCGGATATTCTAAAATTCCTGTAATCAATACCATTATAACTGATCTCTGTGTAAACTGTACACACACGGCCAGAGAATCTCAATTGGAGTCAACTCTTATCGATAAGCATACACATCAATGTACATATTCGCAGACCGGCGCTATTCGTAGGTTTTTCAAATTTATTCCGGTGAGCAGCAAACAAAGTGGGCCACGTATGAATCCCCACACTACTGTGTCTTTAATGGTGAAAACGACAGTAATATGTAGATGGTCAGTGTGTTTCAGTTGTTTCAGAGTTGCTCTTCAGAAAATGATTATCTCAAATCAAGTGACTAGATATTGCCCATATGTACATGTAAAAAACTGAATATAAACTTTAAAAATTCATACAACAGATAGCACACAGATATACTGTAAAACATGATATATTCGCGGCATGAATTTTTCGCGAATTGGAGCCGACGGCCTTTTTTGCGGCATGAAATTTTCGCGAACTGCCTCTGGCATTCAATGCATATAGTGTAGACAAGAACTTTCGCGTGCATTTTAATTTCGCGAATCTTGGCGCTCGCGAAATTCGCGAAATTAAAATGCACGCGAAAATTCCTCATTTTACAGTAATGCCATTTAGTTATCATAAATAACTTTTCTTGGTAACATAATGATGAGAATACAATCTAACTCTGAAGAGATGACTCTGATGTTGTATGGCATCCAAGGTTTACCAGAGGTGTCTACCCCGTCTGGGTCACCTTAGCGATGGCTCCAATGCGGGAGCTAGGTGGCCATGTTCTCTCCTGCACAATCCCATCCATACAAAAGAATGAAACCAGGCACAACAGGCATGCTCCACTCCAATGGGTTTGGCAAAACATCTCATCAAAAAGGGTTCCCACAGCCTCAATAACCCACAATTCAACTTTTCTTTCAGGCTAGACTGAATATCTCACCACTCGATGTGGCCTATCGCTTCATGCTGATTGAGTCATCATGTCTACAACAGGCGCTGCATTCATTTATCACAACTTCATAATCAGCAGTCTTGCAATTCTGCTGTTTGAAGTTTCCTGCATATGTCACTGGCTAAATCCGCTCCCCAGGACAAATGATTTATTAAAGCAGCCCATCGTAGGTTCTGATTAACATTAACAGCAGCACAGGGAGATATTCACTGTGCCCTGAATTTCAACATTTTCTCTGGCATATATGTAGCATATACAACTGTATGCTTGAAATTACTGATCACTGATGCAAAAATGATGCCCAGTAAGAGCTCATCCAGGTTGAAACTAGCTGAATATTATACAAACTCATAGCCCATTGCTACAACCAGGTTGGGGGGGGGGGGGGGGTTACACAGAACAACTTCTGATCGCTGTTGATTTGAGAAGCCGGCTTGATTACAAACTGTGCTGAAGGAATATGAACTTTGATGTCAGCAATACACCACATTACAACCAAAATCAAGATACATTTGTAGCTCATTATTTACAAGGCAACAAATATCCTCAAAACCTTACATATACCACACACAAGCCTTACCTTGACAGAATAGTTTTCCATCTTTAAAACTTGTCTTACATCAATCAAGACATCCATACATGTAGGTGCAAGCCATACTCAAGTGATGTCCATGATGTGCTCACTACAGAAACAATATTCAATCTTGATATCAGATATTTAAACTTTCTTTACATCAAGGCTCCTTGGTTTTTAATGTAAATGTACTGTAAATCAAAGCTTATGTGAATTTAGGCACTCTCACAAAATTTCATAGAAGCAAGCTTCTCTCATTTCTAGTTGACATGATTTCTTACTCTGAAAAAACAAACCCATATACATGTTGATGGATAACTCTACATTCAATGTTTAAAATATACATGTGTCAGTTAATTACGGAGCAGCAAGCAAAGTTACACTTCTAACTCCATTGATGCAAATCTTCTTCCTAGCTCACTGCTGAACTCAACACTGATAAGGACACTGATCTCCATTCGTAATACCTTCCTTGTGTCTACCATGCCAACCCTAAACTACAAAATGAATAGATCCTACTCATACTAAATCTGGCAGGTAGTATGAATGAGGGATACTTTTGATAGAAATTGGAAATGTAGCCTGTTTAATGTGCAAAATGAATGATTTGGGTCTCATAAAACATATCATAATCATGTGACCAAATTACCAACTTTCATTTGTTGATGTTACCAGCTACAGTAGAATGTCATGACTTGCTTAATTTTGTTAATTTTAATGCTATTTCACCATTCTGTTGTCTTTTTTATACTGTCAAAAAAGGTCATTTTAACTGAAGTCTATCAGTCTGTTAAGATGCATTTTCAACATGATTTCTTTATGCAAACCACTACAAACTCAATAACCCTAAACTATACAAGGTAAACTACCTTTACACTTAGTATCGACACATTAGGGCACCAAAGTGTTTGTGCAATGTATTTTTAATCATGCTGTATCAATGATTATTCAAGAGGACATGGCAAATCTAATGAATATTCAAGAGGGCATGGCATATCTATCTCAAGGCAAGATTCACTGAAAAGAAATTGGTTACAAAAACAGCAGTGACATGCAGAAAAAGATGTCATGAAAAGTTAGGTATTAGGCCTCATGCCAGATAAGTTTTGATCTTTTTAATATCTTTGAATCACTTCAAATATGACATTGTTTGGGTACATGGGCAGGCAGGCCTCTAGTAGCTTTTGTGACTGCATCTCATGTGTTTTGCTTGATTTTATCACAAAATAGCATGAGAGCAATTTCTTTCTCTTAGCATTACAACTCTTTTGTGTCTCTCTTCTAAATCTACATATATTATGTATATATACATGTAATGATGCCTTCTTTTTCTTGGATTCATAACAGCAAAGTTTTGTTAGACTTCATATTTGTTAAAAAAACCAACCTTGAAAAGGAATTCTAATCATTTGATATTATATTAAGTACAAGGGAAGTAAATACAAACACTCAAAGGTTCATACAGTTTTCAGCATTGGACCCTTGGCAAACTAAGGCACTTGATGTATTTGCACTACACAATCGTATACACAATGGAAATACTGTGTTGTATATTTGTGATCATTAAACCATATCTGCATGAAACATTCTGTAGCTGCTCCCATATATTTCATCTGCCCACACCACACAGGTCGTGTGCATATTTGATAAGGGATTATGAATAGAGAGCAGCCAGGTAGAACACTACAGAAAAGACTCACTGACATACATGTAATGGCACTCCCAAGTGCATTAGGCTGTTTGACTTTGCTATGAGTATGACTGAGGGCTGCACAATGGAAATAAAAGACATTCCAGCTTGTCACAAACATTTGGTGGCTAGGACTCATCACGTATCAATAACACTTCCACAATAGCATTAATCCAAGAAAAATATCCACATAGCTTTGTTTGATATACAGTACATAGTCTTTTTACTTTCATTTCCTTCAACAAATACTCATATGTGATACAGCTCTATACCATTTTCCACTCTATTTTTATTGGGAGGAGAAGGATTGGAGAAGGCTACAGCACTCCAGGATAGGGCAAAGTGCCTGGTATTAGACAACAGTGCACAAACAGGGCTGCACTTGACATATTGACAGTGAGGTACCACTTACATGGTAAGATTCATCGCCTGAGAATTTACGAGAATTCCTCACAAGTCACACCATGACCCTAAACTTTAGGAACAGTCAACACATGTCAAATAGTGGTGAAGACAATTAATCATCAGTTAGAAATCAAGAGACTAGTCAAGATAGAAGTATACTCAAAGAGACACCAAGCCATGAAAAAAAAAATTGTTTGCTTTCGTTATTTTGCATAGTTATAAGACACAGAGTTTTACTTACACACATTCCTGCCTCTTCAATGTCAAGAAGACAATGAGTCTGCAACATGCAGTATGTAGGTCAAACTGTATCTTTCTGTTGTTTAGTTTATCATCCCATTTCTGCAGATGTGACATCAGAGTAACAGTGTTTTATCTGATCTGAACTTTCATACTTAGAGAGGAAAGATTGATTCAAAGTAGAATACAAATGTTCTGTTTGAGGGAATCTGAGGATGCTGATACTGTGGTCTCTAATAAACTACATAATCTTAGCAGAAAAGAAGACTGTGTCCATGCGCCTTACTGTAAAACATGTTATTTTTGTGGCATGAAATTTTTGCAAACTGCAGCCGACAGCCTTTTTACCGCGTGATTTTGTTGCAAAGTGTCTCTGGCATTCAATGCTTATAGTGTAGACAATAACTTTCCTGTGCATTATAATTTTGTAAATCTTGGCTCTCGCGAAATGAGCGAAAGTAAAATGCCCTCCAACATTCCTCCTTTTACAGTACCTCTTTACGTACAGTTTGCATTTTGATTTGATCATACTATCTTGTATTTTACATTTATTATATGTAACAATTAAATTTGAGTCAATATTTATGACATACCATGGATTTTACTATATTGGGAATCAAGATTCAGTTCAGAATGGATAGCTTTGTGCAGCTTTGCATATTCAGTGATGCATGTCAACGACAAAATATATTTTACAATGTAGGTGACCTGTGGTAATCAAGGCCTCTCCACACAGGCAGAAATGTTGATGAATTCAAACCAAACTTGAACTTTGAAAATAGAAAAGGGCATTGTAAATAGATTCGGTACAAACAGAGTTGGGAGTAGCTCAACCCAAAAGAGCCAATTCAACTGAAAATAAGTGCTTTTCACCAAATTCAAGTTATCACCTTATGTTGTTGGTGGGGTTTTTTCCATGCAAGTACCTACTGTGCAATGACCAGTTTTCAGATCACAGAGAGTAAGGTGGCTGTACTTAAAAACCTACAGTGTTGTAGTCAGTTATCAGGTCTACACTTACAGTACAAACACACAATGTTAAAGTCAGTTATCAGGTTTGGGAGAATAAGTTTCAAACAGAGAAAGCAATTTGTATGAGTGCTACACCCTCTAAAGATATATACCATAAGTCTCCTAACTGGTATACAAACTATAGATATGACGTTACTTGTAGCCAAAACTCAGCAAGCGATACTTTTGATTTAGTCAGTCTCAGTATGTTTGTCAATGTTATTTATATACTTGTGCATCTAAGACAGGATACACAGATAAAGCACAGAAATCTCTTTCCTTTTTCTGAATATGGTAAAAGGATAGAAATTTTCACAAGGTAAGATTGATGCCAAGGCAGTTCAAATGAGTAGCTACAGGCTTGGCGATACGGTGCAATTAACTCGCCAGAAGCTTTCGCCCTTGATGCCTAATTTGCATAAAGTAAACAACTTGTTTACAGAAAACCGCTAGAGAAGTGTTGCAGGACAATCGCAATATCTCGCCTCAAAAACCCATCAATGCTGAAATCTATACAGCAAATTAAAGGGGAAACTATTCTCTAACTCGCAATATCAGTTACTTTGGATTTTATTGGGGGCAAACCTGTAAAAATAATGTCAAGCGTAGCTGTTATGAATTCAAAAGCTTTGGCGTCTTTTCTACTCGCAGCGTTAACTGCACCGTGTCACCGGGCCTGGTTATGGTAACATGTACATGAACCTCACAGGGTGTCAATTAATGCTCTACACAAGCTCCTACATACATATGTAATATGTCATCAATTGCTTTATTCTTTATTCTCGGGGCTCTGCTTTGAAAGAAAAAGACCACAACTTTTAATACTGTAAGTCACAATTCATGTTGAGAGATAGTAATAGCCTACTTCCCACTAAAACTCCTACCTCTACTGATCTAAAACCAGCCAACAACTCCAGCTTTCCAAATTCTCTTTGCATTGTCAGTGTTCAACAAAAGTTGGAAAACCATGAAAGTCATATAAACTGTAAGTCTCATTGTAAAACATAGTTTGAACAAGGGTGACTGGTATGGTATGCAGGTTAGTAGAACACTAAAATGATAAAGTGGCAAAATCAGTTTTGCTCTATCAAAGTAGGAGTTTCACATAGAATGCATAGTTTGTCTGTTGACTAGAGGAAGGAATAAAAATGCATAAGAGAGACCCTCATATCATACATATCCATCTTTCCTGGTCTTTCTAAGACCAATCATTTTTCATCCTGCTCTCTCCAGTGCCACCTTTAATAATTCTCTCAGCAATAGCACACCATGAAGTGGGTAATCATATCATAAAAGTACATGGTTCATGGCCATTTGCACTTTATCTCTCCCCCCCCCCCCTCTCTCTCTCTCTCTCTCTCTCTGTCAAATCTACAGCGTTAAGCCTTTAATTCACTTGGACAAACCTAATACAGCAATAATACTTATTCATAAATATAGTGCATGCTAATCATAGATTTGATCAAAAGGATTGCATCAGTTTGAGAGGCAAAAGGGTGTAAATGACACACAAGATACTGCCACTCTACTTTTCACAGATTGATATATCACTGGATGCTGAATTGATGGCAGTGTTCCCAAGTGGTTTCCTTTCTAAGCTGGATTTTTGGCCTACATTATGTAACAGAGTACAATCCCCTGGGCCTGATTCGTGAGCTGGTAAGCTGATAACTGCTGGCTAAGTATAGTGGAGACAGACCCTGCAGGTCAGGTAATACTAGCTCCCTCCCTCCCTCCATCAACTAAATTGTTCCCTCAGTTTATTGTGCCCTTTAGTGTTTCACCTTGATAGCAGCATTTCAAAGCAGTCTGTTGATGAAATAAAACTCTCATGACCCACATTTACAGTTTCTTTCTCCTCCCCCACCCCTTTCACATGATCTATTTAACTATTTCCTACACATGTTTATCATACAAATTACAATTGTATGTAAATGACCCTAGTTGTAGCATGAGCCATCACAAACTGTCAGTACTGTCAAAGTGGTTATTTTTGCGCTCCGCTGTGTGAGATGAAGGTTTTTAGTATTTTATTGAATTTTTGTCTTTAATTCTGCGAAATCTAGACATTTATTAGTGGAACATAATGGCATGCAAAAATATTTGCATGTTGTTATTTTTGTGCTGGTTTCTGGTCACATAAAATGCGAGAATATTTCCACACTGCAAAAATTTCCCTGTGTGAAAAGGCACTTTCATTAAAATATAGGGCCGAGGCCTGCTTCTCTGATGGATAAGAATTGCCTTACAAGACCAGCAGGCAATAGGCACCTAACAATACTGGTACTTTGTACTTTATATGAGGTACACACACCCCCACTGCAACACCTTCAGTTAGTACTATGGAGTTTTAATCCACAGTTGTTGTTGTTGTATGTTTTTTTACCAGTTTGATTCAGGCCAAAGCACTATGTTAGCATTGTACAGACTTTCACTTTACCTCACCTGCTTTGATTCCCATACCTAACCAGACACAAATCTCTTTTCAATGCGGTCACTCTTGCATCACAAAGGATGCATCTATTGTTGAAGAGAAACTCTGTGCATCACAATATGGCCCTAAACAAATGCACTATTGTTGGCTAAAGCCCTTCTCTTCCCTTCTAGCACAGAGTTTGATCAGACTGGAAGGAAGGAGCTGAAGTCATCATAAAATCAACTTTATTCTCTGGTCCCATGATCAAGGACATAGTTCATGAAATCATGACTTATACTCCATATATAATGCAAAAGTGTTTCTACACACTCTCTCAGTTCCTGTAGTGATGGAAATATTCTTCTTTTCTTTTCTTTTAATGTCAGTGTTTAGGGTTAGACAGATTAAACACAGTCATTTCTGGGGCTGCTCTACTGGTCGTCATTGTGTTTACATGTTCATGAAACCATCTGTGTGGGAGGCAACTTTTACCAAACCCATAAAGATTATGTTTCAAAGTTTCAAGACAAGGCACACAGCTACAGCTACAGCTATTAAAAGTGGTAGGTAGAAACAGCAATGTCAAGTTTCTGGACTTATTTTTTGCTCTTGATAGCTTTTAAGTATTTCCCATCAATCCCATCAATAATTTCTTCTTGACTTTCATACATACTGTTATTAAAAATCTAGTCTGTTTCAGTACATATTGTGGGTTTTTCATGAAGTTCTGCAAATCACAAAGACTTAAAAAAAGTTATTCATAAACATCACTGACTTGGGGGCATATCACCATCACAAACACTTGCTGCATCTGCATTTCAGCATCAATCATTTCAAGTGATATGAAACGCAAATCAGAAAAATATCTACTGTTGAAACACTGCAATAACTTTGAATCGGCACATAATGTAATACCTTGACTATTCTGATATCATTCAAGCAGAAGTAATGCACACAAAGCTCTGAGAAAGAAAGAAAAATTGTGAGGACATGAGTTGTACAGGTGCTGAAATCCTACTTTAGTGGATGTATACCCACACACACACACACACACACACACACACACACACACACACGCACACACAAATAATGATAATAATGGTTTTGGTAAATGCAAGGCTAAGTTTTGAATGTCTTTATTTTTATAATCTATATCAGGGGCCCGTTGCATAAAACTTACCGTTGAATTTCAATGGTAACTACCGTCAAAATTAGGCATAACAGCCAATCAGCATCAAGGATTCTAAAATTTAACAGCTAATTTGAAGACTTACCGCTAGAAAGGAGCGGTAAGTCCGGCGGTAAGGGTTTTATGCAACAGGGCCCAGATCTGATATACCTGACTCTATATGAAATGGAATGAGGAATTCAGACTCACAGGCCTGTTAAAAAAAAATGAGAGAAGCAACATCCTTCAAGATCTTTCTATCATTAGACCAATGTAGTGATTTGGCTTCAGTCTCCTGCCTTGCAGACTTCAGGCCCTGTAGACTGATAAGACCTGATCTAAACTGTTCTGTGTCAATACCTGGGTCTCTCCATACCAGCAATGGGCAATCCTGATGTTATCGTCAGCTGTCATGGCAGATGTCGGGCGTGTCCATGTTTGACTTGTTTTTAGGGTATTTACTCACAGATATGACATCACCCTGTAGTTAGTCCCCTTTTTATTGACTGTTGGGTAACACAACCTTTCATGTCCACAAAATGTGTAACATACTCATACATGTTTCCAAGTACATGGTTTATGTCAGGTAATCTCAGCTAAAGGAATTGATTTTGGAATATATCTTACAGAAATAAATGGTTTGTAAAGTAAACATTGTATCCTAAAAAATCCTCTCAAAATTCAAGTTATAACTGAAAGTATTGTACATGAGTACATGTCAGCTAAAATGATTGAGTCTCTGTGATTATTAAATTCACTGAAAGCAAAGATCTGTAGCAGTGTACTACATTTTTATTTCAATATTCAACAGTCTAAAACTAAAAACCAAACATGAAAGATGTTTGTCTCAAGTCTGATTTCATTAGGTGACATGAATTCTAAAAGCATTTACACAAGAGACAGCATTGCAGATTAACACGTGGTGTAAAACTACTTGATTAACAACTGATGAATGAACTATCCTTTGAATAATAAAAAGATTTCTCTCAATTCTGCTTTACTGCTTATACTATCAATCATAATTTCCACAGCTCTCATGCATCTTTCCCCTCATTTGTTTGAAATTTAGCTCCCATTTTGCTGGCTTGCTCCATCCCTGATGAAGCATCTCAAGTGTCTTGTACAGCTCAAATTACACTTTGTGGGTATCACACAGGTTGAGAGTGGAAACAGGGATCTCTTATGCACAGTGAAATCATGAATTATTCCACAATCTCAGGGTAGATCTCTCTACATTGCATCAGACTGACATATGTGTACCCATTCCCTTATCTTTGCCAATAGGACAACCAGTATAACATTTTAAATCCTAGCATGCATTGGTATGGCCTAGCTATTTAAAAGCTAAAGTAAATATACACTAGACTAACCTTTGTCATATAAACTCTATAAATCTTTATGATGTCACAAATTCCAATATCTATCATAAAATGAATAATACCTTATTCAGGAGCTCAAGGTTTATTCACTGCATATAGTTAGTATCACTCTCTTCACCAATGATGTAATTCTACTAGTATGTAATCTAAGCTGCACATTATGTATTTCCAATTACATTAAATAAATTGTAAATATTCAGAGTATTTATCTGCATTCTGGGGCATTTGACAATAAACAAAAACCCACCTACAGTGTATGTTGATTTCTTTTTACCTTTTTTTTTTTACAGCCTGAAAGAGATACATGAGGGAATTCACTGAATGCTGAATGCTAACAAACATGTTTGTATAAACAACATAGACAGCTTCAGCGAGAGGAGAGAGAACCCCTTCAAGTGAATCTAACATTAAGTGAAAAACTGGACAAGCACAGTACAGCTTGACAAAATCACAAGTAACTCGTAAGAGCCTAACAAACATGCATCAGTATAAAGTCACACTGAAGTATTTGACAAAGAGACTCCAGCATACTTGTACTAACCTGGAAACACAAAAGCAGGACATATTGTATACTCTGCCTCCTCATCGTTGCCATGCCAAAATAATCCCACTCACCACTGTTTGGATCAATATTGACTGTTCAAACTCCTAGATAAACAATGTACTGAGCTTTTTAAGAATGCATAACACATGAACCCTTCAACCATAGTAAACTATTATCTCTTGGGTGTAACTTATAGTTTATGCCTCCTACCTGATGTATTTACCAGTGCACAAAAACTATGATAAAGAGAAGAAAGAAAAATCCCAACTTTTATAGCGACACCATCATCAGCATGTTCCCTCCTCTGTAATGGATAAAGAAAGGATGAGACTATTCCATTTATATCATCTTGTGAAACACTCACCAGTGAAAGTAGATGCCTACATTCCTGTCAGGTGGGAAAAACCTGTTCTCAACAAAATAGAGCTGGTTGTAATATTCCATGAGTAACTCAACACCTTCATCATTCCTTTTGGGTGTCCGTATTGACTGCAGATGATGAGAATGTGAGAGAAATATTGAATACTCAGTAGAAGAATTTGAAGCAACAAGTGAAAAGTGAGAAAGGAGTGATATTGAATTTACAACTTGGGGTCAGGTAAGAGGGTATCTCTCTACTTGATGTGAAAACAAACAGATACTATTAAATGGGCAACAAAATCATCAACAGATCATTTTACAGTTTAGAATTGTGCATAATTACAATGTGAGTATACAGACATTTAGAGAAGACCAGGGAATTTATAAACATTACAGGACACATCCACAGTCTTTTCAAGCATCTGGCTTGCATTCATATCTGAAGTTCAAAAGTTCAATCACAACAGTACAGCTATCTAGACTCCATTTTCTAAGAGTTCAATTTTATCAGAATTAGTTAATCAGTAGTCAATTAATAAATAACTTGTAGATGTCACTACATGAATTCCACTCTGATAGGAAACACTATCACTGCTACAATTTGAATTCTGGTAATTATATTTTGATGGTATTTCCTTTTCTTGAAATTTTGGTCAACAGTAGATCATCTAGTTAAAGCACTGATGGCTATCATTCTCAAATCAATGACAGGTACAGTATATTTGCAAAAACATACAAACAAAGAAACTGAAAGTACGTCTCAAAACAGTATCGTAAACACATCACTTACTTGTCTGAGTTCTGAAAATTCCTTGATCTCATTCTGAAATTTCTCCCCATCTGCACTGTAATGCTCTGATATGTAATCCTGCAAGAGAAAAATAGAAGGCCATTGGCACATTTGCACTGACTTCTGATATAAAAGTATTTCAAGGCCAATATGTACATGTTTATAACTATCAGTACACATATTATCTTACAAGCTGAGAACATGCAAGCAGGTATATCATGCCACTGATTTTATCATCACTCTGAGGATAATTGGATCCATAAAAGGTGTCAGAAACAGTTTGTATTGTGGATTACCTCCTTGTTCGCATGCAATGCCCTAGTGGGCTATTTCAAAGATTGCCATACCATTACCAATTATATCACATCATTTTCATACTGGATATGATGAACAAGTTCAGGGGAAATGGGGGTATGGTAGATATATTCAGCCTCAAATGATGCAGCTTTCCCTAGCAACACATCATTTCAGCAGCTGATGCCATGATGCATAATTCTGCAGTTAATGAGCAACTGAAGAGGTTGACTTGACAAGCTGTTAGTCCAATCAATTAAATGGGTGGATGGGGAGGGGGCTGCTCTCACACAGATGATATTCATGTCACATAAACATCTCAAGCTGTTAAAGAAATCCATCTACCTAATTGATATAACACATTATTCACATCAACACAGTGGGACTGCATAATGCTCTACAACTTTGACAGATTGCATTTTACCAGTCTACAATATGCAATTATCTTTCTAGACCTCCCCTCTCTTTATACCATAACCAGCCACAAACATTCATATGTAGACAGTGAGTAAGATTGGAAGAGTTTGAACCATTTTAAAATGTGTATAAATATAAAATAAAACAAAAAAGGAATAATTTGGAATTTGTTGACAAAACTGAAGTAGCGGTAAAGACTCCACTAATTAGGTGATACGCTATCAGCGTATCACCTATTGTGATTGTCAAAATCTCTCTTTATTAGGTGATACGCTTTTAGCGTATCACCTATTGTGTTTGTCAAAATCTTCCTTTCTTTCTTTTTATTCTTCTTTCTTTCTGGCACATTTTGTGTCGTGAATATCTCAACATTGACATGACGGAATAGCATGACATTTTCAGTCAACATGTCTCATGACAATATCTAGCCACAATAAGGTTTTCATGACAGTAACGTATCTATGACGTCATCTAGGCGCCATTTTGTGATTTTCGGACATGTTACATGATCGATCATAACTTCATAACTAAAGGACATTTCCGTATCATTTTCGGTAGACATAAAGTTCAGGTCACGCTCAATCTTACTTTGTAATGCTAATTACCAAAGACATCTTTACGCGCGCGTACGCGCGTGTCAAACTTTTTAAAGGCTCAAAACAACTTCCCAATGGGAAATCTCGAAGTTTCAGACAATTTTAAGCGTTCCGCGCATTCGCGTCCGTCCGCGCATTTCCGCGCGCAGTGCGCGTAAGCAACATGAAAATGCACATTTTTTGACAGATTTGGATTCCTGATACATTAAGTAACAATATCCAATGATTTCCGATCAATTTCGACCTATAACAAAGGAATGCGCTGGCGTCAAAGTTGAAATTTTGTGTGCGCGTCTATGTGGAAATATAGCGAAAAACATGTCTTTGTTTATTTCGCCATAGCTCTTTAAAACGTCAGGTGACCCTATGATTTTATTGCATATTACAAAAGCATATGAATTGAAAATAACGTTTCAAGTATCAATATTTCCCTAAATACATTATGACGTCATCGTATCATCATCTGAAATCAAAAAAGTGGAATAAATTTTTTTGAGGTACTGTTTCTGACATTCATTTGCTCGTATCTCTGTTGTTTAAGCTCAATATTATCCCAAATTCAGATATGTTGTACTTTGAACATTTGCCTTTCAAGTCCATGTCATAGTTTTGAAATTTGATGACGTCATCATGCTTTAAATTGTGTTTAAAGGTAAAGACGCAAAATCGGACAAGTTTACGTGTTATGTCTATGGGAGGTGATTTTTTTTTAAACCATGCATTGACTTGACAACGTTTAAGCACCTTTATCTCAGCTGATTTTGCTTCATTTCCTCTGAAACTTATGTATGTTGTAGCTGTGACAATAAGCTGCAGTAATCATGCATTTTATTCTTTGAAATCTCCTCATGAGGTTGACAATTTTGCAATTTAAAACTGAAAATGAGAATGGAATGCGGACGAAACGATTCCTGATTCATCTTTCACGTACATAAGTTTACGTTCCTCTAATTTTCTCGTCGAGACGTATGGCCGAGTGGTTAGAGGCGTCGTCTCAGAAACGTGAGGTTGCACACGTACGGGTTCGATCCTCACAAGAGCAGGAAAGAAAATAATTATTTTTTTAATTTGTTTTTTCTTCAATGGAGTACTACACCTTCGTCCATGTAGAAGTCACGTTTGCATGTAAACACACCTATACGCACACACTCACACAGTATACCTTTGTTTTGCGTTGGAGACTGCATTACTTCGACTGCTGCAAAATTTTGCAGGCTGGGCTTTTCAAACTGATATAGTATATTGTAACAAAATGAAATTTGTTCATATCAATTCAGTAACACAATGTAGTCGTGGTTACTTTGTGCTGATTTATACATGTAACAAGTTATACATTGTAAAAAAAGGTATTTGCATTGTTCCTTTAAGTCAGTCTTCTGTATTGATGATTATTTGTCAATTAGTGGTTTTTGTGGAGTTTCAGATAGTGAAAAAAAGTATGGATGATAAGTGCAGCGATAATTCCTACAGTTAGTTCAAAGTTGTGTTACAGATGTTTGATACATACATTTAGCATTGTGTGTGTATATATACGTGTGTATACAGGTTGGCCATATGACACATTCTAGACAATTAATCTTAATTAATTAGCAAACGTGATCAGCTATGGAACTGAATATGGTACTAATGTATGATGTTAATGATTCTAATTAAACTGTGACGAGTTTAAAGGGATAGCATAACTGTGTGTAAAAATAAGGCAATTATAAGGAAATTTTAGGGGAATTTGATAACCATGCCTACAATAACTTCATACAGGTACTAATACCTGCCTCATATTGACGTGATAGATTGTTATGTCAACAGCAAACTGACAAGGTACGATGAATGTGTTATATATTGAACAACTGTCTTTCAAGTCCTTAACGTTCCCCATATTTTCTTGTCGAGACGTATGACCGAGTGGTTAAAGGCGACGTCTCAGAGACGTGAGGTTGCGGGTTCGAACCCCACAAGATCACGAAACAAAATACTTAGCTATTTTACTGTCTTTTTTCTTCAATTTTGTATTACATATTCGTCCATGTAGAAATCACGTTCGTATAAACGCACCTATACACACACACAGACACACACACACGCCATATCCCTCTTTTTTGTGTGTTGGAGACCACATTGCTTCGACTGCAGCAAAATTTTGCAGGTTGACTTTGTCAAACCGATCATAGTATGTAATGACGACGACGGAGGTGTTGTACTTTGAACAATTGTCTTTCAAGACGATGTCATTGTTTTGTAATTTGATGACGTCATCACACTGAAAATTGTGATTAAAGGCAAGGTATCAAAACCAGCCGATTATAGGTTTTATGTCTGCGGGACGTATTTTTCCCAAGTTGCCAGAAATGGCATAGCGACCTCAGTCGTTACAAGGCCGCTTTTCCGTCTAGCAATGCAATAGATGTTCACACGGCCACGTTAGTTGAGTGGGCATTGACTTTCCCCCCGTTATATCTATACATTGTTTGTTTTTTTTGTCTTACCATTTCCGTGGATGACCCGTGGCCGAGTGGTTACAGAAACGGTTTCGCATGCACGCTCAATATAACTTCAAGGTGCCTATATCTCATTCTTTTCTTTGTCGATCACAGATGACTGTCATCTGGTGACCACAAGCGTATCACCTAACTCGTCCTCAATGTGACGAGTTTTCATGTCTCGTTTCTTTTTATTCTTCTTTCTTTCTGGACAATTTTGTGTCATCAATATCTCAAGAATGACATTACGGAATAACATGACATTTTCAGGGAACATGTCTCATGACAAAATCTAGCCACAATAAGGTTTTCATGACAGTAACATATCTATGACGTCATCTAGGCGCCATTTTGTGATTTTCGGACCATGTTACATGATCGATCATAACTTCATATCTAAAGGTCATGTCTGTATCATTTTCGGCGGACATTAAGTTCAGGTCACGCTCTATCATACATTTTAATGCTAATTACCTAAGACATTATTACGCGCGCGTACGCGCGCGTCAAACTTTTAAAAGGCTCAAAACAACTTACCAATGGGAAATCTCGAAGTTTCAGACAATTTTAAGCGTTTCGCGCGTTCGCGTCCGTCCGCACATTTTCGCGCGTAGTGCGCGTAAGCAAACTGAAAATGCACATTTTTTGACAGATTTGGATTCCTGATACATTAAGTAACAATATCCATTGATTTCCGATCAATTTTGACCTATAACAAAGGAATGCGTTGGCGTCAAAGTTGAAATTTCGTGTGCGCGTCTTTGTGCAAATATAGCGAAAAACATGTCTTTGTTTATTTCGCCATAGCTCTTTAAAACGTCTGGTTACCCTATGTTTTTATTGCATATTACAAAAACATATGAATTGGAAATAACGTTTCAAGTATTAATATTTCCATAATTACATTATGACGTCATCATATCATCATCTGAAATCAAAAAAGTGGAATTAATTTTTTTGAGGTACTGTTTCTGACATTCATTTGCTCGTATCTCTGTTGTTTAAGCTCAATATTATCCCAAATTCAGATATGTTGTACTTTGAACATTTGCCTTTCAGGTCCATGTCATGGTTTTGAAATTTAATGACGTCATCATACTTTAAATTGTGATTAAAGGTAAAGACGCAAAATCGGACAAGTTTACGTGTTATGTCTATGGGAGGGGATCTTTTTTAAAACCATGCATTGACTTGACAACGTTTAAGCACCTTTATCTCAGCTGATTCTGCTTCATTTCCTCTGAAACTTAAGTATGTTGTAGCTGAGACAATAAGCTGCAATAATCATGCATTTTCTTCTTCGAAATCTCCTCATCAGGTTGACAATTTTGCAGTTTAAAACTGAAAATGAGAATGGAATGTGGACGAAACGATTCCTGATTCATCTTTCACATACATAAGTTTGCGTTCCTCATGTTTTCTCGTGGAGACGTATGGCCGAGTGGTTAAAGGCGACGTCTCAGAGACGTGAGGTTGCGGGTTCGAACCCCACAAGATCACGAAACAAAATACTTAGCTATTTTACTTTTTTTTCTTCAATTTTGTATTACATATTCGTCCATGTAGAAATCACGTTCGTATATAAACGCACCTATACACACACACAGACACACACACACGCCATATCCCTCTTTTTTGTGTGTTGGAGACCACATTGCTTCGACTGCAGCAAAATTTTCCAGGTTGACTTTGTCAAACCGATCATAGTATGTAATGACGACGACTGAGGTGTTGTACTTTGAACAATTGTCTTTCAAGACGATGTCATTGTTTTGTAATTTGATGACGTCATTACACTGAAAATTGTGATTAAAGGCAAGGTATGAAAACCAGCCGATTATAGGTTTTATGTCTGCGGGACGTATTTTTCCCAAGTTGCCAGAAATGGCATAGCGACCTCAGTCGTTACAAGGCCGCTTTTCCGTCTAGCAATGCAATAGATGTTCACACGGCCACGTTAGTTGAGTGGGCATTGACTTTCCCCCTGTTATATCTATACATTGTTGTTTTTATTTGTCTAACCATTTCCGTTCATGACCCGTGGCCGAGTGGTTACAGAAACGGTTTCCCATGCACGCTCAATATAACTTCAAGGTGCCTATATCACATTCTTTTCTTTGTCGATCACAGATGACTGTCATCTGATGACCCCAAGCGTATCACCTAACTCGTCCTCAATGTGACGAGTTTTCATGTCTCGTTACTAATGTATTTTGATGCATTCAATTATTTTCTAATTATTTCAAAAGCCTACCATTACACCAACACCTCACTAATAGGGCATTGTAAGTATGAACCTACACAAAGAGTAGATTTGTAAAGGAATGTGATTGGAAAGTGTAGTCATCAGTTCATGTGTCCAACACAGTAACATGCACTTTTATATACCACTTCAAAAACTTATAGGCCTAGATGCAATTGTGTAGAATTTCTGCAGGTTCATGTTGTACTTCACAGTAACCCTAGTTTCTGTCTTTATTTCTCTTGTGGCTTACATTTTTTATTGTTTATGGTTTCTTTTGAAAGACATTTTTGTAGTCAGCCTGTGATTTCCTGTATTCACAAGACTACAGTCTTTTTAAAAATTTACATACAGCTGTATGTACTAACCGTGAAGTTGATCCTAACATCAAGCATCTTGGTTTCCTTGAGGCCCAGAGGGATGAGAGGCACACTGCGCATATAGCTGTCATTCTGGTAGGCCTCTACATCACTGTTTAGCTCTGCCAGTTCTTCCTTGAGGAGCTGTAGGTTAGAGTTGACAAAGCTCAGCTCTAGGGCCACCTGCTCCTTCAGCTTGCGATTGGTGGCCGCCCTGGGACAGGAGAGGAAAAAGAGAGACAGGTTGATGGGAGATGAATAAGAAAAAACAGACAGACTGACAGACAGACAGACAGACAGAAATTTGAATCATACTTCACCATAAACATCCATGTCACAAAGGAGATCTTATTGAAAGACACACAAAAAAAGACATCCACACTGAATGAATGACAACAGACAGAAACAGGAACACATTATGTAACTCTCCCCTTTGTAATTTCGAAAGACTTTTCCCATGTCATTCTGCACAACGTAGCTACATCAGTACATGCACGTATCATGTACTGCCTTCTGCTAACATTTAGGCTTACGTACAAAGTAATTTGCAATGCAACAATCTCAAAACCTGTGTCTCACCCTATAGTAAATTAAAGAAGTCACAGAATATGAAGTACATTGTAGCTGAGAGTTGTGTTTATCAGCCACTGGAAACACTCCCTCTGTATTAGTATGGATGCATACATGTAGGATAGGAGTACATGTATGTGTATTTACTACACACTCTTAATCATGGTTGCATTAAATAGAATAAATGACATTTCTATTCAAGACTTCTGCTTAACCCATTGAGGACGGACAGATTTTGTTACAACATGCATTTCCCATAGACACTCGCCTGAGTATACTCGGGACTCGTCTTCAATTGGTTAATCAGGAAGTCCTATCACATGACTGAGTACTCCATTATGTGTGAAAGGAATGTTTTTTTCCTATACAGCTGATTATTGAAGACCATACAAATATTTAGAAATGAGTTAGGGGGAAAAGGCTTAATTTGAATTGTTTTCAAATAAAAATAACTTGAGTAATTGAGAGTCTTTATTCATGGGATGGGTTTTAGTCTCCCAACAACAAATCTCCCTGGAGAAAGGATGAGCCAAAATAATGAATTTTCCTTCCCATGATAATCAGCAATGCATCTACATATTATGTAACTTAAGGGCTTTTTACACTTGTAAATTTTTGCTTAGTCCCGTACTAACGGTGGGGCTAAGGGGGGCCTTAGCCCCACCGTTGGTACCGGACTTTCCTTAGCCCACTTTCTGTTTACACTTGTTTTTGCGAAAGTGGGCTAGCCCCACCAATAATCCCGTACTATCTGGCCCTGCAAAATAGCAGGGGTTAGCACCGCAATTGCGGTGCTAACCCCACAATTGCAGTGCCAAGCAGGCGAGTGTAAACAGAACAAAAAAATAATCTGCAGCTAAGCGACGAAGACGAAGTCCGACCCCTCACTGACCAATCAGAAACGAGGTAATCAAGTGCTGCCGGTGCGTGCGTGTACTTGTACAGTGCACAGCCTAATCATGAATATTCATGTGGTTTGGAAAGTACGGGGCTAAGAAATGCGAGTGTAAAAAGGTCAGTTTTCTCCTTAGCCCAGGACAAGAGCTTACGATGTAGTACGGGATTTATTGGCGAGTGTAAAAAGCCGAAAAAATTGATACGGGACTAACGATAGTCCTGGGTCAGAGAAAGTACGGGGTTAAGAAACACAAGTGTAAAAAGGGTTCTAGTGTGTTCTTACTTATCATAACGAAGTCAATGTCAAGGTGCCCTCTAATAAGGAGCAGATGACACAGCTTGTCAGTTAATTCCCTAGACACAGCTGGAGAAGGGAGAAGACAACTATCAGGAAGGGAGAAGGGGAGGATACACCAAGTTCTCAAGTCAGGCCACTGTCTGCTTGACAGGGCGGCCAGCTGCTCTGGCCAAATTCAGGAAGTTATGAATTTATCGGTCTATCAGCAACCGTTCAGACAAGCAGGCTATTTCCCTAGAACTTAATTGAGCAGCTACATGTACAAAGTGTATATTTTAGCTCTAAGGGATGAGTAGCAGAGGTGGATAATATCTTGGAGGATTGCTTATGATCACCTTTGGCAGCAACACTTTCCCAAACTGTCACAGTTTTCACCACTCCTATACAGCTGTCAAAAGTTCTGATTGATACTAGTTACCTGAATCATCAGACTAAGACCTTTGGTATCTTATCAGAGACTTTAATAGTGTGCCCCAACTTTGTGGAATACCAGTCAGTTTAGTACAATAGTTATAATGCTTTAGGTAATGACAGAACTCCAATATATATTCTTATATCTGAAGCAACTACAGATACTTTATCAGATACATGCCTTCCACTAAATGCACTCAAAACACTACTCTGTTTGACTACTTTATGTTTAACAGGTAAAAGATTAATTAGAACATTACCTCCTATTATCCCACACATTCATGTGCATAAGGGGTTTCAAGTGAAAAAAAGACCCCACCAAATCTATTCATGCTATCTTTCCAAAGACAATCTCAACCAAAAGTTAATGAGCAGCATATCTTTCATGACTGTACAAATCATGTTACATGCACAACACAAAATTGTTTTTTGAATTGACAAATCTGAAGGAAAACAGGAAATTTTGTACACTGTTGGAACTGTAGACAAAATGCACACTGCCACTAGTATTAGTCATTAATTAGTATTCTTGATGTAAACTTGTGTGTGATTGTTTTAGGGAATCATTCAAACTTTATTCTTTTTTTTTATTTCACTCAGCTGTTTTGAAGAGATGCATATTATTCCCCCCCCCCCCATACTCGCTTAGCACAGTATGATCGACAGATACATTGTACCAACAACTACAGAAGTCATATTCATTTTCTTGTTTTGTTTTATTATTCAATTTTTAGCCATTATTGCTGAAATAAATTCATATTTCATATATCACCCTCATCAGCCTCTGGCCATGAAAAGTGTTGGGCTCCTGTGTACTCTAGAGCAGATCTATAAAATCAATCTCTCAGATCACAGCTTGGATTAGCTGTATGGCATGTTGTGGAATAGCATCACACACTCTACATCGCAGCTGAGAGACTGAATTTCTCAGGAAGAAGGGTGTCTGAGCCAACACCTCTATGGCTCTTAATTTATTCCTACATCACACACACACACACACACACACACACACACACACACACACACACACACTTTTCCCTAATACAGAAAACTATAAATGCAATTTTAATATTGGTTGTTTATGTCTTTCCCTTATGAAGTGAGCTTGTAGGATACCGGCAGTTACTTGTATGAAATGCTACCAGTTACGGATTGTCTTCTTCAGAATATTGGCAAGCATGTCACATAACCAGCAGCCATCTGGGACTAGTTCACTGATTAATTATCATGTCAGGGTAAAGACTGGCAGCTTCATGGCAAGAATGAATGCTGGCAATATGAGTAGCATCTCATTACTTCACAATCATCAGACACAGAACATACTTACACAAGAAAATGGTCATCCAGCCACATTTATGATTGTTGTTGTTTTTTCCCCATTTTTCTCTTCTAAATACATCATGTCATCAATCTACACAGTGTACATAGGCAAGCTACCCCTACAGCTAAAAAAGAAAGAAAAAAAAAACTGTTTGGCAAAGGGGGCAGTTATTGATTTTCTTTGTCACTGCTTGCAAATAGAGAAGTGCAGAACAGTGCAAGCAATCAATTCTAGTGTATGAATTACTACACGATACATTACTCAGCCATGCATGGTTAGCATAACACATCTAAATTGAATAGAATACATGGCAAGGCTTAACATTTCTTAATTTCCTATCAAAAGTGTTCAAAAGGTTCTGTGCATTTGTACCCTTGATAGGATTCACTGCAAACATCATTTCTAGACTACCCTTTCTTTGATATAAGAGGAATTGCTTCTTTTTGACACTCCAATGGGTTAAAAAGTATTTAACAAAAGAACTCCATCAACTACTGTACAACATTGTATTTACTGTCTTTGATTTTGTGAGCTAATTTAATACATTTATCAGCTCCAAAGCCATCCATCGTCCATGATTTCTAACCCTCAGTTTACAATTTGTAATTTATGGCCACAAACTAGTGATTGATTTAAGGCTCAAAACACAGGCCACAAGCAGAGCACTACCAGATTTCAAAGCTACTTTACAATAGGAAGTCAGGCCTATTCACAGGAAAGTGATTAGCTGGTTTAAATCAAAGGTTGTTGCAGGGTGCACAGTGGAGTAATTACCTAATTCCTGTGTGCTGCCTCATAATCATGACATTTGAACTCCACATAACAAGTTCAGAGCATTTTACTGTAACAAGCCATAAGAGTCATTATCCAGACTTGAAGATTAATCCTTGCCTCTCTTTCAGCAAAGGTGGATTCAAAACTGAACAAAATAGACCAGTGAAAACACTGCTTTTGGGGGGAGGGGGGAGTGGGGGTGGGGTGGGGGTGGGAGGGGGCACAATAGGAAATGTAAATCCTGTAAGCAGCGATGCAGGTCATCTCCATGAGATACCAGAACCAGACAATAATCCTCATCAGGGGCCTCTATTCTCAACCTCTCCATCATTAATCCCTACATCCAGTGTAACACTATACCACTAGGTGCAGTAAACCAGCAATACAAGGTTGGGAGTAGTAGACCTGTGGTAACCACCATGTGAGGATAACCTGCTACATTGGGCTGGCTTATACACTGACTGATCACGGAATACACTACATACATACCTCTCATCAAAGTCAATAATCAACCATTACAGCACTACTATGTAGGCCTACAGCTGTAGCATTCAAATGTTATCAAAAAGGCTTGGACTGACAAATTATTTTGATAATTTTCCTTGCACTTTTTTCACTAAATTTATTTGAATAAGAACATGTCTGACACTGAAAAGAAAAGTCAATCAATTATTTCCATCTCACCAATACAACTTGTTTTTGATTTTCTAGAGGTGTTCAGCCTTGTGATATAGCTGTATCTTTGATAATTTATCTACAATTGACTTCACATAGACAATCATTCCCCCCCCCCTTTTTTTTTGATGGAGATATTGAACTATCAACACCCTGTACAAGCAGTGTATTCCTTCCTCCCCCATCATTTGAAACACCTCAGTACAACAGTAAATCTAGGGTACTGTACACAGAAAACAGGCATTTCCCACACACTAACCAAATAAATCATCCTCTGAAGGAATGAAACACTGATGTGTTGATTTGAGGAGCATTCATGCATGATAGCCAAATAAAAAGAAGATCTGGCAGCTCTAACACCTTGTGCCAGGCAGTGTATCCAACATTGGATTGGAAGAATCTAACATTCCACTCTGCGTAGTGACTCGAGAAGAAGAAGAAGAAGAAGCCAAATATTTGAATTTATAGATTCCTTGATATCAATCATGCTGAGCAAAATGAAAAAAGTAGCTCTGTCTGAAAAGCACACTAAAATCACAACATACATGCGATTAAATATAATGCACATCAATGGTACATGTATTAACTCAAAAGTTGAGGCTGATAGAATATTCGTGAAAGTTATTTCCTCTTACTTGCAACTCATAACCCCATCTTCCCCCATCGATAGACCAACTGAAAGTATAATATGTGGATTACTAGCAAGAAATACATGTGTTATTACACAGTCCTGAGTTATGATTATGAGGCTATACAGAGCACATTTCAATGTTTGGAAAATGACATGATATCTGTTGGTTACCAAATACTGCTACATTTTTGTATGAAAAGTGGATAATACAGCTGTACACACATTTCTGGTTTCAGGAGACAGATAAAGCTACTTGCAGGGATGCCAGTTAGAATGAAAGAGAAGGCCTGAAATACATCTACATGAAGCTCCTTTGTACACGAAAAAGCCTGAACTTTGAAAATGCCAGGGCCTGAATTCAGGCTTTTGCCTGAAAACTGGCATCCTTGTACTTGGAAACTACTTGAAACATGAATTCCTACAGACCACTGGAGCTGTACTCACTCTATCGTCTCTTGACATTTACACAACTTTCCCCTCCTTTCCCTTTGCTTTAGGTCTTTTCATCAACCCAAAGTGAGAACAATAGACATGGCCTTCATGAGAGTAATACGACAGAGATCAAACATAATAGGACTGTTAGGTGGGGGACCACTGATGACCACATTATAACTGTGTTACAGTGAGATAAAAGAGGATAAGAAAACACATTATTGAGGCTGCAACAGTTCAGGCATTGCTTGTAACCAAACACCACGCATGAAGCCCACTCACTGTATCCTGCATAATGTGTATACTGTAGGTTTACCATCTCTCACATTATACTGTATAACAAGGAATGTTTGCGTACATTTCAATATTGTGAATTTCGTGAGCGCCAAGATTCGCGAAATTAACATGCACGCGAAAGTTCCTGTCTACACTATATGCACTGAACACCAGTGAAAATTTGTGAAAATCTCATGCCACAAAAAAGGCTGTCAGCTCCAATTCGTGAAAATTTAATGCCGCGAATATATCATGTTTTACAGTATTTCACAACTCCTAATGTATCACTTTCTCTTAAATCTATCAACTCTAATTTTCAAATGACACTGAACAATGGGTATCTTTCTATAGTTTAGATTGAGAAACTTTCCTCTATCTGGCTAAGAGAAATCACAGGTGCTCCTACGATCTCTACATCTGTTGTAATTTTTTTTTTTTTTGTCAAGATAAGGTTTTGATCAGAGACGCCTTTGAGACCTATGCAATAGCTATTAAAATATCAACCATTTACCCATCCCTAGAAAAACAATCTAGAAAAAAAAAAACAAGCCAAGGAACAAAAAAAGCCAGCCTCTCTAGAACTCATCAAATTACCAGTAAATGTATCATTTTGTCTTGCTCATTTTGCATTTTCTATAACTACATAATCACAAAGTATAAATTATGTATAACATGATCAACCTGTTGCGATCACAGCAACCTGTATAACCAACATGCGATTAACTATGACTAAGAAATATTGCTACATGTACATGCAAAGTAATGATAGTTTAAGAGCCAGGTGTAAACAATAACAAGTCCTCTTCACCTCGTGACTGATATAACCTCACAGCATATCTATCCTTGGTCACAAAACTATACGAAGAATGTTATGAGACAATTCTTTAAATGTAGCAAACTAACTCAAGCCAAGGTACATGTGTAGGTGAAATGGTTATTATACATTGTGATGTCATCAGACAGTTATGCAAAGAATGGCAATCACATTGACCTCAAACTCTGAGCACTGACAATGATCACTGTCCATGCGACATTCTCCCTCACTGCGCTCTACTACAACGTAGGACGCATTCCCCATGTCTGCGCCATTGGTAGTCTGAAGCTGGGAAAGGTGACGGCATTCATTTCTATTGTGACACTTTGCCCATTGTATGTTTACCTATCCTTTGTACCTGCCCACAAACCAAGCAAAGGGGATAAATGCCTTCCTGCCTATGCACAATGAATAGCCTGCTGTACATTATTTAAATATACTCCCAGTTCATAGAAATGGGGTGGAGCCATTGAGGGGTGACATTATCAAATATCATCTAGATGATTCAACTCGGAAGAAATGTGACTGATTGAAGCTAGGCAATAAAGGGTCATAAATTACCTAGGTTTTAACCATGTACTACCATGCAAATTGATTTATCCACGTTTTACCACATAAACATGTCTTGATAGTGCAGTAAAACATTGCATTGCAATTATTTGTGCAATTTTTACAGCAGAATTCTCACCTTGTCCTCATTACATTGGTACCTATGAATTTCAATGCTTCATTAGATTTGCACAAATTCATGAACAAACCTACATGTACAAAAATTGTTCAATATAAGAGGGAAAACAGGAACTTCAGTCTCGCTAAATGTATCACTAATGTACAAATTATTTGCCAATTTAAGAGGCATTTGAAAATTCTGCTACCAAAGCACATCCTAACTCTAAATATCAAATGGCTCAAAAGAACAGCTGAATTCTATATTATGAAACTCTAGTAATCAAGTTCAAAGATAAAAGTTACAGCTATCTACACCATAAAACTCAATGATCTTTTTTTTTTCTAAAAGACTTGATGGGTTCAGATACATGTACCACATATGCAGGTATAATCATTCCTTCTTTTCTCCACTCATAGCTCCCATGACTCAGTGTTTAGATTTTTGAAAGAAACTATATAGTACGTATCATCGAAACAATGCATCCAGCAAGCTGCCATGGGAAGCCATGTGGCTATAAACTGTAGATCTAATTTGTGGCTGCTCACACACGATATCAGGGAGGCCAGAAGACGCTCACTCAAGCCTTCTCAATTTCAATCATAAAAACAAGCTCTCCATCAGATGTCTGGCATCCCCTAGCAGGTCGTCGCCATGACAATTACTGTTACTGGGGCAACGCCACAACTACATAATGAAGCAGCTGAGAGAGCGGAGTAGATGATATCTACGGCATGCCACCATGCCGTGCAGTGTAGTGTGGCTGTGTGTAGACTATCTAATTCACTTCATGCTTTAGCTCTTGGTTGTAATGCCTTGATAACATCTGATAATTTGATTGCTGTGACCCCCTTACTCGACATTTTCTACTTTCTACTTTGTTTGGGTTGGATTTTTTCTTTTCCTTTAGGACATGAACATTCTTTTGTTTGTGTAGATTACTTCCAATGAGCTTTAGTGTTCATATTGTCATACAAAGATTTCTAGAGTGAGTTGTAAGGGAAAAAAAGGGAAAGATTATTGGTGCTGTACCTGTCAGATTCATAGAACTTCACACTTTAAAAAGACTGTACATGGCAAGGTAAATATTGCATCTTATCCCATTTACATACATACAGAACTTAGCAGGATGTGCATTATGTGCATTTGAAAGAGAGAACAATGTGAAGTGAAGCTATAAAACATTACATGGCACTTTTAAAAACAAACATAATGTCAGTAGAAAAAAAAAAGTATTTCTTCACAGACCAAACACCAGGTCAAATCATTTCAATACTGTCTATCGATACCATTTCAGTCTTGTCAAATTATGTTAACAAAACTTTGGTAATGATATTTTTTTTTTTTCAGCAACCATGGCACACTACTGTGTCTTCATAGAGTGATCAGTACATCTTGAACGATCAGGTGCTGACTGAGAGTTGAGATAAATTTGGGTAGACATTTCTCTCTTTGACACTAAAATTAAACAGAGTGGCAAACAACATCTATGAATGCATACTACAAACCTGTTGAAACCCAGACATATACTTACACTGTACTTCAATTTAGATTAAAACAATTATGTTGTAAGATGTTTGAAACCTTCAGTGCCAGACCATCATGAAATCCAATGAATAAATATGATTGATAGCAAGACATGGTTCTCATCCTACACGCATTCTATCACTGTACACAAATCTCAATTTGAGACTCTAATATTAGGCCTATACTTTGTGTGATGGTCAACTGTTCATGTTTCATCTGACTTCGAGAATATCCCTTTAAAAGGATGATAAAGTTTTCGTTGAGGTGGGCATTCAGATTTTAACTTTTTGTGGGGTTGGTTTTGACATGGCTGAGATATTCCACAACAAAAAGGTGGGTCCCACCTTTTATCAAGACCACTTTGTTTTACTTTGTTTTTGGATATTTCAGCCATTTCAAAACTGATTGTCAACAAATAATCTTCAAATTCCTCTTAGAATTGTATGCTCTTTCACATTTCATGTAAGTGGTTTCTAAGTACTGTAAACGTCAATATTTTCGCGCGATTAATTTTTCGCGCTGAGCGGCTCGAAAACGTATTCGCGGGTTCTTAAATTCGCGCTCCGCAGCAGGTTACTTTACTGTAGTACACATTCACTGCTTTCATCCAAAGCCTCTGCTACATAGCTTGCTATGCCAGCGTACGACAAGCGACGTAGCGAGCGGCTCGACTGCGAGTACAAGCACTCAAATACGTAGTACAGCTGTGACTCTAGTACCGTAGTCACGGGGGACTGTAGCATCGATGCGTGCGGTGCACACATGCATGCTACAGTACACAGCAATCTAGGGTATCGTCTCTTCGCACAGTACTAGTAGCGTAAACATGCCTGTACATTGTACTACGTAGCAGTATCATCGATGAAGCGCACACAATTCATCCCGTTCAAAATGTGCGTAGAAAATTGTGAAGATATATTCGCGCGTTTTTTAATTCGCGCTAGCCGAGCGTAGCGCGAAATCCGCGAAAATTAATGTACCGCGAAAATTTCCACGTTTACAGTATCTCATAAAAAGTTAAAATCTGAATCCCCACCTCATCCAAAACTACTCGTATATCACCCCTTTAACTTGATATCATGCACCCTGCTACTGTATCCCTCCTCATCAGTGAGGCTAACACTGTGGCCCTTTAGGTACTTGTAAGTCTTACAACATCACTCACTTGAAGAGATTCTCTGCTCCTACTCGCATCCTCATCTCCTTGTTGATTTGCTGGTTCAATCTTTGCCGTCGGTTCTGCATCTTGCTACGCATTGTTTGTGCCAGTGGATCACAACCCTAGAAATAAGGAGACATGTCAAGACAAGTTATATAAAACATCCCCACATCACCAACTTGAACTTTGTCACATGAAATCTATAACATTTAAACTGCACTATACCGGAGCCCTGGTTTATGAAGAATTAGAATTGATCATATAGTTGATTTCTATCATACATGTAAGTCTACGGCAGCCTGTGTGGTAAGGGAATTTACAAACGATTATATCTTTTGATAAAACAGGGCCCAGGTAATACAACTGCACACTCATTGAAGAATGTACCTTTTTGTAGATCACAGTAACAACATAAACCTCAACACCAGAATGAATGAAATTTAGACTCATGACTTTAGAGAGGAACTGCATGCCACATTAAAATGTCAAGACCATGACATCACTACCTAATCAAATTGACTTTGATGTGAGTGTGACATGTTACTGTTCTACTAAATTCAAACACATACAGAAACTGACCAGAAATAATTAAGAATATTGCTGCAACTGACTGACAACTTGCCCTTCATTGACATAATTTGTCCATCAGTTGCAATGAAAACATCTCAACGGAAAATTTCATGTACATTGTATTTGAAAGAAAATTGCCCTGCTCATTTTAACTCAAATTATTGTTTTGTGAAAAATTTGAAACTTTCATATTCCATAACAGTCTTACTTTTGATTTATATCAAACTTTCTATGTTTTGTTACGATGCTTCTTTTTGTTTTACGTGTAGTCGAGTCAATTTGAACATAGAATGTTTCCTATTCAAAAAGTAATTCACAAACTACAAAAGAAAGCTCACATTTCCTTTTCAGATTGCAGTACATTGTACATTCATCTGACAAAATCTGTGTAGATTACAAGCATTTTGCTTTGATAATGAGTCAAATCATTTGAGGCTAAAATGTGCTTGCCAGCATGCATGATTGTATTTCCATACAAAAACACCACACACACAAGTTGTTTTCCAATGCTAGAAGTAACATATCAGAAAGAAATGAGGAGAGTAGATTGAAAAGAAAAATAGGAACACATGACAGGAATGATAGTCACTGAATTAATACAAATGTACATGTAGGTCATCTGATGACCCTTGGTTCTCATAACAGCATCTTACTCAGGCGCAACTCAACGCAAGAATTTCATCAATTTGACTGCAGGAAGGAGCTACATACTCTACAATTGTAAAATTTAGTTTGTGAATTCATTTGAAAGAAAGTAGTACATGCATGTATCATTTTCATTTTTGATTCCCTGTATTGAAGTAGATGTACACTAGGCCCTACATCTACATAGTGAATTATATGAAAACAAAATCCCCAATGAAAATGTGTCGGTGAGTTCCTGAGATAGCTAGTTTCCCCATGAGTTTAA
This sequence comes from Diadema antillarum, assembly GCF_040938485.1. Classification (NCBI taxonomy): domain Eukaryota; kingdom Metazoa; phylum Echinodermata; class Echinoidea; order Diadematoida; family Diadematidae; genus Diadema; species Diadema antillarum. The sequence continues at coordinate 331,846 of NW_027270917.1, forward strand.
TACATGTTACTCTTGGAGTCAAATCTACTTTTTGGTCATTCAGGAATGAAACATCAAACATGAGCTGGAAGATTTAAGCTTCTCTGGTTTCAAGAACTCTGCAGATGCATAAAGAGAACAAACAACAGAGTACAGTAGCCAGAGTAGCCAAAACAACAGTAATTTGGTCTATGCAACTGAGTACTATCACTAGCTTTTTAGTGAATTTATTTTGGTGTCAACAGTACTGCATGATACAACAAAAATTTTGATTAGCAATTCTACCTTTAAATGCTTTCACTTCATCTTCAAACTTTGGCATCTAACATTAACTCTCATGTGTTTAACACAAACATGCCAAGTGAAACATCAAAGTTATAAATCATGGAGATACTACTGCAGCTTTCAGCTTGGTGTCCACCCAAAGTCTTGTGTAGCAAGAAACAAACCTTTGTTTAGCAGAAAAGAGAGTTAAAGGACAAGTTCACCTTCATAAACATAAGGATTGAGAGAATGTAGCAATATTAGTATAACACATCATTGAAAGTTTGAGGAAAATCGGACAATCCGTTCAAAAGTTATGAATTTTTGAAGTTTTTGTGCAGTAACCGCTGGATGAGAAGACTACAGCAGTGTACGAATAACTTAGATGTCACATGCGTACAACAATATAAGGAAAATATAAAGAGAATTTCACAAAATTTCATCTATTGAAAAAAGTACACATTCCCTTGACTCGTTACCGACATATGTTATGGGTAATATTATTCCCCCTGCCTTTAGAAAGAGGCAAGTCAAGTGCTCTTTTATTATGCGAAAAAAGTGAAAATATGTTGAATTTTCTTTACATTTTCTTTATACTGTTGTACGCATAATTACTCACAAGCTGTGGTAGTCTCCTCATCCAGCGATTCCAACACAAAAATTTTAAAAATTCATAACTTTTGCATCGATTGTCCAATTTTCCTCAAACTTTCACTGATGCGTTCTACTAATATTGCTGCATTCTCTCAATCCTTATGTTTATGAAGGTGAACTTGTCCTTTAAATAACCTTGCCTAATGGTTGTTATTGTGGACACTTTAAAAGCAAAACTGAGGTACTGTACCACTAGAATGAATGCCTGTATAGTAAACAGTTTAAATGTTGAGGAATTGTTTCAAACTTCAAAGGCTATACATGTATGTTATGTATGTTATCTCTTCCTCTCAAACAGAGCTCCAAAATAAACTAAACACTTAAGAAATATTGTAAGTGTACAGATCTATATTTTTATAATTTAGTAAGAAATTAGTATGGAAAATCTTTGTCACATTTCCATTCACCTATTCTCTGAAAAGTACTCATTGAGATTCAATCATTTTCAATCCCTTATTGTACAAGTTATCTCTTCCCAGATTAAATGTACAATGTACATCTCATGTGAATTCAGTAACATTGTGGCATTTCAGCAATACAATTGTACATATGTGTAAAGAGGGGAAAAATGTGTGTTTTCTCCTCAAACAAAATTCCCATTCGTACTACTGTGTGCTTCAGCTGCCTAATTCAGCAAAGTAGGACTTGTACTGTATTTCCTGTGCTTTGTTTTGTTTTTTATTCCTGTTTTTATTTCCCCTTGATCTATTACAAATGCAAATTTGAAAGAAATGGTTTGGTGTTTATTGTTAGTCAAGTGAGCCATGTCAAGGACACCCAAAATAACTGTGTTACAGAATGACAAAACATTTCCTGTGTTGGGTGGAAGCGTAGGCCTAACACCGAAAACAGCCCACACAGCTGATTTCAGCTTACAATTCTGTATCACAGATATGGTACACTACATGGAAAGACCTTGAAAATTTTGCATAAAAGGGAAATGAAATGTCACAATAAGGCTCAACAGTACAAGCAGCTAGCTTACCACCATCACCTCACTTGAGGTCCAACTCACAGCATAAATTCAAAACAGGGAGTAGATTACTGTACAATCTATATACAGCTTGTAAACCAAGATGAGACAAGTGTTGTTGTTAGAGATTATGATGTGAACATTCCTAGAAATTTTGAATATTCAGGTCTACTTCTATAATTAGCAGGTCTGAAACTTCTGATGGCTAATTGGTAGTTTGGGCATAGCTTTCTGTAAAGAGTATTTGAAACTTACTCTAATACCACAGTTATCAGATCTTATTTCACACCAATCAAACCATCAAACACTTTTGTTTTCCCCCTTTGTTTTGGCCAAACTACCCCCCCCCCCCCAAGTCCTACTGAGGTGTTCGATTGCTTCAGTCTTTAATTTCTGGAATTTTGTCACGCCAAAGCCAAAGGTTAGATACAAATTTGAAGTTAGATTCTAGACAAAGTCTCATTTCCAGAAACATGACACTGACCGACCTGTCCTCCCCATAGAAATACACCTGTAACAAGTTAGGTTCTAGACCTTAGGCCTACAGCTTGTTTTGGTCAGCCAGGTTCACTGCGGAAAAGACTAAAATGTGTCAATATCTTATGCATACATGTTTCAAATGTTATGCAAAATGTAAAAATTTAATTGGTATATCGATCCAGTCACGTCTTTCTCGTCTCCGACTTTGGGCACAGGCAACCAACCCAAATCGACTCCACCCACCAACAGCACTGCGTCACTACCCCAAGTTTGGCACGAAGGCCGCGCCAAGCTCAACTCCGCAGCAAATGCCCGGCCCACCACGTACCACTGCGGGTGATTTGCATGCAATGATCTGGTCAGTGGTTTCACGCCAACAAAAACTGAAGATGTTCTTACCTTTCTCCTCGGTGGATCGTTTTCCTGGTCACCAATCCTCGTGCTTATAACTTCCATAATTTGACTACGTCCGACCTTATCCCAGTGGTCCTTTGGGCTCCTTGCTTTCGAGCTAGCTGTCAATGGGTTGAGATTCGAAAATGTATTGTGGCCTAGATGGTAAATCGATTTCCCAGCGCGACTGCTGGCTCTAACCGCCGAATGCTCCACTGCATGCACTGCATACACTAGCTGTACTGTCAAATTTTCACCTGTTGTGTGTGCGATGATGGGGGTGATCGGTGACGATCGGGCGTGTACACGGGGGCAGCTCAGTCAGAGATGTTGGCAGTCTCATCACGTCTTACGTCGGAGTACACAGTACACAGTCACACAGTGTCATTATAGCGTCCTCTTGAGTTTAGTACAAGTTAACTGTTGGACTACCAAGAAATGAAGGGCATTATCTTGCTGATACTGATTACTCAGTAGGCATAAAAATAGATCTTTTTCATCGAAACATGTAGGCCTGTCGTCATGTACACCAACAACTCTTCCATGATCCAGACTGGGGTTTGTGTGTGTACACGGTGGTGTGTCGGGGGGGGGGGGTGGGGGAGGTGATGAAGGGGTATTCTAGTATGTATATACAGGGCTACAAAGCTACATAGAGGGTGGCCAACATTACTGTCAGCAAGAAGTTATTCTAAAGGTCTAAATAATGCTCTGAATACACAATACCAATCCACTTCAAGAACACTGATATCTTTCTTCATTATTTTTGTCAAAGCTGTGAATGACATGTTTAAAAACTTGTCAACTCTCCAGGCACTTCTCCTTTATCGGTCCAGCTCCATGTTATAGAATCGGTACACTTCGGGGATTGGACAATTTTCTGAATACTCCACAAGAATTGTGGATCAGATCATTCTATTTCTATTCTAAAAATGCAATAGGTCCGTGGTGTTGGAGGGGCTACCCCCTCTCATCCCTGCCGTCAACAGATGAAGAAGAAATACACTGTACTTCTGGGTGTTAGAACCCTTAAGTCTATTGTAGGTCATCCGGACTAAGTGTGTGTCTACTGAAGAAAATTATTTTCAGTATGGTTAAACCTCTTACGTACATTTTTAATTTAGCTATTTGTACCGGTAAATGTCCTAATTCTTTTAAAATAGGCAAAGTGATTCCAATGTTTAAAAAAGACGATCCTTCACTTTTGACAAAAAATATCTATCGATTTCCATTACCCTGTATCTAAAATTCTGGAGAAAGTTATTCATAAACGGTTGTATATTTTCCTATAAGATACCAATCATTTGCTCAAGTTGTCGCTAACCAATTCGTATTTAGACAAAAACACTCTGCTGATTATGCTATTGTCCAATTATTGAATAATGTGATGACATAATGTTTGGGGAATAAAGAGCATCTGATTGGCGTTTTTATGGACTTATCAAAGGCATTTGACACCATCAACCATGACATTTTGATTGATAAACTGATGAGATATGGTGTCCGAGGTATAGCCTTGTCCTGGATTTGTGATTATTTATTTCAATTCAATTCAATTCAATTCAATTCAATTCAATTCATTTATTTTCATACTTCTCGATTATGAATATCACATAAAAAATAATAATACAGGTTCTTTTACCTTGTAAACAATGTGCAAAAACAAACAATGTACATGGTAGTAACACATCATTGTAATGATAACTGGTCTAAATCGAATGGGGTTGAACAAAGAGAAGTATGACGGGACCTAAAACAACATGAAAACAAGCTTGTTTGGCTGTAAGACCCGAGTAATCAGTGTTTGTCCAACAGAAAACAATATGTAGCATTTCACTCCTCAGAATCCTCCAAATCCAATATTACATGTGGTGTCCCCCAAGGATCCATATTGGGTCCTTTATACTTTTTCTGAAATTCATCCTCGTTTCTTAGTTTAATACTTTTTGCTGATGATACTAACATCTTTTACTCTAACAAAGTATTTGAAAGTCTCATTACCACAGTTAATTCGGTGATATGAAAATTATCCCAATGGTTTTTATGTAGTAAGCCGTCACTTATTATTTCTAAGACAAATTTTGTTAGATTTAAGCTTCATAATTCCTTAAATACTAATTGTACTGATTATTGTATTTATATTGACGGACAGCCAATTGTTGAAAAGACATCAATTCTTATGTAAATTGTATTACCATTGACTCAAATTTGTCTTGGAATGATAATTTACACAATGATCATACTTCAGTTTCTGTATAGAGGCATCGGAATTTTATACCACCTGAGAAACTTGGTTTCTCAGAAATCTTTACTCTCTAAAAAAAATCGAGTGAAAATTTTCACTCTAAAAAGAGTGAATACAAAAAAGAGTGAATTTCGAGTGAAATTGGAGTGAATTTTGGGTGAAAATGCTAATTTTCACTCATTTTGGAGTGACGTCAGGGATCACTCGAAGATTTTGGAGTGATCCCTGACGTCACTCCAAAATGAGTGAAAATGAGCATTTTCACTCAAAATGCACTCCAATTTCACTCGAAATTCACTCCTTTTTGTATTCACTCTTTTTAGAGTGAAAATTTTCACTCGATTTTTTTAAGAGAGTACTTAATGCTTTGATATTACCTTATATTACGTATTGTAATATTGTGTGGGGATCGTACAACTAAAACAAACTCAATATTACTTTTACAAAAACGAGCAATGCGGTTGATTACAAACTCCCACTTATACTAATTTCCCTCTGACCCATTTTTTTTTCAATTAAAAACATTGAAGATTAATGAGATTCATACTTTCCAAACGGCAATTTTTATGCACCACACGTTCAAACAACTTCCCTTGGTGTTCAATGATTTCCTATACTTCCTAATTTCAATATTCATTCTTACCCAACTCGCCGTTCGTCTGATTATCATCATGAAAACAAACCCCCCCCCCAAAAAAAAAAATGTTGTATAGCACAAAAATCCTTAAAACATCATGGCCCTGATGTTTTGAATTTTTTACCCGATAACCTTAAACAATATAGATCTATTCATTTATTTAAAAGACGGCTTAAAGATTTGATGTTAACTCGATACGATTGTGTCCGAATATTAGAGCATGTTGCTATTTATCTGTTTTTTCTTGCTTGAGCATGTGAAGGGTTAACTGATATTATCTCTGGAGAGTTATTCTGGTTTGTTAAAGGGGTCGTACAGATTTTGTTGAGACCTAAATTCAGGTTTGTAACATTTTTTGGCGAGATAATGAGAAACCTCTTATGAAATATGAAAGAGCATGTAATTCTATGAGGAATTCAATGTTTATTAGATGACAATTGGTTTTGAAATTGCTGAGATATCCAAGAAAGAGCGATTCCAATAAAGTGTGGGACCCACACTTTATAACGATTGCTTTGTTTTTCTTTGTTTTTGGATGTTTCAGTCATTCCAAACCCGATTTTCATCAAATAAACTTTCAATTCCTCTTAAAATGGTATGCTCTGTACTATATCATAAGTGTTTTCTTGGTAACTCGCAAAAAGTTAAAAGCCCAATTCTCATCTCCACCAATACCATCCCTTTAAAGTAAGGGCTCCGAACTGAACGTATACACAACAAACATGAACATTAACACATATTCACATTTTGCACAATGCACCGCTGCACTTTTTTTTTCTTTTTCTTTTCTCCCTCATTCTTCCTTCCCTTTTTCTTTATCGCCACTCAGTCAGTGGTGACTGTCTTGTATATAATATTCTTACTATCATGTCGTATTGTTTAGACAATCATTTCTGAGACCATTGTCCTCGTCAGTCGTTTGCTTATGGTGATCGATGGTCTCCTGTATTTCTCTTACATCAAGAGTTGCTTAATTTATCTTTGAACGACAGATGGTTCGGTGTAAAAATGGCAGAGGTAAAAATGGCAGGGGTAAAAATGGCAGAGGTAAAAATGGCAGAGGTAAAAATGGCAGGGGTAATGTCAGAGGTAAATAATTATGTCAGTGGTAAAAATGTCAGAGGTAAAGTTGTCAGTGGTCGAAATGTCAATGGTCAAAATGCTAGAGATAAAAATGCCATTGATGAAAATTTAGTCGTTGAAATGCAAGAGGACGAGGTAAAAGTGACAGATTTTTTTTTTCTTCATGTTTCTGACACCTTTCTCGCAATACGCGCTTTTCGTGCCTTCTGAAATAAAGCACGGGGGAGACCGGGGAGAGATGGGACACGAGAAATATGGGACACTCATGTAACTTGAAAAATGCTTGGCCAGTCAACAATCCAATTATATCAGTAAAAAGATGAGCCTCGGTACACCAGAAAATGGACATATTAACCATTCTACAGCTCTACATGTATCTTGTCAGTAAAATATCAAACTTACTTTAGATCTGGTAGGTCCTATACTATGTTAATAGGTATTTTAATATTAGTGTGCAAACTTCTGAAAATAAAATTGCTTGATAACAGACATGCAGGTATGAAAAATTGGCAGGGATCTTTTACTGTTTCTGTTACCACTAGGAGAAATTTAATAGGGCAGTGTTACATTTCTCCCCGCGGCACATGTAAATCCTACTTTGGTCATGATGGTTATCCAATTTCTCTCCATTGTCTCATTTCTCCCCTCTTGATGTCCCATTCCCCCAAAATTCATTAATTACACGAAAATGTTATTATATAAAGGGGTATCACTAAATACTCTTAGTGGGGCAGCTTAGCAAACCTATCGTGCATTTTGTGATACAAGCACCAAATTTGGCACAAAATGTACGTTAACATATTGCAAACATTTTCAGATATTGGGCCACTTGGAATTCTCTCTTTATGTCCGCCATATTGAATTTCAAAATGGTCGCCATTTGAAATCTACAGTTGCGATTATCTCAGGGTCTAATGGTGCTATTGACCTGATTCTGGTGTGTTCCGGGATTTACGCCCATGCTTTGGGGCAACAGCTAAGTTTGAGAGGTATCAAACATTTACATTTTTTCGCCTGCGGATTCGTTAAACAATAATTGCAAGAAATCCAATGGCAAACTATCGGTTTTTACTCTCACTAGAACAGTCTATTGCTAATGTTCATCTCCAGTTTTAATAGGCATAAGTTTGTAAAATGACCACAAAGTGTTCATTAAACTTCGAGATATTTGTTTTTGCGCCATGTGATACTTGAACAATGTAATAAAATATTTTGCAAGAGCTTACTTATGTCTGCCGATACATCTACTGTAGTTTTTTTTTTTGCGTTTTGTATTTTTACTTCTACATTATGTCACGATCAGGCCTTGTGAGATAAATAGGCTCATACGAAATCTGAATGTGAGAAAATAACAAATAGAACAGGTGACAATTTAGCGGTTTGCTTCGACTATGTCTCGTTCACTTCTTTACACTAAACAGTTCAAAAGATGAAAAATAATGACATTATACTAGCCTGGACGTGAGCGGAATTCGTTTGTGTAAGAGTGTGTATGTGAGAGTATGTATATGTGTATATATGCGTATAGAAGCATATGTTTATACCAAAAGTGGGTTCATGCGTGTGTGTGTGTGTGTGTGTGTGTGTGTGTGTGTGTGTGATAACTTCATTGGGCGAAACAACGTAGGATTATACAGTTTAAGGGCTTTGCAGCATTGTTGGAACCCCCTTATAATGATAGATAACATTAATAATAATAATGATAATGATAATAATAATGATAATGATAATACTGAATAATGAAAATAATTTCCCATAGGCCTACTAGGCTCTTAGCTGGTTTATCATTCCTCTGAACAGACAGATTACGCCACTGCACTTGAATCAAACTCAGAATGAGAATGCTCTAATCTTTTTAAAACATAATTCAATAAACATTCTTCAAATCTGCTGTTTGGATTTGATAATTCGATAAATACAGTTTGCTCTGGCTAGGTTATCATTCAAAACCTCTTCATACGCTTATCTCTGACGAAATCGCTCTCATTACTTCTAACATTTTACCTCTGCCATTTTTACCTCTGCCATTTTTATCCCTGCCATTTTTACCTCTGCCATTTTTACCCCTGCCATTTTTACCTCTGCCATTTTTACCTCTGCCATTTTTACCTCTGCCATTTTTACCTCTGCCATTTTTACCCCTGCCATTTTTACCTCTGCCATTTTTACCTCTGCCATTTTTACCCCTGCCATTTTTACCTCTGCCATTTTTACCCCTGCCATTTTTACCCCTGCCATTTTTACCCCTGCCATTTTTACCTCTGCCATTTTTACTTCTGCCATTTTTACCTCTGCCATTTTTACCCCTGCCATTTTTACCTCTGCCATTTTTACCTGGCACCGTTTATTCTGCCGTTGCCTGTCAGCGCGATGCATCACACGCGTGACAATTCAAAGAGCTAGGTGACAGATACTGAGCGCGGTAATGTTATGTTTTTCCGCTGAAGACCCTTGTTTTGTTTTGTTTTGTTTTGTTTTGTTTTGTTTTATTTTTTTGCTTGACAGCTGAAGAAACCCGGAAGTGGAAGGGGAGAGATGAGCTGATGACCTTTTATTTTTGTTTTGTTTTGCTTGCTATGCAGCTGAAGAAACCTTGGGACCGTTTCATGAAACTTTTTGTCAGTGATTTACACTGACAACTGTTAAAAGCTACTGAAATCCGTGCGTCTGATTGGCTGATAGCAAATTTGTCGGTGAAAACCTCCGACGAACTTGTTGATGAAACGCCCCCCCCCCCCCGGAAGTGGAAGGGGAGAGATGAGCTGAAGACTTTTTTTTTTTGCTCATGAAACCCGGAAGTGCCCCCTCCCCAACTTTTGAAAACGCTCCGCCGGCCCTAAATACGGCTATGCGATATTTTTCCAAGGATATTCATTTTTCTTCATTTTTTATTGAATATAAAATCTCAAATATTACACCGATATTGCATATCAGATCGAGGAATTCAGAGACTCCAACCCCAAGCACCTTCTGATCTGGAGATTCTCCCGCCCGAAACCCCTAACAAACGGGAGACTCCAAGTTGATGTGTGCGAAGCGCGAAGTTCCTAGGGTTTTAGATGTTCTCTGGTGCTATCTAAGGCTTAGTTTTTCAACATACAATAGCAATAAGTAAGAAATCCTTTCCACCGGGAGACACAGAGCCAGGGCGGGAGAAATCAAATCTCAAACGGGAGAACGGGAGATTTTGCGAAAATGGGCTTTCGGCGGGAGATCTCCCGTCGAAAACGGGAGGGTTGGAGTCTCGAGAGTTTCCTCGCGCGTGTGTGTGTGGGGGGGGGGGGGGGGGGGGAGGCTCCGACACCCTTGTCAGGGGCGGATCCAGGAATTCCGTAAAGAGGGGGCGCGTTTACAAAATTAAAGGGGGGGCGCACGCACCCCTCCCCATTTTTTCTTTTTATTTCTTTTGTTTCAACAAAAAATAAAGGGGGGGGGGCGTGCGCCGGTTGCGGTCCTCCCTGGATCCGCCCCTGCTTGTTACCCCCGTAAAGAGATAAAGATGCGTAACTGTCCAATTTCAGTGAGGTTGGCTCAGCCTCAGATGCGAGTGGTGCGAATTCTACAAAAAGTGTTACCACTCACTGGGTCCTGTGCTCTCACTTTCAAGTACTTGTGCAATGTATCTCCATGAGTTTTGTACTAGTATCTCATTGCGCAATGATCCGCAATACCAATGTACTGCTATGATCCACGTGGGAACATGCGCCACTGACGTACTACACTGTAGTAGCTAACGTTAGAGCTTTCGAGATGAGAGTTCTCTGTGGATGCAGATCGGGGAGTGTTCCATCAACGTTTGTCAGCACTGCCACGGAGTTCTGTGGTCCTGCGGGACCTGCCAAAAAGCCTGTGTTCGTGAGAAGAGTGAGTACCGCGACTCTAACAATCTTGGTTTTGTAATGCTTACGCTTTGATACGTTTATTGATGAATGGAGAGAGAGTCACGGATGTTACTTTTCTTTATCAATAAAATTGCAGAATATTGTGCTGTCCGCGTGAGTCCCACACGATAAGATCTGTGTTTGTGATTGTACCTTACTTGCATTGCAGCAGGTAATTTAGGCCCTAAATCTAACGTTAGATTCTTAAAATGTCGACAACAACAATAACGACGTGATGTTGATATTAAAGTCTGCAAATACTACTGCTGATAATGTACTTTATATGCCTAACGTAATAGAATACAGACCTGTCTATGGTGATTCTATCACTAAATTTATCTGAGAAGCACTTTTACTACTCAGTTCTAGATGATGATGTCTAGAGTAGAGGAGGTCTAACTCTTTTTAGACCTCTACGCTCTAGATCTAGATGATATTTGATAATAATAGTAATGATAATGATAATAATGATAATAATCACAATAATAATAGTAATAATAACATCAATTCATAAAGCGCAAATATTCTTCTGTGCTGCAAAAGCTTCTTATGTGCTAGAGCTAGCCTGACCACACCGCTGTGCTTCGCACAGCACTCAGCAGTCTGACATGTACTAGTCTAGTGTTTAAATGTTGTAAACGATCGTCGCTTTTGACGGCAAAATCACATAAAATGTCTTTTATTTTGTTTGATTTTAACAGTAAGATGATTTTTACCACTCACCTACATCGTATTTTGCTGATGGTTGAGTTGAATTTGGTGTTTTGTGGGTATCCAGACCTTATTGTTGAATGTTTGTGTAAAGTGCTGTGTATAGTTAATGTGCATGATGTTGATAATGAACAGTTGAATAAAAAGATGTGTTTTGAGTCTTGATTTAAAGACTGCTAGTTTACAGTTCTATTCTATTAATTGTGTTACTGTCTAATAGTGTGTATTGAACACTATTTTCAGTCGATTTTTACAGCAATAAAAAATACAGAGCATCATTGGATTTTCTTTAAAAAATTAGTAAAGTTAATGGGGGATTTTACTATTAAAGATAATATAAAGTTTTGGTACCGGTACCTCAAAAGTTTCCCTGAATTTCCTTGTCTTAGTTTGTGTTTCAGGTTAAAGTGCCTTTCATATAACTAACACTGTGAGACTCACTCGCCCCAAAGTGCTCTCATGTCTTAGTAATCATGCAATAATGGTTTCATACCAGAGCCGTCGCGTTAACGAGAATCAATATACAGTACACGTATTGTACGAAACCATTACTGCATGCATGATAACTGCGACCAGCAGCCCCATACGCATAGCTAAATGGGGCTGCGCATTGTAGCATTCAGGATCACGACAGATGTAGTATCGCGGGTAAATATCAGCTTAAAATCCAGAAATTTCTTCAATTTGAAGACTCACCAGTTAAGGTGAAGTATTGGAAACAGGCTTCGGGCAACGTTTGGTTCTGCCAATAGTCCCTTTCTGTTCGAATTGATGACTGAATGTGACTCGGTCGAGAGGACCTTGGGAGAGCTACACTGAATCGACGGCCAGCGCATGCGCACACAGACATCTTATCCGTTCATGGATTTGAAATTTGCGCTGACCGTCGATTGGACCTGAACTGCTATCTAGTATCACTGTATCAGGTTTCCTCGTACACACATCGTAAAAAGAAAACAAATAAAAAAACAAAAAAACACTGTAAGCTGTAATTACTAGAAGTAAAAATTATCTATAGGAAAGACATCCTTGTAAGTAATATAGTCTATCTCCCCCCCCCCCCCACTAATATTTCCATTCCACTCTATCCTAAACTACAAGAAAAAGTGTAGTCTACCCTAACCTTGTTACAAGCTTATGCACAGATGCACATTGCCGCACACAAATTGGCAAGTCAAGTGAGGGTATGGCCTATCATCATCATCATCATCTGTACGGGAGTTGAGAGTGTCCTGTAGTTCTCTCGGTCGAACGCCTTCGATGCAGATGTCATCTAAAAAAAAAATAAACTTTAACTTTGTGTGCAGCGTGCATGGATGTCAGACATAGTTGAATTGCTTATCTGCCCAAAATTTATTGAGACCATTTTTGAAAATATTCAAACTTAAAGCAGTAACCAATTGTTCTAGCAAACTATTCCAAGCATTGATAGTACGTTTGCTGAAAAAACTGCTTCTAAGATAAAGTCTGCAATGGGTGCTGAAGAGTTTCATAGTTTCTATAATGGGGGGCATAAGGAAGTCTAGTCTTGCTGTTTTTTATTTCACAATTGTCATACATATATTTATTGTGAGCTCTCCTGATCACCTTGTGTTTGGCCCGTGTTACATGTTGCATCTAAAGATTTGAGAGATTGTTGTGTTTTAGCTATGACTGTCTTGCTATCCTGTGTGATGTTGGTGTTTATTGTAAATTTCCACTTATACGTCTTCTGAATTGGACATGATCTGAAACTTGAGTTTGGTCAGCCATCTATGATCTCAGCTGCTGATGAGTAGGCAGCTTCACTGTCTCGAGCATGATAGTCAAGGTTCTTAATCAAGGATATACTTTGGAACCTTGTAGCTCACTGCCACACATTTTTAAAGGTTTTCTGCTTCATTATATGGGTTTAAAACTGTTTTTGTAGTGTTAGGTTTGATCCACTACCACTGAGTGCAAAAAGTTATCGTTGATAAAATGTGCTTGGTGTATGAAGCTCTCCAGAACAAGTCAGCAAGTACAATTGCAAGTGATAAGTTGGAATCAAATGTTTAAAATGGGGCACCATAAGAATTTAATTCTGTACTTGTAGTATTCAAGCAGACAGCCAGGTAAGCACTTTTTTTTTCCATCACCCAGGAAAGCTAACCATCTGAACTGTCAGTGAAAAAGTCTGTAGAACGAATATAGTCTACTAACATACATTACTGGTATTCTTTCATCTTAACAGAAGATAAACTGAGTGTTTGTAAAAAATTAAGACGTTAAGATGGCAGCTCCAGAGCAGAGCCGAGATGAGATTTTTGCCAGCTTTGCTGACAACATGCAACTTGTGCTCACCAAGTTGAAAGGTAAGTTATAACAAAAAAAGGAATAAAAGTTGTTGTTGCTACAATGTCAGTATTTACCCTCCTTACCTCAGCAGTTATTTTTTTTACTTTTTTTTACTCTTAAAATGATCATTTCAAACACTTTTCTTGACCTTGATACAAAAGAGGTTTCTCCCCAGAACAAGATCAGATGAAAGTAAGGGTTACAATTTGAGCAAAACAAACAGAACAGAAAAGGACCATTACTGATTAAAGTGCAGGTCAACACCTTGTTAACTTTATCAAATTGAGTAAATTAAAACATAAAGAATGGTAGCAGTTCCTTAAACGTAAACTTGAGAAAAATGGGTAGGCCTAAGTCTCAGATACCTTCAGGAACTAGGGTTGTTGGTCACAATGGTGTAATTTAAGCAGATGAAAGTTATGATGTCATTACCTGGCTTGAGAGTTGTGCTCTGAAAACATACCAAAAGGTTGTGTTTATTGAAAGGAAATACGAATATTCTGTATCCCTTGCTTCAGATAATTGTATGGTTGTGACAGCCTCACAGCTATAACTTTAATGGGGCTGTAAGTTTGCTTAAATCTGACCTAAAATATGATTGCCACGAAAGTTAATGTGTAAACTTATTTGACTGCTGTGGAGTGATATTATTATCACCTTGTTTGCTACATGAAGTACCTGAATATGATATCAGAACAAACTTTCTATGAACCAAACCAAGCTACAATTATTATGTTTTGGCTAAAGGAACTTCATATGGAAGAGTGCATTCTAATCTTGAAGTGTTAAAACTTAAAAACTTGAAACAGTCTGATGATAGGATTTCATCAAAAGGTCTCTAAAAGAGATGTATATTGTTACATTTAGACATTCACATAGTCATTAAAGCGTAGCTGTGTTTGCAAAATATAAAATTTGGATGCTATGTTGACATTACTGCATTTATTCAATCTGCGCCTTAGCAACCTTTGCGGCATCAGATTGTTTAGAACTGTCTCGTCATCTTAGTTGTCCATATAAAACTGAGTTAAGATAATTAATTCTTGCTGTTTGAACTGTGTATATGCCTGACACCATGAATTAACATCAAGTGTTTTATATTTTGCTATATTAGATAATGAGGACTCGAGACAAATGGCTGACAGTTTCAACTTGACCGAGTTCTGGATTAAAATGGGTATGTACAAGAAAGAGTGTTACTGTAGTCAGAGTTTATGCCTTTCATTCGGTGTGGGTTTAACAACTCTACCCCCCCCCCCCCCAAAAAAAAAAAGAAAAAAGAAAAAGAAAAGAAAAAGAAAAAAAAGAAAAAAAGATAAATAAATTAAATAAAAGATAAATAGAATAAATAAAAAATACATAAATAAAAGTTTACCAATGCAGTGAAATACATACTGTATACAATGCTTCAATGTCATAGCCTAAAGATATCATTGATGAATATTGATCACTATGCAAATGTTATTTTTCTTTTTACTTTTTAATGTGTGATATTTCACGCTGAAGTGGGTGCGTCAGCTTTACAGCACACTGAAAATTATGGTGGCTCACATAAGGCATTAAGGGAACTGTAAACTTGCGGGAAAATAACTGTATATTATCATGTTATGGATAAGGAGACTGAATACTCAACGTGCCAAACTCATCTGGTAAATTTTATTTGGATTTCAATCAACAAAACTGTACTTTTTGGCCATTTAGTACATTGTACATGTGTATTATATCCAATGTACTAAATGCCTAACAGTATAGTTTTGTTGATGAATGTTATTCATTAGGGTGCAGAAGCAGAATAGTTTTTCATTGTGAGATATATTCATGACGTAGATGATCTTTTATGAGTAGGCTTTGCTTTTGGAAGGGTATAGCTTAATTTGAAGGGAAAGGGACTAGGTCAACATTTCATTGTAAGGGAAAGGAACCCTAGTAGACACCCTTGATTTTGGTTTATGAATTCTACAGAGACTGTGTTCAAGGCTATGTCCTTTGAAGCAACCAAACTAGCAGCCTGTTTTACCAGTCCTCCACCACCCAGTGCTCAGGAATGCCAGTCTCTGCTCAGCTGTGTTGAGATGAAGATAATCACCCTGGTTTCATTCTATTACTCTCTCCCAAAGGAATGTGGTAATGCCCGTTATGCATTTTTCTTTAGTGACTATGTATTTTTTTTTTTTATGTTGAGCCACATTTAACCCATTGCAAGTGTTTAATTCAAAGTTGTCATTATGTTTCTATATAGGCAGCAAAAGTAAGATTGATATGTGCACAAGAAATAGAATGCTCATTTGAGATTTTATTTAAAAAAAAAAAAAAATCTTGTGCAAAGCTTTAAAGCTAGAATCATCTCTGTAAGACTTGATGCAGTCAAAACTGCCATGATGATATGTTGCAAATGTACTGAAGCAAATTTTACCTGTATTAGTGACTCTTCTTCACAGGCATAATGAGGATATGCATCTGTTACATTGCATGGTTTTGTTTCAGTTGAATGAGAGTGATGAAATGTGACACATAAAGGAGCATAGACAAAGTCTCTTTGCCATGATGATAAAAACAGCCAAATGTTAACTAACTTTCTATATGTGCAGAATCATTGTGCTTCAATATATTTTGAAATTAGGCATTTTCATCAGAAGGAAATAATGTGCATGAAGCTGTCATACATTCATATTTCAATGAACTAAACTTACAATAAACATCATGCTCTCTTCAGTACCCGAGTTTAGGACCATGCCTTACTGTAGCTCTCACAGATATGATGAGATCATCCATTTAGCTGCATGAAATAGCCATATTAGACAAAGCCTTGTGTCTTGTGATCTGTTTCTCACAGGACTGGCCCTCAGGAAACACACAAGGAATCTGGTGATTGACCTTGTTGAAGGCATCAAGGAACTCTCTTTGAGGATTAAAAGCGCCAACTATCAAGGGTAAATTCTTACAGTGTCAGGCTAGAAGAAAATGAGTAATGTTGTGTATGCCATGTATGTAGGGAGTGGTTAGATTTGCAATTTTGGCCCACAGTGCTGGAACTTGGCGATTCCCCCCACTATGAGGATGATGTACATGACAGGTACATTCATGATACTGGAGGCAATACTATGACATGTTGTCTATTTCACAAATATAAGTTGACTTACAAATTTCGAAACAAACAATCAAAATTGAAATTATATAGCATATATGCAGTAGCTCGTGATAAGACTTCATGAGATGCTGTCAGAAGATTCTTGATTATAGCCCCTAACTTTCTGTCAGATTTTGTTGGCTAGTCTAGGTTTTAGACAGGGTAAATCTGCTGCTTAATATTTTTATCTGCATGAATTGATGTGTCAAGCATTACTTGCAGTAGTTACAGAAAGATGACTTTTGCCATGACTTCCGATTTCACCCATGTATCATAATTGTATGCAATCACCTTATGTAGTTTGTGTGATTCCCACTGTTCGTGTAATTCCCACTATTTGAATGTTTCCTAACATTTGTTTGCTGTAGAAGTGAGGAACAGTTACAATCAACAGGAGCTGTATGGGCATCTTGTGACACCATCCAAACTGCAGCAAAAAATAACAAAGAAGCCACGTTAAAAGAACTGAAGGCTGTGGGAGGGCTGGTCAAGGATGCAGTGGAAGAGCTAAATGAGGTGAGAAAGAAATTTGGCAAAAGTTTCATCCATTCTGGATTTTTTATGCCTCTGCCACGAAGTGGTGCCGGAGGCATTATGTTTTCGGGTTGTCCGTCCGTCCGTACGTACGTCCGTCCACATTTGTTTACGCAATAACTTGAGTAATATTGACTGGAATTTTACCAAACTTGGTCAAGTATTAAGTATGATAGGGCAATTAGTTGATTAGATTTTGGGTGAAATCAGCCAAAGGTCAAGGTCAAATCATGAAATTGTATCCGTTTACGCGACAACTCCAGACTCAAATTTAACTGTTTACGTAATAACTCAAAACTAGATGAAGCAGCTTTCATCAAATTTGGTCCAAGGATGATGTATGATGGGGCAATCAGTTGAGTTGATTTTAGTGATATTGGCAAGAGGTCAAAGGTCAAAAGGTCATGGTCAAATGCTAAAAATGTTATTTCCCCCATATCCATGCAATGTCCGAAGGTATTTTTTTTTTCAAACTTAGTGTAGAACTGTACTACTGCATAAAGATTCTCCAGAGAGAGTTTCATGTCATGAGGTCAAAGGTCAAAAGGTCAAAGGTTAGGTGAGAATGTTACAATTTCACTTTCTTGCAAATGGTTCAATGTATCTATGGAACTTGGTACATACGCATTTGATATGTACTGCATGGCAGGGATTATCTAGGGAATGTAGGGGTCATGGGTCAATAGTCAGGGGTCAAAGGTCAAGGTCAACTCAAAATTTTACTATTTCCCTCATTAACTAGTATTATATGCAATGCTTGCATTATCATTTTTAAAACTTGATATATACATGTATTACCTAATGTAGATTCTCTCAAAGGTCAAAGGTTAAGGGTCAAAGGCCAGGTTTAAATGCAAAAAAAAAAAAATCTATTTTATGCTGTAATTACACTCCTTCTTCATACCTTCAAAATTACTCAATGTATAAACTTACAAAAGGGTCGGTCAGAAGTCAAGTAAAAATCCGCACTTCCCCAAATGCGTGTACCTGCACTCTTAGTCAATTATAGCAAACCTGACATTTCAATATTTTGTCAGTCATCACACATTGTGAAGACATTGCACCATTCACCTATTGGGAGAATCATGCATTATGGCGGAGGCATCAGTCGCCATAGCGACATTTCTAGTATGTACCTATCTCACCTTACACTCTTTTAATTCATTCTCCAGTAAATTCAATGTCCCATAAGTCAGCTGTCAGTAACATTTGTTTAAATGGTGAGTTTGTGTCAGATATATCCCTCTGCAGTGCATGAAATTGTACAATAATCTATTGGTAAGAATGATGTGGTAAGTGCACCAAGTCAGTAAACTTTGGGTGGATATTTTTTGAATACCACTTTATTAGTGTCATTGCCAAAAGTAACAGTACCAGTATTGCCTATTTTGAGTGCTTAGGTACTTATGAAAGTCTTACATAATTGTCCTGATTTGAATTACATTTAGCAAAGTACAAGTAAATACAAGTAAATGTCTGTTTTGTAGGCCAAGAACTCTGATGGGAGCAGTGCAGGAGGGTTAGATGAATTAGAGTTCCTGCTTTCAGGAGGTCAGCAGCCAACTGACCATGAAGATGATGCAGTGTGGTCAGATCAAGACAGAGCTGTTATTCATCCATGTCTTGGACTAGCCAATGCTTGCAAAGCTTGTGTAAAGGTAAGTCCAGAAATACGATTATCAAGGCTTGTTCCATGTTACTTGTGTGTTTCAGCCAGCAAATTAATGAGAACTGTCAGTACTTAGGATAACAAAGATGTATGTGGCACTTAAAAAAAAAAGAATAGAGCAAAACCCATGATTTCCTAAGTGTTCTGCTGGGAAAAGGGTGGGGGTAACCCTTGAACCAACCAATAATCTACAACCCATACAGTCTCTGATGTACTTGCACTGCGTTGTGCTACAAGCTGTTAATATTAAATAATTATGGTCACATTTTCCTCTGCCAAGCAGTTTCTGTAATCATACCCTGTATGTACATATTTATAACAAAACATTGATCAAGTATATTAACATTGCATCTTAAGTGGTGTTATGATTCATGTGTGAATCTTCATGACAAAAACTAATGTACTCATCTGTATTGTGTGGATAATTAATTAATTTAATTTTGTGTGTGTTTACCTGTGTGTGTGTGTGTGTGTGTGTGTGTGTGTGGATAATTGGTCCTTTCACAGTGTTGCTGACCACATGGGCACATTCAAATAGTCTGAGTAATCATGTACAGTGTATATGTAATTTGTATGTAGTTTGAAAAGTTTTGCCTTACCTTCCCAAATATGCTTTGACTGTAGGGAAATTAGATTGACCTTTGATGTTCATCCCTTACAGAAAGTGTCTGAAGCAATCAAAAAGAATGGGAAGCATGAAGAAATGGTGGACATATCACAGCTGGATCACATTTATGAGTTATCTGAAGAGATCAGTCCCAACCTGGATGAACTTGTCTCCTGTCTCTATGCTCCCATGAGATATGCTGTTGTCAGAGCCAATGTAAGTCTTGAAAGTTTTTACTCATGCTTCTATTCGAACATCTCAGGGATTAGTTTTATGCCTTCACTTTGTGGTGGTGCTAGGGATATTGGGATAGTGGATTGTGTGTTTGTCTGACTATTTGCATACAATTGCTGTGGTGCCATGAAAACTGAAGAACAACTTCAGGTATTGTTAATGAAGCAGAATATATGTCTGAGTTACAATGTGAAGATTAAGCTAATTGGATTTTGGTCAAATGTTTGTGTTCAGTGGCCACATACATATTCAAAGCGTGAAAATCATTGAAGGATGTAAAATCAAACCAACTTTGTGCACAGACTAACAACATGAAGCATACAAAGAATTGTGTCTGAAATATGCATCAGTTGAAAACATGGAAATTGCTCATTGTGCTTCACTTAAAATGAAGCCTTCTTCGTACTCATAGAATGTCAAGTTCAGAGCCTTTACGGTTTTGATAGTTCAGAATATAAAAATATTATTTGCATTTGCCTGTGTTCACATTTTCTCATTATCATTTCAAATAAATTAATGAGAGGATTATCTAATCTATGAGGTTTTCTGGTTCAGTTCAGTTTATTTTATTTTAGCACGGAACCTGCTTCAGCCAATGGCTGTTCTTCAGCTGGTCCAGTGTGATTAAAGATATCCATTTTTTCATTGTGTTAGACAAATCTTTTTATTTTCATTTCAAACAAACAAAATCATGAGAGGATTATTTACTGTGACAGGATTTCAAGTGTGATTAAAGACAGTTTATTTTATATTCTGTGTTGGACACATGTGCATTACCAAACTGTTCATGTTGTGTGTATTCTTCTATTTCCCCAATGATCCAGGCATCCCTTGTGTCTGAAGTACTACACAAAGTCTTGGGTGCTTCCAGGGAGTCCCACTTTGTGAGAGATGAGGATTCCCAATGGTTGGATTTTCTTGAGAAGGCTGTAGATCACAATGTTGATCAGATCAAGAACATCACTAAATCAGGAGCCCAGAGATGATGACTACCCAAGACATTGAAATTACTTTTTGCATCTGATCTCAGACAGATAGAGACTTTTGGTTCCGTTTAATAACTTTGAACAACGTCATCAGTATCATTATTACTAGTGTGCTTGCTAGGAATGTACATCACTGAGAACCCAAGTCTTCTTGGTGCCTAACCCTTTTTTCACCTGCAGTTCATTTCCTTGGAAAATGTGTTGTCCACGATGATGCAACGAACGAGGCCACAGCATGTGTACATTTTCAGATGTACAATATTTAATTTTCTTATAAAATATCCCTGTGTACTTTTTCTGTAATTATTATCTTTGATAGCAATTTCTGAAGAAACAAAATAGAAACTCTTAAAGATGAGCAGCAGCAGTAATGCAAATTAATAACTTCCCATGATCAATGTTCAACAGTGCAGAATTCTCTCATAAGGCCCAGTGCCATGGATGTACAATGTTTGTTTGTACCTCCATGCCAGTACTTCATCTAATGCCTTTATTTGTATTATCAACAAATGGACAATTTCTTTTTTTTTTTCTTTTTTTTTTTTGGGGGGGGGGGTGTTTAGGTAGTGTACCTTAAATTTGTATATTATTTCCTGCAGTAAGCGCATATGACAGGAGATACAGTCAAATATGAAACCTCATCATAACGAGTTCGGTTGTAATCAGGAACCCTTTCAACAGGGTGATCGGATCAGTCCCATTTTCCTTTGTGTTTAAACCTATATGGAAGAATGAATCTGTTATAATGACCTTGGTTATAATGAGATTCCAGTTATAACAAGATTCCGGTTATAATGAGGACATTTTCAGTGCATCATGATGAAGAAAAACATAAACAATCTGATCGAGTACAACGAGGTTCCATTTCTTGACCTGCCGCTTTCAAACACGCAACAAACGAAAAATTGAATACCGAATTCAGGCTATCCATGTATTCTCTTTCCCGTTCAGTAAATCTGTGCATTGTAGATGTATAAAGATTCCCATGCCATCTCTCTACATGAATTATCTGAAGCGGGAAGAGAAAACAAGCATGCTAGGCTCAGTCCCGCTGTTATTTCTTTTAGTCCCCCATTATCAGTGACAAACAACAGAGTTCTTGTCGTGTTTTCTAATGAAACAAGCGATAAGATACACGAATACCCTCCAATTTCTTAAATCATGATCATTGAACATAATAATTTGATTTTTTTTTCTCGAAATACACATGAATGATCATAAGATCAAACGAGATAACAACGTGACAAAAGACATACCCATTCAAAGCCTTTTCATCTAATGAAACTCATGGCAGAAAGTGGATGAATATGTTTTTGGAATGCATGTGCAGCTCATTATATCCTTTCCATTTTTAATTCTGACGTCAAGTTGTTTTGCTGCTTAGTAAGCATTGGAGTGTACAGCATTATGTAAAAGATTAAAGCCGAAATAGTTCATGAAATCATCGCGATCCTGCCAGGTGAAAATAACAGCACGTTGAATAACTAATGTTTTTATAGATCTGATTTTGTTCATTATCATTTACACTGCATTTCACAATTGAATATTTTCATTTTTCAGAATGGTCTATGATGAGGTAGAGATATGCGTGGAAAGGATCACGAATTCAGCCCTGTTGCGTATCTTTCAAGAACGCATGTACAAAATGCAAGGAGATTTTTGGGAGAAAATAAAGATCACATTTTAACCCCTTCAGGAGCATACATCCACAAACAATTACTGCCGAAATAAGTGAAATCATTGCAATTCTGCTGGGCACCAAGAGCAGAAAATTCCCAGCGAGTGAAATGACGCATGTTACTCTTCCTGCGCCGGTGTTTAGAAAAAAAAAGAAAATAAATAAATAACGCTTTTTAGACATGATTTTGTTCAATCATTTTACTCTGTGTTTTACAAACGATAATGTTCATTCTTTCAGGATGGTTCAATAAACGAGGAAGCTTCACGAATTAAACCCTGCCATGTACTTTTCAAGAACGCATGTAGAACATATGCGAAGAGCTTTTCGGAAGAAAAAAAACGCTGTCCAACATATTCAAAAAACCCAAATCATGAATTTTCAACTACCAAAAGAGTCACATTTTGAGACATTTTTTATTTTTTCAGGTGAGAAATAGCCAAACTACGACATCTAGTATGCACCAGATTGCACAATTTACAGCTTAAAGATGCTCAAGCTCCTAACCATGTAAGGAGGGGGACCCCTTACATTGGCTGTTTGGGTGGCACTGATGCACCACAAAATCTCATGCCTAGCTGCTCTCTGAACTTGACATGTCTGAGATAATCGGTCTTAGCACAAATTGGTGAAGAGCCAACAGACAGGGCGTAGTGACAGAGGTTTTCTCTTTTAACCTCTTTAGAATCCCTTCATGTTTAGACAGGGTGTAGTTCATCACAGAACAGCAAGTTTGAGTTATCATTTTGTTGTTGATACTGAAGTAGATTTGACTTAATATATGTGGGGCTTAATGATAGGCCATGCGATCCCACAGTGAACCTAGATGTGTCTATATAAAGTATCAGAGTGATTAAGATACGTACACATAGTAAATCATGTACAATGTAGTTATTTTACATGTATTTGTCAGCATGAAATCTTTCACTGGTTCTAGTTCAGTGATGCAGGTAAACTCATCTCTTAGTTAGCCTCAGTGACAATTGATGATTCTCAAATAACATTATTATGCTTTGCAAAGTACATTGTATATACATTTGTAATATAATAAAGATGTTTTCTTCATATGTGACTACGTGTATTACCAAAATGCAGAAATTCTATATGATAGAATGTATTTGAATTGTGGAAGCATTGTAGAATTTAACTTTAAAAAAAAAAGCAAAAAGCTACAAACTGTCTTTTGTCTGTCATTGCTCTCAAAATCTACAAATTGTGTTTGGTGGGAAGGGTCATAGCCATGGACCAAACAAGAATTTTTTCATCCTTCCCAAAATCAGTGTAATTTATGTACACAATCAAGTACCGTTCTCTCCTGTTAACGGTGAGCACGTTTATAACAAAATTTCGTTACAACTAAGTAAAAATTCAGATCCTAAAATTATCATCATTAAAGTCTGAAACTGGTGTAAAATTTGCTTATAACGAACATGCTTATATATTGGAATTATTATACAACGAAGTCATTTCTGATCATGTGGCAATATTCCGAAGGTTCGTTATTCTTAAGGTTCGTCATTTTGGTTAATCCGAAAGTATGATAGGATTCTTTGTTATTCCGAAGGCTTGTTAATCCTAAAGTGACAACTAGTGAATAGCTTAAACTGTAGTAAAAGATTCGAAATTATAGACCTAATATAGTTTTCGAATTAACAAACCTCATTTCACTTTCGGAATACAAATGTTTGGGGTTTTTTTTGGGGGGGGGGTTTCATTGTCGGATTAATGAACCTTCAGAATAACAAACCTTATTTCGTTTTCAGATTGATGACCCTTTGGAATAACAAATCTTTGGAATAGTGAGCCTTGGAATAAAGAACCTTCTGAATTACTACAACTTCAATAGTGCACCTTTGGAATAACGGACTGTAAGCGGATCCTAAACCATCAATCTCTTTTAGTACGTTTGTTTTCCATTTTAAGCACGAAAGTAGGCCTTCATGTACAAACAACCATATGCCGTCTTCATGGAATGTAAAATCTTAAAAAAATTAATGAGAGCATTGCATTTATCATTACTTTTAGCGTATGATGAGTCAATAAAACATAACATATATACGCTGATTCATAGTTCAAGTGTTCTCATCAGAATGTACTATAACATATATATAACGTGAAGTGGGCTCAGCCTCGTCCGTGATGGGTGCTGCATTGCAACTAAGTCTAGTCATGACGGAGGAAGAAGGGCTGCTAGCAGACATTGCAGTAGTTCACTTATTGCCTTTTGTTGCCAAGCTTTTGACCCTTTTACAGGTCTTGTGAACTACTGCAACGTCTGCTAGCAGCCGTTCTTGCTCATAACTATTATATATAATACCGGTATATGTAGGCCTAATATGTGTATATACACATATATATAGACACTGTATGTACATGTATATCGTCGCTGGGGCGACAAGACCTCGTATCTACAAAATGTCAAATGTTCAGGAGAGCCAAAAAACATGGCGGCCAAAGCACTAAAGCGAATAGGATAGCC
Organism: Diadema antillarum; assembly: GCF_040938485.1. Lineage (NCBI taxonomy): Eukaryota > Metazoa > Echinodermata > Echinoidea > Diadematoida > Diadematidae > Diadema > Diadema antillarum. The sequence goes on from NW_027270917.1 coordinate 356,776, forward strand.
TTTCCTTGGACATGCCGTTGTGGCTTCATTTTTTTGGGTAAGACAGCTAGGATTTGGACAGGGCATCACTTAACCTATTATTTGATCACAAATCAAAATAAGTCATTTTCACCAAAATTGCAGATACAAGGTCTTGTCACCCCAGCGACGATATATATATATATATATATATATATATATATATATATATATACATGTATTAGGCCTACATATACCAGAAAGGCTATATATACACGTATACATAATAAGAAGAAGGAGTCTTGAATTCGCCATCCGTAGTTCCAACAAGAAGATTTTTATTCACAAAATGTTCAAGCCGCTGGCCGCCCTGGGCCTTCATCAGTGTAGTGTGTACTATATAGAGTACAATGAAAAGTCTTTAATTCTTTAGGAAAAGACTTATCATTTTGCTAGTATACTTGGATACACTGACGAAGGCCCAAGGGGGGTCGAACATTTTGTGAATAAAAACCTTCTTGTTGGAACTACAGATGGCGTATCCGAGACTCCTTCTTATAATAATAACATTCAAAGTCCAACACATGGAAAATTCCAAGGTGAATTAACTATATATATATATATATATATATATATATATATATACATACATATACATATATATATACATATACATATATATATAGACATAGATATATATATATAATTGTATATTTCAATGGAAAGAAATTTAACCCATACATGAGTTTGTATAATTTCCAAGTATATGAATATATATATGTGTATATATATATATATATATATACTTTGAAATTATTCAAACTCATGTATGGGTAAAATTTCTTTCCATTAAAAGGCCATAGTGAACATTACTGCAACGTCTGCGAGTCATTCCTTTGTCACACACACACACACACACACACACACACACACACACACATATGTTATATAATTATAGTCGAGACAATGTAATGATGACAAAAGATGTTGCAGGAAGCCGGCTGGTGGGAAGCTGTCGACCTTGGTCTTCTTCAGCTGTATTGTCTGCTAAGCAGACGTGTGTGTTACGTGGGTGTCTTGTGGCTGTCTTGTCAAGACACCCAAGTAACAAGAACCCGGCCGAATGTCACACCAGCTTTAAAAAGACAATCAATGCATGTCTGTATTTTTTTGCCACTAGATCTTCGCCCTTTCACTTGAATTTTGTTTATTCATTAAAAAAAAAGAGTAAAAGACTGTGAATCTTATTTTCAATTCTCATCAAATAATTATGAAATGTATTTATAAATACATTATTTTTATTTATTACAGTTAAAACTGTGATAAATAACTTAGCGCTTGGGACTTTGTTGATGATTTTCATGAAGTTATCACATAAAAGTCTAAGAAATCTCGGCTCAAAGTCGTTCATTATTATGTAGGCCTTATATACCTAATAATGTAGAAAAGTGATATCCATTTCATGAAACAGAACCCAGATCCGGGCGATCATTGACAACTCGTAGAATGTAGAGTTGTACCTCCATGCTATACTCATGATCGCGATCAAGCTAAAAGATTTTTTCCAGTGGTGGGAGGAGAAAAATCTCTTTGCGATCAAGTAAGGTTTCTTTTCTTGGTGTGGACAGGGAGGTGAGACACCTCCCTGCCTGGTGGGGATAACACTCGTAAGTGCCCATTGTGCGCGCCGCGGGCAACGCGTTACTAGTATGCCCATTCCACGAACGGGTACCGCGCGAATGATCCCGACGTACGTGCACAGCCAGACTGTCAAGATGGCACCCGAAGCAGACGACGACTATCACAAGCAGGTCAAAAATTTGAATTATTACTATTGTCTGGGTACGTATGACAGCACTTTTGTAGTCTGAACTGCTTTTAAATATAATCGGCCAACTTTCCTCCCCAGATGCGGTTGACCTTCACGTGTCATTGATAGAAACTCTCAATTTATGACGAGTGTCGCACCAAACAAGCGAGCGAACGCGCAATATATTACTCGAGAGTATTCGTACCCCAAATAGCGTAGGCAGCGAGTGCAGCACAGCATGCAGCATTGCAGGGACATAGTACTAGTAACCCCTCCGACCGACCGGCCCCCGGGGGCGCGGGGGCGCTCAAGAAAGGGTTAAAGTATGTAGGCCTTACCAGTTACGTTAAATTTACATGTATTTGTAAACTGCATGCTGTTGACGGGAGCTTCGCGTTCGGGCTTTGCTGTCCTTGCTAGATCAAATGCTACCTTGTCAGGGAAATTGTCTGGATCGACTTCCCCTTTTAATACAAACTGAGGATGTATGTAGCTTGTAAATTCACACTGAAAAGTGGTGCACTATCTTGCATCAGAATGATGTTGATACTGCCTTCTCTGCACTTTTGAACAACTTCAGTAACGTTAGGTCCCTAAAACTTTTAATAATGTCGAGGCCTGCACAGCCTGTGGCACAGGAGTATGCTATACTAGACCCTAGTCATAATAGACTCATTTATAGTCATATCTAATGTAACTGCGACCAGCAGCCCCAACGTACAACGTACAGTGTTGAGCGGCGGGTCTCCGGGGCTATATCTAATGTTAGTAGTAATTTGTCTCTATGTTCTAGTCTACCTACTCTCCCAAAGTGCCTTGCAAATGATTTCCCCGAAGACCTCTGGCTCTGCTAGGACTAATGTTAGGAGGGCTTGCGTTTGTTGTGCAGGGTTGATGTGTTGTGAATGGGGGCTCTTGACCCAAAACCTTGAAATATATTAGTACCGGTACTGTACATGAATCCCTTTTAGCCGCTCCTTGGAACTATCGCGGGATGGTAGGGTGTCGTGCATCAGTGAGAGCTGGTGGCATGGTGAACAAGATGATTTTAAATGTTACTACTACATGTACTGTAGAACATGGGTAAACTTAGCCTAGTGGGTGGGTAAACTCGGCCACTTGTAATGCGCACGCTGGGGGCCGAGTTTACCCATAACTATGGTAATTGAATGTACAATAAAAGTGACTGTGCAGTTATAGTGCAAGTAAAAAACTAGACAGAAAGATCCGTCAGTCTGGAGGACTCTTTTTCTTTTTTGCCATTAACGCTGTCCTCCGTAGACAGACGGAAGGATGCAGTACCCATTGCTGTGTGGATGTTCTTAACCACTGTCTCTATGGAAAATTGGGTGAGGTACCTCACCCTTCTCGATTGCGTCTAATTCACGGCCCTAGGTCGGCAAATTTAAGCTTGTATAGTGAAATTAGCTTTTTAAGAATACATTAAACTCACCAGATTAATGAATAATCCAAGATTTTTGTAGAATTTTCAACGTAAAACACAGCCTGTCGCGTCGTCACGTTCAAACTGCAGAAACATACACTATGAATCTATCAGCCAATCACATGTGAGGTAGTTTCTACGTGTTTGTTTTACTTAAACAGGTACCTCGCATGTGATTGGCTTACAGATTCAAAATGGCGACTTACAGCTTGCGAACGGCGATGTTGCGATATCGATAAAATGTCTGCGTTATAACCGAGTTTATGTGAGTATTTTGATTGCACAATTGAGAAATTTATCCCAAATATTGCTGCATAATGTGTCATGTCATGTCAAACTTGTTTGAATGTAAAAAAGCTGTCTGAAATTTGGTTTATCGTAACGTTTGATTTGTGCGCGACTGCTCCACACAGGAGCCGCAATCATTGACTTCGGTCTGTATATGGAGGGGATCCGTGAAGCCAGATGCAGTCTCCGCGGAACATTCCCCGACGGACAGATACAGACCGATCTTTCGGTCAAGTAAAAAACATGCCTCTTTGCTTAGCTAGACTTAGAGCATGTGTGACCTAACAAGAGGCTGCATCACCTGGATGAGCTAGAAGAGCAGCCTCTCTGAATGTTGATGGGTTGGTAAATATCGACCACTACAGGTCTTGGCAGATAGTTCCAGCTTAATCTAGGTTCTGACAGCACTATTTGTTTTTTGCATGTTTTGATTTTTTGATTAGCTTATACTAGAAGTGATGAGACGTACTGGATGTCTTCTTCCCTCAACAGGTATTCAGCCAAGTATAGTTATGTAGTTACTCATTTAGAATGCTGGTGATTAATCTGCAGGAAACATGATGAGATATGATGCCAAAGTATCAAATGAGATTGTAAGTACAGTGTATACTAAAAGATCTTAATGGGGATAATGTACCTGATTATCATTATTACAGGATCTACCAAATCCTATTAGAAACACAAACAAACAAATGTGTAACAGCTTCCATTATACCACATTCCCAACTATTCCCAGTGAAGGAACAGATCCTGAGTCACCAGAGTGCAGCCCTAGGCCTCTTCCCTATCAACACAGACAGCAAGGTCAAGGAGGCAGGGGTCAGGGAGAGTGTCTACTCTGCAGTAGCAGTCTGGGCACTGGCTCTTGCTTACAGGTATGTTTTGTGACACTTTAGTAGGACACAATTTGTGTAGTTGTAATTTGGAAAAAAAAATAACCATATATATTGGAATTTAGCAATACAGTCAACCTTGCTTAAGTCGACCTCATATAAGTCGAATAATCTCCTAAGTCGAAGGTCTTTTCAAGTCCTTTTTATATTCTATCAATTTTAATTTCTCATAGGTCAAATTTTCTCAAAGTCAAAGCTATTTCTTCAATCCAAATAGATTCAGCTTAGGCAAGGTGGACTGTATAGCCAAATTATTTTGTCTAGAGGGCGTATAAATACCCACATATTAGCTAAATATTACCAATTATTATCCTTACAGAGGATTTTTAGAGCCCAAATACAAGTGTTATTTTGTCAACGCACCTCATAACCTCCAACCCACTTAACAAGTTTGTTGAACTCGACCAATATTTTTTGCCGAGGCGACCAATATTTAAAATATTGGAGGGCAAGAGGGGGATTCCCCAAAGTTTTTATAAACTGCACCGTGATTGGTTGAGATATATACGAGATGACCTGAAATAAGAAGTAAAAACGTCTGTGATTGGTCAATCACGAATTAACTAGAATATCGTTTCTTCTAAAATTCTGTGTTTATACAAACAAATTTCATATATCAATAAGTTGAAATTGTTTTTCACACAATTTTTCAAAATATCACTTTCATAACAGGAAGTTAAATTTAGGTTTGATGAAAACAAGTTGCATTTTTTTGTGCATGCAGGCGCAAGGCGACGATTGATCTGCAGCTCTGCATGCTCAGCGCTAAACTAGATAGCCCGCGCGCGATATAATGTAGCCGGCCGCCGCCGCTGCTGCGCTTGCATTTGCATGCGCGATATGCATATTACAGTTACTGTACATGTACGTACGTGTGTACAAGTACGTTATATACAGCACAGTAGGACTAGTTGTGGTAGTAGTAGCCTAATTCGATCTTTCACGATCTACGGTAGATGTGACGTGAATTGTTTCTCAGATCTCGGATACAAATACATCTAATTCTGGTCTAAATTAGCTAGATCTCGGTCTAGCAGTAACATGACGGCTACCTTGGATACATAGATCACTGTTTTATCAGAGACTGAAGTGGATTAACTTGCACTGAAGAGTGTACATGTACCATACCCCATGTCGGGATCACTACACAGTAGGAACAGCACTCGGAGTCGGAGACAGAAAGGGTAGGCCAAAGTGAAAACATTCTTTGCTAAAATCCTCTGTAGGATAATAATGATGATATTGAATGTCCTATTTTCGATTAATACAAGGAAATATTGGACTCGCTAAGCAAAATATTGGACTCGTCTTCGACTCGTCCAATATTTGTGCATAGCTCGTCCAATATTTCCTTGTATTAATCTCAAGGCCATCCAATATTCTACCCTGTAGAAGGAAGATGCATAAATGTGCTTATATAACTAATGTTTCATTATGCAAAGTATCAAGGATATTTTGAGTAGTAACATAGCTCATCAAAAATCAGGAGTAGTGTGTGCAATTTTGTCTGAAACATGCATTGGATAAAGATCATAATTATGCTGTATATGTGGTCAACAAGCAGGTCGGTATTGAAAATCTGCAAAAATATTCATAAAATTTAATAAAAATAAAACAACACACACAAAATAATGCATATTCCAGCAAGAGTTGCTAAATCTCACACATTTTGTAGTGAATGACCTAGGTAGATAATTCTGTTCTTTTTTTTTGTCAACATTTGTTGTCCATTTTGAATATTCAACAAATCGAGTCTGAAAGAGTATCATAGTTAACAAGATGTCTCTGAAGTATTCTAAAAGTAAAAGTTAGTTTAAATAAACAAACAAAAAGATGTCCTGTGTTATGTAATGCAAAAGTTTACTTCCGAGCATCTCAAGTTCAAAAACTATGCTAAGTCTCTATTTGTTTTCTGTCATTCTTATTTCACAGGAAAATAGATAATGATGATGGGAGGACGTATGAGCTGGAGCAAAGTGCTGTCAAGTGCATGCGAGGACTTCTCTACTGTTTTATGAGACAGGCAGATAGGGTGAGAAGGAATTCATGGCATTCATTAAGCTAGGAAGAAGAATCTAGGCAAAGCATGACCTGCACAAAATTTACCTGAAAAATGAATAATATTTATTCATTAACAAATTTCCAAACAATGCAACAAGATTGCGTGAATATCCTGTGTGTGAACATTTTAGTTTTGGTTGTAATCATAACAAATCTTGGCAATTTACAATTCATTTCTCTAAATTGTGAAATCATACCTGTACTATTTATCAGTTCAAATCTTACTATATATGAACTATTCACAAAGAGATACTTTTAATCGTGGAGGTGAAAATTATGATGCAAATATTGGTTTACACCATCGTGAAGAAACATTTTTAATTTGTCATTAGTCAGTGAATTGTGTCTGTGGACTTCATTGCATAGGTGGAGAGGTTCAAGTTTACCCAGAGTGAGGAGTTTGCACTCCATTCCCGCTATGACCTGAACACAGGAAACTTGATTCCTGGGAAGTTCCACCATCTTCAGATTGATGCCATCTCAATTTACATCCTCTACCTTGTGCAGATGATATCTTCCGGGTTGCAGGTAGGAGTATTTTGTTGCTGGTAGTGATAATGATCATCATAACAACAGTGACGTCACAGTGGTGGTGGTAATGATGTTGATGTGAACCAGGAGGCTTCACTCCCCCGGCTGCATGGTCGGTGGTGATGGTGGTGGTGGTGGTGGTGGTGGTCGTGGTGGTGATGGTGGTGATGGTGGTGGTGATGGTGATGGTGATGGTGGTGATGGTGGTGGTGATGGTGATGGTGACGGTGGTGATATAGTGGTGACAGCAATAGTGATGATGATGATATGAACCAGAGAGGCTTTGCTCCCTCAAATCAAGATGTTTTCATAACTTATGATAGCAGTGTAGCTTGTTGTGATGATGGTGAGGCTGGTTGTGATGGTGAGGTTAATTGTTATATTCATGTTAAAATGGCTAACTATGAACAAAATATCTCTGTGTGACTATCACATAATGAACAGAAACATATAGAGAAAGCAACCAAATAGTAAGAGGTACAGGAGTTTTGAATTTATATAATATGCATTTATTGATAGACATGTAATATTATTCATCATTGTCATTCAAAATATTTGAATATTTCTTTCATGAATAACTCATTTTACTCTCCAGATTATCTACACTTTGGAAGAGGTCAGTTTTGTTCAGAATCTTGTGTACTGTGTAGAGAGAGCATACCGAACCCCTGACTATGGGATGTGGGAGAGAGGCAGCAAGTACAACACAGGGAAGAAGGAACTTAATGCAAGGTACAGTGTAAATCTCAAAGAGTACAAAGCTGAAAGTAACACTACAAATTGAAATGGGAGCACTTGTTACATGTTATCTTAATATGTTGTGTCACATTTATGGACCAGAGTTTTGTGTATATGCTACAGCAGTCAAACTGGATAATACAGTTGAGATTAGATGTTGCCAGATATCAGAAGAGAAAACCAGATTTCTGCAATAGTCTCAGTGGTTTCTGCCAGCAAAATAGACATTTCAGACAAATGGAAATTGAAAGAGTCGAAATGCAATCAGCAATACTTGGTAGATGGGTGGTACTTGAAAATACCTCCACTTTAAGCATGTTATTTGCAATGTGGAGATATTTATGCCAAGAGGCAGTTAGGTGTGTGCAGAAATAAATGGAACTTCTTATCCCTTGGGTGACAATACCTCGTCTCTCATTTGGCATTTATTCATACTATATACACTGTTATTTTCGCATACAGATATTTTCGGGCATGAGGAGGTCATAGATAATTTCGCGAGATGTTGTTTTCGCAAATTGACGCCAACGCTAACGTAAATGCACTAGCACCCAAGCGCATCGAGACATATTATTTGACGTCAACATTGATGTTGTTTTGCGAAAATGAGCAAGTTTTTTTTTTTTTTTGCTTTCCTAGAAATTCATGATTTTTTAGATACAAGGTTTTGTCACCCCAGGACAATACGCTAAGCCTAACAGAAAACGTAACTGTGTTGTATCTCTTGTCTTTTAGCTCCATTGGAATGGCTAAAGCAGCACTGGAGGCTGCCAATGGCTTCAACCTTTTTGGCAAGGAAGGCACCTCCTGGTCCATCCTCTATGTGGATCCAGATGCTCATGCCAGGAACAGGACCACCCTGGAGAGTCTTGTGCCCAGGGAAAGCAGCTCAAAGGTCTGAGACCTTATCATATGCCAGAGCTTTGGCTTATTACTTGTAAAGCTTATATATTAGAGGGGATCTTGCTAAGAATTTCACGTGCAGACAAGGGGAAGCAAATTAAGATGTGTTATCTCAGCTCTCTCATCCATAAGTTGTATCCATTGATCTATTTTATTCATAACATTACATTAATTAGCATATGACCAATATTTTGACATTGTGCTTTGAGAAATTTTCTCCCTTTGACCCAGATGTATTTTGCTGGCTTAAGCACATATTTTCCAGTGAGAGATTGGGTTACATGTATGCAGTATATCAAAGTCATTAGCACATTGACAGTCTGAGCACGCAACATATTGTTATTGAGTCATCAGTGCAATGATCAAAGAATATTCTTGATATGGCTGTCACATGACTGTTGTGGAATTTGCTTAAAGCTTTCTCTGTTTTGTTGTCCCTGCCGAACGAGTTCGAGCAGGGGACTATGAAACGGGCTCCATACGTGTGTGTGTCCGTGTGTGTCTGTGTGTATGTGTGTGCTCCGTGTGTGATCAAAATGTTCAATTTGCTACTTCTCTGTCATTTATGAGCCAATTTTGATTCTGTTGGCTTTATATGATAGCACTACATGGGAGCTTTGAAACTTGTACACAGAATTTCAGTTGTGACCTTTGACCTTGACCTTTGACCTATATTGTACATTTTGCTACAAAATGCTACTCCTTCGCCATTTCTAACCCGATTTCGATTCCGTTTGCTTTATGTGATGGCACTAGGTGAGGGCTTCAAAACTTCTACACAGAATTTTGACTTTTGACTTCTTTGACCTTTGACCTTGATTTTTGACCAGTATTGTACATTTTGCTACAAAATGCTACTCCTTCGCCATTTCTAACCCCGATTTCGATTCCGTTTGCTTTATGTGATGGCACTAGGTGAGGGCTTCAAAACTTCTACACAGAATTTTGACCTTTGACCTTGATTTTTGACCTATATTGTACATTGGCTACAAAATGCTACTCCTTCGCCATTTCTAACCCGATTTCGATTCCATTTGCTTTATGTGATGGCACTAGGTGAGGGCTTCAAAACTTGTACACAGAATTTTGACCTTTGACTTCTTTGACCTTTGACCTTGATTTTTTACCTATATTGTACATTTTGCTACAAAATGCTACTTCCGGCGGGGACATGTATTACGCACCGCGTAATTTCTACTTTTCCTTGTTCCTTTTATGACTGGGAAATGTCATGAGTAATACATGATTTTTCTTACATATTTTATTCATGGCTCTCCTAAAGATATGGCAAGGAAGTTATGACAGTACAGATTCTATTCAATATAACTCTTTCATTGAAACTAGACTTCTATGAAATGACTGATATCCTCCCATTATTCTACCCAGAACACAGATGCATCTCTGATTCCGACAGTCAGCTTCCCGGCCTTTGCCCTGGATGATGCAGGTTTAGCAGAAGCCACCATGGACAAGATCAAGAGAAAGCTACAAGGGAAGCATGGATTCAAACGGTTCTTAAGAGATGGGTATGGGACTGTGCTGGAAGACAAGGAGAGGAAGTATTACAAGCCTACAGAAGTAAAGGTAGGCATGAATTTACCACTCTCCTTACCACCTTATCCCACTTATAACCTGTTTTCGTTTTGTTCTTTTGTGTTTTTTACAAACAGTAAAGGGTAGCCTCTTAACAGCCTATAATCTATCAGGTAATAGATATTATCACATACAACAGACAAAAATAATGTTCCGTGCAGATAATGTTTGACCTTCTGTTAAAGTAAATCATGCTCATTGGCGACGTCACATTTTTAAAAGTTGGGGGGCCCAGTTTATATATTCTGGCGGCCACTTCCGGGTTTCCTCAGCTAACAAGCAAAAATAAAGAAAAAATAAAAAAATAGCCTTCAGTGCAACTTCTGCTGCCACTTCTAGGGTGAAAAAAGTGGGGAGGGGGGGCAAGGTGGTTACACCCTGTGTATTCCTATATCAACAACAACAACAACAAAAGGTGGGAGGAGCCCCCTCCCCGTTCTGCCAGCCCTGATACTGTAAACTTGGAAGAATTATTTGCATTTCATGTGACATGAAAGCAAATACTTTTGCTTGTAATATGAAATAATATTTTATCTATTGATTCTGCAGAATTATAAATGCAAGTACTTTGTTTACCCAACACAAAAATAATTACTTGTGTGAAAATTTCCGCTTTAAAGATAATATAAAGTTTTGGTACCTCAAAAGTTTCAGTGAATATTTGTGTTTCAGGTTAAAGTACCTTTCATATAACTGACACTGTGAGACTTACTCGCCCCAAAGTGCTCTCATGTCTTTGTAATTATGCAATTAACTGCGACCAGCAGCCCCATACGCATAGCGACCAGCAGCCCCATACGTATAGCATAATGGGGCTTCGCATTGTAACATTCAGGATCATGACAGATTTAGTATTGCGGGTAAATATCAACTTAAAATCCAAAAATTTCTTCAATTTGAAGACTTACCAATTAAGTTGAAGTATTGAAAACAGGCTTTGGGCAACGTTTGGTTCTGCCAATAGTCCCTTTCTGTTCGAATTGATGACTGAATGTGACTCGGTCGAGAGGACCTTGGGAGAGCTACATACACTGAATACTACGGCCAGCGCATGCACACACAAACATCTTATCCGTTCATGGATTTGAAATTTGTGCGCATGTGATGTGTGCGCATGCGCTGGCTGTTTTATTCAGTATATGTAGCTCTCCCAAGGTCCTCTCGACCGAGTTACGTTCAGTCATCAATTTGAACAGAAAGGGACTATTTGCAGAATCAAACGTTGCCCGAAGCCTGTTTTCAATACTTCAACTTAATTGGTAAGTCTTCAAATTGAAGAGATTTTTGGATTTAAAGTTGATATTTATCCGCGATACTAAATCTGTCATGATCCTGAATGCTACAATGCGAAGCCCCATTACGCTATGAGTATGGGGCTGCTGGTCGCAGTTAGCTATGCGTACACGTGTTTTGTATGGGGCTGCATGCTGCTGGTCGCACGCCGTCGAACGGCGGCGGCTCTGGTACAAAACCATTATTGCATGATTACTAAGACATGAGAGCACTTTGGGGCGAGTAAGTCTCACAGTGTTAGTTATATGAAAGGTACTTTAACCTGAAACACAAACTAAGACAAGGAAATTCAGGGAAACTTTTGAGGTACCAAAACTTTATATTATCTTTAACAAAACTATGTGCTGTTTATTCTTTAGGAAGGAAATACTTACTTCTATTAAAGTATATTATTTTTTTGCATTCTGTTAAAATGATTTAATTATTCATGAATAGCACAATTTCTCCATTTTTGAAGTTGAAAACCAGAACCTTACTGTACTAAGCATTATCGGCATACCTGCCAGAAATCTGAACACTTTTTTGAGAGAGAATTTCAGAAGTAATGTGCATGGGGCACAATCTGAGCTGCCAAAGACCATTGTCATTGTTGTTGTCATCCATTCATCTTGAGAGATGACAGTGCTGCACAGGCAATGGATTCGCATCGCCTTGAGTGACAATCTCAGAAGCACTTGAGCAGCTGAAGTCAGTTGGTGCTGAGGTATAGGCTGCCTTTGTCTTCCTCCTGGCTCTCTCCTCAGCTTGCTGATCATTTCTTGCAGCTTTAGCCTGCTTGACATCCTCTCTAACAGTACCTTTGCACAGCTGGTTTTTGTCAGCTGAACCTTCCTAGTGTTGTTGTCGATGTCAGCTATCTTCATGTTGTGTATGCACATGTCCTTGAAATGAAGATGCGGTCTTCCTATGGGGCAAGACCCTTCTCATAGCTCTCCATACTATATATCCTTTTTTTATTTCATGTGTTTACCATTTGTTGCTATAACGGCAAAATGCTGGAATGCATATGGAATATGTATTTTAAAAATCTGATTAAATGTTAGTACTGGTATTCAAAAAATCACAACAGTTCATGTTAAATTGGAATCATTGGCAAGCATGTATCTGTATGAATTTCCTATCCCATTGTAACATCCACTCCAGATGTATGACACCATTGAGTCCCAGTGGCCCCTCTTTTTCATCTTCATGATGCTGGATGGTCTGGCTAAGAACAAAAGCAGTCAAGTAGAGGAGTACCACAATCTTCTCCAGCCACTTCTCAAGCAGACCAAATATGGTAGGCCAGAGAATCTTAAAGTTTACAGCCTTTTAGTGGTGTGACTTTAATTTGACTGAAATGTTGGATGGCATAGATACTGTAATCAGTCTTTGCATGAGTCACACAGAAATGTGTCATTTTATACCAGTATCTGTTAGGAGATGTGTATGCTGTAGGCAAACCTCTTCTCAAGTAAATCATATCTCTCTGCTCTGAGACACACATCTTCATTCTCTACTTGTACATTTCTACTGCATCTGTGTTGATGTATGATTGATTCTATCATCAGTGGTATTTTGTTTTCAGACACTTGCTGAAACCAGTGAAGTATATGTACCATTAGTCAATCAATTAGAGGCTTGTTTTCAAGCAAATTAGCATACTGCATATTCTTTGTTAAATGTTTGCCTGTTTTTTACAGAAAACAATTGTATGTATTGTTCGAAAAAAATAACAATAATGATATATTGCTATGAATACTTTCTAAATGATGATAACATTTCATATTGGCATCTGAGTATGGTAACACAGGTATACTTACGCCTTGGCCCCAAAGGGTGCTGGAGGCATTATACTTTTGGCTTGCCATCTGTGTGCCTGACTGTCCTAAATCCTGTTGTTCTATTACAATTTCTTCAACATGTCAGGAAAGATAGTTCCCAAGTACTACTACGTACCAAATGGCTGCATTGAGAGTGAGAGACGTCATCCAGGCAGTCAGTCAAGGCTTGCCAGCTCTGAGGGAGAAGGGAATAATGTCTTCCTATGGGGGCAGTCGATGTACATCCTGACATGTCTCATGAGTGAGTATAATCCCAACATGAATTTTACCATGCAGTGTATGTATGGCTGTCACAAATACTGTAAACCAGACATTTTCAGGTGCATGAAATTTCTGTGAATTTCAAGAGGCGCTAAGATTTGCAAAAGTAGAATTCCCACAAAAGTTTTTGTCTACAAAATGCATTGAATTCCAGTGGAATGTTGTACACCATCATGGTCGGGAATTCACACTTAAGTTTCATGCCACATAAAAGGCCATCGGCTCCAATTCGCAAAAGCTTCATATTGTGAATGTTTGTGGTATTACCGTAGTAGTTGAAAGATACATATACAGTGGCTACTAGCAGGACCTTAAAGCAATGCCTCTGATTTCATATAAATAAATAGAATATATAGCAGGATTGCTGGCCTACAAAGTATTGTTCTCTTGCAAGCATGATAAGGTACTCGAGCAGGAGATCGGGCAGTGCAGTAAAAAGGACATAATTTGTATATCTATCAGCAACAGAATTCATGGTCATATTATAACTTATGCTTGAGATTAAATAATTGCACAAAGTACTCTTTTGGCTGGGGCAAACACTAGCAAGGGACTGCTACTCTCTTCTAAATGACTGTCACTGTGACAAATGTTATAGATTGCAGTGAAGACATCAACATACCTTATGTATCATTACATCATTAGCCTAGCAATGACAACCCATATTGATTGTGTTTAGTTTCATTTTATATGCATTGCAGTGGATGGCCTCATCACAATCAATGAAGTTGATCCTGAGGCTCGCTTTCTTGGTTCAGCCCTCTGCAAGAGGTACAAGCATAACACCAGGCACTCTGCATTTGAGGTGAGAAAAAATTGACTTGCCATGCATTAGTCCTTTGTAATTTCTAATCCTGAGCAATGACATTAATGTCACAATTTAGAAAGGATCATTAAAGAGTAACAGTAGTTCTGTAATCATATTTAATGCTTTGTAAATGTTTGAAAATACAAAGAACTTCCAAACATGTTTATCATATTAGACCGCTTCAATTTGTGTCAAAGAATTATGAAGACAGAGTATATTCCTTATGTTACAATTTATTGGTCTTCTGTCTTGTTTTTACATGCTTAATAGAAATTCAATAAGTTTTGATGTTTGTATATTGATATCATGAATAAAATAGAAAGCTGAAGATACTTCTTTTCTTTGCCATGAATACAGACAATGACGAAGGATATGACAGTCCAAATGGCTTTCATAGCAGAGAGCACCAGACTGCAGACTACCCTAGCAACCTATGGCATTCAATCACAGACCCCGACTCAGATTGAACCCATCCAGATATGGCCGCCAGCAGAGTTGATAAAGGTAGTACAATGGTGGAATATGTACGAGGGTATTACTGTAGCTTTAGCTAGTGATCATTCAGTGTTTCTGTTAGATATATAAACCTTGAATATCAACAGTACAATTCCCAGTTATAGATGTTGGTTCTGTTTTCCCCAATTGGAGTCCTGAGGGGCATTTCATGAAGCGTTTTGTCTGACATATTGGTCGGACAAATTTGCTCTCAGCCAATCAGATGCAAGGATTTCAGTAGCTTATAACAGCTTGTCAGAAAAATATCCGACTAAAACGCTTCATGAAATGCCCCCAAGGTGTACTGATGTTTATCAAAAATGAACAAAAAAGATTAGATTTTTTTTTTACTGTGAATAAGATTTCATATGGTAATAACAAAACCTCCAAAAAAAGATTTCAAATGCCAAAGCCTCAAAACACATATCTAAAAAGAAATAAAAAAATAAAAAAGAAATGCCATGGATTCTCTTCATAGCACATTGGGAACCTCTCTTTTGCAGATGAGTATAGTTGATTGATTTTTTTTTTTTTTTATGTAAGTGATATATTACATTAGCTAAATCTGCATGTGTTGTAATATCTTGTGGAATGAAAATGTGCGGCTATTATTTGCTGAAATTGACTTATTTCCTGCAATGTGTATTTCTACTGCAGGCCCTGACCTTCCTAGGGCAGAATGAGAAACTTGGTCTGACTGGTCGACCAAATCGACCCATTGGTATCATCGGGACATCCAAGATATATCGCCTCCTTGGCCGAACTGTCATCTGTTATCCACTTCAATTTGATCTGATGGATTTCTACATGTACCAGGATCTGTCTTTCTTGGTAGATGACATCAAGGTAAGCTGGAGGGCAAGGTAGGCTAGAGGACAAGATAGTCTATGTCACAGTTGTCATGCGTGATTTATTGGGTGTCCATCCAGTGTGTTTGGTCACAACCAAAGTGACATAGCACTAGCATGTCCTGGTTACGCCTCTCATGAACAGTATACACATCTACCAATGCCAACAGAGGTCTTATTTTAATTGTAAGAATTGAATATGCAAAATTTTAGCTGTGTACAGATTCACTTGTATTTTGCAATCTATGTGCCTTCATTTGGTTCAATTGCAACAGATGATTTAGTGTGTTGCTTTCTGAGAGATGGGCCAACAATGCCTCAATGAATGCTATCTAGCTAGGCCAGATAAATCCAGAATGCAGTTCATGCTAGTTCTATGAACTCACCCTTCATTTCTGTGTTCTTATAATACCGCCATTAGATATTTCTTTGGTTGGTTGACGTACATTCCACAAAACTCGCTTTGCTGCATCTGCCATCTTGAAAAGAGCTGTTGTAGATGTACAGTAACAGTACCAGTACTCCGTTACCAGCGGTATACCTTAGTGCCTGTAACAGTGTAAAACCTCTTTGTTGTTAACCATGAGAAATATTAGAAAATATGCCTCTCACGATATGGATGTTGGTGGCGCATGGATTGTGAAATGGGAGAATTGATGAGATTATGAGTCTTTGAGAATATATTATACAGATACATATTATCTATCTTACTGTCTCATTACTATTATCTAATCTCTATGCAGTTCTTACAAGTATGGCCCTCTTGCCATGAAAGTGATTTAAAAGGCTATATTTTCGTTGAATGTCATCTCTCACCCCACAGAACCTAGTAGCCTTTGTGAGGAAGTCATGGAAGTTTGTAGGGAGACCAACAGTCTGTGTCGTCATCAGAGAAGAGCATTTTAGGTAAGCAGGAAGGAACTCTGTCTTGACAGCTACCAGCCAATCTCACATGCTTCATTATATGATGTTCAAATATGTTTCTGTTACTATAAATAAGAAAACAGAAGAGAAGATGTCTTGATTCTAATGTGATTAGTACTCTAGTGTATTATAAGGTCATTCATATGTTATGAAGATTTAAGGTTTTTGAGCTTCAAATTATAGTTACAAGATGATCTGTGCTGCAATACAAGACTGTTAGTCACATGATCCCAAGCACAACATTGACAATGACAATCTCACTGTAGCAACATTACAGGGTTGTGTGTACACTCACAGTGATATTATTTCATCATACCTTGAAAGGAAGCAAATTGAATGTGAGCACTGACAGGACCAAAGTTTTTTAACTCGTTGAGGACGAGACCCGAGTATGCTCGGGCAGGTGTCTATGGGAAATGTGTGTTGTAGCAAAATCAGTTCGTCCTCAATGGGTAAAATCTTTTTTTGAATTTGTAGATATCTTTCTAAGTGGTCATTATAGTGTGTGATATTAATAGAGCATGAGTGAAAAACTGTGTGTGTGCAAAATATCACTCATTTCCAGTCTAATATCAAAGTAGGATAGTACGAACCTATTGTTTATATTTGTGATAATGGTTGTAGTGGGCCTGAGTGTACAGCCATGCTAGAGATGTTAGCCTCCTTCAAACGTGGCTCCTGCCATGGAATCCGAGTACGAGTGGACAGGCTTCAGACTCTCCTTGCCTCATCTTCTGTGGAACATCTAGACTTCCAGATGCCAGAAGGCAGGTGAGTAAAGACATCACCTAGATATATCAAGATGATATTGACTGTATCATCTCACCTTTTGTACGTGGGTTATCATTGTGATGAGACTGATACAATATTAGTATTGAGCACTTACGGCACTGTCACATTGTCCATGAAATGGTGTTATATTACACTGCATTGAGTACTGAAGTGTGATGTCATAGTCATTCATCACCATGAAAACTGGTTCTAAACAGCCTTATATGTTCCAAGTGTTTGTTCATGCACCTGGTTCCAACCCATTTTTTTTTTTTGTCCCTGCCGAACGAGTTCGAGCAGGAGACTATGAAACGGGCTCCGTACGTGTGTGTGTCCGTGTGTCCGTCCGTCTGTCTGTGTGTGCGTCCGTGTGTGATCAAAATGTTCAATTTGCTACTTCTCTGTCATTTATGAGCCAATATTTATTCTGTTTGCTTTATATGATAGCACTACATGGGAGCTTTGAAACTTCTACACAGAATTTCAGTTGTGACCTTTGACCTTGATTTTTGACCTATATTGTACATTGGCTACAAAATGCTACTCCTTCACCATTTCTAACCCGATTTCGATTCCATTTGCTTTATGTGATGGCACTAGGTGAGGGCTTCAAAACTTCTACACAGAATTTTGACCTTTGACCTTTGACCTTGATTTTTGACCTATATTGTACATTGGCTACAAAATGCTACTCCTTCGCCATTTCTAACCCGATTTCGATTCCATTTGCTTTATGTGATGGCACTAGGTGAGGGCTTCGAAACTTGTACACAGAATTTTGACCTTTGACTTCTTTGACCTTTGACCTTGATTTTTGACCTGTATTGTACATTTTGCTACAAAATGCTACTCCTTCGCCATTTCTAACCCGATTTCACTTCTGTTTGCTTTATGTGATGGCACTAGGTGAGGGCTTCAAAACTTCTACACAGAATTTTGACCTTTGACCTTTGACCTTGATTTTTTACCTATATTGTACATTTTGCTACTAAATGCTACTTCCGGCAGGGACATACATGTGTATGCGTAATTTCTACTTTTCCTTGTTTTTGTTTTTTTTTGCTGATGCCTTTTTACTTGTACTTACAATGAATGAAAACTGCACAGAGTTTGGGGCCAAGATTTTTAAT
Organism: Diadema antillarum; assembly: GCF_040938485.1. Classification (NCBI taxonomy): domain Eukaryota; kingdom Metazoa; phylum Echinodermata; class Echinoidea; order Diadematoida; family Diadematidae; genus Diadema; species Diadema antillarum. The sequence continues at coordinate 375,348 of NW_027270917.1, forward strand.
CAGCATTTTTTTTTTCTTAATATACACATGGCAGTGCTGCTAAACTCCTCTTCAAACCACTGGAAGAACTCAATGTGGATCATCTCCCTTTCAAGGCCATGAAGAAGACGAGCTCTTTCACAACACTGTCACCAAAAGAAGAGGAAGCTATTGACATAAGGGTAACTATAACAACGGACTTCCATGTCCAATAATGAATGATACTGTCTACGCCATATATTAAGCGAGTCTAAATTTTTGCAAATCGGGACTTCCCAACGATTTCGCAAGTGGTTAAATTCGTGATCGTAGAGTACTGTACTGAATGGAGAAATGTACGCGTGTGCATCACGTTCATATCGGGGTCAGAGTCTTTATTTTTGCATGTCTTTAATTTCGCGAATAGCACCTGACTCGCGAAATTCGTGAAAATAAAAACCTTGTGAAATATTCGGAGTATATAGTAGTAGGTCTTACAAATGTTGATGTAAACATACATGTGGGTTATGGTCTTGCTTGTGCACACATTTGAATATCATACTGTGGAAAATTGAAAATTGTGATTTTAATGATCAGCCCTCATTAGAACATTCTAAACTTGGGATTGAAGTCTACAGCTAGGTTGCATGTCACATTTATGTTTTGTAGTGGGATTTTTTGGTTGGTTGTTGTGTGTTGTTTTCTAGAAAGAGTTTGATTCAACTCTAACATCTGGAAAATGTAAAGCTGTTGCCAAATGGAAGTACCTGTGATCATAGCATGCTAAGGATTATTATATTACTTCCTCAAATAGCTGGTGAAAAACCCTTGTTCTTTGGCTTATCACATAATGACTCAATACTACTAATTCCCATGTCAGTGAATTATTAACCTTTAACCTTAACCCCTTGACTTGTCCACAGAGTCTTGAAGGAAAGTCCACCTCTGAGGTGATCCAAGAGCTTGGACGGAGAACATCACTACAGAGCCAGGGAGAGGTTCTGTGGGTGTTACGCAACAAGGAAGGACCATACTTTGTCATTGATGATGGTGAGTGATGTATATGAGTGTATGTCGGAAAATGCCAGCTTCCTTCCATTGTAATGTAAATCCTGGCCTTTAGTCAAATACTAATATTCATATTGTCATTATGAATACAACTTGTTTCATGATTAACTCATGATTAATGATTAATTATTGCTACTGCCGAAGACTTCTTAAGAAAAATTGCCAGTGCCAACAACATATTTGGCTGCTTAGTGTCAAATTGTGTAGTCAGTAGTGATGGAGTCTCTTTTTGCCTCAGCCATGAAGGATGCTTGAGGTGTTATTTCTGGATAGATTCCTGGGAAATTATGTAAATACAATGAATGATGAATATGAGGTCTTGTGATACGGCAATGAGATTAGATATTTCAGTGCAATGTCTGCTAATTGGAATCATTGATAAGGTATGAAATGATGTCATACTAGTATGATAGCTTTTGCCACGCAGAAGAATATATGTAAGTAGTTTTTGCGCTTGATAAATGGATAGTATGAAATAAAAATTGATATTATGATGTTACATGGCTTGATTGACACTTGACCAATGTCTTTACTTTGTCTAGTCCTATCTTTCTTTCACTGGAGGATCAGGGTTTGGTTATCTATTGTATCTGTATCTCTTTAAATAATAGCGGATTGTTATAAGGAATACCATTACATGCAAATACAGGTTTCATGAGTATTTGACTTACATCGTAATGGAGTCATGCTATTGTTGTAATGGTTACCTTGACCAGTAACCATTAGAGACCGGCTGGACATCCTCTACCAGAAGGCTCGCATCTTGAAGGACTGGTCCACTGTGCGGTACTGTGCCAGCATCATGCAGAAAGTGGTTGACAGCCTGGCTCCTTCCATCACATCCATGCTAGTTAATGGCAAATTTGTGAGTCCCTCTATGCTACGTTAAAAATCAACATTAGCCACTAATAAATGTAGATTTTCCATCAAGACTTATCTCAAAATGAATATTTCCAGCACTGTATATATATTGCATAATGTGATATTTTCTCACATGTTGCTCTAACTATCCTTTTAAAGGGCCAGGAGGAAATTTAAGAGTCATCGAAATTATGATGATCTGTGAATATGTGCTGTTATAAACTACTTGAGTGTACTATTGTGCAAAGTTGGAACGCACAACACTGATATACTTTTCAGTTGACGCTGTGGTTATCTGTTGACATGCATTTTACTATCATTCCAAAAATGCCTGAGTTTTCACAATGGCACTAGTTCTATAGGTCTAACTTCTAAATGTAGAGAACTTGTGGAAGTGTGATTACTTCAATGAAAAATAAAACTTGATAGGAGTGGTTCAATTTTCAAGCCTGAAAATTTTCTATTCATTTCTATGGAAATAAGTATGATTTGTGTGGTGTGTGTGTGTGCGCACTTTTTGTGTGCTTCAAAATGTGTGAAAACAGTATTCCTTATCTCATTGTGTTACATGCATATATCATGCAGTGTGCACTTCCATTTGTTTCAGACTTTCTTTTCTTCTCACTTTATGTCAACTAAGTATTGCACCAGCCTTCAAAATACAGACTGTATACCCCCTCCCCCCTTAGAAAAAAAATAAATAAATAGAAGAAGACATATGACAATAGTGATATTAAAAAGGTGCAGAGTAATGCATGCTACTTGTTTGTACCCTCCTGAATATAGATCACCATTGGAGTGTTTGGTCATGAGGAGGAGATCATCAGTCGACCTCACAATCCACAGGAGATTAAAACCATCATCTATGACCGCTGTCTGCCATATGATATCAGGGAGGCAGTCATGCAGCAGGAGATGGTCATTGCTCTGGGCAAACTCATCTCAAACAGACCCAAGCTCTTTGACAATGTCCTCAAGATCAGAGTAGGGTGAGTGAAAGTTTTACACTTTTCAACCAACCCAAATGTCTTCAAGTGTTTCATGCAAGACATGAAGTTCTGAGTTCAAACCTCAAATGTGAAAGAGGGTGGAGTCGGGTAATTTGCTACTTTCTGCTCATCATCTCTTAGATTTCACACTAGCAAATGGTTGCCACATATTTCTAGGTACTGTTATGGTGCACATGTTATATAAAAGAAAATTTGTTTATTTCTGACTTTGTATTTCTTTGCAAGTAAAAGTTTCTTTAATCTATTGATGTGATTTTTTTTTTTAAATACCGGGGTAATAAATTTAAAGTATATACAAAGTATGATAAATCAGATTTATATTTTGCCTATTTAAAGAATTGTACTACATGTATCTCTTGGACCACACTACCCACATACATGCAAAAAATTGCAGGCACATGAAAACAGATAGACAGACATTTGCACACATGTCAGGAAGACAAAATTACATGTCAGAATGTATGCAAAATGCATGTTTTAAAGAGTAGTATCGCATCATTTTTCATTGGTTAATATGATATGTGTTGAGAGAAATGATTGATGTTTTATTTCTAGGTGGTTACTACATGCCATGAGATCAGAACTTGAGATAACATGGAAAGAGACAGCAGTAAGTCATTACCTTCATCCATTTATCATATCTTAAAATGACTAGGACACTATGTATGAAATTATCACACTTTGTTCCCTATACTGTATACGCCGAATATTTCGCGAGGTTTTTATTTTCGCGAATTTCGCGAGTCAGATGCTGTTCACGAAATTAAAGACACGCAAAAATATTGACTCTGATCCCGATGTGAATGTGACGTACGCATGTACACTTCTCCATTCAGTACAGGACTCCACGATCGCGAATTTAACCACTCACGAAATCGTCGGGACTTCCAGATTCGCGAAAATTTAGACTCGCAAAATATGTGGCATATACAATAGTCTGACATTGTTTTGTGTTTGGCTTTGTACCAATAATTTTGTGGAGCTCAGTTCCTTTTTTTTTTTTTTGGGGGGGGGGTCACAAAATTTTGCACTGTCTCTAAATGGCAATACCAATAGTGTGTATTTTCCTAACTATGTATGTATGTCAGTTTGACATCGGAAGGAAAGAATGAAGATATGTTTTTACTAAGGAATGATGTTATTTTGATAGTGCATACTTTTCACCCTGCTTTCCTGCAGCTGATCCACAGCCTGTCACCATCACGCCTCAAAGATCTCCTCAGCCATGTCTTAGAGCTCAAGATGACAACTCTCAGCAACCGAACGTGGCTTCAGAGAAGACAGTTCAGTGGTGCCCTCAATAGGACTCCTCCACAGTTTTATGACAAAGGTATGTACAGCTGCATTGCTTCGTTACACCAGTTTAATACAGTCTAACTAGACACTTGACTCACTTTAACCTAAAGTCCTTCACGTTTGAGCTGCAGCATCAGTCATGATGTCAATTAACTTTAGTTTGGGTCTATTCTATGTATAATGGCTGACATTAACCCATTGAGGACAAATCCTGAGTATACTCAGGCAAGTGTCTATGGGAAATGCGTGTTGTAGCAAAATCAGTCCGTCCTCAACAGGTTAATGTGATGTTACACAATGATAATGATTACAGTAGTTACATTATTATCATTTTTATAATCATTACGATCATGATGCCACAGATAGGGGTAATTGTTATAATCATTTTTGCTATCATTTTTTATGTCAGTGTGATTACTTCTGCTACCAGTATAAATTCTGTTATAACTACTGCTGTCACTGCCATGACTATAATTGTTATCAATGCAGTTGTGTATATGACATTGTTTTTCATATCGTCTTGATGATGGACTAGTGTGGAACATCCTGAGCCGCACACCTTCAGGTCTGAGCATTGCTAACTACTACCTCCCACAGCAGCCTACGCTATCAGACATGACCCAAACTGACCTCAACTTTGCCCTCCGCATTGAGGAGATGTTTGGCCGCATTGCACACCCAGAATACAGGCAGCTTATGGTAGAGGTGAGATTTGATGCAAGAAATGTGTCATTATCCTGAAGTACTTTCACTCCTTATACTATCTTATCATCCCTCTTTGCCTATGAAGTGATATCTCTAATGTATTCATGACTATGGTTCATACTGATTGCTATCAAGCTACTGCAACATTTGATGTAGCATTTGATGTGTGAAGAAAATACCTTCTTCTTATATATATTCCTTTTCTATCACATTAATTCACCACTTTGTGATATGTATGTTTTGATCTGTGTATCCTGTATGCATAGCTCCTGTCTGTGGTGGCCACCATACTGGAGAGGAATCCTGAGCTACAGTTTCAGCACACAGCCAACATGGATTCTGTAAGTCGATCTGTCCATCTATCCATAAAATTCCTCTGCTGGCTAGTTGTGTTTGGTGTGAGAATGTCACAAAGAGAGCAAGAGGGCCATATTAATCCCCCTTTACAGTAAATAAGGAGTGAAATTCCAGTTGTATACATAAACAGAATTGATGTCATTATATTGCTACCAGATGCAGCTGTGATTAGCTCATCATGCAATAAAGCCTGAATATGACAATAATCAACGCTGCACACTGGTACTGGTTCAACGGTCCAGGACCTGTAAAAATCACTGTCAGACCAGTAACTTTATCAGGTATAAACCAGTAAAAGATGGAAAAACTGGGTACCTACTGGTTAGACAGACAGGTCAGGCCAGTAGAAAAAAGAAAAAAAAAGAAAAAAAAATGGGTTAGTTTGCAGTCCTGCAATAATGGTTGTAAAAAAGTACTTGTGTAGATATAGTTTGTTTGTTTGTTTATTTATTCCCATCACAATCAATCAAACATATACAAATATAAAAAATGATACAATGTTGAAAGCGGCTGGATAAGCCTCACTCAGTAAATATTGCCATCATGGCTTACTGTTTTTCAGGAGGGTCATATAGATGTCAGCTTTACAGCTGTTCTTCATCCCCTATATGAATTCACTTATGGCATCCATTTGTAAGAAAAACATGTCACTTTGTTTTCTAATAACATTGATTTATTGTCACATAATATTCGGCAGGATATAGTTGTATCTTCGAGCTATGTTTAGTTATTACACCGTGCTAGCAATCCGGAGGTCTCGGGTTCGAATCCCGATGGAAGCCCATTTTCTTTGCTCATTTTTCCACTAATATAACATTAAAGATATAGATACAGCAATTCTAGCTGGGTTCTCTTCTCTTATTAAGATAGGTTGTGATACTAAATGTCTCAATATGCTCCCATATTGTGTGTGAAGCACATGAAATTTATCTTATTTATGGGTTGTTATTTTGTGTATGTACATCATTTTTCATAAAGACTTTATTTCTATCTACTTTTGAAAAATGTGTTCAAGGTCTGATGTTCATTGTATTTTTTCCCCCCTCATAATGAAAAGATGGTACATGAGGCCTTTGAGCTCTACCGCCAAGATTACATGAAGGGAGTGGATCACAATCTAGATGACCTGACGCCATTCTACAATCTTCCCCTCATGGGCAAGAAGAGTGCCTCTAACTACCTAGCCAGGGTCGTCACTAGGCACCTCCTGAATTCTGCTCCTGTCAATGTCGCTTTGGATGCCGAGTCTTGTTCAGTGTCCTGAGGGAGGATTCCATATTGGAGGATCTCACAGCCAGGAGCAAGGCATTCTGTGGTTCAGGCAGTGGGACATGAGAAATACAATGCTACCAGCCTTACTTCATGAGAAATACTTCTTGAGAAATACAACGTTACTTCATGAGAAATACAATGCTATCAGCCACTGAGCTGGTAGTTAGGCTCTCAGATTTCTTAATTTATTTTTCAAGGCCGACTAGATACTGTTTCCTTGTATAAACAGAACCTGTATTTCATTGCATGTATGTGTTCCGGTGATATTGTACACTGTAATGCAACACTGTTTAAGCACATGTTTGTGCAGTATTGCATTATCCTCTTGGTATTTTGCCATCAGTACTATGAGCCAAATCATATTGGACAACTCAAAAAAAAAAAACAACAACAACAACAACAACAAACAGGGTAACGATAAAATTGTGAAAGAATTGTAAGTCGATGAGATGCCTATATGTTAAAAACTGTGATTTTCCTCTCCATACTCTATTTCCTGAAACGAAGAGTTGCCATAGTGAGTCAAACAAAAAAGGCATTTTGATTCAGAATTATTGTTCAAACTCACATAAAATATCAGGAATGGTAACATATAATGTTAAATGTACCAACTTTGTCTCACAAAATCAGTATTATTGAGCAAGCTGGGTAGAGAGGATGATTAATGTTTAGCTGTTAATTCTTCTTATCTTTGTGAATGCATGACAGCAAACATCCAGTGAACAGTAGGTATGGGTGTTTGGCAAAGAGCATCTTTTTCTGAAATAATGATTTGAGATGCCAAAGTGGGTGATATTCTTTTGTATATTATGCTCTGAATGTGTGAGAAAACTCTAAATGAAGTGAGGATAATATGAGAACAAAGAGCAGTCTGACTACAGTGTATTGTCATCATCCTGGCTCCAATCATTCTTGTTTCCTTAAACAGACACACAACTAATTTTGGTATGTTTCAGAAATGCATGGAAAATAGTCCTGCGTATATGTGTTTATATTATCACCCATTACATTATCACTGCTGATTGATCTTTTTGTCCTACAGAGTCCATTACAAATTTTCATTTTTTTCTTTTTTTAAAGAAAGTAAACTTTACTTGGTAAAACTTGGTTCAAACTTTGAATACATCATGGAACAATTATTTGGAGCAATCATTGATATGACAGAAGAGATTATATTTGAGAATACATGTATCACTAATGAGGCACTGTGAATCTGTAAAATCTTGCTTCACAGGTCATAGACTGCCCAATATATTTCCAGTATGATGCTGGTCACAAAGTAAGATAAGCATGGTAGATTGAGGCATACTTCTTTGTACAGGGAGAGAGAGCCTTTCTAGCGTTTTTCTTGTTTAATGGTACAGTACTGATTGATAAAGGAGTGTTTCATATCGAGTTGACTGTGAAATATTCACAAACAAAAACTAGGCTTTGTTCAAATTTGTCCCCAAGAGCAGCTGAAGTCTGATATTTAGTTTGTTGAGTTGTTGATTTAAACTTTTCTTCTTACATTACTTGCTTCCTCACTGTGTGCTTGGGTTGTCAAATGTTCTGGGTGCATAAGCGTATTTTGTTATCACACAGTGATATCACTGGTTTGAACTATTGTGCACTTGTTTGCTGTGGGTTATAAAGGTGATCTAAACCCTTTCGTGAGGCTTGGAATTAAGAGCACAGGTCATAGGTCAGAGTTGTGGATTTCCTGACTGTGAAACATTTAATGCTACATTACTATTCAGTCCGGTGACTGAAGAGTGTACATGTGACCCGAATTTGTATAAACATCATACTGTTGCTCATGACATTTAATATACACTTGTACGGTATTACTATACCTAAGAGGTGCTATTTCCAAGCATTCATTCATTTCAGTGGTACGGAATCATGAGTTGATGCTGACTTGTTGGATTGTAGCTTTAGTCTCATATTTATATGATATATGTAGAATTTTATGGAAGAATATATCAAGAGTTGATTTATATAGAGGAGGGTAAACCTATTGTTGAATTTTATTCATGCTTGATAGTATGTAATAATATATAACATTTATAAAGTGCTGAATATCAAATCTGTGTTTAGCAGCCATGAGAGCAATTTTACGATTTTTTTCACACTGTGTAAAGTCCAATGCTGTTCTAAGTAACTGTGTGAAACATAGATTATGGCTTTATTGATTGGCATGAGGATAAATGAGTTCTGTGACTGAACAGACATCAGACCTCATAGTATCAATGTCCAGTCCATTTTTCTCTGGGTATGACGTGTTTTGACAGACAGACAAAATGAGTAGAAGCAACAGACAAGAAACAAAATCTTGTAAGTTTTATGATATTGCCAACTGTCCATGTTTAAACTCCAGGTGGATCAACTTCTTATCTCAATAGATCTATACTTTCTCTGGTGATGTCCAGTACTCTTTTCTTTTCTTTGCGATCATATTTCGAGCAATTTTCGTTAAACATATCACTGGAGTACATGTAGCACTTTGCTTCCATTCACATTGATGAAGACAAAGTACAACGCATGTCAGGATACTGAGACTTTAGTATACTCAGAACCACTACAAGGAATGTTGTAAGTGGCACACCTCTACATCAGCTCAATTGTATCCCTGATTGTTATGAATTGGTTTGAAAAGTTCTATCATACCATATTCATTGGAAGGGAAGTAATGCTCATTTTAAGTCAGTTGCAGTGCAAGTGATGTGGAAAGTAACAGATTCAAGTGGAAAGCCAGTGAGCTTTCAGAAATTTGTCATGTGTGTCAAAATGTACTGATTTCAAATGACAGGTCTTCTCTGCACTACAAGGCTACAAGTAAATAAGATGTGAAGATTAATTTCATGTTTTACAGGTAACCAAAGTTCTTTGCAGATAAAAGCAGTAGGCAGAGGTGTGGCAGACTGGACACATCTTTTGACACTGTTTTGTTTTGATACCCGTGACTAGGAGTCATGCCGTGGGCTTTTAAGTGATCAGTCTAAACCTAATAAGAATGCATCAAATAGCAGCAAGGTGACTGCTTGTCAGGAGCTTGTGGGCTTGTAGTATTCTTAGTTTTATGTGCCCTTAATGACCTGCCTGGACTGTTTATTTTGAAGAAAACATGCAATAAACACAGATATAAAACACTTAAACATGTCAAAGTTTACATTTTCTGTGAATCATTTTATTACAAATTTAAATGCTTCTATGATTAATATTTCATGATTCAAATTGGAACATTTGATAAACTGAATCACTTACCAGTACACATCTAAACAGATTTGATCTGCACTAATGCCACTATATACATGACTTACCACCCACACTTACAACCCATCAACATGCTACCTGAATTGATATAAAACACACATTGATTTATGTAACATAACTAATTGGGAAAGAACAGAGATGAGAACCATGAAAAACCACAAAAATAAGAAAAAAAACTTTTCATTTAAAATGTAACTATGGCTCTTGGCTCACAGGCTTTGTACATACATGTACATATTTTGTACAAGTAATTTGTAAATTAAAAAAAAACAAAATGTAAATTAACACCTGCATGTATCATGAATTCAACAACGATGCATGAACTAATTTCCCTCGTGTCATAAGAATCCTTCTCATGAAAGCAAGAATTTAATCAGTTTTCTTCACTGTCTCTTTGTACAGAGGGAGACAAAGTGAAGATAACTATACCTCAATCCTTATAAATCGAAGTGGTCTTTGAAAAATAGTGAAATGTTTTAAGAATGCTACTGCTCAGTTCACTTACTATCTTAAGTTGTACAGTCAACCTTGCTTAAGTCGACTTCGCATAAATCAAAAAATAGGGAAGTCAAAGGTCTCTTCAGGTCCTCTTCAAATTCTATTGATTCTAATCCCTCAAGTTGAATTTTCTCTCTAAGTTTAAGCTATTTCTTCAGTCCAAATAGATTTCACTTGAAAAAGGTTGACTGTATTTTTTTTTTCATTCTGTGCACAAAGGCAAAAAGCAATAGATACAGACTGTATCAATTCACACTGATAGTCTTAACTGATTCACATTAGACTGCATTAAGATACTTGAGGGCATATAAAATGCATAGACGGTGACAGAAAAAGAAATTCAAACTGGGTAGATGAAAAACAAACGATAACATAAATTCACTAGAATATATCAATCTGCACACTGAATATCTTGTTTTGTGTGTATTCTCGCAATGTTCATCACTGCTACACAAAGAAAGCAAGATTAACATATAACATCCTGCAAATAACTCTCTTTAAACTGTATATGGCAATAACAGAGTCAACAAAAAAACATTAGTTTTAAGTACGGTACATTGCAAACAAAGATTACTAGTACTGTTGGCTTACATACAGTGAGAAAGAAGGATGTAAACATACATAGCTTTCATATTTCTCATTTCATATTTTGAGGTGACATTGGCACATCCTGTTCTGGATTAACTACATTGACAGAATGCAAAATCTGATATACAGTGTATTCTCTCAAACATCTACCAGGCACAATTTTTCAGTGATTGTCACTCACATGGTTTACATTGAGCAAGCAGCAGACACAACTGAATCATCACCAACCACTGTCACTGAGCATATTCAGGATTGAAAGCACATTAAATAATAAGTCACCATGGTGCACCACGTATTCTTTCTGGAGTATGTGAGTGGCCCTGAAAAGGGCCTACCCAATGCCCACGTTTCGGCAAGCATGTTCTCGCCGTTCTCAAGGGAAATGGCGAGAACATGCTTGCCGAAACGTCGGGATTGGGTAGGCCCTTTTCAGGGCCACTCACATACTCCAGAAAGAATATGTGGTGCACCGTGAAGCCTTCTACCACCCAACGTTCTATCACCACGGAAGCCTTCAAAGATTTCAATAAGTCACCAATTAAACAGAGATACAAATATGATATTTAGAGATCAACTTTTCCTGTCTGCTTCCTGGGCTAGTTTTCATGGTGCACTGATAGCCTTGCACTAGGCTAAGTAGACTGCACACAAAAGGGGGGTTCACACGTACACCAAAATCTCGAGATTTGCATCGCAATCGCAAGCTCAAGATTTTTGCATGTGTGGACATAAAAAACCCCCAAAATTAGCGCGATGAATAGCACGATGCTAAACCTAAGAAATTTTGCGCTTATTTCTGAATTAGCGCACTAATTTGCCCTGCCAGTACATGTGAACGGTCGGGTTTAGAAACTTGAGTTTTTATATCCCATCATTCAATGCGCACATCACAACAGTGTGGCCTCTGTGAAGAGGTCCTTTACCTCTTTTGCGCACCACAACAACAGCGCATGAACCACACCACTTCAGACGTGCAAAACAACAATGGGCAAAGAGAAGCGCAGGCAGTCAAGTGCGCTGTGTGACGCAGTTAGCAGGTTTGGCTGTTATCTCGATCGGCAATTAGCGGGTTATTTCTCTATACATGTGAATGGTTGCAAAAAACTCGAGATTCTGAGCGCGATCGCTATCCCGCTAATTTGGAGTGTCTGAACAGTTGCAAAAAATCTTGAGATTTGGAGCGCGATCGTCATTCCGCTTTTTGTACATGTGAATACAGCTAAAGAGAACAGAGAAAAGAATTCTTGAGTAATCACATCTCTATATAATTCTGTTGTCTCCTTCTAGCCCTGAGCTGGTAGCAGATATGGTCAATATTGATTCTTACATGGAATCGAGTACTTCAACAGATATTTGTGACAAGATCATTTACTATTTCCATGAATTTTACTATAACTGCTTCAGTTTCTATCTAAAACAGGAACCCCATGACAGTGAGCCATCTGGACTGAAGAGTTTTCCTTGTCATACTTCATTCTCATTAGAACAGATGGACAGGTGAAATACAAAATGACTACCTTAGATCTTGTTCTACATTTATAAAATAACACCAACAAAGGTAGTTTTATTCTTTTAACACATTTCTTGACACACTGAGATCCCATTTCACTAGGCATGTAGCACAGTAATGTGCAACTGATATAAGCAAATCATTCGCATAACTTCTTGTACAAGAGGCTGAGAATAATAAAGTGAGGATGTTGACTACCGGGGGTCTGTAAAATGCCTTCTCTTGCATATATGATAGCAGTTCACTTAAAATAATGCAGGTATTTGAAATTAAGTGATATGCTGATTAATGTCTGTTCATTTATGAACTGAACTAGAAAAAAAATGACATTTGTGAAAGAGAAATGTGTGGAATCTGCCCCCCTCCAGTTTCAACATAGCCAAAAAAGCCCAGCCTGATTAGGGTTAAAGGGCTTCACTGTTGCACTTACCCAATGGCTAGGGCAGGCACCATATAAATACTATGATGCTGGTTAGCAAGCTAGTAGAGTATTACCCCTTTCAGTAACTCATGCATTTTTGGCCAGCTCCTGGCCCAAGCTACACAATTGGCCCGTGCCAAGCAGTAAAAATTGTGTATAGTAACTATAGTAGAGCCATGCTACTGTTACAATGATCCATACAGGGACTTGGCCACGTAAGGGACAATTACCAAGGTAACTGAACTTGTGCTCCGGCGAAGGGCTCGGCCAGGTAATGGTGACCTTTGACAGTGCAAGGAATTTTGGCCCGAGCCTGGCGCTGCTGTTGTTCATGAACTCTTTGATCTGCACCAGGACCACGCCTGGTGGTAGCTTCAGCAGCGCCAAAATAGCCTGCTCCTGGCGCGGGCCACTTTGGCCCGACCCATTCATAAACTAAAAATTTTACGACTTAGCTCGGGCCTGGCCCAAGCCAGAGGAGTTATTGAAAGGGGTTTATGACTTCTCAAAGAAAATGGGGGGGGGGGGGGGTGGGGGCAAGAAAAGACGTAAATGATTGGAATGATAGTGTCTATTGAAGGCAATCGAACACCTCGCTATATACTTTGTTACCTTGCCACATGATTGTACTGCATAAGCTGTTATTTTTTGCGAGGGTTTAATTTTCGCGATTTTTGCGAATCTCAGTTGGACCGCAAATTTAACAACACGCGAAAATATCACCATACGCTAAGGTAGTAGTGCGCTTATGTAGGCCTCTGTGTCAATTCGCAAAAACAACATCTCGTGAAAATGTCCATGACCTCCTCATTCGCTAAAATATATGTACGCGAAAATAACAGCGTATACAGTACATGTACATGCATAGCCACCTACTACAATACACAAATAAAATGCCCTACAAGCACTGTCATTCAGGCAAGTTCTCCCTGGTAAACTAGTTTGGAGGCACAAACCCTCCCTTGTCGGTCATAAAGGAGTCCCTCAAAAGCATCTCTTTCATATTCCCTCCACTGTAGCTGCCCCCTTTATTATGAGCAGCTACAATACATGGCCTATGGGACACTGCCAGTGGTGTATGTAGTCTTTCTGGCGCAGACTCCTTTACGACCAACAAAGGTTTGTGTCTGCAAACTAGGTTAACTTCTGGATGTGGCAAGTGATATTTTTTAAACAATTATCATTCTTAAATTCATTTTTTTTTTTGAACACGCAAGTACAATGTTGGTCAAAATGTTGTATGAATTGTGTAGAAGTTGTGTAGAATTTATGAAATCAAGACATCATTAGAAATGTATGAGGGGGAAACATTTTAAAAATCTTCATTCACATGCAAACATCTCATTAAGTTTAACAGATATGAATTTCATGGTAAAGACATGCTCTAAGTTGTTTTGTTTTGTAAATGTTTTTGCCTCTGCCAAGGAAGGAGGAGGTCAAGTGATCATTGGTGTTGGTTTGTCTGTTTGCAAAAGAACTCAAAAAATTGTGAATAGATTTACATGAAACTTGCAGAAAAAGTCAATGATGACAAAAGGAACAGATGATTAAATTTTGGTAGTGATTCTGGAATTTTCATGGATTTTCAAAGGATTTTTTCATCTTTTGGTGTATAAGGTTAATGAACTTGGGAGGTCTAGCTTCGAAGTTTACATACGCGCACTAAAGCACATGCTCTGCTGATAATGTAAACAAAAAGCTTCTATATTGAGAAATTGCAGGTGTGCTTTGTGGAAATAAGTTGCTGGCTTGGCGGAGGTCTGTGCTCTCTGAGTACTTTTCTGGTTTTATTTTGTTTTGGTCCTTTTTGCATGACAGAATGATTATGAAGTATAGAGTGAAAAACATTGTATCATTCATTCATAAAGAATAGAATCTCTGCAGGTTGCCTCCATGTCACAGAGGCTGATTGCTCAGAAACTGCATGATCATGTGATACGACTGGGCGGGCCTCCACTGGGGAACCATGTGCCCCGCCCCTTTCACAGTCACAAAAGAGGCATTGCTGAATTGGTGTACAAAGCCTGCCACCTGATTGTCAACCTTCCACGGCCGTCTTGGATTCACCTCAGTGAGTTGAAGATCCTTCATGAACCATTGGTCAGCCAGGAAGTTACAGACAACATCCACGTCACCATTGTAGACGAGGGCTCGGAGCCGACTCTGTCCCAGTAAGGAGGTGAATTGTGGAGCCACCGTCTGGTAGACTCTTGTGTAGTTTCCTTCCACAGCATCACTGAAAGGAGGAAGACATAGAGAGAGATAAAATGTACACTGGCATGTGGTAGAAAAAAAACACACACTGATCTTTCCTTGTATAAGATTTGATGGAATTCTAGACAATGATTGTTAGGTATTAAACACATATGAGGACAGGATAAAATCAATCTTAAAATATCTGTGTGAATGTAGCTTTCTTCTGAAGCACCAATCTAGTACTGGAGGAGATAGGATTCATATCCTAATTACTGTAAATTAATAGTTTGTCTCAGTCAGGATTAATATATAGTAAGACATTCTTAATTCTTCACCAACTGGTAATATGTTTGAATGTTTGAATAGCTCAGAATTAAATCAAGTATCAGCAAGAGGCTCAACAAGTCTACTACAGCAAAGACTATTATGGCTGGTTTGTATATGTGTGCATTGTGTGCATTATGACCTAGTTATTTACATTACGTGATGCCTGCATAAGACTAAAACATGTAGGGCGGATGGAGAAAAGTAATATTTTATGGGCCTAGTGCAAATTGGAAATACAGTCTCATCACTGTCATACCTACACACCCTCATCACTGTCATACCTACACACCCTCATCACTGTCATACCTACACACCCTCATCACTGTCATACATACACACCCTCATCACTGTCATACCTACACACCCTCATCACTGCCATACCTACACACCCTCATCACTGTCATACCTACACACCCTCATGCCAATAATATCGAGAGTTTGGCAATATGTTGTATTTGCTGACAGTAAGATCCCATGGGAAGTACCCTATGGACAATTGCGGTAAATTACCACATTAAATGTTACAGAAACCAAACAACCACTAAAGCCCGCCGCACACTGTACGACTCATGACCTTACGACTGACAGACTTTGGATCTGAAATAAACATGCAGTGTTTATTCTGAGATACTACAATTTATTTTGGATCCAAAGTCTGTCAGTCGTAAGGTCATGAGTCGTACAGTGTGCGGCGGGCTTTAGATGGTAAACTTTCTGCTTGTCATTCAGTGTCATCCAGGGTCATCAGAGGTCAAAGGGGTCATTTGAGGTCATACCTGCAGACCTGCCAAGCTGGTACTGAGTCTGGGATGTGTAGAGCCTCTCTCACATCTTTGCGGCTAAGATAGGTGGTCTCAGCAGTCACATCAATACAGGGATCAATATTGGAGCCAAGATCCTTAGGATCAGTGAAGGAGAATCCATGTGACTTGTAGTGGGTCGTCCCCTGTAATCCTTTCAGCTGCACAGTAAATTCAGTCATTCAAATTATGATGTCTTCAATACATTTTGCAATATCACCTATTCACAAATAAATGAAAAGTAGGAATAACATATAGAATCAGCCCACAAACATTGCTCTTCACGAGCGAAAAATGCATCAAAATAATAACAAAAACTGAAATGGAAGAAAATTTGGATCATGAAAGCAGTAGTTGCTTTCATAACTGGTTCCTCAGTATTGACCAGCAGAAGTCATCCTAAGCACTGTAAGCCTCTTCTGTACATGATGATTCTCACTGTGGGTAGTGGATACCTTTTAGTTTCTGAGTCACAAACTTCTGCCAGAGTAAGACCTGCCTACCACACAGTAACAATCAATGAACCTGCTCCTTGCACCATCTCTGACATGGCTTGTTGTAACCTCTCTCCCATCAAATTTCAATCATCAAATGCAATGCTTAACTCTTAATGTGCCAGGCCCAAAACCCCTAACGTGCCAGAGGTTTTTACTTAAGGCCAGAATGTATCGAAACTGGACTGACAATGTAATTTAAAACTGCCATATCTTTCAAACTATCGACTGTTTTGAATTGAGTTCTACACAACAAATATCAAGAAATGATTGTTCTTTCGTGCCATGTAGTCAGTTTTCCGTAATATCTATCTGAACTTGAAATATTGCAAAAATGAATAATATCATCAAAAAATTATTGGAATTTTTTGTGTAGTATGAAAAGAAAGAGTCAGTCGTGGTTTTTCTTCAATAGAACGCTCCCTTGACTCTGTGAGAAAGTTTTAGAGCTACATCTCCCGTTTCAAATGATAGCAAAATTGTCTTCTAGAATTGTATGATTCCAAAGATACAAGCGGTTTATTTTGTCTTAGCAATTTCTCTTTCTGCCTCAGTAATTCATTCCCAAATCGGAGTCCTTTAGTCCCAGATCCTGTATTTGAAACTAAAGTAATTGTCCCGGGCGCGTCCCGGGCCCTTGAAAGTGTCTTTTGTCCACTTGAGAAGGAAGCACCCTCTAATCCTTCTTTTGTCTATGCGGACTACGGGCGGGCGCACTCTATTGAAATCGGCAGGCCTTTGTCAGCGAGGATTTGTGCGCGCGCAATTCCTTGGTAACGGCGGAGATCATCCGAGTACTGATTGAGTACAATACACACTAGCGGTTGCTAGGGGCAGCTTGAAGGATGAACATGACTCCTGATCGAAAGCGAAGATGCTGCCGTGATCTGACCGATAAAAGTGCACACGCCTTCCGGTTTTTATTTGTCTAACGCTGTATCAATCAAGAATGTTGATCCGATCAACCTATTGCCAGCCACTGTCCATCCGATCACAACATTACCAAAATATTATAACAAAGTTAATTCACGGTAGTATACCACTTTTGTGTTTATTGCCAATCCAGAGAAATCAAAGTAAAGTGGGTTTGGCTAGAAAACCAGTTCAATCTCAGCACCACGAGGTCAGTCGCTCGGAGCAGCACACCACGTGCTTGTAAGCCCAGCGCTGGTGTTTGAAGCCATGTGCGTGCAACTGAAAAGCTCACCATTCATTTCATGATTCGGTAAAATAGCGCTACGTTGGGAGGAGCCCTCTCATTCTCGAAACGATCATCTCACTTTGAAATAGTAAAGTTCAATAGCGCTGTACTTGTGAACTATGCGGCCAGAGTTGTGAAGTAATTGAATCTTGCAAACGAATGAATTCAGTCAGATTTGAAATTTCCAAAAGCCCGATCAGAACAGCGAAAATAACAACGAATTGAGACAAGACACTAAAACATGACACAGATAAACAGTGAAAGGAAAGGCAGCTTTGCACATATCATGATGAAGGAGCGAACAATGCAATTACATTCAACAAAATCATTACGGTACAAATAACACTTAAAAAGAATCAAAAGCCCCCTGACAGTAGGCCTGATCTGCATAGCAAAATTGGTGACAAGAAGACAAAACTGTAGGTGCCGACAAGTATAAAATCACGTTTTACATTGCTGGTATGCTTTTTCAATGTTTGCTGTCTTTGATTGTCTTTAGTCTCATTCGCCGTGAAACATTTGATTATCTGAATATGACATTATTCAACGGCACATTCCATACTTTCACATGGCGTCAGAAATCTCTATAGCGCCTGCCAATATAGGTTTCATACCGAGCGATTTGTAACCATCAGAATTATTTTGAACGTTCATGGAAATCATAACATCGATCACTCTACTGTTGAAGTTCCTTCATTGGTTTATAATAGCCGATGGATGTTAGTTCCGTACTTGAATTCGTACCTTCATTGCGTTGTGACACAGTTTTCATGAAGCAGCATCATCCGACATTTCTTTCTTTCTTTTTTTGTGTGATCTCCAACACTGTTTTACTCCAAGGACTGAACAGCGGGATCTGAGTTTGAAGTTTTCAAAATCTGCATGCTAACAAATAGTTTGATGTTACTTTGCATCCTCTCTCTCTCTCTCTCCCTCTCTCTCTTATCTAAAGTCCTGCGTAATAATAACTTTGATGGATTTGCTTGAGTTTGAACATTTTCCTCTTCACCTGCGACTCGGGGAAAATAACACGTTTCTATAAGAGGTAAGATAAACGATAAGCAAAGCTCAACAAATAACATAAATGCGTAAATATACTTTAATTCTGTGTCTCACTGAGCGATGAATGTTTGGAAACTTATCAAATTATAGGTTTCGAGCTTCCTAAACAGTTGAAATCAAAATCAAACAAGAAAACCCGTTTGCGAATTTGATATTTGCTGTCTACGAGTTACTAATCGAATTCTGTTCTACTTTATCGAGACTGTGCTGTAGGGATTGTGTCTGCATCATTGCTTGGCGATAAACGATACAGCTTCGATTTTTGTTATCATGAAATGATAAATAATTATTGATCATTTTGCGTGGTTGAGTAAACAATTTCTATAATACACCAATCGACTGTCGATGGTTCTTTTTTGTTTGTTTTGATTTTGTTTTTGTTTTTGGCCAAAAGAAATAAGATAAATATTCTTGACGTTCGCAACGATTCTGGTCGCTAATTCGAGAGTACGTAGTTAGAGACATTTACTGTTCCAATAGCCAAGGTTATTTACACGCTATTTATAGCCGGAAAGCTACAAGAACCAAAACATCCTCCAAAATACGGCAGGACAATGACAAATTTTACGGATACGGAGATACGCTCAATGCGTGAAAACTAGTTTTCTTCAAAATGTATAGAGAAAAGAAGAAGCAACATAATAAGAGAGAAGGCATCCGAAAGAGGTACAGTATGAAGACCAATTGAAGAGAAACCCTCAAAGAAAAAAAAAATGCAACCGTGGACGCAAGCACAAAAACAAAAACCAGTACATGGATAACAACATAGTTTGACTGATTTTCACGTGCACATCGTCACATACATATAGAAAATCAGGCTCTATAATGTACTTTCATATCGGTGGAGTAAAACCAATACAGCCAGTTTGCGCTAAAATTACAGTTCCAGTCACTTTCGTAAGTTTGAGAAAAAAAAAATCGGTTTTGGGTCAAAACCAGTGTTGATTAGTATTTGTACTATTTGCATGTCGTCGCTCAAAACAACAGCTCTATTCGCTCTTTGCGAACGCTGCCTACAATTTTTAAACTGAACTAAGCAAAATAATGTTCATCTTTTGCGATCTATATTTTGTCTGAAATTCCGAAACACTAGATTTCTACTTTGAATTTCATTTCGCTTCGAACTATAGGAGAAGGTAATCACGCCAAAACAAACTACGAACTACGTGTGGTACCAAGCGGCATAGTTTACAGGTCTACTTTCCGTTCACTGCACACGTGCATAAGACAAGAACAAAAGCGTCTTCTTCTTTTGTATGCTAGCGTGGGGACGATTAGTGAAGTTCACCAAAATAAAAGGATGAAAGACTTGACCGACGAAAGCAAGCTTACCGTCTTTGAGGGACAAAATCAAAGCAGCTTCCCGCCGGACAGCATCCAAGCGGAACAATACAACTGGAACCGCATAGGCAATACACGCAGATTAAATAGCATACACACGCGTGGTTTACCAATGAGACTTTTGATCTATACACATCTCGCAGAGGGTGCGCTCGCTGCGGATTTTCCCGACGCGAAAAAAATACATCTAGCCGAAAAATCACGTATTTACTCAAAATTTTCCAATGTAAGCATACTCATATTTTTGGTGAAAACGATGGCTATGCTAGTCAGCTACCAGTACATATCATTGTCAGTTTCTTGGTGTAACACATTATGGTACCATAAGAACTTAAATAATCAATGTTTTTCGCGCTCTTCTTTGTCGCCGATCGGCGACCATGGCACGTCAGCACTAAGGTCGCCGTTCGGCGACCATGGCACGTTAAGAGTTAATGACAGCGATAAATTTGAAAACTTATAGAAAAAGTCAAAAAACTTTGATGTAAAATATCATGGTGTAATTCATACCCCATCCAGTAAAGTACAAAGTAAGGCAAGTTTAGTTCTCCAGAGTAAGACTTTACCTCACACAGTCATTCTCACCTTTCTATAACTTTTGGACTGCACATTATAACCCATCTTAAGAGCTGACTTCATGTCAAACTCGTATCGCTTCATCTGAACAGGAATGCCTCCTGCGCAATCAGTGTAGATGGAGTAGGCGTTGATACCACTATCATACACCAGGGTTGCCATCTCATCATACTGTGGGAGAAACATGGGGCAAGAAAAAAAAAACACACACACACATTTACACTTTATCGTAAGGATCACAAGAATTGACACCAATCTGTGGTAAATGGAATCGGAGGTAGATAATATTTTTCCCCTACTACAAGAACTCATTGCAACTGACTGACAAATTGCCCTTCATCAACGTAAATATGAGCCGAATTAATTAGTGCTTTAGTAGCAGCCATAATAAAAATCATGGGCATACAGACCAACAAGCTTTTGTCCAACAACCAGTGCTGGTTCTAATCCTAATAGCATGCAGCAGGTACCGCACATTTATTATAATCAGCACTGACCGTCAGGCAGAAGCTCGGTGGCCTAGTGGTGTGATTTGTTGTTGAGTTACAGTCTACTGTAGAGTAAGAAGCCAACATACCGCTTGTTTACACTTGGTGTTGGTGGAGTTAAAGAACTGACAATAGGAGCCAAGACAGCAGTATGTCTGGAGTCTATCCCACAAACTGAAAAGTAAACAAAGTTATTCAACAAGTCATTCATATAGTAAAGATAAAATTTTAGTGTACATTCATTCAATCTGCTTTCTGCTTGTAAATTAAAACAAAAATAACGGCTACTTTATATCATCACATTCTACTGTTCATCAAATGCTCTAGAACTTACCGCTTACATTTGGAAGGTGGCAAAAATAAGTGTTTATGACCAATAAGATAGGAGCTTTGTAAACATCATATGGCATGGTTACATGCTGTATTGCTGGATTTACAGAGGACACACTTTTCACTGCAGTGCAGCCTGCTCTGAGGACACTGAAGTCACAAGTAGCTTTATGTAAATGTGCCATGTCATTCAGCTATCAGACAATGTCCTAACTAATATGATTGCACCATTAAGTGCTACAGGACTGATAAATTATCTTGTCTTCACAAGGAGTATGATTGATGTTTGTAAAGCTGCATGTGGGTAGAAATGCTGTCAACATAAGCATTGATAATTTCGCTCAGACATGCCAACATGGCGATGTCAGAAAATGCTTGACAACGACCTTTCTTTAAGCAACCAATCAAAGCTTTACGATTCCCACAGTGGATAAAGGTGGGATTGGAATACTTACCCTTGGTCAATGAGGGAGTGGTAGTAGGCGAAGTAGACTGCAGAATTCATGTTAATTGTCATATTGAGGAGACCATTGCCAATTGCAAAACCCTGTAAAAAAAAATTATAATAATAATAAAAATATCATTGACAAACCATAATTGCAAGTGACTGCATGTTTGTTTCCCAAAGTACTTCTGTTCTTGTCTAATGAAAAGTTGCCACAAGTTAAAAACAACAGTTTTTCTTCCCTCCCTTTTTTTTTTCTAGCTATGTTAATATTATTGCACTTAAATTTCTGCATGAATTGATTCAGGGTGTTTAAGAGTGCCGGAATATGATCATATGGCTTACATGATGCAGTAAGTTATCATACAATAATATGGCAACTACATCCTAGATATCTCATATTCCATGACAAAAACTAATATATGCTGATTATTTAATTTCACTCCTGATTCCAGTTACAATGATTCTGGCTGAACTCTTGAAAAATAACTGGCAAGCAGTGAGAGTAGGACTTACTTCCAGCTTGATTGAAGAGTCATTGACAACCAACATGGCGAGTGTTGGAATGTAAACCCCAGCATAACTCTCACCAGTCAGATAGAAAGAGTTGTTGACATACTCAGGAAATTTCAGGAAGAAGTCTTGAAGTGCAATATAGTTATCCTGGGCGACCTGTTTACAAATAAAAACATTACATCTTTGACAATTTAGCTGAACTAAAATGAGTATCACAACAGAAATCCATACACAAGGAAGAAATATACAAATACTCATAATCTCACCAAATTGTCCTTACAAACACTTGAGTTAGGGAATAACTTGTGGTTCACACAGCTGGTCTTTTGCCTATGATGCCCATGAAACTCAGTTGTCAAAATCATTATAGTCCATAATTGACTATTATAAAAGATATGAATGTTATTGCAGCTATGGGAAAAGAAAACTTAATTAATACTACTGCCAATTTTATGCAATTGGTTGGGCTGATCTATGGTAGCAGCTCTTCCAATGTAAATTCTCTCTCTCTCTCTCTCTTTTCTTGATTGATCAACAGCATTTGGACAACAACTATTATAAAATGGGTTCAAGAATGTAGCCAATTGGAAGCGCTGAAATGAGTCACGTGTGCCTGTATTGATTTCTCACTAACATGCACGGCCTGACGTCACAATGTTTACACTAACAGTGCGCACTCAATCAGTTGTTACAAGTGCGTCGCGCGCTACTATACACGCTGTCAATCCTGTAAACAACTTCTAGT
This sequence comes from Diadema antillarum, assembly GCF_040938485.1. Classification (NCBI taxonomy): domain Eukaryota; kingdom Metazoa; phylum Echinodermata; class Echinoidea; order Diadematoida; family Diadematidae; genus Diadema; species Diadema antillarum. Next base: position 398,668 of record NW_027270917.1, read on the forward strand.
TCGGGCTGCCGGCCGGCCTTTCTTGTGTGAATAACATGCGTACGTATGCGTATGCTCCTATACGTACAGTACTTATATGTGCGGGATTTCCGAGTGCGACGTGCATAAATTTTTGGGACGAACATCTTCGGACATCTTGACTCTTTGACTGGTATTGACCCACAAAGGTACGTGAAAAATGCTGTTAGTTTTCGACCCATTTTATAAAACAAATGATGCACAGGATTATTTCGTGGCGTTATTGGAGATGTAGCGCTCGAGGGTATTTACAATTGTGAAACATGCATCATTGGTATAATATCTCATCAATGACTGGGATGACTATCACATTACACAAAATTAGATTTTTGTGAAGAGCTGGCTTTTTCTTGTGGTCATAAGTCTAATGGAAGTCAGTGAGAATACAGAAAATCAGCACAAAACAATTTTGGGGGTTGTACTGAATAAGATCAGTAGTTGACTATAGGGCCTGTGATGACAGCTCAGTGGTTGATAAGGTGAAAATGACCTTGTCATCGTTGGTTGCTATGTCCATGCTTGGTGAATAGGAGAACCCCACTCCTGCAGGACTCTCCAAGAAGATCACATTGGCCTGTTTGTTCCAGCTGTACTCATTAACATACAGGGAGGCACCATCATTGTTGACCTTTGTCCAAGAGGAAAAATAAACAATTTAAAAACTTCAGTTTCATCAGGATATAAAAATCAGTTGCATTTCTTCAAATGCCCAAGATAAAAGGGACTGTACAGTTCTGGTTGAGGTGAGGGTTTAGCTTTTAATGTTTTGCGAGATATTCAGGAACCATGTGAGTCAAAGAGCATGCAATTCTAAGGGGAATCAAAAGTTTGTACGATGCAAATCAATTTTGAAATGGCAGAGATATCCCCAAACAAGGTGAAACAAAGAGATCCTAATAAAAGTTGTGGCCTGTTGCCTGTTATTATTATCACTTTTTGGATATCTCAGCCATTTGGAAACCAACTGTCATCATATAAATGTTGAATCTTTCTTAAAATTACATGCTCTTTCATATTCCATAAGAGGTTTCTTATTACCTCACTTAGGAATGTTATAAACCTGGATCCTCACCTCAACCAGTACTGTACAGTCCCTTTAAGCTGCCTAGTAATGGAATTGCAAACATCAAAACCACATCCAAAAAACTTAACGTAACAGCCTTCAAAAAAAAAAGATTGTCCAAAATATTCCCCCCTTAAAAAAAAAAAAAACATCTTTAAGAACTAAACTATACAGTACCTCATATGCAGGACTTTCTTCAACACGAGAGTTCAGATTTACTTATGGAAGCTGCAGTTATTTGTTCTGCTTTTTACAGCAATCATCGAGTGAAATGGGTATATTAGTATCCATGGCTGATGTCTACAATCCTAACTAAATCATGATACAGGATTAGCTCTCTTCTTACATGGAATGGTCCAAGCTCTGAGAGAAATCCATCCAGTGAGCTGCAGCCCGGTCCTCCATTCAGCCATAAAATGAGTGGATCAGTAGCAGGCTGAGATTGTGACTCAACAAACCTGAAAATAGGAGATATCAAATGATAGTATTGTAAAAGACTCATCAGGTCTGTACATTTATGCAAATATTTGGTACTATTCATCAAGACTTTGTGTCCTCATTTGTATGCTATGGTGATTTAGACTCAGATAGTCATATGACTTCGGCACTGGAGGTAAGAACTGTGACAAGAATTGCTTTGCAAAGCCATCCCCTCCCCTCCCCCCTCCCCCTCCCCCCCCCCCCTCTCTCTCTCTCTCTCTCTCTCTTACTGGCACACCCTTGAACATATAAATTATCAGAAAGAAAGTTACATCTACATTGTATATCATATCTGACTAAAGTACAACCATAATCATTGTTTCAGAATAAAAGCTCAGAATAGTGTAAACCCTTACTACGAAGGATACCTGTAGTATCAAATCTTTTGTATCACTCTTTTTCAGTGTTCCCTGGATAGACTGCCAAATTATGAGTGCTTAAATCACAATTATTGTGTGCTATAAAATGGTGCTAAGATAAACCTATGAAATTTGCAGTAGGCCTTGCGGTGCAAGCTCAGCATTTTTTGAAGCCCAGGATGTGTGTGAACGTACAGTGCGAAGATGACAAAATAAATGCATGTGTGGAAGTTAAATGAAATATGACAAGCTCTCTTGCTACTCTGCACTGACAAGTTTCTTAAAAATCATAATCAATTCGACACATTTTGTGTACTGCAGTATGCCATTCTGTGAGAAATGGGTAGAACCTAGGTTTTTTTTCTTTAAAGATTTCAACCCATTAAACCAAAGAGGTTACTTGGTTATCAGGTAAAGTGAGTCGCCCATAATTCGACCATATCAAATGCCTTACGAAATGCAACTGCTTGAGTACATGTGTAAAACCTATGGTATTAGCCAATAGCCTATGCTTTTGCTTGTGGTCGAATATGGTAGGTAGGTAGGTATTCATTTCCGTTAAAAACATGTACAAAAAAACACATACAGTTTAAAACGGCTCGAATGCCCATATTCAGCGGTGCCGCCATGGTACCACTGGTCTTCCACGGGGTCCAGTTACATAATAATTAGACAAGCCTTTACAATATGCAAAGAGGCAGAATGATAGAGATAAAATTGGAAAGAGATTGAGAGAAAAAAAAAATATAGGGCTTGAGGTTACAACATACATGACATTACATAATCAAACATTACATAACAGAACAGAACAAACTAAACCCGGCTGTCCTGTCACAGCAAGCAATACATAGCAACTGGGATTCATGAATTGGTATATATCCTTTAAAAAAAAAAAATTAAATTTAAGGCTGATTGAGCAGCTGGTGGTAGGTTATTATACATAAATGCCGCTCGATATGTAAATGATCTTTTGAGAAATTCAGTATAGGGTTTGGGTAAACTATGGGTGCATTTATAAGATTTTTCTTCTGGCCAGAAACAGTGTTTTGAAACACTGTTTCTGGCCAAACAGTGATTCTAGCTCGAAAAAAATTCTTATAAACGCTCGCCGTGATTTGAAACAGTGTTTTGAAACACTGTTTGTAAACGCACAAAATAGTGCGTTTACAAACAGTGTTTCTGTAGAATCAGTGTTTCAAAAATCTTATAAACGCAACCGCGATCGCAAACACTGTTTATGTGACGTCACAATGCCTTGCGCGCACCCTGTTTGACCTTTTGCCGAGGCCGAGGAAAAACTGCGCAGAGTGAGTTGCGCAATGGCACAGTCTGAGCGAGAGCCCCAACACGCTCAGAGAAAAAAATCTTATAAACGCTCTCCTGACAAAAGTGTGATTTGAAACAGTGTTTCAAAACAGTGTTTCAAAACAGTGATTCTAGGCCCGCAAAATCTTATAAACGCACCCTAAGTTTGTTTCCAAAACGCAAAGAATAAGGGTGAGAGAGATAATCAAAAGATTCAGACGGATATTGTGGGGTCATACCATGGAGTTTTCTGAACAAACATGTCATCAGGCGTTTATCTCTTCTTTCTACTAAAGTGTCCCATTTCATAGCATTGTGAATCTCCAGGTTCGAAACATGAGATTCCCATTTTATCTGGAGTATTAATCGGCCAGCCCTATTTTGTATTGAAATTTCTGTAATCTATCAATGTGCAGTTTACAAGCAGAGCCATAAACAACATCGCCATAATCAAAACGTAGTAAAATAACAGCATTATGAATTAACTTTAATATAATTGGCACGGGAGGTCGAATCTTGGTGCAGATTTTTTGACATAGAGATGAATATTAATTGATGTCAACATAAACTCGAGTCAGTCTTTTTGGGTTTAAAGTTTGCAAGCCTTTTGTTAATACAGGCAACAGGATCAACATGAGCATGTTGTGACGGCAATAGGCCTACACTGTACATGCAATTTGTATAACTCACCACCCGCGATCGCAATATATATTAACAAAAACTTCATTAAATATTTCGTCCATTACTAGCACTGGCATTAAACTAACTTTGACCAGCCTGTACTTGAAGCTCCCACAGTAACGTGGTAAAAGGAGCCCCCCCCCCCCCCCCCACCTTTCCCCCGGGTTTAGCATTAAATTTACTTTGCATAAATTACTGGCACTTTACTGAAAAAAAATGGACAATTCAAGTTTTCACAACTTTTCCCATCACGTTAATTGCTACACTTAATAACAGACAGGCATATGAACAAACGAACAAATCCACATCAGCAAATGTCTCCTTGATAGGACTCTGTTTTCGGTTCCTTCAAACTTGAAATAAGATTCAGAAGAAGAACTTGAGTAGCCCTACATTTAGTATCGTGACTCCCCCTGATCCTTGACGTCGATCACTTAAATGCAGAAAGCAGAAAAACGTATGTTTGGGACTAAACCAGTCGAGTCGCTTACTTACCAGTAGTGAAGCTTTTTGTCACCGGTAGCATTAAGATATCCCGAATACTGGTTGAAAGCAGGTGCTCCAGAAGGAATGCCGGGTAGTTTAGTGACTTTGTCAGGAGCATATGCAGCTAGAGCCGCTGATGTGAACACACAAAAGAGAATTACGCGCTTCATTTTGACCTTTCCCGTGAAGGTGTGAATGGGAAACGCAACACAAGCCCTCGGAGGAAATGTAGGAAGTGTAGCTAGCTCAGACTTCAGGAGCTAGAGAGCTGCGGAGGTAGGATGAGTGCACAGAGTTCTGTGGATGAGTGTCGGGGAAAACATCACATGATCTAGATATTATCAAGTCACGTGACCGCAACCGCTTGCGATAGCTAGGCGCTGTTACAATCTGGGGGGCATTTCATGAAGGAACTTGTCGGATAAAATATCTGACAAGTCAGTTATATCCGACAAGTTCAGAGAAATCAGCCAATCGGACTAAAGAATTTCTCAAAACTTGTCGGATATAATTGACTTGTCAGATATTTTATCCGACAAGTTCCTTCATGAAACGCCCCCCAGGCCTTTACTTGCTTTTTTTTTTTTTTTTTTTTTTCCGTGGGAACCAGGATGTATAATCCATGCATTTTGACATGTCTTGATTTATAATAGGGCCTAACCTCTGCATCACTTATGTAGCCAAATAAATATATTTAATAAATATCACATACATGTGCATATTTTCTATTAACATTTCTGCATTTTTTTCCAGTTCAGACTACAAAAAGGGCCTATTTGATATACCACAGTGTATTTCATGATCATCAGTCAAATGATAGAAGTAGGTATTTACTATGTTTATGAATATGTGGCATCAGCCTCGGCTCAATATTGAATATATCAAGACCTTTCTCTCATCTGCCATTTTTTCAAGATTATAAGGGTCTTCATATCTTTAATCAATGTTTTATAAAATATCTTACCTGCCAAATTTCATGGTCTATAATTGCACTCCTTTATGTTTTAATGAATGATTGTATGAGTTATTATATTCTTCCTCATTTTAGGGGCACCAGACTTCATTGTCAGGGCCATGCGTCAGGCCACGGCCATTAAAAAGGAAAGCTGAAATGATTTGTACATGGAATATGTGTACTTTACTTTGGTATGTGACATATACATGTTGATTTTCTCTCCCTTTCCTTGCAGTTTTATTTTAATTGTAATATCAGTGATGACACCTTCATTTTTCATTCCTGGTACCAGTGGTATGTGGTTTTAATTGTCCCCCTCTACCCATCTCTCCCCCCCCCCCCCACCAAAAAAACAAAACAAAACAAAACAAAAAAACGGATGGGGCATTTGAAGCATGTACAATAGGGGTGGGGCGGGGTGGATGAGATATGATTCGATATATAAGATAAGGTGGGAAGAGTAAGACAGATAGAGAGGGCAATATAAATAAGGAAAGAATTTAAACATGTTTGTACTGCACTTATATTAATGGTACCTGTAATCTTATTAGGAAAGCTGGATATAAAGGATAACATTTGATACACATTACACCCTAAAGGCCTCGTGTTAAAGGGATGGTATAGTATTGGTTGTGATGAGAATTCAGCTTTTCACATTTTGCAAGATAGATGTACTTAGAAAACACCTTGTGAAATGTTAAAAGGCATACAATTCTAAGAGGTATTGAAATTTTAATTGATAAAGATCGGTTTTGAAATGGCTGATATAAAAAACAAGGAAAAACAAAGCAATCCTGATAAAAGGTGGGTCCCATCTTTTATTAGGATCACTTTGTTTGGGATATCTCAGCCATTTCAAAACCAATTTTCATGAAATAAACTTTGAATTCCTCTTAGAATTATATGTTCCTTCAAATTTCAAGAGGTTTGTCATTATCTGAAAGAAAAAAAAATTCATCAAAAAACGTTGAAAATCTATTTCGTGATTATTTTTTTCTTCTTTTGCTTCTGTTACTCAAGGCAATACACACACACACACACACACACACACACACACACACACACACACACACACACACACAAAAACAAACTTGATCATTGGTGATGTGCTTAATTTTTCTGTGGTAATCACCTAAGCTTGTGTATCAATGTGTTGCTTGTAGAAGTATAAAGCGTAAGATCATGTCAAATACGTATGTGCATTTGTCTCCTGCCCTTTTGACGTGCACTGCATGGTCAGCAGTCAAACTGGAATGGTGGGGGATCAAACATTTTCCTCTATCTCTCATAATACTAGTACCAGTGATTATGATGGTGATTTATAACAATTATTGTGTTTACAAGTTAATGTCTGAAACTTTAAGCACATGTTCAGATATCATACCAAGACTGCAAAAAACACCAAAAAAAAAAAACCAAACAACTATTTATTATACAGGTATGCCAGTTGTTTCTTGAAACCATGGTTTTTAAAACGCTTGCATTTCCAATGCATTTACACCCTATAATATATTTCTGTAGTACACACAATGCATTTTTATTTCAGTGTCTTGTCTCAATTATGACACATTCAGTATAATACTAGTGCCTTCCTGGGAGTTGTTACCAAAGTTCCCTTTGGATAATCCTTATCAATTCTATGTCACTTCCATGCCATCTCTCAATGCAGGTTTGATGTGAAGAGAGGTGAAAATGCAGTAGGAAAATATGAATTCAAAAGTTTTTAACATGGCAAAAAATTTCCTGGGCCTTTGCACTGATGATCCCTTTCCTCTAAATACATGGGAAATGCAGCATAGCCATACATGTACAATATACCATATGTCCAAAAAAAAAAAATTACAACGGACCCTCTGCAATGACAAGGAAAAGTAGAAATTACGCGGTGCGTAACATATGTCCCCGCCGGAAGTAGCATTTTGTAACAAAATGTGCAATATAGGTAAAAAATCAAGGTCAAAGGTCAAAGAAGTCAAAGGTCAAAATTCTGTGTAGAAGTTTTGAAGCCCTCACCTAGTGCCATCACATAAAGCAAATGGAATCGAAATTGGGTTAGAAATGGCGAAGGAGTAGCATTTTGTAGCCAATGTACAATATAGGTCAAAAATCAAGGTCAAAGGTCAAAGAAGACAAAGGTCAAAATTCTGTGCAGAAGTTTTGAAGCCCTCACCTAGTGCTATCACATAAAGCAAACGGAATCGAAATCGGGTTAGAAATGGCGAAGGAGTAGCATTCTGTAGCAAAATGCACAATATAGGTCGAAAATCAAGGTCAAAGGTCAAAGAGGTCAAAGGTCAAAATTCTGTGTAGAAGTTTTGAAGCCCTCAACTAGTGCCATCATATAAAGCAAACGGAATCGAAATCGGGTTAAAAATGGCGAAGGAGTAGCATTTCGTAGCAAAATGTACAATATGGGTCAAAAATCAAGGTCAAAGGTCAAAGAAGTCAAAGGTCAAAATTCTGTGTACAAGTTTTGAAGCCCTCACATAGTGCCATCACATAAAGCAAACGGAATCGAAATCGGGTTAGAAATGGCGAAGGAGTAGCATTTTGTAGCAAAATGTACAATATAGGTCAAAAAATCAAGGTCAAAGGTCAAAGAAGTCAAAGGTCAAAATTCTGTGTACAAGTTTTGAAGCCCTCACCTAGTGCCATCACATAAAGCAAACGGAATCGAAATCGGGTTAGAAATGGCGAAGGAGTAGCATTTTGTAGCAAAATGTACAATATAGGTCAAAGGTCAAGGTCAAAGGTCACGACTGAAATTCTGTGTAGAAGTTTCAAAGCTCCCATGTAGTGCTATCATATAAAGCAAACAGAATCAAAATTGGCTCATAAATGACAGAGAAGTAGCAAATTGAAGATTTTGATCACACACGGACGCACACACGGACACACGGACGCACACACGGACACACGGACGGACGGACGGACGGACACACACACGTACGGAGCCCGTTTCATAGTCCCCTGCTCGAACTCGTTCGGCGGGGACAATAACTTTAAAATTAGAGATTCAATCCAAATACTATTTCACAGTATGAAACTATAACTTATTACCCAAGTCTTGCAGAAAACCCCATCCGATTTGCTTGAGTGGTCAAAGAGAAATGAGGATTTTTGTAGAGCATGTCAGGAATCCCTTCCCTCTAAGTTCTGTCCATTGTGTTCCACATTAATATGCAGTTCCAGAGCATCCAAGTGCTGAACTTGGAAGAATCACATCCACAACATGCTTCACAGCAATTCACATTTCTCTGTGAACACCTCACCAAATCGAATGGGGTTTTCAGCAAAATATAGGTGAAATGTTACATTTCTAGACCCTGAAATAGCATTCAGACAGTCTAATAATATTGGAAGTTATCAGAGCAAAAATCCAATTGTAATTTTTTTGGGGACATACTGTACAGTGTACTATATTCTATGTATCTTTGAATCAAATTGGAATTACACATGTATATGATCACAGATAAAATTGGAGGGTGTCTTCATGTTTTTCTATTTAAAATGCACATGCTGAACACATAGATGTAATCAGGACATCATAAAAGGAGATCAATGTCTCAGCCAGTGAATATAGTGACTTGTATGACTTGTGGCTGAACTTACCTTTCTCTATATCATAAAGTTTATGTCACAAATTTGTCAACAACTACAGGTAACTGAAGATACTGTGAAATCGATCTAGGTGTGTCAACATCCATGTAAGTTAACAGATTTTCTCTGGTCTCATCTATGTCCAGTAACAGAAGGTTAACTACAATTTGCCCTGCTTTTTATCAAGATGGCAAAGTTGAGAAGCATTTGCTCACAGGAAAACCTCTTCACACTGATCACTATCACTCACGGATTCACCCACAAAGTCTACCAAACATGAAATGAATAGGGAGAGAAAGTAAGAACTCTTCTTTTTTTCTCAGTATAATTTTGAGCACTGCCTGAGCGGTCATAATAACAATTAATCAGTCAAATATCAAGAAAGGGGTCAGAAATTCCATCAAATTCCAATCTGTGAAAATATCATATAACAGTGCACATAAATGGAGAGCCGTGGCCTAAAGTATCCAATCCACAGTACTCCACAAAAATAGAGTGCTAAGAGTCCTTATTCTGTCAAATTATTTTCAGGTGTGTGTAAAGATGTATTACACCCAATAATACAGTAGCAAAATTGCAAAATTCCAGAGCAGAACCTTTGCAGAAGACTCTCCTAGCACTACTGATGAGAAGGGCACTGCACCGGTGAAAGAGATTGACAGATTACTTTCATGAAATGAAGACACATGCATATTCTTTCATGAAGTGGATATCGTGTTATAGTTTAACTTGGCAAGCACTCTTGTAACATCTTTGCCATGGCTATGAACTATGAAGTAGACTGAGAAAGTCTTTGAGCTATACAAGGATGTCACTAGGTCACTTCTATCAACACTCTTTTTCATGTTTAAAAAAAATCATAGACTTGAAACCCTGACACAAAATAAAATTGCTTTTCCTTCTGTTTGTACACTAACAGTCAAAGTGGCATTAAAATAAAGAAGGTCCATACTCAAAACACACAATTCACCATCTACTAGTTTGACATCATTTACAATATAATACTACAATGCTTCACAGGTCAAACAAGACTACATCACTCAGTGGCTGAAGAAAAATGCCAAATGTACATGAGTCACATGCCTAATATTTAAAAAAAAAATGGGCACTAGACACATACGACAGCACAACAAATTAGTTTTCCTTGCTATGTCCACATAAAACAGTATGTTTGCCTTTTTTGTATAAAAATATGATTGCTCTCCACATCTTGAAACTTGACATTTAAATATTCACAAGAACAGATCTTCACAAGAAAGCATGAATAACCAATGTATGGTATTACCCATACTGACACTGAATCTGGCCTAGCTGGTAGACCACTATGCTCTCTTAAAGAAACATTACCAAAATGCTGCTGTAAACAGACAATAAAAAATCACTGTTCATGGTGGGTGAGTCCATTCAATTGTGTTTAGACATCTTTCTATCTTTCACAAATCTCACTGCTCTTTCTCTTCAATAAATGGACACAATTCCCTGTGTGAGTCTGTCATGCTGTTTGACTCAAGCCCACAAGTAGCCACCATTCATTATTTGCCAATTGCCACGGCACTCAACTGCCATGGCCACAAAAATCATGTAGGTGTAAAACGTGACCTGTTACTGGCATGACCTCCAGCCAAACACCAGAGCTGAAAGGATTCATCATTTTGTTCACACCAATGAGTTTGACATCACTGGTGAGGTAACAAATCTGGTGTTGGGTAGTCACACTGATCCTTTTCATGTCTTAATTCCCTAACAGCAAGTCACTCTTCCTTATGTCCAGGTATACATGAGAAAGAATATGAAAACCTGACCTGGTCACAGCACAAATTAGCACTTGTGATTTCTAGCATTCAGAACACTGATTCCACAGACAGCAGTCTTTGCACCTTTGCTAGTATATCCCTGATGTAAACTCACTCTGCAATCCTCCAAGTTTTGAAACACACAAAGTAAAGTAAAATGCCCTTCAATGTCTCTACTAAAATGATAACGTTCAAGCCAAAAATAAAAGCATTGCAAATAAAGTATTCAAATCAAATGCATCACAACTTACAAAACACAAGCTTAGGCCTTGCAATAAGAACACAATTATTCATATCCACATATTTCATAATTTAACATGACATGATGTCACATGATTCAGTGAACTAAGAATGAAATTGACTTCAGCAATGCAAACTAGTGAATGCAAAAAAAAAAAAAGACAAGAAAAAAGGAGACAAATAATACCATGCTGACAAGGTAAACATAATATATGGTGATAAATGCAAACTGCTCAAATTGTTTAAAACAATTTTTTGGTATTGAGTACTATAAATAAAGAAATAGAAAATCAATGAGCAAAAACATCTTGCGTAATTATAAGGCAGGACATGTATTTCTATGAATACAGTTTTCCCCACGGTTGCCATGTCCTAATTTTGTGTTGATACTGAATTCATTTTACACCATATTCAAAGTGCTCTTAACAATGTTCAATTTATTACAATTCCAGTCTCACATCATTTTCTCCTCTGGTTTAATGCACTTATAAAACCAACAGTTGAACAAAAGAATTGTCATCAAAAACTCATGTTTGAAAAGACAGCCTGGCAATATGACATATCTTTGAAAATACATCAGCCATTTTATGGAAACAGCCTTTTCATCGGGTAATACTGTCTTCATGTTCAGACAGAGAAGTTCAACCAGGGTTTGTATCACTGTCACACACTAAATCGCCATTAAATACAATCACCAGTCAAGACTAGTCAGCTGTGGCCAGCCATTCCTCAATTTCAGTCATATTGATTACCATAAATAATCTCTCTTATCACTCCAATCCTTTTATAGTCCATCAGGAGAAAACTGGGATCTTTAAATAGGTAAAAAAGGGGGACAGAAATGATCACATTGAAATTACCACAGTCATAGCGGACAACATTCACAAAGCCTCTAAGATGATCAGGCACCAAAAATAATGACACTGAATGGCATTTTCCTCTTTCCTTGTGAAAATCATCACATACTTTGCTCATTGATATATCCAATCCAAACAAAAGAGCAATTCACAACTTCAGCCATGAATTGTGTCCCAACGGATATTTTATCATCCCCCCCCCCCCCCCCACCCTCAGGAAAATTACACACTACCAAATAATCCATTACCACACAAGCCCAGTTAACAAATGCCTCTATGTGTAACCAGCAAGCAATAAGAATGCCCTTCAAACTTTTAAGCCAATATTCTCCAAGTGTGTGTTTTTTTTTTCAACCTCACATTACAGGTGACCAACTTTTTTTTTTTCTTGATGTGACCAAAGTATGTAAGATGTTTTCACATTTACAAACCCCAATGAGCTTCCATGCCAGTTTCAATGGAGAAATGTTGAGCAATGAGCTCAATCCTCAATGCTAGTCATCTGGTCCCACCATTCAAGGAGGCATGCATACAATATCATTATCGGCTTAGGGACCATATCTTCTACGCAATCTGGATCCACAGATACCGCCAAAGAACACAAATGAATCACATCTCATAATTTCAGGAAAATTCTTTGAAAGGATTGGGCTTTGTGAATGTTGCCTGCTGTTTCTTTCTTTTTGTAGAGTAGAGAGGGAGAGCTAACAGTTAGGATTAAAATACAAAATCTGGTCCAGCCATGTCAATGGCCCAGCGGAACTTTTCTCGTTGAGTCCTGTTGTAGACTTTCTCCATCGGTACTTCCCATTTCTTGCACCTGAAACAGCAGGAATGACAGAGAAAATGAGACATTAGGAACACATCCAAGAAAATAGCCAGATGTAAGCAACAAAAATCACATTAAAAAAGGACTCGTTAACATCAATTAATGAAAACAATGTTACTTGCTGTCATGACCTGTAATTTCCTCCAGCACACTCAGGATGTTTGGTCAAATGAGACTTCAGTTTTCAACAATTGGTAAGAAGAACTCATTTTCATTCTTGGATTAATTGCCACTGGAATAATTCTAACATGCGAATATAACAAAGTCAAAATTTTAATTCAGTTCCAAATACAACACAAACACTAGCATTATGCTGGCATTTATCATCAATAACTGATACCATCAGACCAGTTTCATCCTACTCCAACCTGCCACACCTTGTTCCACAAACCACTCACCAGGCTACTGATATCCTAGGGTCCAGGTAGTTTAGCTTGGAGGTTCCCAGGGCAATCTCTTTGTTCTCCTCCTTGTCAGTGGCAGTCATCTCAAGCTTGGCAAGCTGCTCCTCCAGACGCTGTACTTGCTTGTGCTTCTTCTCCATTGCACTGAAGGAACAGGGAAGATTGTAGCATTGTTATTTTAATTTATGTCAGAGTGTTGCACTTCTTTAACTTTACCCATAATTTCACATTAGATGGCAAATACTTTTGAGAAAATACCTGAACTGACATTGCATCTTCTCACTTAATTCTGTAAACACAGAAGTCCTGCAGTTGAAAAGTCAAGGTGGTCTTCACAACTACTGAAATCAAGATGACTTACACTGTCAGTCCTCTTACATACACAGCATTACAATGACTGGTGTTATATGACAATTCATGACATTATATGACAGTTCACAAGGAAGAGCAAGGAAAGGATGTTGTGAATACTCCACTGAACAACAACAACCATTAAAAAAAAGGATGACATCACAATTTGTACTTGCTTTCTGCAAAACTAGGAGGGAAGAAGATTCAGTAATGAAGGAAAGTGAAATATGGGGCTAATGATGCATTACACTTATGAAGTGAGCATTTAGCCATTTTACAAGTGCCTAGACATATACAAAATGAAAATATTTTGTGGTTAAAAAGCAGATGATAGCATAAGGACTTCGACTCACGCTTTGAGTTTTTCATTGCGACTAGCTTTGTACTCGCTCTTGATGGCTTTCAGCCCCTTGCGGGCATCCTTGACATCACCCTGCTTCTTGTTAATCTTTTCCTGGAGGTTTTCCATCTGTTTGTCAAAGGTCTTGGGAGCAGCACGCTGATGGTTACACAAGACAGCCACTGCACGATTAGCTCTGTTGTAGGACAGGATCTTGGCAGTGATAGTGTCATCATCTGCAAATAAAAACCATTGTCATGTTTTATTACAAAATACAGTCATAATGAAAAACAATCCTCAATTACTGCTTTTGATGTTGAGTCAGATGCAAAAGTCTTAGGGTGCGTTTATAAGATTTTGCGGGCCTAGAATCACTGTTTTGAAACACTGTTTTGAAACACTGTTTCAAATCACACTTTCGTCAGGAGAGCGTTTATAAGATTTTTTCTCCGAGCGTGTTGGGGCTCTCGCTCAGACTGTGCCATTGCGCAACTCACTCTGCGCAGTTTTTCCTCGGCAAAAGGTCAAACAGGGTGCGCGCAAGGCATTGTGACGTCACATAAACAGTGTTTGCGATCGCGGTTGCGTTTATAAGATTTTTGAAACACTGATTCTACAGAAACACTGTTTGTAAACGCACTATTTTGTGCGTTTACAAACAGTGTTTCAAAACACTGTTTCAAATCACGGCGAGCGATTATAAGATTTTTTTTCGAGCTAGAATCACTGTTTGGCCAGAAACAGTGTTTCAAAACACTGTTTCTGGCCAAAAGAAAAATCTTATAAACGCACCCTTACTTCAACACATATCTTCATGGTTGTAGCAGCCTAAGCATGTATGGCAAAATCAACAAGAAAAAGTAGAGGCCCAAATACTCTGTAAGTCCCTGATAGTACTCTAGCATATGAAAGCCTGACAGAAAACATTACAAGAACTCCCTAAAAAGGTCAATAACAGTTTAATATGATACACATCAATCACATAGTTCTGCATGCAATATCACTAACACTAAACTCACTGAGTAAATCAATGCGTAGTAACATACATCACAGCAGTGTTGCAGAAATTTGCATGGAGAGAAAGAGCAATAAACTCAGGCTGATCACTCTCCTAGTCACCAGAATAATAAGAAGACTGTAGACATGAGGGAACATAGTGAGTCTGAAGAGAGTAGTGTACCTTCAGTGAGTAGATTAAGTTGGTTCTGGAGAGTGATCGAGGCATTGTAGGTCCTGAAGACTTTGGCTGTCAGACCTTCCATCAGTTCTTGTAGATACTTGTTCAGGATGGAGGTATTGAGTCGGTCAAACAGGTTGTCCTCACCCTGCTTGTTTTCCATGAAAAGCTTGAGATTCTTGAACACCTGTACAAGGAATATTCAAGGATGTGAACAGATGATGCAAGAGAATAATTATACACGTAAAGAAATTAAACATCTTATTATAATAACCTATGTGAGAATGAAGTGTACAATTCATAATCTTGTTTGAGACAGTTTGTCCAGCTTTGTTCTTGCTGTTAAAAACTCATAGATTTGGCATGGATATAACTCATCATTAACAGTCATTGTCACCATTTCACTTGGCATACGATATTTTGAATCTCTGGCGTAACACAATCTGAGCAAATCTTTGTAATGGAGACCAAAGCAATAATGGCCCAATTTTCCCAGTGTGAGCCATAAAATCTGTATGGAGACTTACTTGATTGATCCAACCAACTTTCGGGAGATCCTTCTGATTATTTGCAAGACAGAGAGGTCCATATTTTTGAATAGACAAATAGTGCCTGAGAACAGCACAAACAAACCATTTTACTCTGCCACAAAGGCTACTGTGCTGCCCCATTTCTGTGTTGTTAAGGTTTATAAAGACTATAACAGCCTTATTATAGCATGAATCATGAAGCTTTTACTCTTACCCTCTTCTCCACCTGGACTGAGTTCTGGTACCTGATGGAGTCTTTACCCAAGAAGTCAAAGTCAACCACAAACTCTCTGTCATCTTTCTCCTCATAGAGACTGATGTGCTCTACACGCAAGGAGCAGCAGCCCACAGTGTCAGCCGTTTCCCCTTCCTCCTTCTCGTTACCAGCTCGAAGGGCAAGCTGAGAGTAGACAAACATAGGGGTTGGGGAAATACTGAAAAGCTTATATTAAAAGCAAAACCGACCACAACAACATATACACTTTATATTTATCAGTATAAAAGGGGACCTCCGGAAGATTTTCAGACTTTTACATTTGAACAACTATAAATAAGTTATGCTGAGTACAGAGTTTCAGAATTTATAGTGACTGGGATGAGGAATAATAATGCTTTCAAAATTTTTGATAAATTGCAATGAACAAGGATGATGACATGGCAGCCTCACCATAAGAATGCAGGAGTTGGGGCTAAAGGAAGCAGAACAAAAGAAGTGGTATTGTAATGGAATTACACTGCTACATTTCTGAAATATGTGAGTCTCCTATGTCATCAACGCTGTTCAGCATAATTTGTTTAAGATTTTCAGATTATTGGTTTCTCTGCTCAAGGGCACAATAAATTCCACATGTCTATACATGGAGTTGTTGATTTATGTACTACATGATGTGAAATTATGAAAATCGTCTGGAATGCCCAATTAAACAATATCCTTCTGTCACATTGCTGGGCGACACAAATACGGTATATGAAAAGTATGTCAAATCAACACCAAGTATCAATTCAAGGCAGCCTACTGTGACAAAAGATTCTTGCTTGGAAAGTTAATGTTCAGGGAACACAGTGTGCCTTGTTGTGTGTGCATACCGCACAAAGAAATAGCTCTTTATCTCATCTCCAGTAAGACTTTCCTGGCTTTCATCTCCCTGATACTAGGGAGCTTCAGATTTGCTGCGCGGACGTTTGAGACGACGCTTGAGCTGGACGTTCTCCTCTTCTCTGCGTCATGCTGAAAAGTAGCTTTAGATTACGCTGGGACGCAACGTATAACAGATAAAATGGTGCCCCATATGATCGGTACATGAAATAGCTCTCTACGTTGTGAACTGAGCGGACGTAAAAAAAGCACAGAACGCGTAGTGAAAACTCAGGCGCGTGAGCTATTAATAGATCAACTTTGATACATGATTCTGCGCATGCTCAGACCAGGTTTTTTCCCTCTGAAAATCAAAAGCTCCCTATTAATAAGACAGCACCCTTACCTTGTCAATGAAGTAGAGAGCCACAGCACGTTGCCTGACACGCATCTCCTTGCTCTTCCAGTCCTCTCGGTACTGAGTCTGAATTCTGTCCACACACCCCTTCAGCTTCCTAGCCATCTCATACTTTGCCCAGTCCTTCTCACCCTAGAACAAAACACACCCAAGATTCTCATCTCCTACCATCAGTCCAGTGTCAACCTGGTTATCATTTGCATTAAAGCATTGCACAACGGTACGATTCACAACATACAGTGGACTCCCTTTATAACGGAGTCCTCCAGACCGGCAGTTTTCTTTTGTTATATCAAAATTTTGTTATAACCGAACAAATAAACAATCAGGAAACATAGAGCAGATAATGCTGGCGACTGAACTTTTCCTTTATTGTAACTGGAATTTCGTTCTTTGTAACGGGAGTGCACTGTATCAACAGCTATGGTAACAACACGATAGTTACCTTTATCCTGGAGCTGGGGTTAAGCATGACATATTTGATGGCACCCTGAATATTCTCTGTCCAAGAGGCTAGCCATGTCACAGTGTTGTCATGGATCACCTTCTTCCACTTGTGACCTTCGGGGGCCTGAGGCCATTCAGAATCTCTATCGCAGAGAGAAAAAGTAATCACAGGTCAATAACTCAAGAAAGGTAGAGCTCTTACACCTGAAGCTCCAAAAGACCTGGTATTTGAACACTTCTCATGGTTACAGGGCCCCTGACATCAAGTAAGTCCTTTTACATCCTACCCAATGCTGATCTAAATAGGGGCCTCACAAGAGGTAAAGGTTTGTTGTTGTTTCTTGGGAACAGCTCAGTGAGTACAGAAATTCATGAAAAATAAAATGATTAAAACCCAGTGATATACAATTTGATCGAACTGTTGCAGACTTTATGATTTGAAGACCCATTCATATCAGCAGCAGCCAGTGTGGCCTTGTCTACAGTACTTATTTATTCAATGTATGTATGCATGTATGTCTGTCTGTATCTATCTATCTATCTATCTATCTATTGATAAGATATTCACAAGTACAAGTTGATCTGTTCACTCATTTCCTACGCTAAATTTCCTTCAGCATGACACTATTAGAAGGACAAAATACCCTCTCTTCCAAACATAAACCTATCAAAATCAACAAAACTCATAACTATTGGCCTGGCTGCACCACCACACAACATTTGAACTGTTAACTCTTGTCTAAAACATCACCCATCTACACAAAATGGAAAAAAGGGTTACCTTAAAAACTGCAACAAGCTCTCAACAACTCAGATAATTTATACATACACTTCTTCAGAATACAGAAATAAAAGAGATGGCTTACTTGCTGCAGTTAATGATGACATCTTCTGGCTGTATCCTTTTCTTGAGTTTGCCCTGTTTGGGATGTTCCCCACGCCCCCTGAAGAGACTTGGAGGTTCAACCCTGAAGTTACCAATTTTTTCTTTGTGGCCATCAAACATGCAGAAGCCATATTCCTTCTGGATCTCTTCATTCTTCTTCTTGATTTCCTGCCATAATGAAGTCAAAGATTGGTGTTGATAATGCTAAATTTCACACAGTGAGGCTGGAATGCTTTCCGGCTCTTCATTAATTTATCTTTTGATCGTCATGATAGCACGATTGGCATGCAATGTGTTAAGTTTTAGTCCTTTTCTAGTTCAAGAATGCTCAACAAACAAAACCTCTACACATTTTTGCAGGCCGCCACCACCCGATACCTTATAACTTATCCAAATTGATATCCCTTTCCAAGTCTTAAAATGATTAACGTGACAAGGCACAAAGTATGCAGAGTAATGTTTGGTTTTCAACTTTTCCTTTCTCTCCATCTCTATTCTCTGTAGATATTTACAAACACATAATATTGGATAAATCATACATCATCAAGTTAGTTGACAAAACTTGACAATGTTTTAAAGATAAAAATACTCACAGCTTTTTCCTCTTTGCTCATGGCCTTCCTCTCCTCAGACTTCTTAGCATAGTACGCATGGATGTTCCTGAAGTTACATTTCTCAAGCTTCACAATTTTAGCCTTTTCTTCTGGTGTCATGACCTAACAGCCAGAAGGAAAAAAACAAACAAACATGTGATTACATAGCACAAAGTTAATAATGAATGTCTATGAGTGCAATGGACAGAATATTTCATGAGGTGAAGGATGAAATGATCCATTATCTGCACCTCTTGTATGGATCAATAATTTCATCTTTCACCGAATGAAATATTCTGTCCGAATTTGCATGAATGAAAAACAATTCATCATTTGTTTTATATAACACCTAAAAATAGATCCTTGTCATTTGATGTTTCATGAATTTAGAAACAAGAGAGAATGTGCAATCTGAGATCAAGAGAGTGCTGGGGGCAACACGCTATCCTTGCTGTCTGTCAATATGCTTGATCACATGCACACTGCAAACGCAAGTGTTTTACATACATAGTGTGCCGGGCTCTCGACGTGCGTGCAATCATTACGACTGATGTCGCTTACAATGTGGAACAACTGGAAATAAATCATAAACAGTCCAGACTTACTGTCACAAGTGCATTCAAGACTGAACGTGCTTCAACTTAAACACGAAATTATTGTTTGTCCACTGTTTTGAGGGAACAGGGAGGAAAAAGAACAGTGTTTTAGGTCATCACCTTTCTCCAGTCTTTGAAGAAGTTGTTATTGAAGACATCTTTGGTGGTGTAGTCATGTTCCAACATACGTGCATAGAAGCCAGCCACCTCTTCTGCTTCCGCACTCAGTTTTATGTGTTCACCTGTCACAGGACAAACAGTTCAGTCAAAAAAGACTGTTTTTAACAAGACAAGTTTACATGGCACAGCAGCCCAAATACAGATACACAACATGGAGTTGACTACAATGGGCTTAACCCTATTTTAACTGGGCTATTTGAGACCAAGTTTTTACTGAGGGGGGGTCAATTTGACCCCCCCCCCCTTTCAGATCTAGGCCGCCGATGGCGTGATCACCGCAAAATTTTGCCGAAAGATAGAGCCGGATGTTAACTACAAGATTACATGATCATACAATAGAAAAATATTGACTTTCTATTTTTAGTACAGTAATTATACAAATTCATGCATGAAATCATATTTTCACCTGTAACTCCACTAAAAAGACTGAAGGATAGCCAATTTTTTGTGTCAGCTTTCTTCAAAACACACCAAACGATTTTCTAGTAAAAAGTACAATCAAAATAATTTTTTTTTTTTTATTGTTGTGCTAATTTCTTGCGTATTCTTGCTGTTTTTTCGACCTTTTGTTTTCCATTGTTTTTTGCCAAAATTTGTTGCAGGCACTTTTTCAGGCTTATCTACATTAGAGTTGATTAATTTCAACGATTAAAGGGGCTGTACATTACTGGTTGAGGTGGGGATTCATGTTTTTTTACATTCCTAAGTGAGATAATGAGAAACCTCTTATGAAATATGAAAGAGCATGTAATTTTAAGAAGGATTCAACGCTCATTTGATGAAAATTGGTTTTCAAATGGCTGAGATATCCAAAAAAGTGATAATAATAGACTACAGGCCAAAACTTTTATTAGGATCTCTTTGTTTCACCTTGTTTTTGGATATCTCAGCCATTTCAAAACCGATTTTCATCATATAAACTTTTGATACCCCTTAGAATTGCATGCTCTTTGACATCTCAGAGTGGTTTCTGAATATCTCGCAAAACGTTAAAAGCTAAATCCTCACCTCGACCAGAACTGTACACACCCTTTAAAAGCTGAAATAATCGAATTCATATAAATCTAACAAAAAACGCATATTGCATTGGATTTGCACACAATATCATGAATTTGAGCCGTTTTTGGGTTGACATGCATATTATGCAAAACATTACGTAACTTCAGAGCGGTGTACGCGGACGTCGCAAATTTGGTCTCAAAATATGCGGGAGACTGCAATAAAAAAAGTCACGAAATGAAGCGGTAAAAGCTCTGCGCGTTGCAAAATCATGGCGTGAAATGTCGGGTGGGGGGGGGGGACCCCCCCCCCCCCCCCCCCCCCAACAAGAAGCTCCACAAGAACTTGCCAGAGTAAAACATTATTAAAGTCAATGATGAGTCATTGTCTGCACAATAAGACTCAGTAAACACAGTAAAAAGTTTCCTAACCTGCTATGCAACAATAAAACGTGACATAAAGACAAAGTCAAACCACCGATTACAAATAATCCTAAAAACTGGTTGATCATGATAACCAACTTAGACTACAATCTTAATATTTGCTAATCACATCCAGTCTGGCTAAACCCCACATCTTGAAGTGATAGTAAAATTGGTCACTACTTCCTTTTTTTCCCTATACAGTATCCATACTGTCAAGGTACAATATGTATGATATTGCCAATGCCAAGAAATGGGCAGCGCTGCTAGCTTGAACATATTTGTTAGGCCATTCCAATGAACAACATGCACACTGTGAAAATTCTAAAGCCATAAAACACATTCCCATTCTAAGGCAACTAAGACATGTAAATGTATCAGTCTGCATTCTTAAAAAGGACTAATATAAATAAAATGCTTAGAAGTCCTAATACCTGGTCATGGAGTTATCATTTTATGACACATAAACATGTGAGTTACATGAATCTGATAATAAACAGGTACTGCATGAGTGACTTCATTGTCACCTTGTAACACAGCTGCAAAATGATATGAAACAAGAGACCCCAGGGTCTCATGCTCACCCGAGTATCACAAGTTCACCTTCCATGCATTCTTGCTGACTCTTACCTCTTTACCTGGTCATGGGATTCTCAAAAAGAAGATGAAAATGTAAAAAGTTTATGCAGGACACACGATGCACAAAGAGCGATCGCAATAGCTCACTTGAGCCTTTGGCTCAAGGGAGCGAAACAGAGAAACAACAGGGATGCATCAAATTGTCACGGTGTCACATTGCACTTCTTCATGAAGGTGTTGCATGTTTATACCTTCTGGGCGTAGACCGGTTTGGAGCGAGCGCGGCTGCAGGGGAATGGGCTGATGCTGGGGGCCGCCTTGTTGCGCAGGGTAGTGGAAGGGGCGCAGCATTCTGCCACAGTTTTTGAGATCAGGGTACTTCCAGTTATTTTAATTTGTTTTTATGGTTTTTCAATTTGCATTGCTTAGCATAGATTCACATTAAGATTCAAGATCGTATTTCACTGGTATTAAGTATCTTTATGACATGTATAAATTTGTTTGCCCTTAAAGCACACCTTTATAACATATGTATACACAAATTGTTGTTTAATTACAATTATTTATAAGTTTGCCCACTTGTCCCACTCCCCTATAGTTGTTTTTGGTATGTCTGGGTTCTTTTAGATGTTCTTTTCCTTGTCCTTAATCATTGCAAATCTGATTTTCAATATTATTCGCGACCTATAACATAATGACATATAGCTTCAAACATTGTAAACTTGTTAATGGGATCAGCTTCGAAAGGCCAACAGCCTACTGCTGATTTTCACCACTATTACTCTAACTGTTATGTCAATCTCCACCACACACTCTCAATGACTACGTACTTACCTGAAATAATTTTTGGTTTGTACATATGTACAATGTGTATTTAAATTGATTGTCTCTCTGTATGATTTTAACTGAATTTGTAGAAATAAACTTGAATTGAAGTGAAAAAATATTTCAAAAATATGACCATTATTACCATCATAGTAAAACTTGACGTTGTCTGGGAGAGGTTCATAGGGCGGGGCAAACAGAGGTCCTCGATGTTGAAGAAACATCCACTTGACTCCCTCTGGGTGTGGGGTCTCCTTCCACCTAGTGGGAACATACAGATTAAGTCTTAACTTTAAAGAAACCAAAACCCACAGAGCAATGTGGATTGAGTGAAAGCAATGACATTAGAAAAACACATCAGTGAAAGTTTGAGGAAAATCGGACAATCGATGCTAAAGTTATGAATATTTAAAGTTTTGGTGTTGGAACCACTGAATCAGGAGATTACTAGAGTTCATGACATCAAGTGTGGACAACAATATAAAGAAAATATAAAGAAAATTCAACATGCTTTCACTTTTCTAGCGTAATGAAAGAGCACTTGACTAACTGCTTTCAGAAAGCAGGGGGATTATTACTACCCTTAACATATGTTAGTATCAAGTTGGTGGAATGTGTAACTTTCATGAAAAAGGAATTTTTGTGGAATTCACTTTATATTTTCTTTATATTGTTGTTCACAAATGATGTCATACTCTCTAGTAGTCTCCTGATCCAGTGGTTCCAACACCAAAACTTTAATAATTCATAAATTTTCGCACCTATTGTCCTATTTTCCTCAAACTTTCACTGGTGTTCCACTAATGTTGCTGTTTTCACTCAATCAACATTGCTCTTTGGGTTGTGGGTTGTAGTTTCCTTTAATATTATGCTATGCATTCACATTATATACACAAACCACTCACATCTTCACTGGCTGATATAATCTTTCACCCCTCAATCAAACTAGCATGTCATCTATACACCGAGGTATCATTTTTTTAAAACTACTGGAATAAATGAATTCAAACACAATATGATTAACGACATTCATCAACATATTCAACACTACTATTGTTCACAATTAGCACTGAAAGTTTAGAGAGAAAATGGATTGTTAGATTTGTTCTTGACTATCTCGCCGTTTTTTAGGCCTGTGTTTTCCTTTTCATCATGCCAACAGCTAGCTACTGTGTCCTTCTCTTACTACATTTACCAGATTGAGTCAACTCCAACCTTCTGCAGGATCACCATACTTTCCGAGAAATATGTACTACTCACAAGATATCCTCATTTCTATCTTGAGGCAAAACAAGGTAACACTTCCTCGGCTTATGCAAAGATTTCTGCAGTTTGTGCTGGGAGTCAATGAAGTAAATAAAAGCATAGTGTGACTGTACATCAATCCAATAACTCCCTGCACTGGCATACACTTGAACATTCCATGCAAACTGCTTATAAATTGTTTGGGTAATAAAGATTACACTGTAATACAAAGTTCAGAAGTCAGGAGTCATATATCTTGACATACTCGTTACTCAACTTTGTCTGAGCTGCCAATCGCAAAACTCACCACTCCCAGACTTCTTGTTCCTCCTCTTCCTTCTTCTTTTTCCTTCCTCCCTTTTCTTTCTTGTCCTCAGTAGAGTTCTTTCCTTTTTTCCCTTTCTTATCTTTGGATGGTTTCTTGTCCTTCTTGGTATCTTTCTCCTTTGACTTGGATGGTGTCTTTGATGCTTTCTTTTGCTTGGCCTAAAGGGTCAAAGAGAATGCATTAATCTTTGACAGATTCTGATGATGTAATCTGATACATGCCAAAAAAAAACATATATCAAAATCATTGCCCCAAAGTGCAGGAATTGTATACTTTCATTATGGTAATTTTGCAAAGGAAAACAAAAGTGAGATAAAAGAAAATTGCTAGGCAGTAAGGAGAAGCCATCAACATCATTATGACCATTTGTGAGATCTTTGTGAATAGGATTAGGGTTAGGGTTAAATTTGTGGGTAGAATTTATGTTTGGCCTGTGTGCAAATATTTCAAAGTAGCAATTGTCACAGGCAATCCTTGCCAGTAAGGCACTATCATAGTTTGCTAGTAATACCCAATGTTCCTTTTGGACAAGATTTACTATAGCTCTGACATGTCATATCGTCGCTGGGGTGACAAGACCTTGTATCTGCAATTTTGGTGAAAATGACTTTTTTTAAACTAATAGTCAGATAATGGGTTAAGTGATGTCCTGTCCAAATCCCAACTGTCTTACTCCAAAAATGAAGCCACCACGGCATGTCACTGAACATTTGACATTTTGTAGATACGAGGTCTTGTCGCCCCAGCGACGATATATTGTGTTCGTAGCATGAGCTAGCTGGATATATGTTCAAGCATCTCATTCATTTAAGCATGCATATGTCACTTTTATAAGAACAACATAGTATAGACTAGTGAATACCCTTGTGAAGTAAAGATCTTTAACTCATACACTTACTGCAGGTTTGTAGTCATCTTCATCATCCTCTGCTTCATAATCCTCATCACTTTCTTGGTGTTTTCGCTTTTTGCTGCTTTTCTTCTTCACTGGCTCCTCTCGTTTAATCTTTTTTATGGACTCTTTCCTACATCATGCACCAAAAGATAAAAATGACAAAAAATGATAAACAAGATGAATGAAAATTCATAAAAAAAGGCATTGTTCATAATATAAAACAGCACTGCAAGATACTGTAATCCTGAAACAATGATGCAATATAAATCATTCAAGCCCAACATTACTGACTTATTTATCATTACCCTGCTCAAAACATATCTTTAGAATATTTCATGGATCCATTTTGCCCAGTAGAGAATGTGTGTTCAGCGTAGAAAAAGGTTAGAGGTACTGAGATTGAGGCAGTGGTTTAGCAGCATTGCTGCTCTCCGCACACTCCCAGTCATATGATTTCAAATCAATCAATTGTTAGTTTGTTTCAGTTTGCAGGCACAAACCCTTGTTGGTCGTAAAGGAGTCTGCGCCAAGACTATTACATGCACCACTCCGGCACTGTCCCATAGGCCCTGTGTTGTAGCTTGTTGGGAGAGGCTGCAGTGCAGCAGTGCGTGTAGTAGTCTTGGCGCAAGCAGACTCCTTTACGATCAACAAGGGTTTGTGCCTGCAAACTAAGTTTGTTTGGCCATAAGAGAGGGTGTCACACAATGCTATTTAAGTGCTTTGTAGGAAATGATGATAACAGAATTGTCATTCTCAACCTCAGAAATTTAGAAAATATTACTTGATATCCTTACTCATTGTGGCAATATGTTCCAAATCATAACCTTTGAAATATTCAATCAGGATGATCTACTGTAGACATACAGACCTTTATTCCAATCTCCCAACTGTTACTGAGTATTTCCCAAATGGCCACTCATCCAAAAGTATGGATAATCTATCACAATGCCATGACTTCAAGCAAGCAAAGGAAAGCTTTACAACAAAAAAAAAGAGAAAAAATTGCTTCTCCCATTCTAAGTTTTTTTTTTTTTTTTTTTTTTAGGGGAGCACATGAATATTGTAGTTTTCAGAGCAAACATATGATAAAAACAATACTGAATGCACACAAGCAATGAAAACTGCAGCAAATCACACAACATTTAATCTTTAAATCTTGACATGACAGAAAATGTGTCAGGCATATTTCATATTAAAAGAAGAACATTTCTGTACCTCTCAGAAAGCGGAACATCGTCATCATCTTCATCTTCATGAGCTTTATCGTTCATCTCATCATCTTCCTCATCATCTTCAGCATAGTATGGCCTCTTGGTTGTTCTCCTGGGCTGAGAGTTCTCTGACTTCATACTCTGCTCAAATTTCTTGTTCTATTAAATAGGAACCAATTTATGACACAGCCAATTTACCATGTGAATAGACCTTCAAATCGAAAGTAAAATTCAATTTACTGTAAAGAAGATCTAACAAATATGCTAGAAGTTTATCAAAATCATATGAAATTCTGAGAGTAATATTAATCCTCATTTCAGTTCTTCAAACATAAAAAGGCTTTTGTCCAAAAAACTTGACAAAACACACTAGCTAATGACCTTGAATACAAGACAAAAGTAACGACACAGTCACAAGAAACACTTACTGTCATGATATCTTCTTTTGCCTGATTGTAAACAGAAAAATATAACCTTTGAACAATATTTTCTCATGACAAAACCAGATGGTGCTAAACTGCTCCATACATTCATTGAGAAATATGATCAAAATGCATACATCACAATCACATAACTTGAGATCTCATTACTCTTGAGACATTGTTTCTTGTTGACAAATGCAATCAGATTAGTACATTGTCTGAGATATGACACATGAAGAGCCACAGGTGCTTAGCTTTATCAAACACTCCTTCATTGTGTAACATGTGTACTCCTCTGCCATGCAACAGTATGACCTTTGGACATTTGTTCATTCAGGAATGTTATGCATGCACACTATGTCCTGTAAGAAGGTAAGGCATGCAATCTTTGTCTATTGGCCGACAAAAGTTCCCAAATCAACGAATGTACCACTCCCTACTCTACCTTCAATTACTGCTTGATTTATATCCTGGTTGAAACTCCAACACTACATGTAGCTACATCTAATCCAATCTGGATACTATCTAAGCATATTTTACACAGTCCTTCCACAATTCTTTTGATTTCATCACTGGAGTTAAAAATATAACTATAACAAGAGTCAAACATGTATCATTTCCAAATTGAAAGCAAATTGTTATTACCAGGGGAATATCATCTTCGTCTTCTTCATCACTGACTGCTTCTTTCTTGACAGCTTTCACTGGGCTACAGGAGAAAAACAACAGGACAAAGTTCTGACAATGAAGCAAAGATTAATTATAAAAATGGCAACAGAGTGCTTACAACTTATTTTTATCAGTGTTGACACATTTTACATTAATAATTGCATGTCTTTCAAATAATTTCCTACTTTATCGTGGTTTGAATATCTATTAGTCTGATTCTTGGTGGCATATAATGTGTTCAGGTGCTTACCACCCTTAGCACGTCTCTTTACACTGACACTGCTTTGCATCACATACAAACACAAACAATGGAATTAAAAGCCAGTACAACACTAGCACGTTAAACTATCAGTGGAAAGGAGAGAAGCAGTCTTTTTTTTCACGGAGTTGCATAGTGCTACATTGAGAGCTGTATGGTGAAGATAGATTCAGTTTTAAATACCAATACGTGCCCATGTAGTAATCATCATCAGAATTTCAGGACTGCAGCTATGAGGCTGTTTTATAGGTGTTACCCTTACCTTTCCTCTTTCTTGACAGGCTTGGTGGGTGAGCGTGGTTCTTCCTTGACCCTTGGTGGACTCGTTACTTCTTTCTTGACAGCAGACTTTTCTTTCTTCACTTCAACCTTGGGTTTAGCTGAATGCTTACTGCTCTCCACCTTAGAGGAGTGGTCTCTGTGCTTTGAGTTGATATCTCTGGATGCAGAGGATGACTCCTTGGCACGTATACTGGAACTGCTTGGCTTTGGAGTGCCTGACTCCTCCTTCGGTCTCCTGTCATCTTTGGGTTTGTCTGAGTGGGCAACCTTGTTGTTGCTGCCTTCTGTCTTGACTTGTGGTGGCCGATGAGAGCCATCCTTAGGCTTGCTGGAATGTGAGCTATTGTTCTGCTTTGGTGCCGCTGCAGATGAGGGTGACTTCATCTTGAACTTGCGGCCATCTGGCAAGACTTTAATCTTGCTACCATCAGACATGGTCTTGATTTTGGTGCCATCACTTAGAAGGATCACCTTGACAGCTTTGGGCCCAGACGAGTTGTGGCTGTTGGCCAGAGGTTTCTTGGCAGAGTTGCTGCTCGAATGATTCTTAACTGTTGACATGTTTTGAAAAATAAAGTTTATAAACAAAATAGAACGTGAGAAGATCCACTTTGGGAATGGATTGGTGCATGATGAATTTTAGTATCAGTTTGTTGTTGTTGATGTTGTTGTTCTGATAAAATTTGATGAAAGTCCTTCAAATCTCCTATTGCAACTGGTGTTTTAAAAGTAAATGCACAAACAGAGTGTATGCTTCACAACAAATATCTTGAGCACATAAGTCCTATGTAACTGGAAAATTACAATTTATTTCACTTTCTAATAACAGTTTATTATTAATTACAGTTAATTTATCTTGGTACTTAGATGAAAAAAGCAAGTAAGTCCTTTGATTCACCAAACATGTAAACTCTTATGTTGATTTCATTATGAGGCTGGAATTTAAAACTCAAGATAGATGAGTAGCAATAATCAAGTCCTGAAATCTTTTATATACATTTCAAAGCAAAAGTGTTTCAGTTGCACACACATTTAAACTTATTACTGATATTAAGAATAAGATTTAAAATCAGAGACTTATGCACAGAAAAAACCAAAAGGGAAAATGCAAATATAATGTCAACTTACTGGGAGTTTTGACTGACCCATCACCGGCTTTCTGTAAAACAGACAAGAAAAAGAATAGAGGAATAACATACTGGCAAATATCATCACTTGTTTTATGTGGGTTTTTTTTTTTCAAAATAGTTGCAATTTTCAACTGAATGACGATTTAATAGCAACTTATGTACAAGTCATTTAAGTCTTTCCAGGACCCACTTACAAGACATTTCACTCAGAAAATGCCACAATTCAAAATGAATTTATGCCTGCCCTGCATGTCTATACAATTAAAAAAAAAAAAAAAAAAAATAGGGTCTCTGAATTGGGAGTTGCATTATTACCCACTCCACAGACTTTCCATACATTATTTCTATTACTTTGATATTACAGATTATGTGCTAAATTGTTCAATCATTTTCCATCACAAAACTGAGTAGGGTAGAACCTAATTGTAAACAGACCGAACAGTTACTGTATATCATGTATAGGCTCCATATTCATCAAATTATGGTTTCCTGGATGATGCAATCATGCAAACAGACAACTATGCGATATCATTAGTTTGTACATAAAATGACATGACAAGTTAAAACTCAAAGGTATACGTAATCAAATGAATTCCACAACAAACTACTATACAATATGCTCTGTCTAATGAATGAAACATTGTAATGATAAATAAATTTCAGTCGATTCCCTTTCCAAATGAACAAAAGGCACAAATTCTTTTTATGACCCATATATGACTTAAGATAGATACTGGTATCTAGACATTCTTCCTCCATGTTAATGGAGAGATTTCTAAGTAGAACTCTCTAGATCCAAAATCTATTTCATATTTACAATGTTAAATGTCGCTTTTGTTTCCTTCGTCTCACTTAATTCACATAAGATTTGTGTACACTCACATTCACAACTCAGCAGGGTCACTCACTCATTTAAGCATCTAAAAATATAGTTTCACATTTTAGTGAACTGAAATAAAATTACAACTTCCAATAGAACAGTATTTAGATTTTACTGTCAGATTGCAGATCTACAATTGCAGGCCCTGACGTTACAGGCTATAATCAAGTTCATTCATATTCTCATACTGAACTAGAAAATCAAGAATTTAACTTTGAAGTTCTTTAAAAAAAAAAAAAAAAAAAAAAAAAAAAAATCTAACGTCTAGCAGTACCAGTATGCAGTAACACTAACAGTACCAGTAACGTCAGCACTGAGCACCCTGGTTCTAAATCTTTAACATTTGTTAGATACACTCACATGAACATCATTTATTTCACACAGACCAGTTATTTGGTGAGAGAGAGAAAAAAAAGTCATAGAAGGTCTATTTCCCTGATTGGAATTACTACTGAAAACGCGATTTGTTCGCCCTAGCTCAATAACGCATGGACACAGTCCTTTGAAAGGATGTCACTTTAACTGCTTCGATGTGCCTACAACCCCCAACACGTTCGGGGAAATGGAGCGATCAGCGGAAAGTCTCAAAGTGACGTAGGTCATATACATACACAGCTGTACAGACACGATCCACACGAGCTATGCTCTCTCACTGCAACAACCGGTACACGGTCATACGCTAACTTGCCACATTACCCCGTTCACAAGCCGAGCATGCATCATGTAGTTTGTCTATGGGCACCGTGCAAAAATAACTAAGTATGGAACACAATGCCCGTGCAAGTCTATGGGCACACGGCTTTCTAGCTCGCCGCCAGAAACTAACACATGTGTCATGGAGGGGCGACAGCCAAAATCACGCTTTGATAACACCTGAAATCCACCCATATCGGCATCAATTTTTATTCTAAATTAGCGTATTTACTCACTTCTTCAAATTAATACCGAAATCCGTGCACTTACCGAACTCATTTTTGCCGGATTCTTTGTCTCAGTGATTTCTGTACTATGGCGGACGAGAGACGACGATTTTGGCAAAGTACCGATTTTCATTCACAGCGCATGCGTGCTACCAAAATAACCCGGATGTTCTGGAAGTAATCGTTGACTGGTTGAAACTTGCTTTGTTCATTTTCATCCGCCCTCGATCGGTAGGTGGAGTGACAAACAGGATAATGGTGTCATCAATGACAATAAAAGATGCGTCACGCATGATATCCGTGACCGATGTACCCTGTGTAAAACCAGTGTCTTGAGTCTGTTGTCAGTAGTTTACAAACAACATGACTGATATACTGAAGTATTTTTGTTTGAACATGCAATAAGATATTAGATTGTCAATCTGACCCGGGGTGTTTCAAGGCGTGACATATCAAAACGATTTACAATAGATTAATAGATGTATATTGTTGACTGCTAAAATTAAAGTAGGTTATACACAGAATGAGCATAATCGATGCAAATTAAATGATGTTAATTATGTGAGACCAATGTCAACCGTTTCAAGATCTGCTAGGCCTACATTGTATATGGGCAAATAAGGCCTATACAATACAATGCAAAACTATCGTCTTCAGTGACGCTATATGAGGCGTTCTTCAGTATGCAATATTATGTCATCGGTGTGGATGGAAACGGGCATAAATGACAGTAATTGTGTACAGCTATAATTATATAATTATAACTATCGCTTTCGCCGTTTTGATGCCATCGAAGACACAGCACGCTCAAAGTTCAGTTTTCCCGTCATTGACTTGTCCGTTTTCAGTTTTGTGTAAAACAATAGGCCTATTATTCAAAATTTCATGAACAAAATAAAAAGCAAAATGAGTTTTAACCAACATCTGTATTTTTTCTCCCCCTTTTTTTTCAATTGTATTCCTACCAATCCATGCACGGCAGTGTGAACATGTGCTTTTACTCAAACAGATGCTTCCAGTGGTTAGTACAGCAGATAATTAGTTTAATGCTCGATAATGTTTTTAAGAAAGTGTTTTCTGGCTGTTCCATGCATTATGCATATCGCGCTGTATAATACACTCTTTTTTTTTCAATGTGAAATAACGACACAGAAACAAGAAAAGTTAAAATTTGATGACATATTTATATTGTCTCTCTTTTATGGTTCTCAGCAATTTCACTGAATCCCTCTAAGACATAATATTTTTACTCGATGGATGGTGAAACTTGAAGTTTTGTATTTTTTGTGGAATACAGTATTGTCTCCTTCCTTTTTCCCCCGTGCAAACTGTTCCTTTGTGCCCACATCAAGGTGTCCGTTTATCTCCGGGTGGATGTTCAAACAATAATTTAGTGTCGTAAAAAACCCCGGTATAAGTTGTTAATATTGATTCTTATTTTATGTTGTTGTAAATGTTGGTTTAGATGGATGTTTGCATAATTCCACTTGTACAGTCTGTGGATTTTAAACATCTCATATTATGAAATATTGCAATTTCATGTTTTCATTGTAAACTGAATGTATAGTGTCTGGGCTGTATTTTCAGTCAATAAACCATGTCAATTCAATTCCATTCAAGTTTTATTCGCATTCGGTGAACAGCGTCAGCCAAAATAATGATAAGATTCCTCATCCTACATTATTCTTGCGAATAAAGAAAAAATACTATCCCACAGATGTAACTTTCAGAGAGCATTTAACAGCGTGCAATACATTATACATCATCATGCGTTTTTAATGTTACTGTAAAAAAAAGAAACCAAACTTGCGCTAGTTTTACTTCATTAGATTATGCACGTTTCTTGCATTGCTGTTTTGCTTGTAGGCCTCCTGTCGAATATTTTTTCTTACAAATAGACATCATTTGATGTGTTGATATCTGAAGCTCGGACGTTAGCGGCACTTTCGTTACACATGGTCATGTTTGATGCTCCTATATGGGGGCATTACATGAAGCGTTTTGTCAGACTTTCTTCCGACCAACTGTTATAAGCCCAGTGCACTGAAGTCCGAGCAAATCTGTCTGACAAATTAGTTGGACAAAATGCTGAAATGAAAATCCCCCTCCACGTTTAAAGTTTGTTTCTTCAAGAGACAAATGAAAATTATGAATTCTACGTTCTTACTGCATGTCAACACAAACCACGATCAATAGAACTACCTCAGGTCAAATGTTTTTCTTCTCGATCCTTAAATTCTATTCTTCCACATGAAGTGCGGACCTCTGAGCAGAGATTCTCTTACTTTCTGCAATGCTGAAAACTACTACAGTTGATGTTTGATCCTCAGTAAAATTTCCTGAAATTACACGAGGAGCATGATATTTATGGAGCATGAGAGAAAGAGAACTTGAATGTACTTGCTATCAGATGTATTCGTATATACGCACACGTACACTCTATAAACACAAACGCATGTAAACACAAAGTGTATGACATACTCATCTGTGAGATATTTCTGATAAGGATATATTATATGAATACACATACAATTATATACTCAACATATCATTAACCCCACTTCTTGTTGATTTTTCAAAATGTACCTTAATAGATGTCTCTATCATTGTCTATCTGTGTAGGGTCTTGGTTTTCCAATTACACATATTATTACCCGTATATATCGAGCCTTAATCTCTCTGACTTTTGGCCACTTTTGTTTCCTTCTCCCCCTGCCTCTCTCTTCCTCAATGATGCCAAATTTCACTCGCCATCTACGTTCTCATGGTTTCCTCCTCACCTAACGGTTTGCATTTTCGTTGTGTTCAACTTTTCCTTCCGTGAATTTTTCTATTGTTGTGTACTTTGTTATCAATCAATTTACTATACCTTCATAATTGTATATTGGTTGCAATTGTTTTGTTTTATATGATATATAATCATGTTTATTGCTCAGACCTGTACCTGCCATTGAATGCGATATTGCAGGTGACATCTATATGGATAACTTACAGATGGCAAATGAAATTGAACTGCAGTGAGCGAACTTTCAGAAATCTTTTACATGCCCATTGGATCATAGTATTTGTTATGCCCTAAAGACCAGTGGTCTGATGAAAGCGACGCTACTGAATGCTCAACGTCAAAGTGAAATCAAAGAAATGGATATGATCGGATTACCCATCAGAATCTGTCATGTAACAAAACAGATGTATACAAACAGGCCTATACATATATCCAGTTTTAAATGTTTTCACAACACAGTGATTATTGCCGCAACCACGTAATTTGATAAGGTGTTGAAGTAAACATTTCCAAATGCTTAGCTTGAAAGTTCCATCACTTTTTATCATGCGTGCATGTTGACGAAAACTTTGTCATACCATTTTTCTTTGTTGTTTCACTCTATTGAGACATGGAATGAATTGCATTGCTCTGTTGTCACCTTCAACATGAAACAAATTGCGCTTGTTTGTTTACCTTTGTGACCCTATATATATATACCGCCCCCGCAGAAAACACAAACAAACAAGAGAAAGCTTGATGCAGATGCTTGATGTCTGCAGACAAACGATGATTCCTAGAATCAACATGTACCGCGAAGTTTACAGCTATAGTTCATCCAGTAACCAACCGTTTATGCCATGATGCCTGTAGTCACTTTCTAAGAGAACAATACCTTCTCTGTCAAAACAGAACATCACAATAGCAGAACGTGATATGGCGTGTGTTCGTATGTTCATTGGGGACATCATGATGTTTTATGATAAAGTTATAGAAAGCGTATTGTCATTTTTGACTTTATTTATTCCGTTCAGTTCGTAAATATAAACACAGTTGTAAATTATCTCATGAATGTAAATAGATTTATGTAAAGATCACAATAAAACCTACGTCTATATCAAAGTTCCACATAATAGATTAAAATGGAGTCAAAAGGGGCCTGAGCTTTCGATCCTAGCAGAAACTTCGTCAGAGGCAAAATGACAAACAGGCAGGGAAAGCAATCGCGTCATATAAGGACTTCACACTACAATAACAGTCAGGGACAGGCTGGGTACACAGCTAGAACAAAGAAAACAAAGAAGAGGGTGATGGGAGGTCACGGGCAAGAAGCCCAACAGGTAAAGGGAGGGGGATTAGAGCAAGAGGGCGGACAGACAAAAGGCAGAGGAGGGTCAATGATGATCCTGAGGACCATGGGGGCAACCATTGAAGGAAAAGGAGGCAACATCAAAGAAGATAAGGAACAACAGAGGGATAAAGAAAGGAAAAGAGTGAAATAGTAACAGCAAGGGGAAGGGGGGGGGGGGGCTGAGCAAACAGTGAGCCCTGAAAATGTGCACCAGGAGGAGGTAACAAAATGAAAGTAATCAAACGTATCAAAGTATACAAACGCAATAATGATTATAATGATAATGATAATAACAACAACAATAATAAAGATATTGATAAAAAAAATGAAATAAAGCACTTATGACAAAAAGGGGGAACACAACATCTGAGGGAGAGAAAATTGTATAGGCCTACGTTGTACGTTGATAAGCAGGCATAGGCATAATAAGCACAAATATGTATAAACAAACAAAACCAAGTGTGTGTACCTACAGTTGTATATGCGTAGGTGGAAAAGGGCTGTATAAAAGAAACTCTGACTAGAGGAAGGAATCAATTGGGAATAACAGGGTCTGCAATTGGAAAAGCGCAAAGAAAGGACAAAATGAAATTAAAAATAGAAAAGAGAATAAAAATAATCAGAAAATGTAATATATGATATATTATATATAAAGGTGGTTAGTCATTTCCCTCCTGGATGTTGAGGCCATGGAGTTGGATGGTGCGAAATCGTTTCATCCAGAGCTTCTCTCTGCTTGTTCTGACTGTGTCTGGACGAGTGCCTAAAGATTCAATGCCCTGTATAGAGTCATATCAGTGATGGGATGATCGGGACGATTGAAATGGTGGCCCACTGGAGTATCGAGCTTGCTGTGTTGACAGTAGATCTGTGTCCATAGAAGCGTCTTTTGAGTGTTGTCTTGGTTTGTCTAGGTTTGTGGATCTTGGGGAGGAGAAAGAATCGGGCAGGTTTAGCATTAACGGGGGAGAGAAAATTGTGAGCCTTCTTGGTGAGGTGTTCATGTTCCTTCATGTCATCGAGTGTCGACTGGATCTGTTGGGAGAAATTATCGGTGGGATCAAAGTCAAGAAGTGTGTAGTGGGAACTAGGATTGTGGAGATGTTTCATGGCTTCATCGATGTACTGCTGGCGGTCTATTACTACAACAGCTGCATGATCCTTTGTCTGCAGGCTTGATGATGATGTCAGACCTGTTTTTGAGAGATGAGAGAGGCTGGCGCTCTTCCTTTGGGAGATTGTCATGTGATGCAATGTCGAGGGTATCTGAGGAGTGGACTTGAGATGAGACAGCTTCGATGTACGTATACGTTTCCAGGGAGGGAAATCTATTCTTGGGGGGAATCCATGAGCTTTTTTGGTGAAAGGTTGGGCTCACACAGGAGCAGAAGGGGGTTCATCGAGAAAAAAACAAACAGGCGTAACCTGCGGTAGAAAGTAGAGAGGTCTTGACTGAGTGCTATCTGATCGACCTTGGGTGGGGTGGGGCAAAACTTGAGACTTTTTGAGAGAAAAGACGTTTCTGCTTGAGAAAGGGGAGAAGAAGAAAAGTTAACGACAGAAGTGGAGGATACATCAATGGATGTGGTGTGTTGTCTGAATCTGTTAGACCGTTGACGTTTCTTCGTGAAGTTGCCTATTTTCTTGTTATCCTGTATGCGAGCAGTGAGGTCAGACACATGTTTTGAGAGACAAGATTCAATTTCATCGTTGTATTTGAACCGCTGGGTGTCGGTGCAGCAAGAGCGAAGTTCACTCTCTAGTCTGTCGATGTCAGCTGAAAAGGAAGTGAGAGAGGCGGCGCACTGTTCGGATGGAAGCTCCATGTATGTAGAGTCTGGTTCCAGCGTTTCCGTAGTTCAGGCGAGAGTGTTCCAAGATCTGGGGAGCATTTCATGAAGCATTTTGTCCGACAAAGTTGTCGGACAAATTTGCTCTCAGTCAATCAGATGCAAGGATTTCAGAAGCTTGTATAACAGTTTGTCAGAAAAATATCCGACCAAAACGCTTCATGAAATGCCCCCCTGGAGTGCAGTGGAGTTGGAGGCCTAGTGGGTATAAAATCATGCGGTTGAGGGAGTAGAATCTGTAATTACTCTGGTGAAATGAGAATCCGAGGGCCTTGAGCTTGGTTTTCTTCAGTTTATGAAAAAGAGATAGATGGTTAGCCATGGTAGGCAGGGGACAGAGAAGAACAATGATTGCCAAACAAGGGAAATAGAAATACATAACCTGTCAGAATTGAGGGAAAAATCAAAGAAGGGAACAAGATTGATCTGTAAGGGGAATAAATCAAAGGGGAAAGGGTTAGTACAGTCGGTCAAAGTACAGGCCAACCTGTGCTAAGCAGAAAAGTGGGTAGAGAGAAATGACAAAGGGAAATGAGACAAGCTCAGAGATAAAGGCTCGGAACTGAAGAGAAGAGTATACAAGGACGGAGACACACACCTGAAAAGAAAGTAAGAAATACGATACAAACAAGCAAATACTGTATAACACTGTAGAAACAAAGACTACAAGTCGAGACTGTGGGAGGGAAACAGGGCAAGGAAGGAGACTGAACTGGAACAAAACAATTAAAACAATTAAAACAACAGATAAGACAAAGAGGATAAGGAGGATCACGTGGACGTGATGCAACAGCAGAGAATGAACTAAGTGTAGCAAAAAAAAAAAAAAAAAACTGCTGAAAACTGCTTATCCAATAGTGGCGAGCCAATGGAGTAAAATGGAGTCAAAAGGGGCCTGAGCTTTCGATCCTAACAGAAACTTTGTCAGAGGCAGAATGACAAACAGGCAGGGAAAGCAATCACATACAAGGACTTCACACTACAAGAATAGTTAGGGACAGGCTGGTTACACAGAACAAAGAAAACAAAGGAGAGGGTGGGAGGTCACGGGCAAGGAGCCCAACAGGTAAAGGGAGGGGGATTAGGGCAGGAGGGCGGACAGACAAAAGGCAGAGGAGGGTCAGTGATGATCCTGAGGACCATGGGGACAACCATTGAGGCAACCATTAATAGATTATTTAAAAACGCTCCGCGGCCCCTGATGAGTGGTGTTGAATATTCATGACGCCAGTTGAGCAGTTCTACTACTCCCACAGATCATACTGCCGCCGATACCCATTAAAGGGATGGTGTAATATTGGTGGAGATGAGGATTGGGTTTTTAACTTTTTGCGAGATACCATGACAGTGCCTATGAAATAATACAGAGCATAACATTCCAAGAGGTATTCAAAGTAATACATGTAGATGAAAATCGGTTTTGGCATGGCTGAGACATCCAAAAACAACGTAAAACAAAGCAATCCTAATAAAAGGTGGGTCCCACCTTTTATTAGAATTGTTCTGTTTTGGATATCTCAGACATTTCAAAACCAATTTTCGTCAAATAAATTAATAGGGCCTAATAATCCCTCTTGGAATTACATGCTTATTTAATATTTTATAAGAGGTTTCTTATTATCTCACCAAAATTGTTAGAAACCTGAAGTTAGGTCTCAGCCAGAACTATATCATCCCTTTAAATTAAGGCCTAATAGCATGGAGGTCGTCCTTCTTAACTTGGCCGTCTCTCACTCTTGACTCCATCAAACATTCAATTGTGAATGTTTGGTGAAAAGAGCATTCTTTTGTTATCATAATATGGTAGCTGTTGTGAAAGTGGCGGGCACAACACTTTGGTATACATGTACAGTATTTTTATGCGTAAACCACTGGCCTTGCAACTGCTTCAATTAAAGTCTTTTATTAGTACCAGGCACTGTCAATGCAGAAACAATCAACAGCTGAAACTAGGTTAAAGATATCATTTCTCATTTGGGTTGTGAGCTTTTGCACTTCCTAAGAGGTTTGTTTTACACTGTACAAATATACAGGAAAAAATATGTAGATTTGGCAAAGGTCTGAAACAAACAAACAAACACACACACTGAGAAAAAAATAATGACACATATAGCCTACACCTGACTTATTCTATTCTAAACAAGATATGCAGAACAAATCAACTGACTAAATTTCTTTGAAATGCATCAGAAGTAGGCTATCCTTTATGAATATAGTTTGTCAAACTTCAAAACAGTAATCTACATGGTTTAAGTTGTTTGAAATCACCATGCCCAT
Source organism: Diadema antillarum (assembly GCF_040938485.1). NCBI lineage: Eukaryota > Metazoa > Echinodermata > Echinoidea > Diadematoida > Diadematidae > Diadema > Diadema antillarum. The sequence goes on from NW_027270917.1 coordinate 437,642, forward strand.
CAAAAAACAAAAAACAAACAAACAAACACATTAAAATACAACTGGAATCCTTCATTTTCTTAAAACAAAATGAGCACACAATCATTATTTTGCCAGTTTGTGATGGTTAGAATTTTAATACTTCCAGTACAAATGAATTGATTCAAGACTCTTTCATGATATACGTGTGTATCTCAGTAGTTGAAAAAAAAAATTAAAAATATCAATCTTCATAGATCTTCAAATTGGCAAAGACATAAACACAGCAAGTCTTTTAAAATAATCTGGAAATCCAGGAAAAGGTAACTGGATTGAGTATAGACCACCTAGAAATACAACCATTGTTCATTTCATTTATTTAATGAATTACAATGTTGTACTGATTTTTTAGTAATCATGTGTATTCAAATGTCTTATTGTACATTGTAATCACATTTTTGTTGGACATGAAATAATTGAGTGAAATGAAATGAACCTTCGAGGAATTAGAAGATACATGGTAGTTACTGATATACACACTTTGCGTTGTACATTTGCTTTGATAAACTACATTCAGAAGAACAGAACCCATGTGACAGGGGATAAACAAAGCAAAATATTTTAATAAAAAACCTCATTTATGAAGCACTTCACTCGAAAAACATATTTTCACTCAAATATCTCATCAGCCAAGCAAATGCCGTGAAATAATTATTTCATGTGATCAATGTTACAGAGTTTGATGTGCAGAGCACACATCTCATTAATATTGTGTTAACAGCGCCACCTTGTGGTACAATGTGGTCAGCAGTGAAATAAAGAACAACCCATTGTGCTCTGGCAAATGTCAACTACATGTACATGTGTGAAGTGTCCGGTCTCAAGAGTCCTGAATTTAAGCTTAAAATGTAGTCACCCAAGAGTGAACCAATAAAGGCCTAAGAAAACAATCAAGGTGAAGACAGGTCATTTTGCTAATGAAGGCTGTGGCACTGACAACTAAAACTTTTGGAGGTAAATATCTTGTAATGAGATCAAAATTTTAACAGCAATTTCAAGTAATCATTTCAATTGGGCAATGTAAAGATAAGAATTCCGTACACATTGGAGTACAAGTGTCCTAAAGGCTGATGCTCCATGTTACACATTAGCTTAACACAAATATCAAAGTAATTCATTTCTTCCTATGTGGCACTAACTCAATAACTGGGAATGAAATATCACAAGTTCCAGTTATTCCATTTTGTGGCTATTTTTACAACACAGACTTAATTTCAGTACAGTAAATTCTTGTTTTTAACAATCCTTGCAACTCATATTCAGTTTGTCGTGTGAGCTGTCTATTGATACCATCAATATATCTAAGACAGTGACAGAAAAATCATATCACAACACCCTGACATTTTTCTACAGCTTGATAAAAATGTAAATGAGAATATTGCAAAATGATAGCCTGACTTTTGTTTGTTTCATTTTGCCATCTGAGAAGATGGTTGGAGAGCCAATACATGTATTCAGCTGCACTAGGTGGTCTTCCATGGGGTCCAGTTTGATGTGAGGCGAGACCACTTCACCAGGTTTAGGTATCCTGCTCTTTTTGATCAATACTTTTACATGCACGAGCTGTGACTCTCTCACACATGGGACTTCCATTTAATGTCCTATCCCAGGGACAGAGTGTTTTGCCTCTTACTGGAGGGGATGGCATGATTACACACAACAATGCTCAGACACACTTATCCATCTGTACCAGATATCACATTCTGAATAGTATGCAACTTAAAAATCCACTGAGAGAGAAATTACTTCCATGAAGGAGTTGCATGATCACATTTGCACATGGGAGCATCGAAACCAAGATCCGAGACTGGAGGTTGATCAAATACAATGTGTAACAGTTTTCTTCTACTACTTAGCCATATATATTTTGTGTTTCATGGTAAAGGTTTAATAAAACTGCATGGTATCAATGACTTGAACCAACACAGTGTTTCAACACACTATTACAACTTACCCTTTACAAAAATAAAAAGAAACAAGAACTTGAACCACAACTTATATCAATTCAGTTTGCACTCTTTTCCCCAACTGTTCCAGTGTGAATACCAATTTGGCAAATCCTATTTTAACAAGCATTGATTCATGTACAAGACTTTATAATATGCATAAAGCATCATTCCAATGCTGGCAAACAAGACAAAATGTACAAACATTTCTATTCATGACATGATTTCCTCAAAACTATGATAATTTGGTGGGTCATATGACTTTGCCATTATCAGATATGCTTATAATTAGATTTAAAAAGAGTAGTTTTGATGCAGGCCTCTGTGACTTTTATCACTTGAAATTATCAGCTATTTGTGTGGATACATCTAAGAACTGTTTTAAACATTTAGGAAGATATTAAGGCATTTCATGGGATATGGTAACATATTACTTGCCAATATGTAACCCCCCCCCCCCCCAAAAAAAAAAAAGAAAAGAAAAAAGAAGAAGAATGTGATAACATTTTACTTGTGTATCATCTTGAAAATTTTCCCCCAATAACATTATGTCAAACTGGAGTTCCAGGATGTAACACTCAACTTGCCATACCTGTAATTTTGGGTGACCCTATACAGGGGCGGATCCAGGAATTCTGTAAAGGGGGGGGGGGGGGGGGGGGGGGGGGGGGGGCGTGACTAATATTTCTGTTGGCACTTCCGGTTTCATTTCATATTTGTTCTTTTTATTTCTTTTGTTTTTCACGAAAAATAAAGGGGGGGGGGGGGGTGCACGCTGGTTGCGCCCCCCCGGATCCGCCACTGCTATATTTAGGTTATCTCAACAAACACATACAGTTATATTGGGTCATTTCATTTCTTCTATTACATGGTAACTGAATGCCATTGGCAGATATTGGCAAATAAAAAATTGAAAATGATATAAGATTCTACAAACACAGTGAAAATCAACTGCTGAAGATATAGGCACTCTCATATAAAACTTGACACAGACTACTGTGATGGATATTTGTATCAATTTGTCCTTCTTAGTCTGATGTCTACTGTATGAAGCCTGTCCACTGGACAAGATTCACAGTCTCATGAGATAAAACAAGCTGATTATAGTATGAACATTGTAGTTGCAATGGATCATACATATTACACTGAATTTCAAATCACTGACTATCACTTCATCACTGTCATACCCTCATATGTCTTAAATTTAAGCCAACGCATATAGTTGCTCCAGTACCGGTGTGCAGACTTATGTCCTAAGTCACTTTTTGTCTCTGATGGTTTACACAGGACTGAAAGGTTCTTATCATGGTGGCAATCCAAATACAACCCATATCAGTGATGTCTGTCAGGATCTTTGAGAGAAGACACTATGATGACACAGGCTTCCTATCACAGGGCTAGGAGTCCCATCAGGACCACTACCTGTTGTCTTCCAAGATGATGGTGCCACTTGGGTATCCATCCAATTCCACAAAGAGGTAACGGTATTCATACCTTCCATTCTCATTCTACAAGTCAAAATGATAGGTACAAAGATACAAAAAACGATTAAACAAATACAGTTCAACCTCTCTTATCCGGCCTCCCTTTATCCGGATCTCTCTATTATACGGACGCGATCTCACCGTGATTTTCTTTTTTTTTATAATTACGGGAGGAAAGGGGGATTCCCAACTCCTTGAGAACTCCTACACAAACACACATGAATTACATATACATGTACCTGATACATTTCTAAATAATTATTTAGGTAAATCATCCCAAGAATTTATACAAGAAAATGATTGCATTCTTGCAAACACGGACCTCTATTTTGAGGTCTGTTACTGAGTGTAACAATGAAAAGGTTGCAGTGTACACATTACTTTGTACTACATGTGGTACTACAATGGGCTACATCAGTACATGTGTATGTATATGTACATGTATAAAGCATCGAGTCTCCCGTATCCGGCCAAATCCCTTATCCGGATGAGCCCCGGTCCCGACTTGTCCAGATACGAGAGGTTCAACTGTACAATGTAATATGAATACATTGCCATCAATGACTGGAGCAGCACATTTTCATAATCTTTGAGCATGTTACTTTCAAAGCAGTGGGAGAATAAATTCGTTTATTCACACATAATGAAAAACACTTTAAAGGGATCGTATAGTTTTGGTCGAGACCTAACGTCAGGTTTATACCATTTTTTTGTGAGATAATGAGAAACCTCATGAAATGAAAGAGCATGTAATTCCAAAAAGGATTCAACGTTTAGTTGATGAAAATAGGGTCTTGAAATGGCCGAGATATCCAAAAAAGCTTTCCTGATAAAAGTGACAGGTCATGACTTTTATTAGGATCTCTTTGTTTTACTTTGTTTTGGATATCTCGGTCATTTCAAAACTGATTTTCATCAAATACACTTTTGATTCCCCTTAGAAATGTATGCTCTTTAACACTTCATAATGTGGTTTCTAAATATCTCGCAAAACGTTACAAGCTGAATCCTCACGTCAACCAGTACTGTACAGTCCCTTTAACAGAACAACGATGAAGTAAATGATTGTCAACACTTCGTGCAGGCCCAATTGAAAACATGTGATGGTTTCATATCATTGTTGGGTGATGGTGATTGGGACAAATGGGTTGAATGCAAAACTGGTTTTGAGTTACATCGGGTATGAGCTCTGAGCATGAAACTAGTCCCTTCCCACTACGAAGCACTCGTTTTCTTTCCACTTTCTTAAACACTTACAAATCTGCGCTTGAAAGTGTATGGATGTCACCAATGAGACTATTTTCCACCAGCACAGCTTAAAAAGAGATAGAAATACCTCAAAGTGGAGATAATGCCATTCATCAAATTGACATTGTCCAATTTCAAGCACAAACTTTTTTTCATTCAATAAAAAGTAACAACAAATAAGCTGTTAACAAACTTGGATGTTGGGCTACAAACCTGCTTCATTTCCAGATGAACAGTGGCCTTCCTATGAGGTCCTTCTAGATAGAATTTCATCCTCATGAAATTTACTCCATTCTGGGAGTATTCCAGATGGCTGTGAAATCAAATGAGAAATAACTTTTCAACTAATTACTGATAACTACTGATATCAGATGTACTCAAGTTCTATTGCATAGTGTTATTCTGCTATATGTCAAAATCTTTATATTCTCGTTCATATATGTATATATTCATGCATCAATTAATGAAGTGTCATTCATCTGGCAAAGTCATTACAGCATGGTTAGCTTTGAAGTCCTGCACATTACAAAAAAAAAATCAAAATATATATGGAGTAAAACATAAAAATATGACAAGCTTCAAAGAGTAAAAAGGAAAACAAAGCAAAGAAGAACAGCACTTCATTATCTAATGCATTGAAAAATGGGCAATAGAAAGAACAAAGTTCACTCAATTTTCTCCAAGTATTGAGACACAAAATGTGTCCTGGTTTGTTCAGCCAGTTATTAACTTCTCCTGATTATGATTCATCTTTGAGACTATTTTACAAGTACCAATAAACATGTTCATACTCCATAAAGCTTCCACCTGATCCTGACAAGACACCAAAGGTGCATTTTTCGATACAATAATCCATCAAAACTTCAATGTAGTATGACTTAAAACGGCCTTCGATTCCTCTTCCCCATTAAAACTCTAACCCTACTTCCTTCACGGTAGGATCAGTTCATTTCATGAACCTGTGCTACATGTCTGTTGCTAGGCGATGTGTCAAGGTGACTCATCAACGGCTTACCTGACATGTCTCCTTCGTTTCCTCCTTGTCATTTCTCCATATCCCTTGATGGGTGTCCCAAGAGCATCTTGGATCTGTAAAGGTGTGCCATGAATACATGAATCCAAACAAGACATTGTGACATCACAACATGAGACACTATGGCATAGACTGGCATACCCAACAATACCATGCTGTCTTTACTCCATGTAATTCTCAGTGTATACACCATAGCAATCATCAAAACATTAAAAAAAAAATAATCTGTCAAAATTTGTGTAATTCTGCCTTCAGTGAGAGAACAGCTAATTAATTATCAAATTACACAATTTTACCAAAGAAGTTCAACCAACCACGTTCATATCAAAGTCAAACCAATGCATTTCTGTGTCATAAATCAATAGTATCCTGACTTTGACTGATTTTTACCTCCGTCAAGGAGGTTATGTTTTTGCTGGCATTGTTTTATCTGTCTGTTTGTAAAATAACTAAGAAAGTTGAGAACAGAATTGGATGAAACACACAGGAAAAGTTGAATGTGACAAAGGGAACACATGATTAAATTTTGGGAGTGATCTGGGCCACTGTCTGGATCTAGGAATTTTGAGTTTTTGATGGATTATCATTGGCAAATATGGCCACAAACAAGAGAGTTCATCAAGCTGCGCGTATTTGAGGTGTGCATACGCACACTGTGAGTACTCCAGGCGCAGCATGCAGTAAGATGATGAGGTAAGCTCTGAGACACTAGAAAGGCTTGTTTATCATTGGGAAATACTCTGATTTTCGTATGGGTGAAAATGAACTGCCTTTTCACAACTCATTATTTTACCTACTCTGATAGAAATTTCCAGAATATTACTAGAATTACTCCTTGAAATTCTCATTCTATTATACTAACAATAAAAACAATCTAATAAACATGTTGCCCTCAGTACCTGGATGTTGCTGGGACATGAAATCAAACCTTGCAAAATGTGAAAATGTGCATTTTTCAGTGCTTCGTACATGTGTCTATCAAGAAAATTAGAAATGAAAACAAGCAAGTATCTTTTTTTTCTCTGTTCACAAGTTTGGGTAAAATGCAAGCAGACCACATACTGAGTGTTTTATTTCATTATTGTTGAACTTATACACCAAAAGTAGCACACAATGTCTAATCTGTAGCTTCCTGGTCTTTCACTAATAGTCAGTGAGAGAGTTGGGCAAATTGAATTAACCTGACCAGGGCTGGGGTTAGGTATTGTTACATGTGCAATTATGCTTTGACAAGACAAGTGCACTTACCTGAACATTATTCTTACAGAGCTTCAGAGCGTTGGTGTATATACCATTTGGACTGTTTGATGAAAACAGTTCTTTTCCAACAGTGTAGAACATGAGCCCTATCAAAAATAAATGAAACATATTGAGCTACTTAAATCACATGAACAGCTAAAACCTATGATAGCACTTTCTGTAAACAATGTTCTCTGTACTTTATTTCATGTGGTACTGTAAAAGTGTATATTTTCGCGCAACTAATTTTTTGCGCTTGGCCGGGTAAGAAGAGTTTCATGTGTTCTTAATTCCAAGGAATCAAGACATCACTCACAGGAACATATGGCAAGCAAAAATATTTGTGTGCTTTTATTTCCGCGCTAGTTTCTGATTGCTCGAAATGTGGTTAACACAAACAGGGTGAAAACCATAACTGAATACATTTTAAACAGTTGAAGCTGTTCGGGGATTTTAAATTCTTTAAAGAACTGGAACAAAATGGAAATCAAAATATAGGCATCCTTTCTCCATTTTGACTTATGTAAAAAAAAAAACAAAAGACAAAAAACCAAAACATATAAGGTGCATCACTGGATAGTGCGATCAGATATAGAGAAATTAACTCGTTAGGTGATACGCTATTTAATATCATTTTCGTTGTTGATCACCCATGACCGATATCTGATGACCCCCAGTGTATCACCTAACTCGTCTTCAGTGTGATGAGTTTCATATCTCCTTTTAATTTCAATCTGGGAAACTTTATCATAGAATTTTGATCTTACTGGCGAAGATCTTCTGTTGTGGATTTGTCTTTGTTTTCTCTGATGTATCCTATTCCTAGAACCTTCAATCACAAACATTAGCACCTCCTGCCTTGCCTTTACAAGTGATCTGATCTTTTAATGTGCTGACGAAGTGGTTTGAAAAGAAATTCCATGAAAAACTTGACAACACCAAATTTCTTTAGAATGTAGGGTTTTCTTACCTGTCACGCCTATGCCCAAGACAATGATGCCTGCATATGATACATCCTTGGACGTCTGTGCAACTTTGCATAATAAAGAATAGTGCATGAAAAGAGAAAAACAAAAAATAATGTCTCACAAAAATGCTCTGGGGATAATTACCATTACTTTACCAGCTAAACTCCCAAGGAAGAGAACTTGTCAAAGACATTATATCAAGAACATTACATACACTCTTAATTCTTCATGTTCTACATCAGTGTGCTGGACTTGTTCAACATCTTGCCAAGTCCCCATCCCCCCCCCCACCTCCCCCCCCCTCCCACACACACACACACCTCCTTCCTTTTTTTAATTTTTTTAATTTTTTTATGAAAGACACTAAATTTAGGGTGGTAGGTCAAAGTTACCCAAATTCATAGTTCTTGTCATGTGGATGTATGCATGCAGGGAAGAGATGCTTTAGTCCAGCGGATATAGAAAAAATCATGCACATTATGGTAAAATCACCATATTTGGTACACATGTACATGATGCCAATACAAGTCATTTCTGATATGGAAGCCACTCTGATTCTGCCTGTGGCGGCCGTGGCGGCCATTTTTCAAAATGGCCGCCATGTGATATAGCAATGCTGTGTATTTTGGAAACTATAAGTCCGATTGTCGTGATTCTTGTACCAAAGTATAGGTTTTGAGGGTCAAGGATTCCAATAAAATGATTTTTGAGAGGATAAAACCATGGCAACCTACTTATTGGCGGCCATTTTGAAAAAATATGGCCACCATGCTAGATATAACATCTCCTTAAAACGTATGGACAAAGGGTCATGACTCTGGTACCAACTTATATGTTTTTGGGTCAAGGATTCTGATTAATTCAACTGTAAGTGAATATGAATCGTTTCATCCTACGTTTTGGCGGCCATTTTGATAAATATGGCTGCCATACAACAGATGATGAATATTGTATATCTTCGAACTCAAAAGATATATAATCACGATTCAAGTGTAAAAGTATAGTTTTTGGGTGAAAGTTTTCAATATTTTTTTTCTCTCTTTTTTTATTTTTTTAAATTTTTTTTACAAACGAGATATATACAAAACAAAGATCGTGTAAGGATTTTAGCACATCAAACGGTGATAAAATATCACGGATGCAAAAATCGCCACTCAAAAAAGTCCAAAATAAGGCATCTTATGATAATTCACTTCACGTGAGATCAAGGTTCAAAGCTTTCCATTTTGATTCATCCAAATGAAGAAAATTTACATCATTCAATCAATAACAATACACCATGCTGACGGAGATCTCTTCTCCCTCTGCACTCTAGATGCAGATTTACACCATTTAACTTGATTTTGTAGATTTGCTTTTTTTTTTCTCACCATATTTCTAATCTTGGACCCAGTAGAAGCACTTCCAAGAAGTGTGCATTAGAATTATCCATGTATAGAATTCGTTATATGCACTTTTGAAAATTCAGAACAAGTGCTCAGGCATTAATGATAAGCATTGTGAAAAAAAAAAACAACCAACATGTCGCGTAGGTTATGACCTCGCTTAAGATAGATACTCTTTTCACTGCATATAGTGATAACCCTGACTTTACTAAACCAATTTAGGTCGCACATTTCTGTGGTCATGACATAGTTATTTCACACATTGAACAAATCTGAAAAATATTCTTTAATTTCAATTTTGTGATTACAAACTAGCTATAAGTTTTACGATAAAATGGTTTGGTGGTGTTTTCCCACTTTTGGCTGTTTCTTGTTACAAACCACACACACACACACACACAAAAATTACTCCGTCTTGAGTTACTACATTTGAAAAACTCAACTATACAAAACGCCATATAATTATGTCCTTATACAGGTGTAGTATCATAGGAACTGATTTGTATCATTAAAAACAATAAACTTTTGTCCAATCCAACAAACTCGTTTAACAAAACCCAAAACATTTTTCTTGTCGAAAGTATTTTTCTTTCCTTTTTTTTTCTCTCTCCTATTGGATGTATAATAATCAAATATCTATTATCTCTGCTGAACAGTCTCTTTTTTTTTCAAATCCGTAAATGAAAGTTTTAACAGTTTCTGAGAGATCTCAGTATCAATTTCTTTTCATCACATTTCAATTATGTCTTCTTCTTTTTTACCTCTATGATTTTCTAACAATATAATGGTTAACAAATATTAACACTCAATTATATTTTTTTTTCATTAAAAAATTCACTGGAGAGAATCTTATGGTGTATGTATGTATCAACAACAGATCATAAAGAGACACGATTCATACATTCGCTTGATCAATATGCACATTTGCATCTTTCTCGATCACGGGCAAAAAGCGATGATCGCGTAAGGGTTTTAACACATCAACTGTGATAAGATAACATACTGTAGACTCGACCACCGGAATCAAAAAAAAAAAAAAAAAAAAAAGGCGTTTTCAAGTTTTCAATATAATGATGTTTTAGCAAAGTGAATAGGTTCATCACATCCTTTGTTTTGGCGGCCATTTAATAAATAGCGTACGAGTGTTATGAAAGCAGGATGCCCATTGTGGATTGATTCTGGTGTAAACGTTTGCTTAAGGGGTCAACAATTACTTGTTCACTCATTTTTAGTATTCTAACTTTGTAAGCATTTTGGAAAATATGCTCAACTTCCTTTATAGGATTTATGTGTGTACAGTGTATGTGAAAAACATGATCTTCACAATTTCATGTCTGAAGTACATATTAATCAAGATTATATATTTTCTAGAAATATAGACTCTCGCTTTCTCTGGTCCCTGGACTATGGAATAAAAATCATAGTTTTCAACCAATTAGTACATCTGTTTTCTTTGGCAAAATGACACTAAGTGTGAGAAAACTTCTAAAACTTCTTGGGTCACTTACATCAAATGTAAACACACTATATGTATGTCTATAAAATCCATGATTGACCAGGCTGTTCTGATACTTATAACTACACTGAATCTTATACATCAAACGATAAAGTAAAATTAATAGTGGCAGTGGGCAGGTCCTTCTGGTCCTGTACGGGTAGAAAGACGTTCCCGCCCTCCACGAGTCTTCCGCTTCCTTGCGGGCAGTTTTCTGGTTAATCAAAGGCTAGGGAGTAAACCTTATCCAAATCCGGAGCGGAACCCCTAAGGCAGTTAGGTGTTGTAGTTCATCATCTCTCCGGCAAATATGATAGGTATTATACAATACATCTTTATAGGTTTACATCTAATTGTCATTTGCAGCTCCACATGAGTCTACTAGCAAAATATAAACTACAAGAAAAATTATGCTAATTTATGAATTTAAGGAAAACCTCAAAGAAATACAAATTTTTATGTTCATAATTATTGGAAGATAAAACTGCAGAATAAAATATTCAGTAAATCGATCTTACTGACCGGCACCAGTAGAAATACTGAAGACATTCTCTAAAGTGCACCTGCATCTATATATGCATTCACGTTCATCACCGCTCAGCAATGGATGATCAGGAACAATAATTGTTTTGGATTGTCAGAGCAGGAAGGTGTCTCACCTCCCTGGTCAGAGCTAATTCGATTCCTTCATATGATTCCTTATAATTTTGTGTAACAGTTTTGACAAGGTCATACTATGAAATAATGAACAAGAACTTAAAACAAACTGTAGAAATCAGTAGGTCTTATAAGGCTGCAATAATCATGTCTTTGTGGCTGGAAACTATGCCAGTACACTTATTGTACTCTCCTGTCTATGCATCCAAAATTGGGGGGAAAGTCTTCTATTCCATTCTCACCATTTTATTCTACCTTTGATATTCAACATAATTATCTTTAGTATTCCACGTATGCGACAATTGTACTTATGTGATGTTCAATACCTACTTGAATAGTGAATGTGATAGAGGTATGGTCAATCGACAACAATCAATGAACAATAAAGAACTAAACGCCGCAACGACATAGGTTCATTTACCAATAATAGGTGAACGATTCTTGTCAATGGGACAATACATGTATATAATACATAGAGGGTGGCCCCTCAGAAAATGGAAACGGATATTTTTCCAAAATCAACACGAAATTGTCCAATTTGGTTGAGTACTTTTCTTTCTAGACATGTTTTTGTTAATCATTAATTTCTTACTTTATTTCATCAAAGCTCAGCAACGGAGACTACCCTACAATTGAAGGTAAATCTTCGACAATAATCCTATTCAAGCATTCCACATTGTGATGTGCGGCCTCAATTCTTTGTTAGTCTCCCAAGTGGCTTTTGTTCAATGCTGAAATTTGTTGAATTGAGCTAAGAAATTTACGCTCGACCCGTCTTTACAAAACAATCTGTAGAATGAAAACTACTCAACCAAATCGGATGATTTTGGTGTCATTCTTCTCACAACTCTACGTCATTCATTTTGGCATCAAAGTAATGCAAATGTGCAAATATTTGCGAAAACTCGCGTTTCCGTTAATTCTAGGCCACACTGTATATAATGTGTGTGTGTGTGTGTGCATACTCTATGTAGTGCGGCAGGCATATCTATCAAAGTGGACATGAAAACGAAATATGTTAGGTCTATTCATCAACAAATGCTTGTTTTAAATCATTGACCCCAATTAGTTTCAAAGACGTACAGTATAGTATATATTGCGGTGGCCATATTTCAAAATGGCAGCCAAAACATAGGATGTGATGGTTGCATACACGAAAAGATGTATCCATTTAAATAATTGAACCTCAAAAACATATTTTTGTACCAGAATCATGAAGATGCATCCATTGGTTTTAAAGATATATGAATAGAATGTACAGCGGCAGCCATGTTTAACTGGAGGGAGGCCATATTTATTAAATGGCCACCAAAACAAAGGATATGATGAACCTATTCACTTTGCTAAAACATCATTATATTGAAAACCTTCACCCTAATCTATACTTTTACACTTGAATCGTGATTATATATTCATTGAGTTCGAAGATATACAATATTCATTATCCGTTGTATGGCAGCCATATTTATTAAAATGGCCGCCAAAACGTAGGATGAAACTATTCATACTCACTTACAGTTGAATTCATCGGAGTCCTTGACGCCAAAAACATATAAGTTGGTATCATAGTCATGACCCTTTGTCCATACGTTCTAAGGAGATGTTATATCTAGCATGGTGGCCATATTTTTTCAAAATGGCCGCCAATAAGTAGGTTGCCATGGTTTTATCCTCTCAAAAATTATTTTATTGGAATCCTTGACCCTCAAAACCTATACTTTGGTACAAGAATCACGACAATCGGACTTATAGTTTCCAAAATACACAGCATTGCTATATCACATGGCGGCCATTTTGAAAAATGGCCACCATGGCCGCCACAGGCAGAATCAGAGTGGCTTCCATATCAGAAATGACTTGTATTGGCATCATGTACATGTGTACCAAATATGGTGATTTTACCATAATGTGCATGATTCACCCTATATGTGCCCTATATCCGCTAGACTACTTGGAGAAACTCTGATCATTTTCTGATTTCCTTCATTCATGAATACAGTAGCATGGTTCACAAGAGCATTCAGCAGGTGACACACAAGTACTAAAACAGAAAAATAGACTAAAAGACACAAAACTTTTATGAAATCTAACATGCTGCCATGATGACACTAAAGATTATGTTCTATCTTCAAATGTTGAAGACCCAAGTCATCATTTCCTTTAGATACGAAAAGATGCCATGGCAGCAAACTTCATTTTGTCTGACAGTCAGAAAATTGCATGTCAGTCCTATCTCCCATAGACAAATATCAAGAACAAACAGTTGATGTATGATGACCGGATGGTCTACAACATGGTAGCACAACTGAAACCGTTCAAGGCAATCAAAGTGACGGTTTACTGTCAACAAGCTTTTTGCAGAGAAAGTTGGAGATGATGAGACACTGTACTGTAGGGGGATCTGCTCTGGCACCAACTTGATTCGATTCCAGATCAAATTGAAACAATAATGGTAATAAATATCTCAGCCATCTTTATGGTGGAGTGATTGATTGGTCTTTGGGGATGAAGAATTCTCTCTGGACACCAGGACTATAATAACCTATTGTCATTGTGATGGAACAAATCCTGACTGGAAGGATGTGTTTTTCACTGCACAGAGAGGTGTTCATGAGCTCTACAGCAAATCCTTAACCCGTTGAGGACGAGTCCCGAGTATACTCAGGCAGGGGTCTATGGCAAATTCATGTTGTAGCAAAATCAGTCCGTCCTCAACGGGATAAAAAGACAAGCAGGGATTTATCTGGGCCACTGGATTTCCCTGGCTGTCTTAGTTTCAGCTCTTTAAACACCACATGCAGTTGCACCAAAGATGTGAACAAGCAGGCAAAAATGCTGGTAGACTGTGAAGATCTAATTCAGGTATATCACAACTGATGTTTGTGAAGTGATCAGCAAACTTATCAGATTCAAGAGTTCTACAAGTGGTGATGATACCCTAAGTTTCCTTGCAAAAACTATGAGTTTGATATGTTTATACCAGCAGGTTCTCTTGATTGAAGTTCAAATCAGATTTCTTGTAAAAATCATATTCTATTGCTACTTTTTCCCGAACTATCTTTGACTCCATTTCATACTTCTAAAATGCTTATTATCTTTATCAAATTGTTTTGTATAATTTTGTTACATCTATTCAACTTTCTGCTAGATGGTTTCCATTGGTTACCATCAGTACCCATAAAGAGGATGTCTGGTGCAGAGTACCATATCATAATGCAAAACTTTGTGATAACAAAATCTAATACATGGCAGATCCATGTGTCTGCTCATTCACAACCTGTCTGGAATTCCTCAAATTTACTATTTGATGATGATGTCTTTGGACTGTAGGACATCTACTGCATACGCCATATATTTGGTGGGGTTTTTTTCTTCAATTTTTTTATTTTTCGCAAACTGAACAACATGCACTAAGAATTAACTCTGATTGCGATATGAATGCACAGTGCACTCCTACATTTCTTCGCTTTAATATACTGTACTCCATGATAGCAAAAAATTGTACTTGCTATTAATGGCGTATACAGTATGTCACTTACGCAGTTTGTTATTATGATGCATCACGCGATACCCCGGGGTACCGTAGTACCCCGGGTTACCGCGTTGTGTAGCGCCACCTCACGTCCACTCGAAGACAGTCACAGAGAAATGCATGCACTGTGTGTGCGTGTACCTAGTCATTCCCATGCCACTGCATGTTATACTATGCATGCATGGCACGCTGTGCTACCAATAGTGCGTGCTTCAGTGCAGTGCAGTGCAGTGGCTAGCGCACGCTAGCTCCAGCACCAAAATAATATCTACTTTTTGGCAACCCTGGGTACAACCTTTTTAAAAAAATAAATAATTCAACAAAATGGCTGATTTTTATTTGGTACCCTGGATACCATTTATATCATCATATACAGAATAAGATCTTTGACGCAATTGTACTTAGGAGGGAATACACTGCTGTCACAAATGTCACAGGGTAGTCTTTTAGGCCTCATCTGGATCTAAAGGACCTCACGAACAGGATGCAGTGGAAAAGAGCTGAGAATTTCAGGTGACAAATTAGGTCTCAGTACAGATCACCATTGCTATCACTAACAAATAAGTAGCAGCAACCTCTCAGCTTGAAGGAGAGATTATGATCCCAAGAGCACATGTGTCTAAAAAGTTCAACAGAAGACTGTCATAGTAACAAAAAGTATTCTATAATTTCTCCACAGGTGGTGGTTCATATATTTCAAACAACATTGTAAATTTACTTCCTTGGCTGGGGATAATACAGTAGTCAAAACCTTGGTGAATGAAACAGATAATGCACAAATGAAAAATCAGCAAAGTCAAGGCAAATACAATGCATTACAGAGAGTCAAAATAGGGTCAGTACTGCAAGACTGCACCCTCTGCACAAGCACAACTGACAGTAGCTACAGTGAAACAAGAATCTATAGGATTTACTGAATCATCGAGTTGTTCCTACAGTTGTGAAGTTTGCTAATAAATATCTCTAATCATGTAATGCTCATTATACTGATTGAGTCACAGGAGCTTTTGAATGACAGATATTATTTATGCATAATACAGACATGGGTCATTCCATGAAGTTGGGTACACAAAGTGTGACATGAGGCTCAAAATTTCAAAACTAATGCAGAGCTTAGTTATTGTCATCTCAAGAAACATAGATACATGGAGTATATCAAACAAACTATTAGAAGTTTGAATCTTGCAGCGTAGCCACTACACATCATCACACATTCAAGATAACGCCCACTTGTTTCACATGTAACAGGGACACCAACCTTCCAATTTGATCTGAAGAAAATCTGCTTTTTCTCTTAGTTTGCCACAAGATATTTATAAATCAAGAAATATTTGGAAAGTATGTTGTGACTCTTTCCACACCAGCAACAGCAAAAAATACCAATCGAAAGTTAAAAATTTTAAAAATCCTACAACATTTTCTTATTAGAAAGGTCTGCAGACAGTTTTAGGGGTCAATTTTGAAATTCAATCTTAATGTAAATATATCTTTGAAATGCTGCACAACTAATACTGGAAACAGGGTGAAGTATAAGAGGACATGCTAATGCCTAAATAGGATCAGAAAGTGAAAAGGTTAACAAATACAAAAAGACTCTATTTTCCCAAAACCTTGTTTGAGGTTTCACATGTAACGATTACACAAAGATTCCGGTGTCCTGTTACATGTGAAACACTGAAACATAGTCCTTTTTGTTAATATTCTTTGAAATGAAGCATGAATAATTCAGGAAATATGGTGAGCCATAGGGGGACATGCTAATGTTTATAAGATCAGAAAATAAATATGCAAAATGACATACAAAAATGACTACTTTGCCCAAAACTTCATTTACGGTTTCACATGTAACAATTACACAGATTTTCTGGTGTCCTGTTACATGTGAAACACTAAAATAGTGTCCTATTTGTTAATATTCTTTTAAATGTAGCATGAATAATAAAGGAAATAGAGTGAAGCATAAGAGGACAGGTTGATGTTTAAATAAGATCGGAGAGTAAAGATGCGGACATACAGAAAATGACTATTTGCCCAAACTTCATTTTAAGGTTTCACAGGTAACAATTACACAGAGATTATGGTGTCCTGTTACATGTGAAACAATAAATTTGTCTCTCGATTTATAAGACTTTCAACATTTTTAAATTTCAAGTAATGACTGAGAATAATTATATAAAGATATATATAAGAATTTTATTCTTATAATTATAATGTATTTGTCCCAAAGTTTATTTGGTGGTTTCACATGTAACAAAGACACCAAGATACCGGTGTCCCGTTACATGTGAAACACTAAAATAGTGTCCTATTTGTTAATATTCTTTTAAATGTAGCATGAATAATAAAGGAAATAGAGTGAAGCATAAGAGGACAGGTTAATGTTTAAATAAGATCGGAGAGTAAAGATGCGGACACATATACAAAATGACTATTTGCCCAAACTTCATTTTAAGGTTTCACATGTAACAATTACACAAAGATTCTGGTGTCCTGTTACATGTGAAACAATAAATTTGTCTTTCGATTTATCAGACTTTCAACATTTTTAAATTTCAAGTAATGACTGAGAATAATTATATAAAGATATATATAAGAATTTTATTCTTATAATCATAATGTATTTGTCCCAAAGTTTATTTGGTGGTTTCACATGTAACAAAGACACCAAGATACCGGCGTCCTGTTACACGTGAAACATCAAATTGCTAGTTTTACTCAAATAATGCATGTATCTCATTATTTTTGTTTGATTTTCTTCAAGAACAGCTTTTAATTGAACAAAAATAAGCAATCACATGGATAATTTTAATTAATTACAATCGTTTACCCTTCTTTGAAAGATTATCTTTCCTCCTACACAATGTACAGATTACAGAAAACTTGATGCATGTAGTCTGGGTAGGCTCAAATTTAATGTGCATGCCTATCACAATGACATATTGAACGACAGAATTATAATTTTATTCATTAATTCAAAATGAAATTCCCAATATCTTCAGATTTTGTTACAACTCATATTCACATTTTCTTGCATGTTACCTTACTAATATTTTTGGCACTCCAGTTCTTGTATTGGTTTATCAATGCGTTTTCAAGTTACAGTGACTTTTATATTTACATCCATATTCTTGCATGTACATTATATTGATACTATTTTATTACAATACTTTTAATTTTAGTCACATAGTGCCTGCATTTTGCTTTTGTTCAAGTTTTGAAGTTATTACAGGAATTCTAAATTTGAATTTCTTTGCCATCACCGTTGTGATGAACACTACATTTTTTAATACAGGGGAATCTTGTTATAAAGAACAGTAGAACACTGATCTGACGAACTCCACTACTACAATGTAATCTTTCTTGTCCCACTTCTTTGTATTCTTTTGTGTTACTAGTAGAACATATTTACAATATAACACACTAATTTATATGGTCTTAAGGACCTCACTATAATGAAGTTCCCTATACTCATAATACTTATGTATAATAGCCCTGATACTATCAAGGATTCAATACAGCAATCTAACTTTGATGGTCCCAAGAAATTTAAGAATCTTGTTCTCGGTTCCCCTGTATTGTTAACTTGTGTCATTCTATTTAGTATTAAAGTAATGTCACATAAAAACTTGATTTCTGATTAGCATACAAATATCAATTCTATTAAATGAATTAAAAATTAAGTTCCTAAACCATGAATTATAACAATATCTTGTTGATTTAAGATTTTCCTGTTTCTCATGAGTTGTCAACAGTTTTTTATATGAGCATGTGTGTTTGTTTTTCAATCAATGTTTTGATTCAGAATTCAAACTTCATTTTTCACATGAAAAATTCCAAATAACCCATACTTTCATTTGCATTTTGTTCTAGTTGAGGCCACATGCTACTAGCTCCTCAGCTGATGACTGCAGCGCAGTCCTGCACGTCTACACTAGTGCTGTAGTAAAAAGGTTAACAAAGCAGTAACCAAACCGTCTTTGGTCAAAATGGTTTGGGTTTGGATAACTGTTTTGATTCTCATTATGTTCTGAAAATATTATTACAAATAGAATTACGAGTAAAATTATCACTATAAATATTACCTGCAAAATAATGAAGGAATATGTACAACCTGTATAAAAATTTGTACATTATATGACCGAAACACAACCATATTTTTGAAGTAGGTTAACTGGGTTTTAAAATAACCGAATACTACAGCACTAAGACTCTACACTGAATGATGTGCAGGAGATCCTGGCCAGTAGTGCCTCATAACATAAAAGGATCGAAACAGCTTCGGCATTTGCTAATTTTAATATCTTTCATGGGAAGAATGAAAAAAGGCAAACATACAATGGAATGAGATACGGAAGGTGAATTTTCACCATTAAACATTGTATTTTATTCCTTACATATACTCTTCCAATAAAACATTTTAGAAAATTTGAAGAATGCCAAAGCTGTCCTGAGGCTGTTTTAATTCACATATACATGTTCCTGTTCTAAAATGCAGCATCCTGTCCTACTAATCCTATTCTTCAAGATTGATGAATGTGTCGATTCTAGTTGCCAGTGAACGAAAAGTGTTTTCTTCAAATCCAAGATGTCTTGAGGACACAGGAATTGGTGGAGAGGGGAAGATGGCAAAGATCCCAGTTCTCCGAATCCAGTCTTGCTCCGGTTTGTCTGGCCAAGAGTACTTGTTATCACCCTTATTGAGTAAGAAGTTGATATGTGCATCTTCTCCTTTCAGCTCCAGGACTTCTCCGACCCACCACGTCTTACCATATACAACGGCAACAAAATCCCCAGTTTGAAGGTCCTGAGTTTGGCGATAAGCTGTATATATGAATAAAGATAAAATATCTAAAATTATAAAGTAACAATGCTTTTGCAAAATAGAAGAAAACTGTCACCAATAGACAATTCTCAGATAACCAGTACTGCACGTAACATAATCAGTAAAAGGATCTCCAGTGATCTTTAATATGAAAGAAGACATACATCCTCCTGCATTCAGACATAGTTATTCTGAAAGAGAATTTTGATCCACAGAAAAACTCATTTGAACAGAATTGAACTGGTATGTCTCTCCATAAATCTTGTAACAGCCTCCCTAAATATGCATAAAGTGGAGGTGTGATTAACTTGTTGGGAAAAAAATATCCCTTCACATGTACATAATATATTGCATGTGCAATTGGGTATATTAACTTTAAACATAAATAACACAGACATTTTGGGACTAGAATTGGGTGCAGGTGAGCATGTGTCCCACGTGTGTGTTCATGCTGACTCCATGCTGTAAGTGCACGTGGATACATACGCATTGCAGTGGGTGAGGTCACTGAGGTGTTTAAGTGCACATCAGTATTTTGGTGTGGGTGGACTTAAGCGTTAAAAATGGGGACATTTGCAGGTGTGTGTTCATTTGTGAGGTATGTATAAATGTGTGTGTGTGCGCATGTGTTTGGGTTCATGCTGGTGGGGTTCCAATCCATGTGCGCTATGATTGTTAAAACCTAAATTGCCAAGAACATCAATACATGTGCAGGGACCAATTTCAATGATTAGAACAAGTAAAATCTTAAGTACATTTGTTAACATTATACCACTTGCCATTTTTTTCCTTTGTATATCAGAAAATTTGAAATGATTTCTATGCTTCAGTGCATGATAGTAAATTATTTGAATCTTGAATTGAACTTTGAAAGTTGAGATGTAAAAAATAATTTTTACAAACCTGTAACATGAACCCGAGTGCCAGCAGTAGATGGCGAGTGAGAAGTAGGGAGTTCCATGTGAAGCTGTGTGTCACACGTTGACGAGTGAGAGGTTTGGTCTTCAACATGAAGCTCAGTACCAGTAGACAGCAAGTTAGAAGTTGGGACTTCAACGGGAAGCTGTCTGTCAGACGTAGAAGGCGGGTGGGAAGTTGGAACACCTATGACCACGTTATCTGTGAAAGTTGAAGATTATACATAAAAAAGACCTTAATGGTAGACAATGACTTTTGCATGAAATTTGTCAGAATTAGTGGGAACACTACAGTATTCAAGCAGACAATATTGTGAAACCTCTGTGCAACTTTATTTATGGAGTTAAGTTGAAAACTATGATTCAAATTATTTTGGTATATTTATTATAAGGCCTTACATTTATTCTAGACTTAGTCTACCTTTTACAGACCTGTTTGATCGATTGATCATGTTCATGGTATATTTTATCACTAAAAATACAGCAAAAAGAAATAAGTGAATTCTTTACTATGACATTCGTATACCTACTGACATTATTATTTGGATTTTAAGTATTATATTACAGTCCCCGAACGATAAATGCACTGTTGTTGCTTGAATGCCGACTACACTACAACTGTTATCTTTTGAATTCTACACAACTTTTGATTTCGAAATTTCACAGATATTGCCCAAATACTAATATCTTTGGTTTCAAACAATGATTGGGGCATTTTGTGGGCTCTGCAAAAGGCATTGGCTACCTTAAATGTTTCATCCGAGGGACAAATAAACTGTTTTTCATATCGCCAAAATTAACTCCCTAATATAAAAAAGGGTTGAAGAAAACATAAACAGCGATATTACTGATTTGTACAAACCGGTAACATGCAGTTGCTTCACAGGTGAAGAGGAAGGGGAGGATTCGCTTTCCCAGTAATCATCTGCATCAGTCATGGAAGACGGGCCGTCAGCATCCAAGTCATCATCTGCAACAGTCATGGAAGACGGGTCTTCAGTATCACCTGTATCTGTAAAGAACACCTCACACTTACACAATTTTGCTGTTGTACCACTCTGTAACGAACAAAAACATTGGTCTATCCAAAGAAAAATATGTACAGATAGTGCGCACATATTTAACTCTGTAGTATAGAACAACATTTGGTCATCGTGGCAGCGTATGGCAAGACAATGGTGTAATGTGCAGCAGCAATTCATGAGTTATAAGTTTAAGAACATCTTTCAAAAACCCTGGACTTACAGAAATATATGTTAAAGGCATTGGTTAACAATGAATCCAGTTGAAAAAAATCTGAGCTACATGGTCCCACGTGCTACTAGTAAATCTGATATAGTGTAGAAATGAAGCCCTGCAAAAATTGCTGTGAAAATGATAATTTAAATACTACTGCAAAAATGTAAATTTGCAATGACTGTTTTACGATGCTCAAATTTCCCCATTGGCTATAGTGTTGAATAAACTGTTACTGAAATGGTTCATTCTTTATTCATAGAAATCTGGATAGTGAAGGCAGGATTTTCAAAACTTTTATATTCTTGGCCGTTTATTCATCCACTTGAACATTGTTACACTGCTTAGACATCGCAGTTGTACAATTTTTTAAATCGACCCACAATATTAACCACTGACTTTAAAACAACCAATGAATAAGATGGGTCTGTTTGAAAACTTTCTGCTTGGATCACAAATAACTAGCATTAGTCAATAATACTAAATGAATATATATATTGGCAACCTTCTAGGTAAATATTAAGGTTAATTTAGTTCTTACCATGAGATGTCTCAATCGTAGCAGCAAACAGCTTTTCACTTTTCCAGTCATCTACAGTCCCTCTGCTGTCACACTGCTGATTCCCGAGAACACAGCCTTTACAGAAACAAGACAGGTTCCTTGTCCACAGCCGTCCACTGCTTTCACCCTTTACACAGTGCAGTTGCCTGGTGCCCTTGATGGTCTGGACGTCCTTGTGATCTCTGTTGTGATTCATTTCCTCTACGAAGAACACTTTCCGTTGAAAGTGGAGACATTCGGCTTGGCTTGGTTGTATTGTCAATTCATCTTGGCAGAACTCATATACATCTTTTGCATTGTTCATTACTTTACGCCCAGAACTAATAGCTAATGAAGCTTGTCGTTTCACAACAGCCGTTTCCCCATCGCTCGGACCTTTCCCATGTCTGGCACCAAAATAGTGATGCTCTACTGGAACTTGGTAATGTTGCTGTGCAAGAGCAATGTCCTTGAATGGTCCTCTACTTTTGTATTGGGCTGCACATTGATCTGTAAATCTGATGATCTTGTCAATTTCCATGTTTTGCCGGAGATGCTGTACTGCCTGTGACATGAACTGGTGCACTGCATGATATGTATGTCGATTATCGCCTGTTATGAAGACGAGTGACTCCTGCATTGTCTCATCACATGTTGGACATCTGTGATAGCAAACAATAGGGTGGATTGTGACGTTTGTGTGATACCAATGTGCGCTTTGTATTTCGTCTTGGTACTTGCATACAAAGTTCTCTGCAAAGTCCAAGACCATGACGACCCAGTTGTTTGGCATGTCCTTGGTAAGTGTAGCAAACTGCTGAGATTGCCAAGACGCACTATGCAGATGCTTACTGATAGTGACCGTCTCCCCTTCAAGTTCCTCCAGACATTGAGATACTGTCCCGTCGTTGGTGACAATCTGTTGCTTGGTGATCGTCTTCCCATTCTCGTCCACTCTGACCCGAATCCATTTCTTCCATGTCATATGCTTAGGGCCGTGTTTTTCCACCAGCGGTCTCAGGTAAGATCTCAACAATTTGGGACCACATTCTTTGCATTTCCTCTCGGAGCAATGTCGCATGTACGTCTTCGCTCCTTCAGACTTGGGACACATTGTGACGCGATTCACTGAGTGAACGCCATCAAAGAAGGACTTCATTCCGTAACTGTGTGCTAAATTATTAATTGCTGTTGCCTTCAACTCAATATTTGTGCAGTATTCGCACAAACATGCCCTGAATTTGATTGATCCTTGGAGCTTTACATGATGTGGCCGGAGGCTGTAGAATGTTTTTGCACCTACTTTCATGTCTGGATTCTGTGATTTGAACTTCAAGAACAAAGCCGCCACTGACTGTTGAAGATATCGAATATTTTTCATGGTCTTCATGGATACCATTTTCTTATCAGGCAGGTCGATGGCTGATTCTTCGTAGAACGAGATGACTGCGCTTGCTACCTCTGGGGACAGCTTTCTCTTGTCGTGCATTTGCTTCTTCTTGCTTGCCGAGGAGATGATCTTGCGGCCCATCTGCAAGAGAGCCGATCCTTTTTTCTGAAGTCGGTACTTGCTCAAGATCTTTAGTGATGCAGCAATATTCCTTCTTTTTTCTAGGTCTTTCTTCTTCTTGCTCCTCTTTAGTCTGCCCATTTCCTCACTAATGCTTGATGTCAGGAGATTTTGGACTTCATGATGGGCATCCTCAAGGCCAGTGTGCATTCCTCTCTTCTTCAGTGCTGCACGCTTTTTTGGAGAGGACTTCTGAAATAGATCTATCATCGTAGAAACACACTTTTCTCGGTCTTGTGGCATAACTGCCCTTACTCTCTCCAAACTTTTTCTTCTAGCCGAAGAACTTCTCACGTCACATCCTGCAGATGAGAGTTTCTTGCGAGTGACTTCCAACTCCGCATGTTTCTGATCGAATGCCTCTGCAATTTCTTTCAAACGTTCCTCTTCTTTCTTTAGCTCTGCTTCTCGAGCCTTGAGCTTCTGCGATTCAATCCACATAAGCTTTTCTTTTTCTTTTTTCTGCTTGTATTTCTCTCGTCGCATTGCGTTGTATTGCTCATGTTCTTCTTTTGACATTGCTGCTCGTCTCTCTCGCTTCTTTCTTGCCTGTGCTTGTAATTTTTCTTTTTGCCTTTTGTCTTGAGCTCTGGTGCTAGGTGTTTGTTTCATTTTGTTTGATTGAAGCCGTAGTTGCTCCTCCTTTTTCTTTGCTCTCATTTTCCTCATTCGCAGAGCTGCAGTCGCATTACACCGCTTCTTTTGTTCTAGGAACTTTTCAGACTTTTCCTTCTCTTCAGTGGAGATATTTCTCTTCTTTAAGGTGGACTCCGCTAGGGACATTTCGATCCTCTGTAACTTGTTATATTCCGCAGCTTTTTTCAACAATTTTGTGTATTCTTGTGGGTTGTTGGCCTTCAACTTATGTCGCCACTTTGTTGTTCGGGAAGCAGCTTCATTACTGTTTACTAACTTTACTGTTGACTGTTTTTTTGAGGGCTTCCGGGCCTCCGAATCAATACTACATCGCAACCGAAGATGGAAAGGCTTTTTCTTAGCCATGTCTATCGGTGTTTAACCAGCCTGAACTTGAAGTAATCATAAGTTGGAAGGAGGGGGGGGGGGGCTGTAGGGGGGAAAAGACAACATTAAAATTAAAATAAAATTAAAACTGAAATGTAGTTCAAATATGATTTGCAGATTACAATATATATTCTGGCAACCTTCTAGGTAAATATGAACACTACATTTTTTAATACAGGGGAATCTTGTTATAAAGAACAGTAGAACACTGATCTTTATATCGAGTTTCCACTGTACCTCAAATTTATATTGGGTTGTATATTAATGGCATTATTTGAATTGTATTTTGAAGGGTGCCCTCTGCGATTAAATGGTCATTTTTAAACTTAGAAACACTAGCGAAGTAAACTTCATGTGCAAATTTTGCCGTTTGTAAGATAGACAGAGACTAGTGTCATATTAGTAGTAACTTGTATGGTTGAGGGCCCCTAGTTTCGGTAAACTAGCGATTGTCAGCCTCCTTAGTGAAATATTTTATTTTCTAAATGACCTAAAATTTAGCTCAGAATGTGCTATAAATCCTGCATATTGACATCGTGTTGTCACACTCTCGATGAGGTCATCCCATACGGATATATCGTCGAGAATAGCGTGCGACGTTCTTCTGCATGCGCCTGTCCTTGTGGAACCTTGTTCTCAGCAAACTATCTCACCAATAAATTACGTTTGGTTTATGTGGTGATAACTCAATAAGGAAGTCTTATACTACAGCAAGAGGTCATACCAAGCCCCAAGGAGGTACTAGGCAAGCGTAGTACCTCCTTGGTCATACTAGTCTAGACTCGATACTACTAAAGGGCGCTGATGTCGTCGTTTACCACCAGACTTCCATGTGTAATCAACTACATGTATTTACTTACATAAAAAGACACGAGTGGGACTAAAGATGCAATATCATTACGAATTACTTTACTCGCGCCGATTGTGGTTTTTTTTTTAATGAAATATTCTTCGAGGCTCTGCCCACACAATTTCGTTAACTGTGGGTATAATCTACGAAATATCGATCATAAAGTGTAATATAAGTACGATACGATCATGTCAGAACATGAGAAAGATAGCTAGCCTACCTTGTCAAAAGCGACACGTCGTTTCCATCGTAACAGCTGCCCACGAAACACAAAAGCGGCTTCAGCTGTTCTAACCGGTCGTCTGCAAGCCGATCGCACTCGTCACATTCAAGTCGCATCATCCGGAAACCCGGGCAATGTGTCGTCAACTCGTGAGCGTACGTCATTTGCCGAATGGATCGTGGAGAATTGTTCCCATCGTAACTTTTTCCACGGACACGAAGAAAATATACAAGCACCTTATTCCTCCATATTTTCCAAAAGCAGTCAAACGCGATTGTTTCTTTTCACAGTTTTAAAGATCCATTGACAACAAACATATATAAGACATTTCTTGCCATGTTTCTCTCGTATTTCTGCAGTTTTCCACTCGCAAATATTTAATCCTCATTACCATTTCGCGGACACGAAATGTTACGATAGTAACATGATCTCATAAGAGGTAATTTTCCAAGAAAAACCTCTTCATTGGGGAATTGTCTATTAGTGCCGACTATGAGAGTTAATAATGTGAATAAATACACAACTCATTTTTCTTTACTGTAAATTGTATTTATTTAATATTCAAACAACACAAACAATGTTTTGATGTCACAAAAGAAACACAAAAATTACAAAAAAATAACATTTTTAATCATCAAAAAACGGGATTTTCATAAAGTCTCAACTATGCCCTTTTGATAATATATTCTATCACTCCTCATTAATCAGACAATGTGGATATTAGATTAAAATAACTTTTGTTGGGACCTCTGAAAACAGATACATAACATGATGAACAGTACTGCCCATTGTGTACCCAACTTCATGGAATGACCCACATACATCTTTTCAACCAAGTAAGTCCTTACCTCTCTGGCCAATGGTCAGTTGCTGTCCACCTGAGGTGGACTTCTTTTCAACTACAGCCTTCCTCTGTTGCTTGATGGCAGAGGACTGGACAAGGCATCTCCTCCCTGTAGCGATGCTGGTTACCATGGTAATATTAGAAGGATGGAGCAGTGGACGACACTGTCTGCACACCTCTGGATACTTTGCCAAGGATGCACCCTCTGAGGAAACCTTCAATTCATTACAAAACAAAATGATCTAAATTACTGTTTTTTCTGAATCACACATATCATTCTTGCTTTCTTCGCAGTCTAATATCTGTGAGTACCTTTCCATCTGAAGTGGAACTTCTATATCAATGGGAATATCTCATGACAGTGAAGACTCAGTGTCTAGAACAGTTAATTATACTGGCCAAAGCCAATGGTAGACTTAAAACTAATATCAGATATCATATACATGTACTTTTAATAATATTGGTAGCTTTGCACATGTTTGTATGTGCGTGCACTTAGAGCTTTATTCCTCTTCTATTTCTAGTTGCATGGATTTGATTTTTCTACCATTAATACCAAAATGTCTTACAACTGCAGCTCCTTAAAAATGTCTTTACAAGTAAACAGTAGAAAAGATGAAAAAATATATGTGAAACGTTTCCTACAACCAGTAAAAATACAATGACTTGGTGTGAAAAGGTATGAAAACATGAGTATAATGCTATGGTTTGAGCCCTTTTCTTAGTAGTTACGTGAAATTTAACCCGTTTAGGACGAGTCCCGAGTATACTCGGGCAAGTATCTATGGGAAATGCGTGTTATAGCAAAATCAGCCTATCCTCAACAGGTTAAAAACAAACTATAAGGGGATTTTACTGTGACCATAACTTCCTTCACGCAGATTAAAATGGTTAATACTGTTCTAATTTAAGTAGTTGCTCTGGCGATTTGCCAAAGTTCTGTCACTTTAAATTAATAAGTTTATTTTGATCCTGGAACAGATTAGGAAGATCAACAATTTGAATCAATAATCCCCCACAACTATAACAAAGCAATGTAAACATATAAGCATTAAAAGTACAGTGGCAGATCCAGGAGCACACTGGGCGCGCCTCCCCTTATTTTTTGTTTTAAAAAAAAAAAAATGGGGGAAGGGGTGTGTGCACCCCCTTCAGTTTTGTAAAGGGTGCCCCCTCTTTATGGAATTCCTGGATCCGCCCCTGAAGGTAGTCACCTGCATGGACTGATAGAGTCTTGAGCCAGGTAAGGATGGAAGTTTGATTCTAAGATTCCAAATGATTCCATGGCAGGTCAAAGCTGACAGACATCTCCTTCCTGACACTGTACCAGATGACACTGTAGAGGGCAGTATTCTGGAAGCACAGCACACTCCCCTACTCCAAAGCTCGGCAATCATGGTGGTATGGTACCCTCAGAGAGATGAAGAGTTTGTCTGCTGAATAGAGTGATCTACTGCATGATTGATTGATAGAAGAAAAAAGAAAACAACAACAACAAATCAGAGCACTTTGATGTCTTGATTTAAGCACTCAGAGACTAGTGGAAGATTTTGAAGATTCTTTTCAGTCATCATCATGCTGAGCTCTAGACCACCACCAGCTGTATGAATTGTACTTTATGTGCTGAACATATTCTACTAGAACTTGATGATGTTTCAACAAGTCAATTTATGGCACTGGAAATTAGCATCAATGTAAATAATAAGTCACATAATGTGATATGAATCTTATTGCACATGATGACACTGAGATTCTAAAATATTAGAGATCATGTGCAAAGAAATAATAGATTTGGACAAGCTTAGTGTACCCTTCAATCAAACAGTATCTAATGATATATCAAAATAATGTGTTCTGTTTCAATTGATGCACTCATACTCACTGTATTTCAGGCTCTCTCTAACTACAAACATATATCAACATGAAATAAGTTTTAATAAAGATCACTGAACTGTCCACTTTTAGTGTTAAAAGCAAGTGTTACAAATTGGTAATAATCTTGGAAAGATTCTTCCATAGAACTTGTGAAATGATCTCAAAAACTGTTCAAGTAATCGTTTGTCAGGATGTCATGCAGAGTTACCCTTCACCTACCCACAAATGTCAATTTCCCTCATTACAAATTGAACCTCACAACATAACAAATTTTAAAGTGAAAATATTCAGAGGCCCATGGA
The DNA here is from genome assembly GCF_040938485.1 of Diadema antillarum. Taxonomy (NCBI): domain Eukaryota; kingdom Metazoa; phylum Echinodermata; class Echinoidea; order Diadematoida; family Diadematidae; genus Diadema; species Diadema antillarum. The sequence continues at coordinate 466,850 of NW_027270917.1, forward strand.
CTTTCAGAAGGTGTGCTTCGCAAAGGTCTCTAAATCCTCTTTTGACTGACACTGCACAGTGACAGTGTGCAAGTGACTGATGGAGGATGAGACAGCATACGCCCACTCATTCTTCCCATGCACCATCCGGGACTGGAACAACCTGCCTGCTGATCATATATCCCGCCGCATACCCATCCCTCATCGCCTTCAAATCTGCGTTGAGGGAACTCCGTAGGATGTAACTCTTCATCCAGAGATTTTTACTTGCACCTGTAACATGCTAAATATTTTGCACCTGATTTCAAATTTCTGTTGCCCCAGTGCAGCTTATGCGTAGGCCCTATATTCTCGCAGTGCGTTCATCCTCGACCATTTGAGGGTTTACCGGAAGAAGAAGAAGAAGAAGAAGAAGAAGAAGAAGAAGAAGAAGAAGAAGAAGAAGAAGAAGAAGAAGAAGAAGAAGAAGAAGAAGAAGAAGAAGAAGAAGAAGAGAATGCATGGAACTCTGCTTGAATGCTAATCAAAACAAAGTTTTAATAAGTAGACTCTACTAGAGTCTAGTACTTCAGACGTTCTCTATACGTATAGGACTAACCGCTACCCGGCGTTAGACCTAATTCTATGTCACTGAATAAATAAGCTGTTCTGATTATTGTGACATAAACATAGACCATGAAAAATAATGTAGACCTCTAAAGTTAGAGAATTCTAGTATCTAGGCCTATGTGATATTTGAAATTACAAAAGGTAAGCGTTATCAAGGGTAATTTACCAATACCTCGTTAATGTTTAATACTCTTATAACTGCCACTGACTGATCATCCACGTACCCAGCATGACAGCAGGGCCGAGAGCGCGACCCCGAGCGGGTGCGAGATAGCTTACCGCCCGGCCGGTCGGCTTGCGAGAGTGCGGCCCGGAGTTTTGTAGGTGTTTTACTGCCGAGATCCCCGCCGCAGCGACGCGCTAGCAGCTCAGCGCGAATGTAGTAGCGGATGATGAGGATGTGTGATGTGATCACACGAACACAATTTATGCGACTGGGGCTTTATTGGTCCACGTAAATAAAAATGCCAATAAAAATACCACTCAGTTTTGGTCTGAATGCTTAATATATTTCTGTATATATTATTTACTTATTTATTTGCCCAAGAATGAATATGAACAGTATTTTCGTAACTACAGATTTCATGTAACGTTATGCATCAAACTTTCCTTTGTTGCCGATTTTTCAGCCGCTGCGAACGGAAGGTGGTTTTCATGACAAACATTATCGTGAGTTCCTACATTTCGCTTCCATTTTTTAAACTCCAGCTGTGCTTATGATGATGCATAAAGTAGCAGAACTGTTCAGGAAACAGAGCGATATACTGATGTACCAACAATTACTTAGGACTCAATATTTCATATCACGATCAAAGCGGTGATACTGATTGAAAGAAGACGTACCGTAGCGTAGTATTCGGTCAATTAGTATGGCAAATGTATATGGAGATTATATTGTCAGGAAAAACCGGTCACTTTACCTTTGTTAGAACTCGTATCAAACTCGAAGCTCGAACGAAGCTATTGATTAGTTACTACCCTCGCTGTAACATGATTAGTGTTACGTAGAAGTCTGTAAATTATTATTACCATTGTTAATAATATTGTTGTTATTGTTGTTATTATGATATTAACGCTAATATTACTTTATATGATAAACATGATAAAATTAGGTTCCCACTTCTGTTATATTCTAACATGATTATAAAGCAATTTTATTGTTGTTCTTCAACCTTGTTGTTTTTCTAATGTTATTTGAAAAAAACACACACACCACCAAGGTTCTACCACGGGCTATGCATTTTTGAATGCAGTTGAATTTTGACAGGGGAGGCCGGAGGTGGAACCTTGCCCTTGGTTTTGAATTTGAGAAGGCAACAGAGAGAGAGAAAGAGATTTATGTTAATTTAATATTAACGGTTAGATGTCTATTGAGCTCGCTAATCCGATCCAATTTTTTTAGAGTGAGACTGAGAGGATGTTGAGCGAGTTTGTGTGGTAACGTTTCTGTGCTGTCACATCAAATGCTGGCCAAGAGGTGCATTTATGAGCATGAATTGTTTAATTTGTGAATGAAATTACACTATGTTCTTGGACTCTTTGGAGAAGTTGCAAGAAGCATGCAAAACATCTAGAGAGGTGGAGTGGAGGAAGAAAGAGATTTATGTCTCCATCTTGCATTGCTATGCCTATGGTGATCGGAGGAGTGACCGGTGGTGAAATTATACTTTTTGAGAGGAATTCATAAATCATAGAAAGTGAGTGTTTATTGACACTGGGTAACAGAGCATTTTTAAAATTGTTCTTAGACTCTAAGTCTAACTAACAAGCAGATATCATGGTCAGAGGATGGACCAAAACATTTCTAGGTAGGTAGTGTTGATCATAGAGAAAATGAAAGTACGATTCATATAAAAATGCTGCTACACCAGCAATCGACCATATACAAAATGACAATATTATTTATCTGCTTGGTGATACAGTCAGTGTTTTGGCAGTTGATGATAACATAATTTTTTATGTTATATGTAGAGAAACCAAAGTCAGAGAGCAGCAGATTGGCAATGAGATTTTTGTCTGCACTGCCAGAGGGAGTGAAGAGACTATAGAGCTTCAAGATTTTTTTTTTTTTAATGGGGTGGGGGGGGGGGGGAGGGGAGAGGGATGGGTGAGAAGGATGCAAGAGTGGGTTCCCCCTTCTCATGGTAAGGGGCATCAGACAACTGGAAAACATTTTTGATGAAACTATAACAGAAAATCTTGAGGAATTTGATGGAGTTGGGCTGATGTGGCAGAGTCCGCCTTGCAAGGTAGGTGACTGTCACCTTTGGTAGAAATGCAAAAAATAAAAAATAAAATAAAAAAATCAGATCAGGCTGCTCCTCCAAATATTGCTGATGAAAGATGAACCTTGTGAGATACCAGTCTAAACATGTCAGCCTTGCCTCCACTGCCTGGAAGGGTGCCCTTGACAGCTCACCATGTAGGCTTGATAGTCTGCGTGTTTGCCCCAGTTTCACTCTCAAATTTAACGCAGTCAAGTTGTTAAATCTGTGCATGAAATGTGTGAATGATATCATGGAGAATATGTCCACCAAATTTCAAGTCTATATGACTTGAAAGGATGTCATACAGGCCCGGCAGTCAAGATTTAAATTCTGCGTGTGCATCAATTGCGATTCAGAGTGCAAATGTGCAAAAAGAAATGCACATCTTATATCTGTTATAGCTCATTATTATGGATGATGACCCCCAATTGTAATTTTGATTTAATGGGTCATTGAAACTGGAAAAAACAATTTGAAGTATTTACATGTAGATTCATGTATGGATTGAAATTATGAAATTTAAGAATAACATCAAATTTCAAATTCATACGAGCATACATGTTACATATATCACTTATCCTTAACTGATTTTTACCCAGATGTTAGTATGTTGTCATAGCTTTAAGAGATGGTCTAGAATTGATGGAGATGAGGATTGGGCTTTTAACTTTCTGCATGATACCAAGAAACCACTTATAATGAAATAATACAGAGCGTACCATTCTCAGAGGAATTTGAAGTATCAGTGGCAAATCCGAGAGGGGGCACTCGGGGTGCTGCCCCCCCTTTTTTTTTAAACAAAAGAAGTGTAAAGACAAAATCTTGTAAAGATTGTTTTATCATAGTCATATTTTGTTTATTTACTATGTTGGGTAAATTAGTATAGTACTTACAGATTGTAGATTGATGTGTTTTATGGATTTGACACTTTTTATTTGATATTTACCTATTTATATGATTACTGACAGACGCCTCCAATCACGGAATGACCAAATCACCTAAATCTCAGTCTTGATAAATTTCTAAGGCTAGTTTTCCATTCTATCTGTCAACAAGAAAAGTTAGTTTCTTTTTTTTTCCAGCAGAATTTGTGTAACTGTAATACAATCCTGGACATATAACTTATATCAAATTTACATCGTCATTTAAAGGTTTTATAGAAATAAATTTGATATGATATGTCTTGCTAAAAAAGAATGTGTGTGTATTACAAATCTTATGGTTTTTACTTGTCTTACTGTCGTTACCATCTCATCATTGAGACACTTGCTGGTCTGAATGTAGTGAAGTGATGTACTCAAGTCATATTAAAAACCCAAGTCTTCTCACTGATGTGAAAGACTGCCCTCTCATGCCAGTTTTGCCACATGTTATCATGACAGCTGACTGCTGGGCTCAATAAGCATAATGACAGGAAAAGATAAAGAGGTTCTGCTTTGCAGTGCTGTATTGTTCCCATGTTGCTTAGCCAATGCATTAACTCTCTATTCCATCACAAACATTTAAAACTTGTTGATTGATACAAACAAGATTGTAGGATGTGGATAGCATATGATACCTCAGGGTGGTCCACAACTTTAAATTCGAGCATGTTGCAAGCTCTGAACATAAGAATAGTGCAGAAATTGTCTGCACAGAGTGCACATTGTGAGCACGTAGAGTGCAGTATTTCATGACTTACAATTCTTGTTTTTGCTGCTTACTTTTGATGTTCTGTCTGATGTTTTGCATGCAAATTTTCTGAGTAATTTGATGTTTCTCAATTTTTGCAAATTGTTTTTCAGATGCTTGATTACATTTTTAGCATGTTGCCAATTCTTGAGGATGTTGCATAGCATGTTGCTGGCTTTTGAGGATGTTGCACAAGAATTCAAGCATTTTGTAGTGATGTGCTCAAACCCCTGAGGAACACCCTATTCCATGTTTTGGACAATATCTCATGATGACATGATAATATTTATATAATATTGGATGGCCTTGAGATGAATACAAGGAAATATTGGACGAGCTATGCACAAATATTGGACGAGTCGAAGACGAGTCCAATATTTTGCTTAGCGAGTCCAATATTTCCTTGTATTAATCGAAAATAGGACATCCAATATTATCATTATTATCCTAGAGAGGATTTTAGCAAAGGATATTTTCACTTACCCTTTCTGTCTCCGAGTGCTGTATGGTCTCCTACTTATAGCTGCAGTACTTGATCCTGACGTGGGGTATGGTACACTCTTCAGTGCAAGTTAATCTACTTCATTTCCTGATAAAACAGTGATCTATGTATCCATGGTAGCCGTCATGCTACGGTTCGGCCGAGATCTAGCTAATTTAGACCAGAATTAGATGTTCTTATATCCGAGATCTGAGACGCAATTCACGTCACATCTTCCGTAGATCGTGAAAGATCGTATTACTCGTACTGTAGTCCTATGGTCTACTGTACTTAGTATAGTATTGACATATAATATGTACGTAACATGCATGCAAATGCAAGTGGCGGCGGCCGTCTACATGTAATTTGTATATCGCGCGCGGGCTATCTATCAGTAGCGCTGAGCTGATCAATCGTCGCCTGCTCACGCACACACACACAAAAAAAAAAAATGCGGCTTGTTTTCCTCAAACCTGAATTTAATTTCCTGGTATGAAAGTGATATTTTGAAAAATTGTATGCAAAACAATTTCAACTAATTGATATATGAAATTTGTTTGCATAAACACAGAATTTTAGAAGAAACGATAGTATAGTTAATTCGTGATTGACCAATCACAGAAGTTTTTACTTCATATTTCAGGTCATCTCGTATATATCTCAGCCAATCACGGTGCAGTTTATAAAAACTTTGGGGAATCCCCCTCTTGCCACCCAATATTTTAAATATTGGTCGCCTCGGCAAAAAATATTGGTCGAGTTCAACAAACTTTCTAAGTGGGTCGGAGGTTAGGAGGTTTGTCGACCAAATAACACTTGTATTTGGGCTCTAAAAATCCTCTGTGTGGATAATAATGGAAGATATCTGTACTGCTATACTCCTAATGTGTCTACCATGTGACCCTGCATCACAAAACCAACAAAAAGTCACCAAACATGAATTTTTAGTTAAGGGCAGATTTTGAAAGAGCTGACTCTAAGCTTTAAAATAATGTGTAACTCAATTCATATGGACTCTCCTAACCTACTGAAATATTGGAAAGAAAGCATGCACTCTGGAAAAGTGTGAACTGAGAAAAGAGGCTGTGAAGTACAGGGTTTATCCAAGCATTATTTTAATCTTTACCAAACCGTGCTGGCTGTGCTATGAATGGGACAAAAAACAGGATGTAAACCACTGTAGCAACAACAATGAAGGGATTATCAGATAAAGCAGAAATTGAGCATGCTCTATTCACACATTCTGTTCATAATTAATGCCAACTTTCAAGGCTGCAGCACTTTCCTTTCAAAAGTTATTAGAGTTGAAAGCGAAGGGTGTGCAGAGGATTTTCAAGAAATGAAAAGGGACCTCTACCTGATCACACCACTTTACAAAAAAGGGTTGTACAAAAACTGCTGAAAACACAATTTCTCATTTATTTTATGACCCCAAACTTAAGAATAATGTCAAAGAAGAATAGCTCTTTCAGATTACGTGTAAAACTTAAGACTGACTCGGTTGACCCATTTCAACTTTTTGGAGTCCTCACATAAAATCAAGGAGTGCGACTTTTTGTTTGTTTTGTGATGCGTGGTCACTTACAGGAGTAATACTGTGACTGAAAGTAGATTAAGAAGGAGACTAGATCACTGAAAATGTTGGCATAATTGCAAGATTGCTTCTCTGATATTCATCCTTTTGCCAATGAAATTGAATTGTTTAATCTCTATTTTTTACTGAAAAAATAAGAGAATACTTTCAAGTCAGGAGGAAAGCAACATCTTTGAACAAGGTTTGTAATGACATTCATCCTCTTTGTCTCTTGCCAAAGATGGCTTTTTATTTTAGTTGCCCTCAGGCTGCAAATTTCATGGATATAATTATGTTGACATCCAAGTAGTTCCAATCTTCTCATTGTGCAATCAACTTGTGTATTGTTTGACCAATAAATTGTTTTTACTTTAATTACTGCTTCTGTTTGAAATAGATTTACTGAGTAAATTGGTCATTACATTTAGTTTTGTGGATTCAATATTCATTTGATATCTCCTTATTGAAATAACTTGGTACATTGGAGAAAAACAACATAGAGGAGCTCTTGCAGTATATCAGATTGTATGTAGTTTTTGTTCTCATCTATTTCATTTTCATCATTGTTTAATGCATTCTTTGAGTAAACCTCTCAAATGGTAGTATTAGGAGGGACTGCAATAAAATGTAGATATGATTCCCACAGAAACTGCCAACCTTTATAAAGTGGCTACCACTTGATGGCCATACAAAATGTATATCATATTACATCTACATCTACTGTAGATTATGCTGATCCAAAGTGCTTCTGAGAAAGGAATGTTTGTATTGACTGCCAAGAAATATATTGAAGTTCTAATCTTTAAGAGCTAATTTGGAAATTTGTTTTATAACTGGCCAAAAGATCAAATATTTTAAAGGGTGGAGACATTTGAGTTGTCCACTTCATGTATGCCTGAGGGCACAGTAAAGGAAAACCACTTTATATCAGTTTGTCCCACATATGTATCATGAATTCATTTTCTCAGTTAGCAAGACTCGTAATTTTAAGATTCACTAGATGTCTAGACTGAACTACTTAATCTCTATTCTTAATGTGATATTGTCCCAGTGGATGTACCGGTACATGTCTCCTTATGTGTTTGCTGAAATGTGGTCATAATAATGTGTGGTTATAAAATCATTGACCACTCTGGGCACCTAATACAGGTATGCTAAGCTGGCATCAAAGTCCTGTTTCTAAAGGAACTCCTTTAACATGGCCTGTATTGTGACACAAGTGTATTTGGCTTATTAGAAAAAAAGAGCAGTGCTTGTGAACAGGTGTATTAGATGATGGTAATCCAATTGGAGATTTCATGGATGTCATTGACAAATGAAGGAATTTTGTCACTAAACATGATTATTAACTCTTTATGTGCCATGGTATAAACCCCCTGTGTGCCACATTATTTTGAGATACCAACATAGTTTATGTTTTGAGAAAATGCTCTTTTTTCAAATCTTTATAACTTTTCAGATTTTTGTTACCCTGGATATGTTATGAGCAAACTTTGTAGAGAAAATGTTAAGCTTTGGTTTGATGTAAATTGTACGACAAATCTAAGATTGCTTTTCTTTCAAATGACCAGTAGCTACATTATGTATAAAAGGCATGACTTTTGCACACAATACAGTGATAGAAACTTGCAAATCTAGTAAGGAACACCCCTTGATAGTCAATCACCTCATAAAATGCAAGCTACATGTGACAAGAATGGAATCGCGAAAAACTTTTTCATTGTAGTGCCGGTGTTTGGCGATTTATAGATTGTTTTGGGTGGGTTCATGCGTTTGAGTAGAATATGCGAAGTTGGCACGCCGTCGACTGAGTTGGGCGTGTGAACGCGACACATAAAGAGTTAAGGGAAAAAAGTCTGCAGGATAATGTTCACTCAAGTTGAGCGATGAAAAGTTCAGGACTAGATGATGACCCACTGTTTCTAAAGCCATGTGTGTTCAATCTTCATAAAATAATTTCTGATATTTGAGCATGTGTGATCGTTCAAAAGAGCAATATTTCACCATTTGTGTATAATGGAGGTAGGTTTAACTGCAGTGTGAGATTATGTCTCTTTGTATCAGCTGAGAATGTAGTAATGATATTCTTTTCCTGTCTAAAGATTAGCCTTTTCACTTTGTGGTGTTCAGAGTGCATTTGAATATGATAACTGATGTTTATTTTGTTTGACTTATTTAAGATTTGTTAAATGAACTGTGATTTACATTCCGATTAAAAACAAACAAACAAACAAACAAACAAACAAAGCAAACAAACACCCAAATGACAAAGCCAGAAAAGCTTCATACAAAAGGAAAGTTGAAGAGTGATTATGGGCATTATTGTAGATGTTGGTATTTCAAGTTGTCTTTTGAATAGGCCATGTTGAAAAATTAAATTCTGGTGTGTGTTGCAGAATAGCGTGAATTCTTTGAGAAACTGAACAAGGTGAGAAAAATGAGAAAAATGTTCATCAGCCAATCTTCAAGAATGTAAGTAAAGTGTAAAGGATGTAAGAGTTCATTGACTCTACCATCTATTCAAGAAATTATTGTTCATCCATTTTCTTGTTTGCATCACTAATTGCAATTAATTCAAAGGACACTTAACTTACAGTTGTTCTGGGAGTTATTAGATATGATTTGATTTTTTTTGTGTGTAATGACTTAAGTAGGAGAATCCAGCAGCGAGTATTTTGTCTTGCTGGATGATGATTAATGTGGACACAAATTGATAGTGACACAATTACCAATTTGAAATTTGCCCTAGAAAAAGATTGAAAGTCTGCATTAGATTGTAGAGGAGTAGATTGGAAGAGGGGAAAGTCTGAATGAAGTGGATAAATGAACAAGATATTGTCTCGTCCGGAAGAGGGGAAATTATGGTGGGGACCGCAAATGGCATTGCAAATTGGACCCTTGTCAATGTTTTCCATCTGGCAGTGATGAAATTGTAGCCATAATGGAAAGTGTAATGAAAATGCACAAGTTTATTAATGGGGGAAAACCATTAGGCCTTCAAGTGTAGGCATGTTGAGCAAATTTATTCTCTGATTCTTTACTCATTTTTGTTTTGTTTTGTTTGAAAAAGTCCTTCTGCCATGAATTTTTGTTGTTGTTTTATATTTTGAAACTGATGTTTTATACTCAGGAAGATTTTAGCTTCTTCCTCTTATTGATACAAACATGTTTGAAATGAAGGGAATGAAGAAATGGGCAAGGATAGACAAGAAAATGAAACAAAGAAGAAGAGTAGAATTAGAGATAAGTACATTTTAGAGGAAGGTTGATATAAGAGGGAAATTTATAAAGATGCAAAGGGCAAGAAAAAGGAATGAGGTTGATTTGTGCTGGTAGAAAGCTCTGAAGCAAAAAGAGAAGTAAAGAAATTATTATATAAGGTCAGGAGAAGATGCCATTAGGAGGCTGAGGGATAGAGATTTACATGTGTTTCAGAATTACCAGATAAATGGAAAATTGATGGACTTGCAGAGGAGATGACAAGTGTGGTGCAATTTCAAAAGAAAACAGGATTATGGTGAAGAGGTATATGACTTCAGGGCGAAATGTTAGATTAATGTGAAAGCACTCAGAAGAGTAGGCTTTGTTTGTGAGGAATGTTACCCTCTTTTCTTTGTGGACTAGTGAGGAAGAGAAAATAGAGACAAGTGTCATCTTTCCCTAGATCTTGCTGAAACAACTATGAATGTCATTTTAAATAACCAAGAAAAATTCTGTTTGGGCCACATATTTAGCGTTGTGCATATCAGAATTTACTCACCTAGTGGACCACATACCAACTCTATACTAGTCTTAGTTCATATGTAATGCATCCATATGTATAGGCTAGATTTGGTATGGTGCACTGTGTTGTCTAAGTAAGCCTGGAGGAAGTAGACCTAGTTCTTGAAATATTGGCAGAGTGAAATGGAAGTAAAGTAATTATTTTATGATAAAATGAGGGGTATGTGAACTATGTAAACCAGGGTACATGTTTCAAAATCATTCCCCACTATCATTCTTTATCTTTATTTCAGAGGAATAAATGAATAGGACAAACAAAACTAAAAGTAGATTGTTTGAAAGCTTGTAACATCTCGATATTGTCCTTTCTCTCTAAACTACAAAAATGACTTGATGACAGTTGTCAGTTTCAATTACATAAAGACTTAAAATGAATGATGCTTCAGGGGCTCAAAATTGCAAACATACAAATTTTCTCATTTGTGTTTTTATCCTTTGCAGCATTTGCTTGTGGCATTATTTTAGTATGAGAGAATGAAAGATTTGTGTAACACTATTTTGTGACAGAACCAACAGATTTTGCACTTAGATTTTAAAAAAATTGTCTCCATGTGAGTGAGCTCATTTGTCTGGTTGAAACTTGGAGCCATTGATGATAATGATGGCTATGTAATGTGTGTATTCACGTAAAGAAGAACAGTTGCTACATGTAACAAGAACTAGAAGCATATCAACATGCACATCTGTATTCATATTTTGTTATGTGCCAATTTGTAAGGCTAAGCATAACTTGACAACATGATATGAAACTTGGTATATGTGTCTCATGCAGTATCTTTTTCTTTTTATACCAAGCAGGAAGTGGTGTCACCAAGCATGAAGTCATTTTGTTTTGTTTTATATATTTTTTCTAACCTAAGGTAATTCTGTGAGAATCGTTGCAATCTGTACCTTTGTAAACTTTCCTCTTGCTATGACTATGCAGTTGCTACAAATAGAATAGTGTTTTCTCAAACAGTGTCAGTATTTTGTTTTAGTCTTTGTAGAAGCTGTTGGTAAAAATAATTTCTGTTCCAAGATACAGTTATGATTGAAAAAAAACCCCCTGTTTTGTGTAACTTTGTAATTTCTCTTTCTATATTCTTGTTTTGAAGACAAAAAAAAAAAATTAAATGCCATATTCTGTACATATTAACCTCCCTTTGTCAAAGCAAGTATAATGCATTCAGAGTAATTGTGACTTGGTGTGACCAAGTTAAAACTTCAGCAATCACTACCTTTAAACATCAACATCAGCAAATCTTGGTAAGTTGAATGTTTCATTGTGTCATAAAAGAGCAAATACTGGAAATGGGTGAGAATAAAGATGGTACGTTGATAGGTGTTTCTGTAATAATCACAAAGATCGAGTACCCTTACAGATAATAGGACTTACTGTGATTATACAAAATGTGTATAAATATGAATACATATATACGTGTCCATACATTGTGTGTATATTTATGCTTGTGTGTATTTGGTGCAAGGCAATTTCAGTGACAAGAAAGATCAGACAAAATGGAAAAAGTGTTCGTTTTTGCCGCAATACAAATAATCTGGTTTTTATTTTGGAAATGAGACCACCATGGAGGGTGTTATCAGCATTACACTATTATCCACAGATACACAATTTCATGTGCTATGTGCATGAAGCCATTAATGCAGCCATTCCAGGCAGAATTACTCTAATTGCCACTGTGTGAATGTTGATTTTTGCATGAGTGTTGGTAGTAGGGCCTGCACTAGTTTATACAGGCATTCTGCTTCTTCATGGGGCAAACTAGTGAGACTGAAGCCGATAGAGACGGCCCACAGATGGGGGATCTCCCCTTGAGGGCTGTGTCATTTGTATCATAGGATGCCCTATACAGGGTGTGCTCTAGGAGTTATAGTACAATCAGGAAAATAATTTCAAGTTCTGATATATTGTGTTAAACGCATTCATGGACAGGGGATTGTGAATTTTAATGTTGTGTTATAAAAATCATATATAAGGAATGCTCTTTTCTTTCCTTAGAGGTGGTTATTTTAATGTGAAGAAATCTGCCTTTTTGTAAGGACAGAGTTTTTAAGTTAGTACTCACATATAGATAGATAATAACGAACCATCATGCCTCCAATGAACATACGCAACAAATCTTGAGCACATGTAATTATTCTACAATTTAGTTAACTTGTTTTTTCCCAATTTTAAGTTTCTGGCTGTATTCTGAAACCATGAAGGCTAACTAGTACTTGAAATCATATTCAGAGTGATTCTGTTAAATTCTTGAATAATGTCAAGACCATCATTTTATTACCAAATGGTGATGCATTCATAATATTTAAGTTGAAAGATACAATATAGTATTGGTGGGGATGAGGATTGAGCTTTTAACTTTTTGCAAGATACTGAGGAACCACTTGTGAAATGTTACAGATCATGCCATTCTAAGAGGAATTAAAAATTCATTTGATGAAAATTGGTTTTGAAATGGCTGAGATATCCAAAACAAAGTAAACCATAGAAATCCTTATAAAAGGCTGGGTCCCACCTTTAATTAGGATAGCTTGTTTTGGATGTCTCAGCCATTTCAAAACCAACTTTCATCAAATAAAACTTTGAATTCCTCTTGGAATTACATGCTCTGTCATATTTCATAACAGGGTGCTACATAACTTTTTGTTACCACTTGCCCGGTCGGGCAAGCAAATTTTCAAACTGTTGCAGAACACTTACCCGAACATGAATTATACTTGCCCGAAAAGAAACTCTAAAGACACTCTATCCAACCAAGTTTGTTACTCCCCATATGTGCTGTTTATTCAAATGATTGGGCTTTATCAAGCCCTTGGCTTTACAAGTGATTTCTTATATATAAGAAATCACTTGTAAAGCCCAATCTTTTGAATAAACAGCACATATGGGGAGTAACAAACTTGGTTGGATAGAGTGTTGGTGTTGGATTGATGGGACTTTTTCACGTAAGTGGTGAGAAGTAAAGATGGCTTCAAAACTTTTTGCTTGCCCAATTCGGGCAAGTATTTTTTCTCATTGTTCCAGAACACTTACCCGACTTTGATTTTCACTTGCCCCGGGCAATCGGGCAAGTGCTTATGTAGCACCCTGCATAAGAGGTTTCTCATTATCTCACCAAAAATATTAGAAGCCTGAAGCCAGGTCTCAATCAAAACTATATCATGCTATACCTTTAGCATGTGTCATATATATGACTTATAACCAGTAGACCAGTCAGTAGAATTGAGAATGAAAAAAAGATGATTGTAGTGATGATAAATTTGTAACATGCAAAAATGTCAAGCCATAGGATGCTCAGAGCTCCCACAGCTTCATTTTTTTTTCATTAGCCACATCTTCAGTTTGTTCTTGAAATTATCAGCAGGCTTATATTTCTGATGTGCATAGATATGAAGCTGTTCAAGAAGCCTTGTAGAGAACTATCTCACATAATGAATGTTTTGATTTTTTGGATGACTAAAGGATGCAAAAATTATTAGAAAGTTGTGACCATAAGACCTTCCCACTGTAAGGACATGTCATCCTGCAACCACCTCTAAGTATGCTGACATAGTCATGATTATAGGACTTGTGTTAAGTTTTCCTACTTGCTCATTTACAAAAGAAGAAATCACCAAATCTAAACATAATTTGCATTAGCATAGCAGATGTCTTTGTTCTTGGAGAATGTGCTGCCCTTGAATGATATTAAAGCCCCTTGCTAACATTTGCAGATGAATAAAAAAAAAAGAACAGCTTTAATGCTTCGAAATAGTTCTAAAATGTGAGTTCGAGATAAAAATAACTAACATTAAAATGTTAATCAGTAAAATCATTGTTCAGTGTTGCTGAATATATACAAAATATGAAGAATAGTTTTATCAGAAACCATTTCTATAAATAATCGTCACCGTTATGGTTTATTGAGAAAATTAGTTGTATCTCCTTATATTTTCGGCTTTATTGCGAATTTTTGTACGGTAGGGTGTTTGTGATGCAATTTAAGTATACATATGCATCAAATGTGATAATTCCAACATTCATTACAAAAAGTCTACACGCGAACGGTAACAAACAGATAATGAGCTATGACGTAGATCCGTCATTTACGTCACAGTGCGTTGAGCGTTAAAGAATGATACATATTCATGATGCAATCACGCGCCGCAAATGCTACGTTGAGCTAATGTATTAATGAAATATAAATAGTAATAAAGACGCGCGCACCTATTGTCATGTCACGAATTTGCATACGCGCTACATCACGATTATGCGTTTACCCGGTGCGACCTCGTAAGGCCAATGACATTTAGCCAATCAGCATAGCGTATTCAAGTGAGAAGCACGCAATTGCTTTAGTGTATGAACATATTGGTGGGTTATTCACTCGGGGCTAAACTGACATGGTTTATGAATATTGAAAAGGTACCGATGGTGAAGTTTCACAAAATTCCTCCAAACTCAGTATGAATACACGTGAGTATTTGCTGCAACTTACTAGGCAGGTGCATTGTACAAATACAACAGGTATGGCAGTAAAATAACCCTCCCAAAATGGCCTTCAGGCTCACAGTTGGCACACCGCGCCGTCAATGTAAAATTGCGTGTTGTCGTAGAGCTGATTGCGTTTGAGTGAGAAATGACACCTAATTTTCAACTCGAAAGGTACCGATGTAAAATTTTCACAAAACTCTACAAATGAGGTATGTAGACCAAGCTTGAAATCTAGATTTTCATAAAAACCAGGTGCATTTAAGCAAAAAGACATATTCTGGGAGGTATGAGTTCGTAAAGTCGAGAGTCCGTGTAAATGTCCTATACCTGATTGTGCGCTCTGCGCAGTGCATTTAAAAACGCTCGTTTCCTATGGAGGATGTCACCGCACTTTTTGTAATGTTTTGAAATGACTGCTCCCAATGTTAAATAGTTGCTTTGAGTAGGGCAGCATTGCAATGATTTTTTTTTCTTTCAGGTAATGTGGAAGTGCCATTTTATGATGCAAATTGAAATAATGACTTCAACATAAGCAACATTATGGTCATTTGACCGAACCATCTACAAATGTGTCTTTGATGCTCCATGTTTATCACATTACATGATCTTCTTTCATAATTGTGCATCAAAGTTATCTCATACTTATCTACTTTTGCTCATTTCTTTTTTTAGTGATTTGTGTCCTCTTTTTCAGTCTTCATACCTTTTCATTCTCAGAACAATTATCATCTCAAAGGATGTAAAATATTCACTTTCTTTAAACATTAAGTAAAAATTGTTAAGTTTGCTTACAAGTTAACACAAACAATTTTCTCTCTTATATCATACCTTTCCACAGTTATTTTACTTCTGTTGGTAATCTTGCAAAAACCTTTTGAAATCTACCTTGGGTTTCTAACATGATAGGGAAAAGGAACTGAGAAACGTCAAGAGGGAAATGTACCTGTATAGACCCAAGATTGGAAAAGCTATGACGCAATAGCATTATTTATTTGGGTTTAGACATATTTCCTGGATTATGTCTGAACTGACTCTTGCTATAAGTACAGTGGCAAACAAATTGTGATGTGCCCTTTAAAAGAGGGTGGAAAGAATGGGAGTAATCCTATTTCAATGCACACAAATGCGATCAAATTTACTCCAACCCATTTCATTGGGAAATGTAAAAAGCATTTGGTTCCAGGAGCCTACTGGAGAGGAAACCTGGATTAAGTTGGGAAAGAGATTCTTGTTTGGTAGTATTGCCTAGAGTTTGGATGCCCAGCAAACGTCAGGCTCTATCATTACTGCTGAATAAAGTCAAAGATTTCTCTAAGTGATTCGTGTGTCGTTCCATTTTCCAGAGGGATTTACCCTATACCCACTACCTTTTTACCAGCACTCTTGTCAAATGTTTGATTTTTGCTGGGGGATTATGTTGTATTTTGACTACCTTAGCGTCTTTGGAATTTGCAGCAGGAGATTTCTTCCAGTCATGCTAGCATGGTGACTCCAATGTCCTGTTCACATTTGGAGTTTAACCTCAACATTTGTAGACAGTCATCAAACAGTCATGTTCATATTTGTTTACAAGCCTGCAAATGAATTGACAGCATATGTTCTGAAAGTGTTGAAATGCACGGTTTTAAATGCCTTCCTAAATAGCATCTACCAGCAGTTTAATTTCATTTAGCAATTCTCACATCCTCCTTTAATTTGATGCATACATGCAATTTTCTAACTGAATGTTACTACAAGAACAATTGACACAGTTGTGGATATTATTACTTCCCTAAAACTGTGTTCATGCTGCACAGTAAAGCTTCTTGTAGCTACATTTGTCTTTGTATTGAAGGGATCAACTGAGAGTGGGAACAGGGTCTGGATAGCTTTTGCACATAAAACCTAAATGCATATTCCATTACTTAAGCTACAGTTAGCTTGCAGATTCCTGAAAGTTTTTCCGATTTTAGTTGATCGCTGGAGGGAAAATGTGGCCAATATTTTATTGAATCTATGGCATAAAATTGATGTGCATACAATTGGATTTCATATTTTTATCTTTTCTTTCTTTCTCACTCCCTCTCTCACTCTCTTTCCCACTCCTTCTCTCTTGTTTGAAATGACAAAAGGAAATTGTGAATTAAACGATTTATGGCAGAGCAACTTGCTCTGGATTGGAGATATATACCTTGCCATGTTCTGGCTACAATCTTGTTGACATTTGCGAGTTGATAAGATTGGGGATGATATTGTCTAGTCAAGAGCATGCCATTTGGATGTTGATGAAAGAAACTTGTATGTGTACAATGTATCTTTTATTTAGTTTCTCCTCAGAGTTTCTTTCTGCTTATGTTGGGAAGCTTTCAATACATGTCCAAGTTATTTGTTTTGTTATTTTTGTTTTCTTCCACCTATGAGATGCGTGATGGGAGAGTATGTATGTTTGTTTGTCTTGCGTTCTGTCCCACATGATACTTCTATCAGCTAGGATCATGTTATATTTCTCTTCAGTTCCACTGAAAGACATTACAAAGACTACTGTATACGCCGAATATTTCGCAAGGTTTTTATTTTCACGAATTTCGCGAGTCAGCTGCTATTTGCGAAATTAAAAACACGCGGAATATTGACTCTAATGCCGATATGACTGTGACGTGTACGCGTACATACATTTCTCCGTTCAGTACAGGACTCCACGATCGTGAATGCAACCTCTCGAGAAATTGTCGGGAAGTCCCGATTCGCGAAAATTTAGACTTGCGAAATATATGGTGTATACAGTATCTCATTAGCCTTTTTCCATTAACAGTATAATTTTTCAAAAGTTAATTGTATTGATTAGTTGATTTGTACTGATGGACATTTAATACTGAAAAGAGATCTGCTAAATTGTTAGGCATTACCACTGATCATTATACTTTGTTGTGGAATGAAAACGTATACACAATGTTCATTCCTCAGTTTCTTGAGGTATTCGAATTTTGTCGCCTGAGAAACTTGTGTTTGTCAGGAGTCTTTTCCGCACAATACCTTATAACTGTACAGTTTTACAGTACAGTACAGTATTACCTATCGTAACATTGTGTATATTGTGTATTATTGCTTTATTGCAACATTGTGTGGGGAAATTGTACTTCAACCAAAACAAACTGAATACTACTTACCGGGAACTACTAAAACAAGCAGTGAAGTTGATCACAAATTTCCACAACATATTTCCCTCTGGCCCACTGTTTTCTCAATTAAAAACACTAAAAATAGTGACATTCATACTTTTCAAGAAGCAATTGTTGTGCCTACTTTCTAGTTTCCATTTTTGAAGTATCACATTAATGTGTGCATGTCATGAAGATGATTAACAAACCAGATTCTGTGGCAGTGTGTTAGGAAGACCTTCATGAATGGAGCAGGCTAAATATGCCACATTATGCTTTCTATTGTATTCTATCCAAGGGATTAAATTGAAAATCTAGCTATGAGGAATAAAGTGTGAAGTGTGATTAATTCTTTCTTCACAGAACATCAGATATGATGAATGCATGAAGAAGATCATGGGTGTGTGCATATGTATTGGAATAGAATGGAGTTTGAATTGATAAACAGAAATCTTTTCTGATAGCTTGGAAAAAAGAGTGATGAATGACTCGTTTTCAACATTTCAAACCAGTAATTATTGTTCTATGCATGGCAAAAGAGTGAATGGATCTAATTGATAAATACTCGTGATTGGATTCTCTTTTCGGTCTGGAAATCTGTGTTCATTTCAAAAACTCCTCTGTAAGAAAAGATGTTCCTTATCTTTCCCTTGTGTCTTCTCTTTCTCCCTCTCTGTCTTCCTCCCTCTCTTTCTCCTCTTTCTTACTCTCTTCCTGATTCTCTCTCCTTTTCTCACCTCCTTTTTTTTTCAAGCCGAGTTAACCCACACTGTCAGATGATACCCCTAATGACCTCTTTGACTTTCAAATCGGGAGAGACTAAAACAACAGAAAGATGCTTCAGCTCTCTCAAGTTAGCTGTGGAGAGACGTGGAGTCCTGTTGGTGGTTTTATGTAAACGCTGGGTGCACCCTTGACAAGGGGACTGGGAGAGAAGGCAGATTTGCATTTACGTGAGAGTGTAATTCTGGCAGGGTCATGTGATCAATATAGAAAGAGAAGGTAGGGTAGCATAGCAGCTGAGGATTATTGTTATGCCGCACATACTGTGGTATACATTTATGGACAATTGATTTCTAGGGATTTAACATTCATTTCATTGAGTAGTGAAATTAGACTAAAGATAGGTGCCTAAATACTCTGCATCTCATTAAGTCATAAACAGGTGCAGCATATATAGCTTAAAAGACAATTCTAAAAATCATATCACTGGACTAATATCACACAATGACTAGATTGATACAAACATACTATAGAAATTACCTATACACAGATCATACATATTCATGCACATCCATATACCTTGTACTTGCAAAGCCTTCAAGTATACAATGATTTCAATATGCAGAAAAGAATTCTCAGTAATGAGTTCTTATACACCACGGTATCTGCCTGGATCCTAAAAGTGCTGTACTTTGTACCGCATAGTCACATTACTAAAACAAAATAACATTGCAAAGGAATACGTATAACATAACTAATCTGTTTACCAAGAACATTTTACCAAAACCATTAACTTCATCACATGCATTTAGACATTCAAACCAGAAATCCAACCTTTTTCTGACAAGTGTAGCTTCATTTTTACTCCACTTTAAGTTTTACCTGAACTTCAGCCAGATGAAAAAGTAGAAACATTCATCCCAGTAATATTTCATGCTCGGCCGAGTAAGATGAGTTGTGTCTGTTATTTTCTACTTTTTCAGTAATTAATCAACCTAGGATACATGTATGTGTGCTTAGTGTGCGTGCATGACTAGCTGGTTTTTATAACTTTAGATAATGGCATTTACAAACACACACACACACACATACATACATACACACACACATGTGTGCACACCCTGGAATGATGATGTACCAAGTGTGCTAATCTCACTATGTGTGAGTTGGTGTGGCAGTGTGTTGGAATACTCTCTGGTCTTGGAGAGGGAGTCTCCTCTTGATCTGGTGGAATGTGAAATCAGACGAACAGGTTGTCTTGTGCTTGGAGTGGTGTCAATCTTAGTCTTTCTGCTGGTGCAAATTACCATCTTTATTTTTGAAGAGGTGAGGTTGATGGCCAGGTAAAATGTCAGCACTGAATTTCTGATGGAGTAGACTCTTCTTGTTGAGAGAGAGAAAGAAAGAAAAAACAGAAAAGAAAGAGGGAGAGACAGAATGAGAATAGGAGTGGAAGCAGGGAAGGGAGATGTGTGTCTTTGCAGCGAACAGCACAGATTTTTGCTCTTTTTTTTCTCTCAAACTGTGTTATTTATGCATTCAAGATAAAAATGCAGGAAATGTAGGAGGATTAAGTATTCCATTGAAGAAGCATGAGAGAACATGCATTAAAGCAATGATGACATTCTGAATTCAAATTTCATTTAGGCTTTCTTTCATTATAAATTTTGCAATTGCTATGATTTACTGTGTGTGCGTCATACAGATACAATTGTATGACCTGTGTTAAGTTCTTGGCTGTTAATGGAGTTTGCTCATGGATGTATTGGCCTGTCAGTCTGTTACGCCGAGATCACTCTGTACTCACAAGTAGTTCTGGCGTCATATGCTGTTCCTGCTGCCTCTAATATCCTAGATTCCTATGGACTGATGATGGAGATGTGATATAACTCACTCTCATCTAATCTTGGTACAAGCAGAGACATGCATTTTCTGGATGTGCTGGAATAAAAGCAAAGTATGCTAGTCCATCCATCTTTTAAAAGGTTTTACCCATATGCCCCATACATTCTCATTCTTGGTAACACTTAGAGAATCCTAAAATCAACCTCACTGATGACACTTTTGCCATGAAGACAAAATTAATTGGTACTGTTACATCATTTTGGACCATCTAAGCATATATTTCTGTGCAGAATAAAAAACATACTGTAGTAGATAAAGAAAAGTGTTCATAGTGAGGTCATCAGTATATGAAAACATTTTCAGAAGACTATTCATTTTTTGTGTTTATGAGAATACACTCTTTACTTCTGTAAGTGACTGGAATAAAGCCTTGATGGATCAAGACAAAACCTAAGATAAAGCTAGAGTTGGAAGAAGGGAAAGCACCTGATTCTCAATGACCAAACCTTGTGTTTTATTGGATTGAATGGTAAACATGACTTGGAACATTGAATTCTATGAAGTGTGGAAAATGGTTAGTAATGTGCATATGATACACTAATACTGTAATCATTGAAAGATGATTTCCAAGGAAGATGTACTGCAGAAACTGAAGTATCTGAAATGGACAAAGAAGAAGAAAGAAGCTAGCTGCTCTCAGCATCAAATCAAGCATTCTAAATGCACTTGTAGGTGTGAGAGGTATCCCATCAAGTGCTCCCAGCTGGAGCCGAGATGTCTGCCTGTTTGCTGAGTGTTTTGACTACTCTCCAGCGGCTATCAAGCATCAGCAATGAAAAAAAGTCAGGAGAAAAGAGAAAATGAAGAGAAAGAAGAAGATAGAAATCTTATTTATGATTCATTAACGCAAGCTTTTAGTTGTGAGTCATTCATGGCAGCTTGTACAGTTTCAGAAAATCTGTCATAGCTGTGTTCAGATGGTCCGTCCTCATTTGAGATGAGCTGTCAAGGTACAAGTCCTTTTCATCACTCCAGCCTCAACAACCTGACATTGCCCAAGGTTATGAGGCTGGGATGCCCACAGATCCATGGTGTCTGTTTCCATGACAGTGGTTTCATCCCCAGAGGGGCAAGGTGGATGCAGAGGGGAGTGTTATACAGTTAACCACACACCTTGTCTTTCAGACATGGCAGCTTGATAGTTTCTTCATTTGATTTACAACATATTCAAACATTCATTGTAACATTCAAAGAATCTGACTTTGTAGGAAAAGTGTTTTCCATTTGATAATGTACATCTTGGCATTTGTAAAGAAATATATTTTGAAGCTAATGTTAAAACGGGAGTGCCTGTACAGGACTAAAAAACCTCTGCTTGTTGAATAATTGGTCTCCACTGACAGATGTGTCATCACAGATGAAAATCAGATTCTCCTTCATTATGTAAGGTGTAAAACTATTTGCATTTTTAATCATTTGCTGCAGAAAATCTACTGCTATCAGGGGAGCATCAAGGTAGTGAAAAGACGACATGGAAAAGATATATTCCAAATGAAGTCAGCTGAATTACAAATGCCTTAAACTCCTTATGCTAATCAGATTGTGGGCTATTCTTATCCCAGTTTGTTACTTAATGATACTCGCTTGCTTCATGAGGCAGTTAGGACTTGTGACTTTTGATATTCTATGATTTTCTCTACTTTTTATTTCTTAAGAAAAAAGTGCCCTTTCTGGGCAGTTTTCAAGTTCTATTGTTTAATGTGAATGCATATAAACTGCATCCAGAGACATTTGTGCAAAAAGAATTGGAAGAAATGAGTTGCATGTGACAATTCGGTGGTAATAAATACTTTCAGATTGAAGAATACCTTTTATCTATACCGTTTGACGTTTGAATGCATTACATATTAATGGCGGCAAAATTGTCATAATTCAGTTGAAATCTTGTGATTTATTATCACTGATATTTGAATAATTCAGTTGATTTAAAAATCCACAGTTTCATATATTATTGCACAATTTTGATGAAGTTGAGAATAATTCCTGCACCATGTTCATGAGGAGTTTTGCACTTTCTCTGTCACAAATCAATTATCTAAAGCCCTTTGAAATCTAAAATTCAACTGAAATAATGCATTTAAGCAGAAATAATTAGACATGGTTTATGGGGAGGGATGTTATCTGACTATCCTAGTTTTATTTTTAGGAAGGGTGTACTCCTATTTTTGAGGAAGTTCATAATGTAGTGCTTTCAGTCTCATGCATGTAGATTTCTTTTAACAGAAAAGTGATTACTGGTAACAAGGATACATCATAGTTGCACATCCCAAAACAAAATAGTAAGATGTGTTAATAGACATGACACAGAAATTGTGATGTAAACATGCATGTGTCCCCTTGCTGTCTGGATTTGTTGCATGAGTGATATGGTAAATTGATAAAGTGTATTTATAATTCAATGTGTCACGTGAAGAAACTATGAACATGGTCGGTTTTCAATTTTATATCAAATTCTGCCCATAAAGACAGAAGTAAGGACTGGTTTGTTATTGAGACAGAGTGGAGAAGACAGAGAAGGAAAGATGTCAGAGTGCCTATAAAGGGCATGTCAAATGACCCTGATAGCTACTGGGCTTGGAGATAGATTGTGCCATTAGGCGAGTACTTCAACAAGGCTGGAACATCACTTAAAACACTCATCAACAGTGTCCATTGAATAACTCAGTGCTGTAGCCTTGTTTAAGATGTTTTTGCCATGCTGAGTGCTCAGAATTGTAATACACAATTGTCAGTATTGAGAGCAAACGGAAGTAAAAAATGAGGAGATTCTTGGGTTTGTTTTTTTTTTTCTTTGAATTTTCAGGTTCTTTTATTTCTGTGTGAGTCTGTTTTGGAAGGGTTTGTGAGATTATTGACTATTTTATAAGGCTAAAAATATATATTCACCTACTTAAGAAAATTGTTATGTTTTATTTTTTCTCCTTGTGGTTGAGAGGACAGGGGGAAATGTGTTTATAGATAGCTTTGCTGGAATTGATGAAGGGTGTTGTGTGTGATTGTCTTCCTTCCTGATTCTTGAAAGCACTCTTTCAGAAATCTTGGTTGCTGAGATGATGTGATAGGTAGCATCCTATAACATTGATGTTTTTGAGATAGTGCTGAGTATCTTGTGGAGAGTTTCCATTAGTTTGTGTGATTTCACCTTCTTTTATTCACATGGAGCAATCCAATCTTGGAAAGCAATCACCCAGGCAGAGTCAATGTTTACTGTGAAATTTGCATACGGGCTCGTTACCACAGCCAGAAATGAGCTTTGTAACGTAAACGGTGGTGGTGTTGTGACAGATACCCCCAGCTCATTCAATTTGAATGCAGTGCTTCACGGTGCTCCGTAAACGATCTTCGTGATCATCTTACTGCAATGCGTCATACTCCTCAAACACTTGTTAGCCACAATGCGAGAAATAACAACGGCATATCGCCTTACCCTGCATGAGAAACAACCGCGGCAAGAATTGGGTCTGAGATGTGACATTTAATTTAAATCGGACAGTCGTCCCAGTCCAAACACTTGTTCCGCAAGCACCGCAGCACAAACACTTCTCCCCTGGACTGCTGAGGTAGGATGAAAAAAGAACTTTGTGAGGGAGACAGGAGGAAGAGGGAAAAAAATCATCTTGTTCCTCCTGGCGATCGTTCCCTTGATGCATAAAAAAAAAAAAAAAATGGGACATCCGTTAAATGCCAAGAAGGACTTTATTTAGATGCAGCTGATGTGGCAAGGTGCATCAAGGCCTGGTGATTTGCAGACAATCATGTCTAGTTCTACATTATCCTTCTACCCCTGTGGCTACTATCTTCCATTTTTTTTTTCTTCTTCTGGAACAGTGGTTTGGTTTGGAGTGGTTTTCTGGCTGTTCTGCCATGCCTAAAGGTGTTACATGAGCAAATCAGATTGTGTCACACCCATAAATGATAAATGAACAACCGTTCCCATGAGGGGACAAACTATAAATGCAGGGGAGTCCCGTTGTAGTTATGTAGATGGGACTGTAGGTCTTACATGGTGTTCCGGCTCATGTAAAAGCCATGAATGTCATGTCAGTTCACAGAAATACCATACAATTATTTGTACTTGTCATTATGTTTCATGGTATCTTTTTACTACTTACTGGCATTGGTATTTCCCTAAATCAATCTGTAAATATCCTAAATACATTATTAAGGCAGGTGATAAAGTTTACAAGCCTAGTTACAAAACAATAAGCTGCACCATAATGAACAGCTTTATAGCAGTGTACACACAGGACTTACAAATAGCACATCAGTGCAGTATAGTACTATAGTATGATGTGTACATTGTATGGATGCGAATTTCCCTGCTTTGGAGAAAAAAAGAAGAAGAAAAAAATGTGATATTTCGGGTGAATTCACAATGCCCAAGCTCATGAACTAGAGGCACCATCATCATGTGCTTAATGAACAATTGCTAACATTGCAAACAATGCAAATTATGCATGTCACTTGCTGTGTTGATATGTTATTGTAGTGATGGAAGGATTCCATACTGTAGGTTGATATAATAATTTGTATGTATATTGTGTATGTTTGATTGAGACTGAATGAAGCAAAGAAAAACACAGTATAGTTGCACATTTAATATTGTATTATATTTCTTACATTCACTGACAGGTTTAAATTGGAATGAGTTTGATAAAGGGTAAGGTTTTCTTAAATACAGGAACTGCCCATATTTGTCAGGTACTATTATTAGGCTAAAAAGCAACGTTTTACTCTTTTAGTTTCCTCAGTACATTTGTATGTTTGTATGTGAGATGAGGGTATAAAGTGTCTAAAAGAATAAAAAGAAATCAGTGTATACTGGATGAACATATGCACACTCACACACACACACACACACACACACACACACACACACACATACACACACATTTACAATATATACACACCGTTTATTGATGAGCATGAAAGCTGATAGTAGAAGGCAGTGCATACACCATTTCAGTAAATTGGTGATGGGCTAACGTACTGCCACTGCAAAGTGAGATCTGTGTGTGCTCCTTCGTATGCGGAAATTGGTAACACATTGGGTCAGAGCTTGATGGCCAGAGTTCTGGGAGGTAAATTGCTGCTCCTGTTGATTGTCACACAAGGTTTTGCCAATCTAGCAAGGTGACCCACCTTTCACATTTCATTAGTATCAGAGATGATCAGATGAAAGTCAGTCAAGTGGAATGCATCGTTTGGTGTTAATTCTCATCCTTCTGGGTATATGGGGTGAGCTTCTCTGATAAAGCTGTAGATTGGCTTTGTAGAAACATATATCAAAGTGTAAATCCTGCATAAAATCACTGTCGTTCATTAAATGGCTGTCAGATATTATATGCAGAAATCACTGAGTGTCATTATGTGGCACCAGTGGTTTACTGTATTAACTCCCACATTTCTCTTTGCAAATGGTGAATTAGGAAAAATATGAAACAGTTCAATAGGCTGTATTCAAACTAAGAATTTTCTTGAGTAATAGAATGGCAAGTGGATATACTTTTCTATTAGACTCTCCCATAATATGAAGCTTACAAAATCAATGTTGAAGTAAAGAGAAATTGAAATGTAATGCTGTAGAGATTTTCTTATACCTTCACCAACACATAGTGTATATGGGGGTTTAGAGGGATTCTGAGGTCAAGTGGTTAGTTGTCGGGCAGTCGCGTGGTCAGTCATTCAGTCCATTGCAAAGTCTTTTAGCCTGAACTGCTCCCTCATTATTATTATTTTTTTTAATAGCAAGTAAGCTGAAATTTTAGCAAATGTGACCACTGCCATTGGTAGATCTACAAGACACCTTTGTATGTATTGAGTGATGTGTTGCATGATCATTGGTTCTTATAAAAATCATGCCAAACTGTGGTGGATCAAGCTACTCTCAGTTTTAAACAGTTCTATTGAAATTCGGTGCACATGATCCTTTTTTTGTGTACATCAAGAAATGTGTAGCCATGGCAACAACATTTTTTACACAAATCATTATTTATACAAACCATACAAAATTTTGTGGATCGTAATACTCACTTTTTGAGCATTTTTAAAAAGCTGGAATTTGAGACATGGGATTGCTATTATATGGAATGATGCCAAACAACTTTTTGCAAGTGTCAAGAAATGTGCTGCCATGGCAACAGCATGTGTATAGAAATCCTTTAAAAAAAGAATTGTGGGTCAAACAACTCTTGAACTACTTCTCTAGTCTTCAAGCAATTCAAACAAAATGTGGCACACATGTTAAGCTCAATTCAAAGTTGTGCAAGATATATATTTCACCAGTAGCAGAAAGTGTTACTATGGTAACAGCACATTATGACCCAAAATCACATAGAAGACTTGCAGATGAAACTACTTCTCTCCAATTTTCAGCAATTCAAGCAAAATTCTATGCACATGTTTTATAGTTCAATGTAAAGTTGTGAGAGGCACATTTTTCAAGAGTAGCAGAAAGTGTGTTGCCATGGTAATGGCACATCATGGCCCCAAAATCAGGTAAAAGGCTTGCAGATCGATCTACGTACGTCTCCAGTTTTCAAGAGATTCAGAAGAAATTTGGCACACATGTTAAGCTCAATGTAAATTTGCGCAAGACACATTTTTCAAGAGTAGTGGAGTGTTGCCATGGTAACAACACATGGCCCTCAAAATCCGGTAAAAGGCTTGCTGATCTAACTACTCCAGTTCCCAGTGATTCACAAGAAAATTGGCACACATTAAGATCTTGGTATAAAATTGTTCAAGACACATATTTTAAGAGTACTAGATAGTGCACTGTCAAAGAAACAGGATATTTATGCCCCCCAGATAAGGTAAAAGACTGGCAGATCAAACTACTTTTCCAGTTTTTGGGTGGTTCAAACATTTAGTTCAATGTAAAGTTATGCTAGACACATTTTACAAGGATTCTGGAAAGCATGCTGCCATGGTAAGTGTGTACAGTACTCTCCACGTAATCAGGTATCGCTTAAATGGATACTCTGTTTAATTGGGTAGTAATATCAAAATCAGTAATAATGCACATTAAAATTACCTGATAATCGGGTTGCCTCTCCGCATAAATGGGTAAATAATTTTCTACTAATCTAATTTCTACTTGCATTTTATCGCAGATGTAACACTTTAAGAAATCATGAATGTCAAATTTTCCACGGCTAATTGCATTCTCTGCTTGATTTGCAAAGGAGACCGATCATTTGGGGAGTGATTAAACATGAAAACACATGTACCTGTAACCAGAACGGACTTGCCACAAGTAACACATGTAGCTGGCACTCACAATTGCATAGACAGACAGGAGTTGAACACACTTGTGCTCCTCCCTTGCTCCACAACAACATTTACAATAAGAGAAGTTTGCAACAAAAATCAGGCCATGCACCAGCTCCATAATTTTGCTTTTCCCCAGTCACTTCTTGAAATGTAACCCGACGTTCTACGTGACTAGTGCACGCAAAGAGACATGTTCATTTCGGAAAACGCCTGTGTGTTAGCGAGGAGTCTATAGTCAAACAAACAAAGTTTTCTGAAGACATAACGATTCGTCCATAAAAAAGTGTAAATTATTGCTCGTGACTGAGCAAGTGTAAGGTATGTATAATGTGCCGTGCAAGCACGCGTGTTAAGCATACAGTGTAGGTGTTTGGTGCAGTGTACAATGCATACATGTACATACACACTGTGTGTGTCAATTGTGAATGAGATGTGTTCTTCTGTTAATCGGGTACTTCGCTTAATCAGGTAAGAAACGCTCTGCTGAAGCCTAACCATTATGCTGAGAGTACTGTACTCCCCCAAATCAGGTAAAATGCTTGCAGATCAAACTCCTCCAGTTTTCAAATAATTTAAACCAAAATTTTGCACACATGTTGAGGTCATTGTAAATTTGTGCTAGACACATTTCTCAATAGTAGCAGAAAGAGTATTGCCATGGTAACAGCGCTCACATCATGGCCCTCTAAATCAGGTATAAGCCATACGGATTGAACTACTCCTTTTTTTTTCAGCAATGCATTGCGAAATTGGCACACATGAAAACGTGATGTAAATTTGACACATTTTTAAAGAGTACTGGAAAGTGCGTTTCTGTGGTAACAGGGCATTATTGCCCCCAGATCAGGTAAAACCCTTTTAGATGGAATTTCTCCATTTTTTAAGTGATTGAAAAGAAATTTGGCACACATGGTGGCTGTGCTATGAAGTTGTGCAGGACAAAATTTTTGAATAGTAGCAGAAGATGTATTGCCATGGTAACAATTCATTTTTACCAAAAAATCAGGACAAGATCTTACAGTTGCAACTGATTGACAAATTGCCCTACATCGACGTAAATACACACTGAATTAATCAGTGTGTTAAATACTGATCAAGTCAGTGCTTATTTATGTTGATGTAGGGCAATTTTGTCAATCAGTTGCAATGAAAACATCTCAACGGAAGAATTTCATGAATTTGAATAACATCTTACAGATTGAAATTCTCTGACAGTTTGTACAGTTGTTAGTAATTCAGAAGAAATTTGGCACACATGGTGATTGTGAGTAAAAATTGTACAAGACATATTTTCAAGAGTAGCTGTAAGTATGATGAGTGGAAATATTACTCACCCTCACGTGATATATCTACAAGTGTCATAGTTTAAAATAGTGATGAAATAATCATAGAATAGTGAAATAGATCGTCTGAGCCTTTTTATATGATGCTCTTTTGAATGAATCTCCCCAAGAGTGAAGTGATTTTTCCAACAAGTTCATATCTTATGCTGAAAGAAATGTTTCTCCCTGTCACATTGCTCGTAGTTTACATATTTGAATATTCTTACAAAGCTCATGGTCAATTCTAAATTTCATTCAAGGAAGTGTTCCTAGAAATATCAAATGCTGTTCTCATACATGCTAATGTTTATACGAGAATGGATGCATAAAACTTAATACCTGGTACCATATCTCATATATCTAACTGTCAGAGTTGCATTTAGCACTATGTAACTGCACTCTACCAATTTTACCTAACTTGTTGCTACCAGTACATACATTTTATGCTCTCACAAGCAGGAGTCTTCAAGCAAACAGACACACAGAAACACAGATACACACACACACACACACCCACGAACTCACACACACACACACACACACACATAGTTGTGTATACTACACAGTACTCTTACATGCACGCAGAAACTAACAGTCCTACATAGTGTCTTGTGATTTATTCACACATTTTTTTTTTTTTTTAATGTGGCAGTGCCTTGCAGATTATTCCTTTTGTATGAACAGTGCCCTCTATAGTTACACTATAATGCATGTCTTCAATTAGGTCTGCTTAAATGAAAGCTTTGGTATGAAATACTATCTTACCAACTAATTTGCTTGAGGAAAGCAAGTGTCAGGTTGTTATCTTTGTTTTTAATAAGATTCATGATGATACTCATGATTGCTGTGCTGGCATATTTTAATGAGTTATGATCTTATGTTTTTGTCATGGAAAGATGGAGAATGAGGCTTTTTCATTTCTGTCGTTGAAACATGCTATGTTTCTTGTTTTCTATATTCGTCATTCCATGCATATATCAGTGTGAGTATTTTTAACAAGAGCCATGTACTAGAATGTGTTGATTTTGTCAAATTTTCTACTTTGAATGAGTGATTTCTTACAGATGTGGATTTGTGCTTCTGACTAGATTGCTTTTTTTTTCAAGAAGTTTGCCCCTTTATAATCCATAATTTCAGACTAATATGTAGTGTTCTCAAATCAATTAAAATTATCATGATGCAAATATTTAGGCAGCATTCATTAGGTGAAAATGTTTCGTTAGAACCTATTGAATATTAGTCTGAGAGCATATACAATGTGTGTACTGAAACACCTGCTTGCCGGTATGAAATGGCATTTGAAACTATTGTATATTCTGTAAGTTACGTGCTTCATGGAAAAGGAAAGGATCATTGTTCCCTGCGTGTATTGTTTTTCACAGACCCATGCTTTGTAGAGAGAGATTGATAACAACCAGAGAGCATTTATATTCTGCTAACAAATGCATACCATTACCATGTGATTAATCTGAGAGATGGTCATTCATTGCTGAGATCTTTCTATTGATCTAGTGTCAATTAGGGGCCATGATTTATCATTTTCCTGTGAATTACGTGTCATTAGCTTCTAAAAGCATCACCGTTTTTTTCCCTCACTCTTTCAGTCTTGTGATCTCTCCTAATCTTGCTAATGTAAGATGGAGGTTAATTTTTAGCCATTAGGGGTAAAAGCATTCAGTCACAAGAATGGCTGCTGTCTGTTTATTTCTCTCACTCTCCGTCTACCTCACTCTTCCTCCCTCTCCTATTTTCTGATCAATCAAGGACATTTTACTATCTCTTGGAACCAGGAGTTGCACTGGGTTTTTGAGGAATGAACAATTTAGGTTTGTTTATTACCCAAAAATTTAGAATTTTTCTCCCTTAGCAAGGAGAATTATCCAGTCCATTCATTGTTAGTGAGCAGTGGAGTGAGCATGATATTGTTCATTACAAGAAATAATGGATAATATTATGTAATATCAACTTTGCATTGATGTTACACATTTGCTAGTACACAGTATGTACAGGCTTAGCCATCGATTTTCAGTGCATATTGATTCTTAAATCTATTGTTGCAAAATTGGTCTCATTAGATGACCATATACAGACCATACTACCTGGCCGACATGAAATACAGCATGGCTTTGCACCAAGCACAGATTGAATGCCTGAGATATCACCCTGTTTTCACAAACAGACCAAAACTTGCATTTTTTCATGGTTATATGACTGAATCGTACAGTGTCAAAACAACCAAATTCACTTCAGTGGGTGTTGCTCTGCTTTACCCTGGGGCTGGTAAGTACCCATAATATGACTCACAGCAAGCTTATTGTATACCTCATTAGCTTTTGATACCTAAAATGTGTCTTTCTGAAGCCATTTAGTTGTGTAGTTTATTCCAAAGTTGAAGCCATTGCCCCCCCCCCCCCCCCACCAAAAAAAAAAAAAAAAGAAAATGAAAAAAAAAGCAGCACAAAAAAGAGTGTGTAAGGTTTTTTGTATTGGCTGTCCAGATAACACAAAGTATTACAGTTTAGATAATTGAATAAATTGCCTTATTATGTCATCACTGGAAATAAGGAAATTGATAACTTGGGACTAAATTCAACTTCAAGATTTTGCATACAGGTGTTTTCCTGAAAATCTGAATATTTTATTGGTATAGATGATTGAAAAACTGCTAGGTGCCATGTGATACCAAATAGCAACATACAAGTGAAGATGAATTACTAATTAGGGATACAAGGCAATAATACATTAATTGCCATTCAGGAACTAATGTCTGGGCACCAGTATTTCAACTGTAGTTTCATCATTTATCATCATTATGTGTGGATGTGATGTGAGATGCAATGACGAGAGTTACTCTGTACTGCAGTCAAGTGGATTGGTGTTAGCATGTGCCAAATGCTGTTTGTTAAAGGTGATAAGCATTTGTCTGTGTGTATGTGGGCTTGATTGCTTTCAAACTGTGAAGCAGGGTATATGGTGTAGTATATGGCAGGGAGGCATCTCTCCCTTGTCAGAGCTCTGTGTTTCACAGTGACAGATTTCTCAGCTGGCGTAATGTAAACATTACGTGTGTGCGCAGAAATCATAATGGCTTGTCAGGTGCCTTCCTGCGAGATGGATTTTGAGTTGGGAGAGTGAGGCTGACGTAGGTATGATTAATGGATCATCATGTAAAAGTCTTTGTTATCTCTGAATTCCTTGTAAGATCCTTTAGCTTGTTGTGCCAGACTTCTTTCTGTCCAGTGTTCAAGGCATTAGGAGTTGCCTACCATTGAGTGTATGCTTTTCTTCTCTCTCTTTTTTTAAAAAGATTTTGATTTTGATTGACAGCAGACAAATATGTCACAGACACACTGAAGGATGAAATTATAATCAACATTATAATCAACACAGAATGTATGTGGCAGGGGATTGTCCCCAGTTCAGTCTTGCCATCTGTATAATATCATCTTTGATACGTGTATAAATATATGTTCATTTTCCATTCCTTCATGTTTAATTCAATGAAATTGCTCTTATCTAATTTTAGCTCTATTTTGTTTTTATTTTGACTTGTTTTATTCCTACTCTTGTTCTTTATTATTTTCTGTTCTGTTCTATTTTATTTTATTCTATTCCATTCTATTCTATTCTATTCTATTCTATTCTATTCTATTCTATTCTATTCTATTCTATTCTGTTCTGTTCTGTTCTGTTCTGTTCTGTTCTATCCTATCCTATCCTATTCTCTTCTCTTCTCTTCTCTTCGCTTCTCTTCTCTTCTCTTCTCTTCTCTTCTATTCTGTTCTGTTCTATTCTATTCTATTCTATTCTATTCTATTCTATTCTATTCTATTCTCTTCTATTCTATTCTGTCTTTTCTATTCTATTCCATTCTATTCTATTCCATTCTATTCTATTCTATTAGTTTTCTTTCTTGTAATGCTCCCATTAAGCAAATTATATGTTTATCATTCAGGTGCTTTGTGTTCATGTCATACAGGGGAATCCCATTATAATGAGATCATCAAGTTTGGCTTAGTCACCCTGCTATATCCGGACCCTTGTATTTTCTTTCTTCCTTTCATCTTTTCTCATGATTTCACTTTGAAGTCATATGAGGCCTGTCCATCGATAATCATACTTGCTTCTTATAAAAAAAAAAAAAAATGCACAAAAAAACATAAGAAACAAAAACAAAACAAAAGGGGAAAATGGAGCATGTTCTTTAACGAAATTTTATGGAATTGGTGATTAAGAAGAAAAATATAACCAGAGAATCATTTAGCTGCATTTTCATTGTTGATGCTAAATCCTTGTCATTTGAGTCAGTGGTGATTCTAGGTATACGCTGGTTTACTTCCTATGAAATGCTTCTATTATGGGATTCTGTGTTCATGTACCGGTATGAAATGTTTTGGTAACACTCCAATAAGCTCAGCAGAGATTTTTTTCTCTCTCTTTCCTTACACTGTTAATCTGTAACCTGAATGCCTGAATTTGTCTCATCAAAAATAAATAGTCTGAAGCGATTCCTTAAACACAATATACACTATATATTGCATATTAAAGACATCAAGACATTGGTTCCTTATCAGTGTAAAAAGTATCAATCTCAGACTAGGGCTTGTAATGTTATCTTAAATCATATTCATGAAAGGTCTGACTCATACAATTGTATGTGTGAAATAAGCAGTATGACAATTCCATACTGACATACCAGTTATTTCCTGTATTCCTGAATATAACAGTATAACCAGTTCGCTTTGTGAAGTTCCTGGGCAAGGCCTGTAGTGATGACTGACATAAGCAACGTGTTGCCTGCAGTGGAGAGGCCATTACAGATTAAGGCTGTGTGTCACAATGGGATAATTAAGCCATTTCATCCTACGTGCCAATGATGCCATCCTGGCTCACAACATGATTGCACCACTGGGCACTCACCTCTGGAGCTTGATCGTTTTTACGGCAGGCAAGCAGGCAGTGTGGGCAAACGGGCCGTGCTCACCCGCACACGGGCAGACTGCGTGCCGATCCTATTTTCACGGTCGGTCGAGCAGGCCGAATTCATGAAATTAGAATGCTGAATCATCCCCTGCATAGCCTGATTACTGCTGAAGAGAAGAATAGGTCACCAAAAAGGGGGTGGGGGAGGGGGGAGTACAGTAGACTAGAAGATGAGAATTTAGTGAAAAATTGGAACATAAAAGGGAATCAACGTGAAATGGGAGATATATTGCAAGACTAGTTAGTCACTCATTTTATGCCTCAGTGAAGTCCAAGGATTCTCTATGCCTGACAAATGCAAAACTGAGGACATAAAGACTCCAATTTCTCTTGTGCAACTTTCCAGTCCAGCATACATGTTTGTCATGGAAAATGAGAAATACTGCATGACGGACGATAACTCAGATAGATTCGTCTCTGAATTGGTAATCGTTGCCTGATAATGTTCAAATGATATGCTCAGAATTTTTCTTGTTACTGTCTGTGTCAGCAGTATGGTTATTACTATCATGTTATGTATTGCCATTGCCATTATCATATTAATTATTCGAATGCCTATTTATGACTACTGAATATCAAACATGACTGATTATGCCAATCATGCAGTGTAATTATCCATATAAATGCATACTACAATGAATATCATCAATCAAAATAAGCTCTACCTGTAACTCCTTGTATATTATGGTCTGTGAAGTATCCATCAAACAACCTCCATTGAGTCATCCAGAAGAGCTGAAATCCAAATATCTTTTGCAACCATACAAAGTGGATGCTTGTATTTGAAATGAAGTTGTCAAGACGGAGAAGCAGAATGACTGAAAAATAACGGGCCGTTAACGATCGCCCCGTCACTGTACAGGCATGCTAACCTGGAAACATTGAACTGCACATTACTTGAATATGAGACCATTCTGAAGCAAATAATTTTCACACAACAATAGATATATATATAATGTACTCTTAAATGAATCCCACAAGGATTGGAACAATCATCCCCCAGCATTCCCACTGATTCCCACTGATCAGTTACTAGTCATCCCCTTTAAAGTTGCAGATGCCAAATACTGCATATGGAAACAGATCAGTTTTCTCTCTACAAGTGAACTTTGATTTTCGTTTTTATTGCATTATGCACTAAGAATGATGATTAGAAAAACAATCTCAGTCGTGCATGCTAAGGCATGGCAATGGAGAGTAGATGAAATATAAGCTAAAATAAATACATGATATTACTCATTATCCAAAGGCTGAAGAGAGTTAAATGATTTGTCCTCAAATTGACCTAGTGAGTTCAAATGAAACTCATCCATTTTGATGCAAAGCATTTAATGTAGGTAGACAGCAGAGGCCATAACTTTACTGTTATGTAGTAATTATTCAGAAGGGAGGGGGTAGTTGAGATAAGATCTAGGCTGCCATGGAAATGTTGACCTTTACATGAGGCCGGCTGCGTGAGAGATGTATTTCTGATGATGTTTGCTCCATTCTGTGGGGATTGTATTATAGGATGGTTTGTCTTTTTAATGTGTATTTGTCTAGCATAATAACTTAACTTTGGAAAGCCATGGAACCATATGTTTATAGCTCCAAAGATCAAACATGAACAACACCTTATTGTAGGTTCTTGAATGCTTGTCAACTGTCTGAGTTATTATTTGTATCTTCCTTATTCATGATTGTTAAAGTAAAATTTTAAGAGCAAAATGAATATATGTGACTTTCCATCCCCTAAACAAAACGTGGCATGCTCTGATTTAGCGTGAGGACTCAAAATAAGTGAAATGGGTGAACGTAGTCAATCTTCATTTCTTTTTTTAATGTTTTCTGAAAGGATTTTTTTTTTCTATGTAATTCTAGAGTATGGATTTATAGAATGAATGGGAAATTGTGTTTTAGCAGTTTTTACAGAACTGTATTTCATTTTTGAATAATGTGATAGGCATGTCTTAGAGACCCCTTTTTCATTTCATGAAAACCGTATAAACGTCTGCTGTTCACTTTCAACTCTGATAACTTTGGAATGGATAGGGGATACTGCATTCAAAATTGGTATCAGCCATGAATAGAATGTGCTTAATGAGTGTAGAAAATTTCAGCTTAATCTGATAATCTCTTCATTGTAATTATTACAAAGTTTAACATCCTGCTTTTTGTCCCATTCATTGCACGGAGCACAGCTTGGTGAGATTAAGCGCTTGAATAGACCCTAAATTTCAGAGCCTCTTTTCTCATTACCATTATTTACACAGGTTTGGAAGGAGATATACTCCATTTTATAGAGTCTGCTCTTTCAGAATCTGTCCTTAACTAAAAATCCATAGGTGGTAACTTTTTGTTGGTTTTTGTGATGCAGGGTCACATTTATGAGATGTGGTGAATTTGTTTAGAGGGTGTATAGTCTGTGTACATGAAGAATGCAGTGTTCCCAGAGAATACCTACATGACTATACCATGGTAGGATTCACTTTCTCATACAACCAACAACACACGAGTGACAAGGAGTGAAATTGAACCAGTACTTCGTCATCTTAATCTTACAAGCTCATTCATGGAAGCCGTATGCATGGCTGCATTGAGGACTGCTACTTTCAGAAGATGCAGGAAATGATGATATACAGAACATTCTGTGAGTTTACTGTAAAGCAAGACATGTTGGTGGCATAAAATTTTTGAGAATTTCAGCCAACAGCCTCTTTTTGTGGCAAGGCGTTTTTGGGAATTGCCACAGACATTCAGTGCATTTGGATATACAGTAGTGTAGACAGGAACTTTTGCACGCATTTTAATTTTGTGAATCTTGGCTGGCATGAAATTTGCAGAATGGAGGCACATGTAAACATTTCTGGTTTTACAGTTTATAGCCAAAGTAACTTCAGCAATGATGTAATAACAGGTGTTCAAGCTGTCCCTGTAACCTCACTAGCAAAGAGCCTGCCAGATGTCACAAAAGTATATATATATAACATTATCTATTGACATTTCACATAGAATAAAATTATTTGTGATGCTCCTGTTTGTACTCATTCTTCTCTATTCTTTGGTCGTTGCTGTGAAGTTATATAAAGTGATCTTCCTCATTAACTATTTTTCTGAAACATTCTAGAAATTGACTATCAATAGCATTATTGCTTAGAAATTCCTATTATTTCAGAAATCCAGTTTGAATGGATTTGTTAGCATTTTTTTGGTCACAGAGCTGTAATCAGTGCTGATGTAGTACTGTGTACTTGTAGCCCAGTCTATTGCATACCTGAATTGGCACATTTAGATGGTAAGTGTCATTACTGCCCTTCTGCCGTTGTGGAAGATTAAGCTCATCTCCAAATAAACACCAAAGATGGAAAATGCCCCTAGTTGTTAAATATGTTTAAAAGACATTTTCTGCAGCAAAAGATCATGCTTGTTGCTCCTCAATGAACTGCAATCACTGTGAAGCAGTTGAGATCTGTTTTGATTTGATTTGTGACCAGCACACCAAGAACATTCTATCTTTGAAACAGAAAACACATTTTTGATTTGGTGTGTCCTTGTTCTTAGAGCAGGTGTGGGTCCATGTTGTACATGAAAGGAGGAAGCAGTGTATCATTTATTCAGAAACCAAGAGAATTACGGCAGGTTTTGGACGGCCATTGACTCTGTGGCAGGATACAAACTCCTCATCCAGTGTAGAAGGCTGAAATCCAAGCTGTGTGAGACATGCAGGAAAGCTTGGCAGATGTGATGTTTATTGACAGGCTGACAGTGAGCATCAGTACCCAGTCACACGGCTGGCAATCACTACACAACACAGTTTAGTGGTAGACTGCCTCTCAAAGGCAATCCACTTTTTCTGTTCTTCCAGGCACATACTACCTATAGCCTGGAATCTCTGCTATACAATATCACAAAATTTGTTATGTAGACATCCAATTTATCACTGACAAACAGTTTTGTTCTCACTGTCAAATCTGTTGACGACCAAGAGATAAGTGTGCTAGTATAATTGGAATGATGACCTTGTTGCATTGTGGTATATTCAAAAGTAAAAAATAGAATTTTCTGTGCGTAGATCTTTTGTGAAAGATATAAATAACAGATCTTTTTCCACATTTCAAAGTTTTGTTTCAGTCTTTAGGGTCATACTACTCCCACCGTGGTATGCACAGATTAAATGAGTACTTTTCATGTTAGACATCAAAACATTTGATGTATGGCAACTTCCACTTGAGAGCAGGTCATTCATTATGACATGGAATGGCATTCAAACTCTGTCATCAAAACACATGTAACTTTGTGATGTTGAGTTCAATAAGTGATTAGTGGGATATTGAATCCAATGTAGCTTTCAACAGAAGCTGATAGCTGTGGGTATGACTGTGTGCTAGGTTCTTATGCCCCATCTGACCAGAGGTTGTCCCCAGAGCTCCAGGGGAGTGAGATGCTGGCACCACTACTTTCTTAGCTTTGGCATCAGCTCATAACTTTCTGCTACTCTGTCTGTAGCTTTACAGCATTGTGGTGTAATGTTCTATTGTTCCACATATTAGTATAAACATGATCTTCTTTTATTTTTCCCACCATACAACTGAAATCATAGTGTGTGATGTTGCAATATCTCTTGTAAATATTATTTGTTATCATCTTATACCTAACCTATTTTTTTTTTCAATGCTCTGCTTTCTGCTACTGTAAAAGTGGTTTCTTTTGCGGTGGTTTTATTTTCGCGCTTTTTGCGCTTTGAGGTTGAACCGCGAATTTAACACCACGCGAAAATGTTTTGAAAAGTCGCGCGAAATTAACCACGCAAGAAAATGTTTTGAACTCGCCGCTTGTTACAATGCTATTGCGCACATGCACACATGAAGATTCCGCGCATTGAGCGTATTGATATTATGGATATTACAACTTTACAGGCATGTTATAAAGTACTCGAGATATGGGATTTCAGGTAAGCCTGCATTTAATTTTAATTTCTATTTGATAAATAAAAGAATAATTGGATTATAGTTTGGGTTTTCATGTGCAAAATAAAACATTTTTTGCCGACTGTGAATTCACAGATTTTGCCGACCGCGAATTTAAACACACGCGAAAAAGTCGGCACCGATGGAAACCGCGAAAGTATCTGTACGCGAAAGAAACCACTTTTACAGTATCATAAGTTCTTGACAGGATTTGTGCGTCTATCTGATAATGTAAAGAAAAAGATAAAGGAGAGTATTCTTCATTCACATAATGCAGAATTAATTGCAAATTGAAAACTGAAGTCTATTTCTTGTGTTCTGTCTATGTTTGTTGATGTCAATGCTATAAGAGAGATGAGTGCCTTGTTATTGGCTTAAAAAAATGTGACCTTTATGCCTCACTGTGCCAACGATTGTGGTTTCCTGCCGATCCAGGCCATGCTCCCAAATCGCTGCCACTCGGAAATGAGGGCTGAGTGGACGAAGGGGTCCAATGGCCATTAACTAATGAAGACTCCACTGAACTTGAAAAATTATCAATGCACAACATGTACAATACCTGCCACAATTAAGCAAGCATGAAAGAGAGAAAGGGCTGAGAGAAAAGAGGAATACTCACTAGGAGCAGACGTCTTTTTCTGTAGACCGGTAGCTAGTGATTAAATGAATTGACTGTAATCAGAGTAAAGTGGCCCCTAACGACCACTATGAATGAAGTCTGATTAATTGAAGGAACTTGTCTTGAATGATACCAAAATGATGTTAATATCATGCTTCATGATTTCTTTAAGTTATGTCTTCATATTGCAAAGATAACTTCAGGCCATTACCTTTTGAGTGCATGGATAGTGCACACAGTGAGCTTGTAAGTGATATGCATTTAGTGAACTGATATCTATGTACTTTACTGTGTTAGTCACATGGACAGTGTAAGCTGTGAATGAATTTAGTCTTCTTGGGATTAACACTTTTATCTCTGAAGTTTGCAGTATTTCTGTTTATAATGATAGAGCACAATAACTTAAGGAATACTGCACATGTTTCACAGTAGCTTTTTGATTAGGGCAATGGCTTGGTTTCTAGCACATATACTGGATATATCCGAGTTGATTCAAAAGTGACCCGAGGTATTGACAGATCAACCAAGCATTGCATGTTTAGCACATTAAGGGTTTTCCCCTCCAACTCAGACATGATATTGAAATTAGGAAAAAGAGAATTTTTGAGAGATTTGATATTGCATGCTCCATCTGCAAAATTTCTACATTTTAATTCCAAAATGTGTTTGCCTTTCAAGAGAATAAAATTTACACTATCCATTTATGTATTTGCTGGTCTGCAGGGGTTGGTAGCCCTGTAGTGAACAAATATTAGTAAAAATAAGTTTAGGTCTTATTAAATAGTGAATAGGATTTGCTGGAAAGTAATCTAAAACACCTCTACACTAGAAGGGGACTTGAACCTCTCACAGAAACAATGGCTTCGACAATATTTGACATACTTTCCATGCTGATTTCTGTTTTTATTGCATCATAAAATTTGAACGCACATGCTGTTGAGTCCTGAGTAAGTGCAAATACCCTTCAGTCGTCTGAATGAAAGTCTTCCGAATGAATAATTAACTTACTTCTGGAAACCACTTTTGCTGCTAATTCCATGTTTTCTTTTCCTATGACCAATACAACTTATTCTAACTAGTAATGCACAAACTGCCATTTCTTTGACAGTTATGTCTTCGGTAAAACCAGAAGTACCCATGTCATGAAATTTTTGCAAAATGGAGCTGGAGGCCTTTTTTGTGCCATGAAATTTTCTGGAATTGCTACCAACATGCATAGTGTAGACAAGAATTTCTGCACGCATTTTAGTTTTGTTAACCTTGAAAATTAAAATTAAGATGCACACGAAAATTTCTGGTTTTACAGTATCACACCCACTGCTGCTCATACTGCTTCTACTTAAACTACACAGCTCAAAAAGATATTGAAATGCTACTATTTCACTTTGATTTTGACCTCCTATACTTGAATATGATTATTCCAGGGTGCTAAAATCCCTTGTGATGTTGTGCCCAGGTCAGTTAACTCTCACAAGTGGACACGAAAAATAAATAATGCATGACTGGTAATCAAATGCCAAAGTGAACATGTGGAAATGTGTTGAATGTCTTGAATTAAAGTGTTTTGAGAAAGTTTGATGTATAATTTCCATACATGCAGGCCTTTAATCTTGGAATGTGTACTATGTCAATTCACAATACAATGTAATAATTTTGTCATTAGACCATGTCTTTATAGTTAGAACCCTGCACACCCATAAAAATATATTTAAGAATCTGAAAAGAAAAATATGTTAATTTGGTAGTAAAAGAAGGAATTATCTTCAAAGCAATAGATAAATAATTTTTGCTTTGGTGAAGAGCACACCATTAACTTTTATCAAAAACATGCTTTTGGTCTCTCAAAATGCAAAGAAAATAATATGTTACCAAGAGAAAACTTCAAGGTTCCCTTTTTGTTTGTCATTTTCAAGGCAGAGGATCGACCCATCATAGACTAGAAACATGCTTCTGTGATGCCAACCTCAATCTGCAAATTGTATTTTTTTTCTCTGTGAAACTTGGACATTGTA
Source organism: Diadema antillarum (assembly GCF_040938485.1). Taxonomy (NCBI): domain Eukaryota; kingdom Metazoa; phylum Echinodermata; class Echinoidea; order Diadematoida; family Diadematidae; genus Diadema; species Diadema antillarum. The sequence goes on from NW_027270917.1 coordinate 508,606, forward strand.
TAAAATGCAAAAAAGAAAAAAGAAAAAAAGAAAAAAAAGCTGAATATGTGAAGCTAGACTTTTCAGAGCACATTGTCTGTGTGCAGCTCTGGTTACAAGGTCAGCTCTCTGTGTTTTATTTTCTCAAGCATTGATGAATGATCAGAGATACTTAATGGAATGGAGACTTCTTCTTTTCATCTTTCACTCACACCATAAGAGGAAAATATGAGAAATGCTCTTAAGAACTTCAAGAATATGGTGAAAGTAAATCATTGTTATGCTACAAGGGTAGCGCTCCCTCTTGCTGGCCATATCTTTTAACTCTCTCCTCCTCTATTTCCTTCCGCCTCTCTCTCTCTCTCGCTCTTTCTCTCTCTCGCTCTTTCCCTGTTCTCTCTCTCTACCTCTCATTCTCTGTTCCCGCTCACTGTGTTTTATGTGGTGCTCTTTTTCTCTTTCTATTTCCCAAGCTGTTTGTATCAAGCTCACTAAATGAAACCCTGTTACCAAACAGGAGGCCATCACATCCAAAGTGATGCGTTCACATCACAGCCAACCTTCAAGATATGATAGGCAACACCAGAGCACAAGTTGCTGTGAAGAATTGTTACAAACAAGCATGTGACTCCTCTCAGAGAGTGGTAGGACACATTTTAGCAGAGAAATCCACACAGGCACAGGCACATTTTGTGTAAACACATGATCCTTCAATCTCTTACTCATCATCTTTTTTTTATATATATACTTAGCTCTACATTTCCCATTGTTCAATTCAATTCAGTCTTTATTTCCAATTCAATATGAAATTATAGATGTGAAATACAAGTTAATATGAGCAAATTGTACAAAAGTGCAGATATAAAACAATGAAAACATTGACAAAACAAGGCAAGATTATGAAAAAGGAAAAAAGATGACATGGGGAAAATAGATAGCATAGGTACATAAAAAAACACAAGCTCATTATCAGTGTATATGTGGTTAATCAGAAAATGGTATGTGCGTAAAAAGCCAGAATAGGCTTGTTATGTTGAACATGCCCCGTGATATAATCATTATAAAAATGATTAAAAAAATAATGTGTACCAAATTGATTATGACCAAAAAATATACTTTAGACAACATCATACAAAGAGAAAGAAAACTGATATATCCATGTAAAAAATATCAATACTTACTTAATTATTAGATGTCATTACCTATATGAATTCAAAATTCTTTTTCCCAAATAGAAATAACAGCATGTCCAAATTAGTCATCCATTTCCAGCCAATACAAGATATGGAGATACAGCCTGTACTGATTTTACTGTGTCGACTTACATCTCTCTAATAGGGAGACCCACACTATGTAATTCCTTGACTCAATTTATTTTTAGTATCTTTAGAAAAAGAATTGTTTTGATCCACTTTGCTTGTGTTATGACTGATATGTTTGTTTCTCCATGCCCTCTTCTTGTTATGAGATATGCTGTATATCTTTAGTCATTATCTTTTGTTGCTTTAATCTAATGTGCTGATGCGTTTAATACGTGAAATAACCCTCATATCTTTATTTTCTTCCATCATTTGTTGTAATTCTGTAGTTGTAATGACTGCAATGACCACTTCATCCCCATCTTATATCATATATATATTTTTTTTTTTTTTTTGGGGGGGGGGGAGGGGGATTGGGTGATTCATGCAACTTACCTTTGTGTGTGCTGAGAAAGTGGTAACTTACGGTTAGAAAAACATTGGTTGCTTTAGTATATTTAGTTGTTATTATGTCAGATTGATTTTTGTGTAGTTCATTTTACTGCGGTTTACAAGATGTTCACCAGTCATTCTGCTATGTTTTGTAACAGTGTCTATTCTTGAGTTGCTTGAACTTATAAATTTGAAGTGTGTGCAAACATGTTTTGCATGGTTTTCAGCCATGTAATTAGCACAAAAGGAGCAAACTTTCTCTTCTTGGCATTGAGTGTGAAAAGTGTTTGCATGGTATTCTGTGTCATATGCAGTATACTGTATAAATTATGAAGTCTAGGTGTTTATCATGTAATTGAATAGTTATGTCATTTGTGTGTGTGTGTGTGTGTGTGTGTGTGTGTGTGTGTGTGTGTGTGTGTGTGTGTGTGAATGTTCTTACTCTATGCCTCCATTCCTGCTAATTACTTTCTACCAAATATCATGGGGTAATGTCAGTCTATATTTTGGTGTGTGGAGTTATTTTTTCCCCTACACTGACAATACTGCGTACCATCATCTGTCAAAACAAACTTTTCCTTCCTCTTTACTTCTGGTTTTTGCAAGAGAAAAATAAAAATGTTTAGATAAGAACTAATATGAACATGAAAGAGAAGAGGTGTATTTATAGACATGTATTTCTCACTGAATGTACACTTTGTAGTGAGGATAGAGGGCATGTTGTTTGAAGAGTTATGCTTATCTGAAAATGTGAACAGAAACCCTCAAGTATGATCTCTTATCTCCCCAATTTTTTTGCGCCATTAATGCCATGTGAGACAACACATCATCTAAAACTGAAAACCTTCCTGCAACCACCCCCCTTTAAGAAATAAGAAAAAAATGATGTATGGCAGCTGACATATTATCAGACTGTTCAAAAAATAAGTAGGACAAGCCATCAAGATAGAGTACTTTGTTCCACATTTAGTGAGGTTCTACAGTAGCTGTGTGCAAGAGAGCTGTACAGCTGGCATTGCATGAGCCATTAGTCAGAATATTTATCCCCGATATGATAAGATCAACTCCTCTCCCCTCTTTGTGGGTCACACATAAAAGGCCTAATTCTAATATTTCAGTGCCAGTTGCACTTGTGTATCCCACGGACGGATCAAGGGTCTTTCTCATCACCAACTGCATTCTGTGTACGTATCAAGTTATTCTACGTGTCTAGCTCATGCCACGTTCTGTGGAAATGATTAATGGAGCAAAAAATGGAACTCGTGCAATCTGTCAGAAGGAATAATTCATCAGAACCTAAATGATTCACTGTACTGGATACCTATCCATTCTAAACCCTTCTTTTCAGATATCTCTTTCTGTGTAGTATGGAAAAATATTACCTTTTTCATCATCATAAATTTGCATTTACTACTTTGATGCAAGTGAAATAAACACACATGAGGTGATGATGAGATGTACGAGTTGGAATCACTTTTGACAGTTCTCTCTTCTTCTTTTTTTTTTTGTAGGGGGAGGAGTTCTGCTTAACTTCATCTTCTCCAATTTCCAACAATAAAAACGCATTAATTGCTGAATATTCAAATTTGGTGTTTGATTTTCAGTTTTTCTTTATGATATGACAGTTTGAACCACATCAGTCATCTTGTCACACAAAAATTGATGTCAGTGCATATATTGAAAGCTTTCATTCCATTACTCATTAAAAATTGAGAAACAGAATAAAAAGGAGGTGTTCATTCTTCGAACATAATGTATGAAGTATGACAATTACAATTTGCTATAGTTTGCAAAACATTTTGATGTCCAGGAAGTAACATGAGAATTCATGCAACATATGAAGGATACAAGAGGCATTGTGTGTGTGTGTGTGTGTGTGTGTGTGTGTGTGTGTGTGTGTGTGTGTGTGTTTTCTTAAAGTGATTGCTACCAGATCTCAAGCTTCTCTGAAAAAAAAAAATCATACTATTACTTGGACCTTGAAATGGCATCATCTTACTTTTTTTAACATTTCTCGTCACCTATGTCAAGACATCACTTTTGAATCAAAATCATTTTCTGATTGATACTAGTCTCTAGTTATGAAGCATCTTGTCTGGTTAGTCAATATATGTTTTGTTGTGTAACAAACAGCTCCATGATTGATCATTTGACCACAAATTTAAGAAGGCAAACGTAAAGGAGGATCTGTTGATAATTTCACAAAAAGAATAGTTGCCAAACAGATCTGAGCTGCCTCGTGACCTCAAATCAGCAGCAGAGAATTGCATTTCAAATTCAGTGATACGTGAATTCCAAAATGAAAGAATAAACCCTGTCTTTATAAATTATGATTGTAAATGAAGATTACCTTTGATTGTTAAACTGGCTAGAAAATTCCTATATACAACTTTAAGTAATAGTAGCAAAATCATTCCAATTGTAAAGTGTACAAGAGAATTCACATGCCAGAGAAGAGTATGTGGGTCAAATTGGAAGGAAAAAATGGGAGAAAAAAAACAGTGAGCCAAAGACATCGCCTGCCCATCAATTCTGGCTTGTCAACATAATAGCCTGGAATGATTTCAATCAGGAGTGAGGAACCCCAAATGTCCACTATGAAAAGTGACATTACCTTTTACGTGACATTTTCCCTGAAACACTTGATACAATGTCTCTCCCAAAATGTCAGAGACCCAAAACAAACAGAACGAAGATGATGGGGGAAAAAAAAAGGAGAACAAGTCTCAACCTAGATCTGTTATTGTGCTGGAAAGTACATGACCATGTACTTTTCCTGGAGTTCAAGCGTAATGCCAAGAAATTCGACGTTGTGAGCTTAGTGCATAGATTACATTGTGCAATGAAAGTGGGAGAAAAAATCATAGTGACATGGGGCATGCATCTTGTTTGTTTTTTGTTGGCCCAAATTGTGCAGAAATAGTATCTGATGGCAATGAGGAGCATCAGGTTTGATGGAGCTGTTAAAATTATGTGTTCAGTCTTAATGTCATATTGAGAGACGAAGGGGCTTGTACTCTCACTCTCCTTTCTCCCTGTTGATCTTGTGTGTGAGAGCACACTGTTTGCTAACCAGGCTGTATCAGAGGCCTTCATTACACGACACACTTTTCCTCTTTGTCCACTCAAATTTGTTTTCCCTCATGATATGTACTGGGCAGCAAGGTTCCTCAATTCTCTTCGTCTCTTTGACTTCTGCCTACCACCATTTTCATTAATGTCAATGTAACATATGCCTGACCAAGTCAATATTACAGAATTGAAGATGAAATCCATATTTCTTTCCTATTCTGCCTGAGATTTCACTGGCCAGAATTTTATCATCATCAAGACTGCCTAGATGGCTAATATTGATTTCAGCGACTGCTTGTTCTTAGTTTATTAGAACTGTTTGGAGGCCGTAATCTTTGGATGAATTCTTTTTTTTTTCCCTTCTTCTTTTTTGCATCACAGTGATAATAAAACATTTATAATAAGAACAAATTAAGAAAGGCAACCCTACATACAATATCTTGGAATTTTTTACTTAGTATAATTACCAAGAATGCCTGTGTGTTACTTAATGTATTACTTGCATGAAAAAAAAAATGTTTTGCTACAACAAATTAGCCATACTATTTTAGTACATCACAAGACAAACGTAATAGAAAGAAATAACTGTGTGCAGATGAAACAATATCTCTAGCTAAACCACCAAATGCAATTTATTTCTCTTTTCTTCCTGTTTCCTTTGTTTGTCAGAATGTCATCTAAGGGAGCGGTAGATACAACCATCTGCAGTTGATGTGAACACACTGTAAGTATTTCTCTCCTTTATTTGTTTTTATGCAGAAGGTCATATCTCAACCTGTTAAAAAAAATCATGTCTGTGTATCCTACTGCCTATCACCATGGTGTCAATATGATGTCATGTTGCACAAACAGACTTTAGAGTTCAGGGCAATGTTACTAAGAAATTTGCATTTATACGCAATTCGAAAAATCAAATGCAAAATGTCCACCATGGTAATCACACACAGTTTTGTGTACCTATAAAAAAAAAAAGTGCAAGTACATTGCTGAAATGAATTTCATTTAAGTGTGTATGGAAATATCAAATGCACTGCGATGAATCAAATGCAAAGTTGTGTTTGTTTCCCTATAGGCAATAGGCAATAAAACTCCTGTTAAATGATCCTGTAGTCCCACTAGTTGATTTCTATGTTTTATCACCATTTTTTTTTTCAGGCACTGAAGTTCGCATTGATGCAAGTTTATTTCTTGAAATGCCATATTCTGTGGATATAGAGATAGCAAGGCCATTTCACTTTTCAGTACTTGCCGTTTTTGTTGTGTTGATGTACGGACCATACGTTTGTTGTTTGTAGGGATTCATTTTGGTTAGCACTAAGCGAAGGCTCCCCCATAATGATTTAATTCTGAATAGTGAATGAGAGTCAAACACAAGGCTCTTTCAGCAGCAGAACACAGGATCAAATGCAACTTGAGAGTGATACTTCAGTTTGATGTAAAGTTGTGTTTAATTGTTGGGTTTCTGGCAACGGGGTGCCCACACTTAGGTTTATGCCGTCACTGCAATCCGGTACAATTTTGTGCTCTGATTTTTTTTTTTTTTTTTTCAATGATGTAGTCAGACTTTGTGTGTTTTATGAGTGCACTTAGTGTTCTAATGCACTGAGGATAATTAGACTGCAAAATAAAAATCCCATTGCCATAATGATGTAGTCTGGATTAAAAAAAAAAACCCAAACAAACCAAACAAACTAAAGTAAGCTAAATATGTCTCAATACATTGCAAGATCAGCGTGTGTGTGTGTGTGTGTGTGTGTGTGTGTGTGTGTGCGTGTGTATGTGTGTATGTGTGTGCGTGTGTGTGTGTGTATGTGTGTGTGTGTGTGGATGTACTGAAGGTCTTGACTGAGAGCTTATAGTTATTCTAACAGAATAAATTCCTTCCCTATAATTCCACAATTGATTGTGTAGCACTTAATACAGGAGGTATTGCTGTGCTTTTGAGTGTGTAGTCTATTTCATGAAAACCATGAAGCAGCTGTAAACATTCTGTAGAAACACTACATTGTGATCAATGTCACACTTTGCTTTAGGTGATGGACTGAAAGAAATCAATGAATAATTCATATAGCCAGATTGTAAGTACTAGGTGCATTCACATTGGAATTAATGTAGTACTGAAGATCATGCTGATCGATGGCACTGTTCTCATTAACAAAATACCACAGTAAAAGATACTGCGGTAATTCACTTGGTACCTTTTTCCATTCAGGAAAGACTGCCATTATGGTATTTCAGATAACCATATGGTTTGTGCATATCTTCGTTGGGAAAAGACGCAAGGTATGTTGGGTCATGTTAGAAATATGCTGCTGTACAATAAGTGGTATTTCATTTTCTCCAATGCATATTTCGTGCACAGTTTTAATAAGGACCTTATATACCACATGTGGTATTTTGCATTTTATTTCGCGGCGTATCTGCATTCACATTGCAAAATACCGTGGCATTTTACTGTCAGTGTTAATGCACCTACTGCATTCACATTGCAAAATACCATGGCATTTTACTGTCAGTGTGAATGCATCTATTGAATCATTCCTGTCAGAGAGCTCCATGAGCTCATCTCCTATGTCAGAGGGACACATGTCCAAACACTTTTGATTGTCACTAATTAATGTCATACACTGAAATTAATACATCCAACTTCGTGGAAAGTTACAATTTTACAACTAAGTTGAAATGATGCGCAATATTACAATATTAAAGGACAAGTTCACCTTCATAAACATAAGGATTGAGAGAATGTAGCAATATTAGTAGAACACATCATTGAAAGTTTGAGGAAAATCAGACAATCCGTTCAAAAGTTATGAATTTTTGAAGTTTTTGTGCAGTACCCGCTGGATGAGAAGACTACTGCAGTGTATGAATAACTTAGATGTCACATGCGTACAACAATATAAGGAAAATATAAAGAGAATTTCACAAAATTCCATCTTTTGAAAAAAGTACACATTCCCCTGACTCGTTACCGATAAATGTTATGGGTAATATTATTCCCCCTGCCTTTAGAAAGAGGCAAGTCAATTGCTCTTTTATTATGCAAAAAAAGTGAAAATATGTTGAATTTTCTTTTATATTTTCTTTATACTGTTGTACGCATATGACTCACAAGCTGTAGTAGTCTCCTCATCCAGCGGTTCCAACACAAAAATTTAAAAAATTCATAACTTTTGCATCGATTGTCCAATTTTCCTCAAACTTTCACTGATGTGTTCTACTAATATTGTTGCATTTTCTCAATCCTTACGTTTATGAAGGTGAACTTGTCCTTTAACCTGTTCCATGCCGTCAGGTTCCTGTGGGGAATGGGTTAAGAGGTAACATGAATTGATAATGCCCATGATCACATTCATGAAAGAAATATCAAACCCCACTAAATGTCAGTATTCTCTTCTTTTTTTTTCAATTCAAGAGTTGATGTGATTTCCCTGATTATGAGTCAACTGTCTCACTTTGATGTCAATAGATGCAGTCTTGGGTGAAAGGAAATGTCACAAACATAAAATCATGATATGGAATTATGTTTTATTGTTTGAGAAATTGTCTTTTTTTTAAGATGTGCTCAGATGAGTGGGCAATAGCTGATAACTCCTTTGCACAATTAGAAATATAATTTGGTTTCATGAGATAGCTTTTAAAGTTTCATTCATTGTCTAAAACAAGTGCAGAAGGAGTGTACCTTCCGTGTGCATATGGTAGGTTTCATTCATTACTTATGCCAGTGAGAATATGTGATGTGCCATACCTCCTTACACGTTTGAATAATCCATGGACCAAATTTGAACTACCTCTGTGAATTCCTACCTTTTTATTTGGTGAAATTACTCGTTCTTCTTTCTCTCCATATTCTGCCTTTAGTTTGCATCAAACTTTTCAGTGCCCATTATTTACCTTCAAAAACTCCACATATCAGCCTGTCTTGTGTAATATAAAGCACTCAAATCAAAGTTGGCGTATTGATTTCAAGTTTTTCGAAGTTTGCAGTCCAGGCCGTGGCATTGGATTTTAATTCTTTTGCCACACATGGGGAGGGAGGGCTTGAGATAACTTTGTCATTTCTATTATGCAGCTGAGTGAAGGCACACTAGGATGTCAGGAGTATACATGGATCCCCTCGGATGTATTGATTGAATCCACAAGTCTGTATATATACAGCAAATATTGTTTAGTAACAAGTGATGGTCTGAACTTGAACTTGTACTTTTCTTAGCTGTGTGGCAAGCTCACCAGGGAGCTTAACAAGTACCAGTCCACCTCTGTAGTTACCATGGTAACAGACCAGAAGGCTACTGCTTAGATTACATCCTTCAAATTAATTTTTCTTTCTGACTATCTTCAAAAAGAAATGAAATTTTCTGCTGCCTTTGTCAGTCAATCTTGACTCTTTTCTTGTCAATATACCTACTTGCAAGTAATCTAGTTATGTTTTGAAGGGTGAGCCATCTATGAGGATCCCCTTCAATTCTGTGTTTGTTTTTCCCTATGTTAGCATCAATGCATAATTGTGTGGCAGTACATGTTTGAATCTTCCAATCTATGATGAACATTAGAGAGCTGAAAGTCAGAATGATATTTATATATATCATCGTTTCAGATATTATTGAATTATATTGCACACCCTACATACGTATAGGATAGATTTACAGTTGCAGTAGGACATGAGGTGAAATCCAGCAAATATTCGATGATGAAAACAAGAAATCGAATTTTGAATATTAGTGTTTATGTTGGATTTAAGGATTTTTTTTGTGTATAAATATGATCTTTATCATACAAGGTTTAATTTAGTTTTTCATGGCAGTTCACTAAAAATAGCAACTCCCACAGTGGCTTAGCCATTGTAAGCATTAAAACTCCCCCTTTTTAGCTGACCTGAGCCGAAGGCTCAAGTGAGCTATTGCGATCGCTCTTCGTCCACCGTCCGTCATGCGTCGTCTGTCGTGCGTAAACTTTTTACATTTTCATCTTCTTCTTGAGAACCCCAGGACCAATTTTCACCAAACTTGGCAGGTAGCATCCCTAGGGGGATAGGATTTCAATTTGTTCAAATTGGCACCATGGCCCACCTGGGGGACCCCAGAGGGGCCCAAACCCCCTAAAAATAAGGAATCTTTAAAAATCTTCTTCTCTAGAACCAGAAGTGATAGGGCTTAGTTAATACTATGAGTTAGTACATTGATGACTGTAGTTTCAAGTTTCTTCATGGGGGAAACAGGGGTGCCCCCCCCCCCCCCTTGGGACCCAGGGGAGGGGAGTGGGGAGGGGTCCTGATGGGGCCTAAATTGTACATTTTCATCTTCACTTTGAGATCCCCATGTCTGATTTTTACCAAACTTGGTAGCTAGCATCCCTAGGGGGATAGGATCTCAATTTGTTCAAATGGGCACCATGGCCCACCTGGGGGGCCCCCAGGGGGGCCCAAACCTCCTAAAACTAAGGAATCTTTAAAAATCTTCTCTAGAACTGGTCAGAAGTGATAGGGCTAAGATAATAGGCCTGCTGTGAGTTAGTACATTGATGACTGTAGTTTCAAGTCTGTTCACAGGATTGGTGGAATCAGGGGTGCTCTCCCCCCCCCCCCCCCCCCCCCCCATCTTGGGACCCAGGAGAGGGGATGGGGATGGGTCCTAATGGGGCCTGAATTGTACATGTTCATCTTCTTTTTGAAAACCTCATGATGAATTTTGACCAAACTTAGCAGGTAGCATCCCTAGGGGGGATAGAATCTCAGTTCCTTCAAATGGGCACCATGTCCCTCTTCTACTCTAGAACCAGAAATGATAAAGCAAAGAAATCATGAGTTTGTACATGGATGACTTTAGTTCCAAGTTTGTTCATTGCAGATCCAGGGCTGCCTGCCCCCCCCCCCCCCCCCCCCTCCACCCTGGAGTTGAGGGGGATCCATATATGCAGACCTAAGTTTCCTATGTTCTCAGGTAAGAGTGTGCAAGAATGGGTGGAAGCTGAAATTGCGATACTCAGGTGAGCACGTGACCCCCGGGTCTCTTGTTTAATTAATTCATCTAAAATAGCTTCCTTTCTAAAAAGAAAATGTACAAGAAAGCAGGAATTTGGGGCTAATTGAAGACCCCTATTAAAAATGTTGCCTATTGATGTGCTCCAGTCTCACACATTGACTTAATGCTATTTTTCTTCTTTTTTTTTGTAAACAAAAGACAGATTATCCAAATCGATAAGAAAGATCAGAAGTTTATGAGGACAGGGAATTTGTCAAACCTGGTCTTAGATGTAGAAACCACTTCCAAAGATGCTGCAATCATAATTATTCCTTTAGGATTATATGTAAGAAAGAGCCGTGCAACGTGTTAGAGCGATGTTTTGGAATTTAAATCATGCCAAAACAGTCGCTATGAACAGAAAATTGTTGGCTTGAATTGTCAAAGCAGCTCTATGGCTTAATTGTGACCCTTTTCTATGTATAAAGATTAGAGATATTACATACATACAACCATACATAAGATGAAAGGAACCATTCTTTGTATTTCATCAAAAATATTACAGATAGTAAAATATTAAAAATAACTGCCAATTATGATAATAATTGTTTTAAAAATAATGACGATTGTAATTGCTTGATGAGAATCTATGCATTGAATACTCCACCAAGTAAGATGCCCAGGGCCCAATCACAAAATACCCACACACAGCTAAAGAAATTGAAATAGAGACCAGGACATAATCTATGCAAAAGCAACATCAAAAGTACACTTTTTTTTGCTTTCGTGCAAATCCGAAAAGATTATGACAGAAATCAAAACAGATGAATTCATGCTTTCGTTGGATATCCTTCTGTGTCAGCAATGACCCACCAGTGACTCCATATCACCAGACATTTCCAATTAAAAAGATAACAAGTTCCCAAAGTTTGTCTTCAGCATGACTTCAAACCTTCTATCAATTGCATTTCAAACTCCTTAATAGGGAAGTTCTCAACACCTGACAGTGTAATACATGGTGTGATTGTCAAAAGGCCGGAGTCTTGAACACCGTTACAGAAATAAATCAATACTAAATGTTTTCCAATAGATAATTAAAACAACTGGATATGTTTTTTTCTGAGATAAGATGTAGTTATTGACCTATTCCAACCTCTTTAGGATGGAAGTTTGTGAGTTGGCAGTAATTTTGTGAAGCTATACATATCAATTATGCAGGTAGCAATCTGGGTAAGTGATATTTCTATGCGGCTTATTGTTGTTTTGCAGGGAAAGGGAAATATATTGGTCCATCTCAAACACTTATGAGTCAATTCCATGCCTGTGTTTCATTACTGTATGGCAATAAAATGGTGCAATCACTGTTGTTTTATTCACAAAGTGGCACTTAATTCAGCAGAGCTATCCCAATGTGCTGGGGTTGATGCTTTATCAGATGCTGGAACAAACATTGACTTTCATATCAACCTGACCTCATGACCCACATTCTGGTCCAAGATGAGATTTCAGCCACTGCAACCGAGAAATGGTGGTAGTTGAGGTTTCGGGTGCGGTTAACGCAAACTCTCCTAGTGAGTGGTTTGACAGTTGGATTAAAGGCTTCCAATTTGTGTGTGAACACGGAACAAGTGTCTCACATGAAAGCTTGTTGTGGGTATTAGAATATGGCAGTTTTGGATAACATAGGGGAAGAAAACAGCAGAAGTCCTTGTACCATAAAGAGTTACATCACCTCACTTATGAAGATAGTTTAGGGGGGGGGGGGGGAAGCAGTTCTGAAGTTTTTTTCCCAGAAGTGCTGTCCAAAATAATTTTATTATAATTATATGAGCAAATTAAATCCTTCTAAATTTTTTGCCATTTATTTCCAACATTTTACATTTCATGGAGATTTTTCTTTTGTTTGTGTGTGTGAAATGAATAAAATAAAATCCTTTGCTGAAAAATAAAAGATGGAAATACACTGAAGATAAACAAATCCTGAAGCTATAGTGTCCATTCTCTTTAATCTGCAGGGAAGGAAAAAGAGTATTATGGAAGAGAATAGGAACAAAGGGTTGGAGACAGGAGGTATGATGAAAGGAAGGTAATGGATCCAGACTGCAGAGGATAGATAAAAGAAAGAATCAGAAATGTCAGCAGGCAGAATTCTTCAGCCATGTTTTCTGTACCCACACACATATGGTTGGCATTTTCAAATTGCTTGTATCGAAAGGTGGTGAGTGATGGACTCATAAAGACTCCTTGCCTCTCCCTGTTTATTGTCAAGCAGAACTTGATACCCATAATATGGTTACGTCTTTCAAAATACTGCCTGAAATCGGAGATATTTTATCAGGACACCCACCTTAGCACACACACACACACACACACACACACACACACACACACACACACATTTTAACACAGACATACACAGATGCATAAAAGCATGTAGACTGACAACGTTAGGCCATATTTTTTGTTATCATGAGCTGTTGTTGAGTGTGAAAATGAAAACACGTTAAAGGGTATTGCTTGGAGCTGTAACAAGGTGCTAGTACCGGTAATCCACTTGATTTTTTTCTCCTTTTCATGGGTCTATTTATGTTCTTCATTTTCTTCCGTTCTGTCTTTGCATTACACAAGGCATGGCACACCGATTCTTTTTTTTTCAAGATATTGAGACATTGAGTGATAAGGTGACGCTAACCCGTTGAGAATGAGCTGAATTTGTTATAACACACATTTCCCATAGGCACCTGCCAAAGTATACTTGGGACTAGAGCAAGAGAAAGAGGAAGAAGGAGGAACAGATCTTAGAAATGCAATTACCAATGTGTGTATCCATGTTCCATCATAGGCAAGATGTGCTCAACAGAGCATGGGATAAAAAGCTGCACAAATTAACAACTATTACCAGTCTTACTGATTTGCCATCACATTCATGGTTAACATATGAATTGAATTTTGCTGCTGGTAGGTTTTTAGTCCATGATGATAGGAAATGCATTTACATACATATTCAAAAGAATTCCTGTGAACAATAGAAGAGTTAAGACTTCTACTAACCACAGTTTTGGAAAATTGGTAGAAAGTGTCAGCTTTTTATTATTTGAAAAATGTTCATTCTGTAGACATTAAAGTGAATCTATATTTTTATTTTTATTTTGTAATAAATGTACCGTATTGATCGTGTTTGACTACAAATAACTATTTACACACTGATAGAATTTCAAGGCATAGTGACATCCATATTATACTCGATTTAACTCACCCATTGAACATGGTATGCTATAGAACAAATATCAAGAGTACAGTCAAACCTGTCTATAGCGGCCACCCAAGGGAGACGAAAAAAGTGGCCGTTATAGACAGGTGGCCGCTATAGACAGGTAATCCAACTTTGTGTGCATTGCCTACATGTACATGTATCATCGTTTATACATCTATAAGTACTTACATAACATGTATGTGTGTATGCTGTGTGTACGTATGCACACGTGTGTTTCATGCATCGAACAATGCCGGTGTTTATTAAATTGTTGCGCAGTACCATGTGTACAGTCGTGAAAAAGCTCAACACTAGTGCATTATTATGACTGAATGAGTGATGAATGCAGCGGTGGCAATCACTGAACGTTGCCCAGGAATGACTGGCATGGCTACAAAGCAGAAAAACACGCTGAATTATAGGCTCGGCTACGGGTCCTTCGGGTTTTTGGCCGCTATACACAGGTTAAAATCTACCGCGGGAAACAAAATTTGTGGCCGCTGGCCGCGTTAGACAGGTGGCCGCTATACACAGGGTCTTTAACAGGGCTTTTCAGTGGCCGCTATAGACAGGTGGCTGCTATAGACAGGTGGCCGCTAAGGCAGGTTTGACTGTATAATATACTCTTAGCATGTAATACTGGAAGGGAATGAGAAGGCAAGTAACAGTGTGTGGAAGTCACACTAGATCTAATCTAGATGTTGATATATCCTCTTTTAGTACTGAGCTACAATGTACCTCATGTTGGTAGCTGCACAACCCTTAGCCTATTGAAAACAAACAAACAAACAAAATCCTCTGTTCCTCTCTGGTCTGAGTTGAAAAAAAAAAATCATATTAGTACTTCTCCTCATCTCTTTCTATCCTGGAAATCATTAGTGCATGACTGTGATATTAGAGAAAAACAAACAGTCACTTTCTATTTGCATCATGATGTCTTTGTCTGATTAGATAGTGGTGTGTTCTTTGCCTAGACTCCAATGCAAATTGAGTCCTGCAATTGTCAAAAAGTATGTTTGCCAGCAGCTGATGCCTGTCAGAAGAGATCATATAAGAGAGCTAATCCAGGAGAGTTCTTTGCTTGACTTTGACGTAGGAAGCCACAGGCATTTTATCATATGAGCTCATTAAAAGGCCTCAGTGATGTTGCATTCAGTGATGTGTTAGGTGGCATTTAATTACATCAGCTCCTTGCAGCCTGGAATTGATCTTCACAATCAGGTCTGCAGTGTCAAGATGCCCCCCCTCCCCCCCCCCCCCCCCCCATGGTGATAATGATGCCAGTCTGTTAAAAAAACAACAACAACAGAACAACTCAATACTAAAGAATTTCCAGTGGAAAAGTAGAGCTTCTGTTCGTCCACACCACTGCTTACAGCACACACTACACACACACTACACACACACGCACACTCACACACACACACACACACACACACACACACACACACACACACTTACAAATGACTGCAACTGATGTTATGCAAAGAATGCATGAGGCATAACATTAAGATTTAAACTTGTGGTTTTTGGCAGGTTAGCGAACACAATGCATGTAATTGGGCCATTCCTACAAGCATTTTTATGATTCACATCATCTTTTGTGTTAGTAAAATTGACGGGGGCACTGATTATCAGGCTGTATGTTAGTAATTAATGAACTTTTGTGAGAGTCTTGATGTTGTTTGCACAAATTACAGGCTTATACTGCACTGAAGGCAGAATAAAGAGCCTCTCAAAGCTTTGCACCTGTCAAAAAACAAACAAACAAACAAATAGGCACTTCCTTTGTCTGTAGATTGAGGTTGTCTTAAGTGACTACAATATTTTAATGAACAGCACTACATACATATTAGACAAATTGAAATGTATGATATGTTAACAAATTTTGTTCATCTTCACAGTAAGCAGACATAAGACATCCTTCCTGGTAAAGATGTTCACTTTTGCCAGTAATATTTTTTTTTCCTGAGAAACACATAAAATCATAGAAGAGCTATGATGTGTCTTTTCCATCTAGTTGTAAGATAAGGATTAAAAGGATAACATCTATCTCTATAGCACTTAGAATGTTTTATATGTGCTCTCATATTTGATATTTCGGGATGTATTCAGATTAAAATAAATAATAATTCATATTTTTCTTGGTCCAGTTATCTATTCCTTATGTCTTGCTGTGTGATTGAGATTATTCAAGTAAAATAAAAGTTTGAATTATCACTACATAAACTGCTATATTGTTATAAAGGTAGGTTGCATGCTTTTCCTCTTCACAAATGACTTCTGTGCTGTATCATACATAAATTCTAAAAGGTCAAGGAACTCTCACTGAACTAATGCACTCATTTTGCTTCGAGTCTGACAGTGCATTGAACCACAAAAACAAGACTGTGTGAACTATGACTTCTCTGTAAACAGACATAATGTTGGTATAGGATTTGTGATTTAACGATGGTATGATGAGTCACTAGCACTCATTTCAACTTTCTCAAGTATATAAAATCACATCATGCTGGGATGCAGTGACAGGAGCATCAAGTAAATGCTCTCGGAAGTAGATAGGTTTTATTCATCTTTTTTGGTGCTATATAACATCTTGATCACAGCATACCAGTGAAGAACCTTATTAACTAACACCTGCTAAACAAAGCTGAGCTGTTGGGTTCATGTTCAGAACAATATTAATGATAACAAATATCACTTATTATTATTATTATTTCTTATTATTCTTATTTCAGCTTTTCTAAGCACATTAATATGGGACAAAGAAATCAAATTAAAAGACAGAATGTATAATATTGTCATATATATAATATGACAGAAAAGATATGATTGATAGGATAGGTGAGTTTTAAGCATTGATTTAAACTATAATATTTATTTAAACTGTACATGGTATCCATACCACAATAAATAGGTGATATCACTCAAAACTAGTTCAGTTCAAGCAGATATTACATTGATGTGTATATTAAATCCTAGGTATTTCTTCATGTTGAGCATTGTTGAACTTTGTGGTATTATTTTATTTCCTGTTGTGCACTTATTATTTGCCATTTGCAAACATTAACCACATCATTACAGATACAGCACAGGCTTACTAAACTTGATTACCTTATGCGGCACTGGTGTTAGACCTACCTTATCATGGTTACATGTTTGTCGGTGCAATATGTTCAAGGATGTCGTTGATTTGAAAGGATTTAGTAGAATATTGAATTCAGAATCGTTAAAAAAAGGGGGGGCAAAGAAATTGAAGAGGAAGCATACTTCTCCGATCTAGGGCAATTTCTCAGATTCATATAGGGATGAATGAAACACTGTGTATTACCACCAGAGCGTTCTCACTGGCAACCCAATAGAAAACTTGGTACAATGTAATTGCAGTCCACACTTCACTTGCTGTCAGTGGTATTGATGATTGAATGTAACCATAGCGTCCAATGGGTAATAAGAGAGCGGGTTATCATGGTTCAGATATTGCTGTGTAAACACACCATGTTCTTTGTGACTTGATTTTTGTTACATTGCCACAGATCGTGTAGTGTAGAGGTGGCATGCTGGAAAGTGTACCCATCCATGTAGTGGAGTGTAAACACAGCCAGTAGGTAACAAAGTTTCATCATGTATCATGCTGCCAAGAATGCAGTGTAAACACAGCCTTAAGGTGACTGGGTTTCTGGTATATCACCATACAGATCAATCATTGTCAGGGCGTGATGAATTCAATCTATCCCACATCGATCTCTTCGCATCGTTACCACCTCCGTGGTCACGTCTCTTCCACTGCTAAACAAACCCGCGCCATTCAAACGGCCTGATTCTCCCTCCCATTTCCCATCTATCTTCTCTGCCCTATTTACACCAAAAAGAGAAAATTATCTAGCCTTTTCTTATGTTTCCTTCATTTTTACAATGCCTGTCTTGTGTTACTGAAATCCATAGTGATAGACAGAGAGCACTTTCTTGCTTTCGTCTTTTTATTTTCAAAAGTGTTATATTCTTTGCCCATTGGCCCAAAAAAAGCGCATGTGTGTTTTTCCCATTTTGAAAGCAACATGATATGAGAAATATCTTGCTTGAAGATGGATGAATACCTTACTTGTTATAAGCAGCCTAATATTATGCTTAATGTTACCTGTTCAAGTCATTAACCACACCACCCATTGTGATAATCCGCAGAGAATGCCATGATAAGCATTTAATTCAATGTTGGATTCTGATTTAACAAGATGAATGTCCCAGAGGGTGTGAGTGAAGCCATTTTCCATCAAAATGGATGTAACTTTTAAAATTTTGGGTTTCCATTGCTAGATGATGACAGTTTAATTTGTAAGCTTTTTTTCTGATATGGAATTCTTTTTACATTCATTCATAAATCAGCATTGTTGACATTGAATAATTTCAGATACCGGCCTCGCTGTTTTTAACTTTGAATGTTTTCATCATTGGTTTTTACTTCCACCTAAATTTCCTCACTTTCAACACCCAAATGAGATGCATTTTACTCTACCTGTGAGCTCTTCATGCAATAGATCTAATTCATTATTTGTCACCGGAATGTAAATTTCTTGAAGCAGTCAGTATTTCTGCTTCATTCTGTCCCTGCTGGGCTGACTTTCTCTTGTTCTGACACTTGATTCTGAAAAACCTGCCCAAGGCTGTTCTCTGCATCACAGTGTCAATAGACAGGCCAGAGGGAAGAAGAAGTCTCTATTATGAGCTGATTTCTTTCAAATGTAAATAATGGATCCATTGGCCAGAATCTGTCAATCAAAAAATGGTTCTGTTGACTCAGGGTGCCTGAATAGGGCAAGTATGATGACAAAGAATCGTCCTCCAAATTAACCCACTTGTAATTTTGTCAGAAATTACTATGTTGCCCTTTCCTTTTATCATTCAAGCAAGATAAAACGAAAATGTAAACCATTCCCCCGGGACATTTCAACGTTCAGTTGATCTTTGATGTGTAGACTGTTTTGTATATATTACACAAAGGTTGAAAGCTCTCAAGATGTTCCCCAACCTTTCATATCCATCTTGTTCCTCAGCACCTGCATTGTTACAACAGTGCATTTCTTTTTTTTTAGATATTCAGAACTGGGTCATGTTTTTGTAGCATTTTATGTGAGATGTCAGGATTCTTAAGAAAATAACAATGTGAATATGTTATCTGCTTATCCCGTATGCCAGCCAAAATTGGCATACTTCATTCTAGGGAATATAGGACATGACTTGGAAGAGGTTTATGATGCTTTCAGGAGACATTTGTAAATGATAAAAGCATTTGCTTTTGATATTAGAAGAAGCAGCATCAAAAATTGTACTGATGTTCTTGGCATTGATGACAAGAAAAATCTGCATTCAGTTGATGTGAGATGAATTGATTTATTGCAGTGGTAATGTGTAAGTGGTGTGCTAGATATATCAAACCTGATTACACTGTACTTCACTTGAGCTTCCTTTGTTGTCTCATATTTTGATCAATATGAAGGAAAGATGGAAATGCAAATATATTAATTTTCATGTTATTCATGGTCAAGAAGCTTTTCATCTTCTTGTCCTGACAACATTGCATCTTTGATTATGGTATTCTCTCATGGATATAACTCGCAGTTTTCATTTATTTCATAAATTCCACATCTTTTTTTTTCTTTTTTTTTTTGGGGGGGGGATAAATATTATGCAGTACAGTGTAGTTTGTAGTCTCAAAATATCTTCCAAATGAATTGTAACATATTGTGATCTTACAAAGCTTATATGTCCAGAAATTTTCTTTCTGAAAATACCATTGCTTGTCTGTGAAATTTGACTACAATTCCTATACTTTCATTGGTCTGATGTCTTGTTGCATTAGGATGAAATTTTCATGATTCAGGGCAAAATTATGATTATTTCTTCAAATTTCATCTGCTTTTCTATGAATTGCCAGTTTGTTTTCAATTATAATAATCTGCTATAATAGTCTGCTATGCTACTGTAGTTGCACTTTTATAACCCTACGTAGTTCCTGCACAAGTTTTGTGAATTTGTATTACCCATGATCCTCTGTGTATTATGTGGGTATGTCTGATGTATCCACATTTTTACTTCAAATAAGCCAAAGGCTGTAAGGTAAACTAGTGTAGCTAATGATGCTTTGAGTCATTTATAAATCATGACCCATCTTAGAAATTTACAAAATCTTTTTTCTCGCATCATGCAATGATGAATTAAGATTTAGAATCGTGTGTGTTCATGTTGTGAGTCTTTATTCAGCTGAATAAAGAAGCCCAAGGCAAAATCCATCCTCTGGATCTAAAACTTCTTTTAATAGCAAAGTTTGTGTATTCAAGTGCCTTGTTAGGTTGAATATTATTTAACAGATCTGCCTGCAATTGCCCTATTTGGTCTGAGGACTTTTGGCCCGTCGCAGTAGCAAAATCAGCATTTCTAATGGGAGGGAGAAGAAAAGGAATCTTTCTGTTTCTGTATTTTCCCTAGAATATTAATGTTTTTGCTTTATATTTGCAAATTATTCTTCACCAAGTTTTTTGCTTGATCAAATTTGTGAATTCTTGAACCACTGTTTATTTTGATATTTGTATATGAAACCTGATTTATTAATTGCACAAACTGATCAAATTAAGTCAAATTAAACCTGCAACTCCTTGCTAGAAAACTATAAGTAAGATGAAAAACACAGTAATTGACTTGATGAGAAAGATCAGTGAGGAGAAGGATGTACTGGGTCTGAGAGAAGAAGAGTTGGGAGATGAGAACATACTGCTGGGTAAAGAATCCCAAGAGCACATTTAGTGTCCTTATCCACTACTCATTCACCATTTCCTTGGCACTTTTTATGACTTCATAAACCAGTGATATCTTTATTGTAACTAAGGCTAGCTCCTAGCACAGATTCAAGGAATAACTGTTACCATGGAAACCTGCGATATATACCCTAAGTAAGCAAATAATGGGTCACATTACTAATTCTCTGGCTTGCCTTGTCACAAGTTTGGCATCTCTCTTTCTCTCTGCAGTTTTATGGCTGTGTCTCTTCATCAAACATTCACTATGAACCGCACCTGTTGTTAAAGATGCACTACACCTGGGCTTAAAGTTATGATACACTACTGTACTCTAACACATTGAGAGTCAGTACTGCACATATGCATAATACACAAATTTTACAGGCATATATGATGAATACATTAATTTATTACATGGGGGGGGGGTACTTGCTTAATGCAAATTAAATATGTGCTGTGGCAGTGATGATATATACACAGTTAGAATCTGATGATAAAGTGATATTGTGATCAGGTTTCAATTAGATTAAAGTGATTGTCTGTATGGTCTATGTTCACTTGATATTCGCATTATATTTAATTGTAAAAAAAGAAATCTTTCTCTACTATGTCAAAGAATGAGATATGAAAGTTTGATGGAAGAAGGGCATTGATGCATGTGTGTCCATAGGTATGGCTAGATGCACTTCGCACATTGATTGTGCCAGGAAACTGATTTAATGTAAAAGAGGACATTTTCGGATGAGTAATTTTAGTGAGAGGAGATAAATTTCGCATATTTTTAATTCTGCAGAATCAAAATATTAGGTAATATGACAATATACAACAAGCAAAATTTTTCTTTGTTTTCCTTTTTTTCACCGTAGATTCATGTCCTGCAAAAAACGCAAAGAATTTCACTTTTACAGTACCACATCTACCTCGGTATGAAGCAAAAACATTTGGTAGACTAATCACAGAAATCTTGTCTTATCAAACTTATTTTGCCAAATTTACACTGTAATATAGATTCAAGAATTCTTGTATAGGATATGATGAATCTTCAGTGTCCTGACTGTATTGTATGATACTGATGACTGACTTTTAGCCAAATGTACAATAATATACCCAATTTCATTAGCCATTATTTATGATAATGGAATCTACTGGAAGGGTATGATGTTGTCCTTAATTATGTGTAATACAGGGCATATTCAGCACATTTATGTTGTACATTCATATTTGTTTGATACTGTATATGCTGAATATTTTGCGAGGTTTTTATTTTTGCTAATTTTGCAAGTCAGGTGCCATTTGCAAATTTCAAAATATGAAAATATTAACTCTGATCCCAACATGAATGTGACATGCATGCATTCATTTCTCTGTTCGATGTTGTGCTCCACAATTGCAAATTTAACCATTCGCGAAAAATAAGACTTGCTAAATCTATAGCGTATGCAGTATTTGATGCAGCTTCAAGCCATCATTTCATACTGTGATATAGCTCTGATATTTCAGCTCTCGGTTCACTTTCATGCATTAGCATTTATCATGAATAAATATCATGGAGGCAGTCTAGAGAATAAAAGGTTTCATTTACAGCCAAATTATTTTTTTTTTCATGTCAGCTTTTTTCTTTTTTTTTAAACTCTCCAATAATTTACCCTGCATGGCATGTGTAAATGGTGGCAAATAGAATTGAATTCTGCACCACGATACAAAACCTAATAACTCTTGTGTGTGAATACTGATGTGGTAGAAGAAGTGAAAGAAAAAGAAGTAGAAAACACACACACACACACACACACACACACACAAACTCTTCTCTTGTATGACCACAATGGCAGTGATAATCTGATCCTATTGTTTCCTTGTCCCTCTGTCAATAAGACAGTAATCCTCCCCATGTTTGCACACCTAATGGTATTGACCCAGGAGATGAGCCTGTCCAATTGAATGATCCTTAGTTTTTCTTGCATGTCACATTGTCACAAGAGGTGTAACATTATGTGGACCTGTGCTTGTGCTGTAGAGGTGATCTATAACCCTCGTAGCAGTACACTGGATATAGGTAACTTACTAAAAGTTAGTGTTTGTTTTATAAGATTAACAGATCATATCATGGGTTACAATGTATCTCTCACAGAGATACTATTCAATAATGCATTTATTACCATGACATCAGATTCTTATGCAGTGAAGTTTGACTTCTTAAATACAAAGAGAGCTAGAATTAGCATTGGACATCCAAGCAGGTGTTTGTTTTTGAATTTGCTAAAATGTATCACTTATATAATCAACTTTGTTTCTAGTAAAAACATGTAAGGCTGTGTCTTTTAGGCAGAACAGTGAATTTAGGACCATTTTTTTTTTTGTGATGAGTAACCTACTGAAATTCTTTTAAAGCTTATTCACAGTGCTGATATTAATAGCATATCACTATATGTATTTATAATATTAACTGTTGTCTTTTTAATATTGAATATGTCTTACTGAAGTATCAATGAAAGCAAAAATATGGTCCAGAAAAGCACTAATATCTCAATTTCAGCTTTGTTGTAAGCCACCAAATTTTAACAGCAGGTAGAGATAAAATGTAAATGTTTGAGTTGGTCAACCCAAATGACGGTCCATTACAAAGAGTCTTTATTTGCAACTTTTTGTGGGTTTTGAGCTGGGCAGTCACAATTGTACTGACCAGTTGTCAACGTATATAATAGTCATAGAAACTTTGTCAGCATAGAGATGCAGAAGCTGATAGTTCATCTTTTCCCCTCCCCCCTTTTTTTTTTCATTTTGCAATCAAAACTCTGTTTCTCCCATCAGCATTGTCATGCGTGTGTCTGAACCCTCTGAACATTCTCCTTTGAGATGAGAGAGGCACATTCTGCATTTACATTATAAGAACACACTGTCATAAATAACTCAGCTCTCTTCAAAAATGTAATATCTGACTGATGCAGATTTATCAAAATTTAATGTGTAGAATCTCTCACAGAGTAGAGTGCTCATGTCATTTTAGACATTTGTTTCATATAATGAATCTACCTCTATCATGCATTGTGCAATATAAAGTCAATGTCGAATATTTGAATGTCTAAGCCATGCATTGATATGCTGCTTACCTTCTTACAACACAAATGAACATCATTGCTCAATATGTTTATTTTCTTCTGCAATCACTAAATAATTCTTGAAAATAATGTAAAAAAAAGATGAACCTGCCTAATTTTCAAGAACTTAGAGATTCAAAGAACACTGAGGAAAATTAAAGTTTTTGAGTGACTTCATGTACACATATAAATGAAAAGAAATTATTGCTGCTTGCTGTTAGATAAAGTGTGATTTTAAGTATCTGTGCAATAATATAACAGAAGCCTTTACTCACAGATATCTATGTTCCAGAAGTGAACAGCTTAACATATGATAAAAAAAAAAGAATCAATTCACATTAACATTGGCTGTCATGCTGATTAATATATCTACTGTAGGCAAATACTATTGAAGATATTTCTCTTTATATTTTTTCTTTCACTGTCAACTCGAAAGAAAACAAAAAATTATCAGTTTCAACAAGTGATGTAATTTGTGGGATAATTAGATTGCAGTCTTTGTTCCATTTTATATCTATTAGTAATTATTTCTGGCTCTGATGTGCAGTTTTTATGCCTTTCATATTTTTTTTTCTGTGTGTGATTCAAAATGATTAGATTTGAATCACCAACTTTAATGAGCCTGTTGATATTACTGAAGATTTCAAAATTGTGTATAAAAGCTTTGGTTCCAATATCCACAAATTATGCTTATTTTTTTTTTTTTACATATCTGAAAAAGTCTGATGGCAAAAAGATAATAATTTAATCAGTAACTGACAGAGCTTAACTGTGCACATATATTTTCAAATGCTTGTGATTACAGCTTGCTTAAAAGAAAAAGAAAAACAGACATAATTGTCAATTTTTTAAGAGAAGCAACTCCAGTTCTGGCACAACCTTGGGAAATGATAATATCACAACTAATCTGAGGCTCATGATCAACAGCAAAATTGCTGAATTACTGAATTGATTTATTAGGAGTTGTGACATTCTTGAGAGAAGATGGGAGGATGTAAACCAATAAGCAGACATGCCCGACCTTGGTTCCTGCATGTGTTATTTTTTGAAAGTAATTAAATTTTGAACTGAGCCAATGAAATTGGATTACAGGAAATAGGACAAAAATACCCATTCTCTTCATCCCTCCGTGTTCCAAATCCCTCCACATAAATGGTTTGGTCCATGACAAGGTTAAGAAAGAAAAAAAAAAGAAGTGAAGGGAGTTTTCAAATGTGTATGTCTCTTCATGATAAAATTTTGTGGAAAAGAAAGCAATTCATTAATTCTTATTTGCCTTGGTTTAATTGTATCCTTTGTGGGTTTCCGATTTGCATGTGAATAGGCCAAGACAGGTGGTGGAAGGGAGAATAACCCCCACGGCTGTTCTGACCTTTGCTTCCACCCCCCATGGAATTGACAGACCACTCCTCTACCTTCCTCCCTCTCTCCCTCTCTCTCCTTCACCCTTTACTACCAAGCACTAAAATGCTATCCACACATGGCCAGCTTCTTTAGCTCTCTCTCCTTGTCTCTCTCTGCTCACCACAATAACAACCTCTACACGTCCCATTGCTCCTTGTTTGGTACTAAGTAACACTGTCAGGCCACAGATTTTCGATATCGCTGAACAAGCCAAGAGTTGAACACATAGTAGGTCTTTTTATCAATTTCAGTGTAGAGTGCAATTCCATAATGCAACAGGATGAGGAAAGAGAGAGGGAGGGGGGAGAATGAGCAAAACATATCAAGTTGGTAATCAGATTTGGATTGTCTTTCTCTCTCTTTCTCTCCAGCTCTCACTAAGTGTATCTCTATGGTAACTGTATTTATGAGCAGTGATGTGTAACATCTCATCATATTGCCTGCAGTATAGATGTTTTGTCTAAATTGTCATATGTTAGTGTGTATTCATCTTGTGTAGTGCCTGCTATTTTATGTTATATAGTTTTATTAATTCTGTGGCATTTGTCCAAACATAACTTACTGTTTAATCTTTTGTCAAAGATATATTTTGTTGTGTTGAATTAGCAAATGTGTAGTAATGACTCTTTAGATGATTGTGCTTATGTTTGTTTTGCTTTTTTTTTTTTTGATAAGCCT
Organism: Diadema antillarum; assembly: GCF_040938485.1. Taxonomy (NCBI): domain Eukaryota; kingdom Metazoa; phylum Echinodermata; class Echinoidea; order Diadematoida; family Diadematidae; genus Diadema; species Diadema antillarum. The sequence goes on from NW_027270917.1 coordinate 534,532, forward strand.
TGTTCTGTGATGTAACAATTTCTGACCATGTTGACTTGGTGATGAACTATGATGTTTATAGCACTGAATGTTTCATCTTTTCATTCTATTAAGTGGTAGCATGATAGAATGTGAATGTGTGATCATTTTGATAAATTTCATTCATTTTGTTAAAGGGATGGTACAGTATTGATAGAGATGAGAATTGGGCTTTTAACTTTTTGCGAGATACCAAGATAACACTTATGATATAGTACAGAGCATACCATTTTAAGAGGAATTCAGAGTTTATTTGATGAAAATCGGGTTTGGAATGACTGAAACATCCAAAAACAAAGTAAAACAAAGTGATCGTAATAAAGTTTGGGTCCCACACTTTATTAGAATCGCTCTTTTTTGGATATCTCAGCCATTTCAAAACTAATTTTCATCAAATAAACGTTTAATTCCTCATAGAATTACATGCTCTTTCATATTTCATAAGAGGTTTCTCATTATCTCACCAAAAAATGTTAGAAACATGAAATTAGGTCTCAACCAAAACTGTACGATCCCTTTTAATGTTGCCAAATTCTTTTGTTTGTACCATTTTGCTACTCTATTCACTCATTTTCTTCACCATGGGGACTTGCAAATCTAAAACCTTTTTTTTTTCAAGCTTGAATGTTTTGTGTTTATCAAAAAGCTGAATATGTTGGTGCCTCCTGATAGCCTGGAGCTTTTATTTGATTTTCATCTCCTCAGTGCCCTCATCAGCCCCTTCTCATCAACCTTCCACCCCAACATGGCTCCTCCCATCACTCGTAGATCACAATAAAAGAAAATTACCTCTAAGCTCAGGGGTGCATTAAGGCTCATAAAACTCATTGCACCTTCCCAATCATGTGCAATATAAAATAGATGGGAAAGTGAAGGTAAAGGAGATAAAAAGAAGAAGACAGATCTCAATGTTTAATTATGAACAGAGTGGTTAGTTGTTAGGCCCATATTCTTTCATTGCATTGCCCATATGCGTACGTGTGACCAAACTAATGCCCTACGTACCAATGCCTTAAGCAGCACATAAAGCATTTCTTTATCTTTTAAAGACTTTTTCTTTTAGTTCTTAATGTGTTATGGGTTAAGGTGTTTCATTTTGTTTTGTGTGGTTTTTTTTTTTTTACTAACTGCCAGCATTCATTTCAATAGAGGTGAAAAAAGAAATAATTTTGATGATAGATGAAGCAGACTGCAAGAATATTGCCTTAGCATGCCATCAACACTTGACCACAAATCTTGTGGAATGATGTGGTTGATGATGAAGTTTATGAAAAGAATAGTGACTAGATACACTTTGTTCATTCTTTGGAACTGATTTGGCAAAGGGTGTCTCAAGTGCATATATAGGTGTCAACTATACATTTAAAAGGGTGACCAGACAGTACCTCTGTTCTGACATGTCGGAAGAATTAAACTAACAGTCATCAGTAATGGCCATTAAATTTGAATTGAATCCCATGATCCATGACTTCCATGTGTTCTCTGTGACCCTCTGCCCTTATCAATGTATTAAACATGATAGTTGCTTTATTGAAAGTATTATTTCAGTGTTATCATGTCCACCAAATAGATGTTAGCACCAATGTGCTGTCTTCAATTTTCCGTAATTGTGTCTTTCTGGTAATATGCAATTTGATTTATTAACAGTTTTAGTGGGATGAGATGAAAATATCAAAATTATTATTGTTTGAATTAGATGCATTTGGATTAGAAGCATAAATTGTAGTATAGATATGTTGACTTTATTTCCTTTCTCTAGTTGCTTCTATTCTTTAATCAATGTATAAGTGATCTATAGCATGTTTTGTCTCTTCATATGTTTTTTTTTGATAAGCCTTTTAATACTAATATTTTGTATTCATGTATGATGCACACAATATCATTGCATTTTGTTTGTTTGTTTTTTGTTCATTTTAAGCATGCTTGTTTTCAAAAAGTTTTATTCAATATTTCAAAAGCTATATATTTTGTTACAACTCCGTTGATGAAAACATGTGGCATACATGTATCACTATGTGAACTGTTTCATTATGCATTAATTTCAAAGAACATCATTATAAATCTAATTTCTGTTAAACATTGCAACAGATGGCATATGTATTATTAGTATAGCTGTGTTTTTGTGTTTCCTCTCTCTCTCTCTCTCTCTCACTTTCTTTCTCTGTTTATGTTTCCAAAATATTATACCTTGCAGTATTCTAGCATGAGAGATGTGTTAGTTTGTCTCTTTATATGTTTGCTGTGGTGATAAGTGTTTGCAGTATTTTAATATTGGTTTTCTTCTTTTTTTTTGTAAATACAACCCTTTAGTGTTTTACAGGCAAGAGGTTTTAAGTCAGATTGTCTTCCAATTTTTTCGTCAGTTTGTCATTGCTATTTCAAAAAGATATGTTTTTATAGTGACTAAATTGTTCTGGTTTGTCTGACGGGCTTCAATGATAATTTCTGGCCATTGATATTATCTTAAATGTTCATTCTTGTAGTTCTGTTGTGCCTGCTGTCTTTCTGTGTTTCCCCATTTTTAAAATTTATTTTTTTATTCACTAACAGTCAAATAAGAACTGTTGCAAAGTCTACTGGATGCACTATCAAGTATTAGGGCATGAACAACCGTGAATCTGGCATGCTTTGGTTTTCTGTCAAGTAGTGTGCTATTTCTTGTCTTGATGCTGTTCATGTTTTATTTTGAATCAAGCTGTATCAAAAGATCGCTTTTAAAGCTCTGCCTTTCAGAGAAAGACCAGAATGTAAAGAACGGGGGAATTCCTCTGACCATGATATCGTGATATCTAGAGCTTTTGTTCCTGAACTCCATGGAATGATGCAGCAGCTAGAGTTCTTTAGAATGCAGCCAAGCCAAAGGATGAAATTATAAATAGGGTGGTCATGGTGGAAGCTTCCTTTATTTTTTTAATGTCCTCTCCTCTCTACTTCATCTCTCAGTTTGCTACCAACCTCTAGCTTCTCATTCTTAGCTCTACTCAAGGACAATAGTTTGAGATGAATTTAGATGTGAGATATCTGCCTTCGTCATGTGAATGTGTGATATGTGCTTTATGTGTCTAAGGGTGTGCTATGTGTTTGTATGAGAGTGTGTGTTTGAATGAGATTGTGTATTGTATTTTTGTAGAGAGTGTGTGTTGTATGCACTATACTCTGGTGATGATAAAGTCTATTAATGGTATAGTTTGTTGATATATTCTGATCTACCTACCAGGAATAGCTTGTTCACTCACTAATTAAACTGTGTATTTTTTTCCAGAATTTTAATATAAAAAATCCTTCTAATTCAAAATTATTGCTTGCTTTGTATATTTGATAGTACTGTAAACGTCAATATTTTCGCGCGATTAGTTTTTTCGCGCTGAGCGACTCGAAAACATATTCGCGGGTTCTTAAATTCGCGCTCCGCAGCGGGTTAATACACAGTCTCTGTTTTCATCCAGCGATGCAAGCGTACGATAAGCAACGTAGCGAGCGGCGCGAGTGCGAGTACAAGCGCTCAACTGCGTACCGGTAGTACATGTGTATTTTACTCGATACAATATGTCATGTACTGTAGTACTAGTACTGTCATGACTGTAGTCGCGGGGATGTAGCACAGCAATCGGCCATGGGCTCGGTGCGTGCGGTGCGTGCGATGATACTGCTATATGCGTAAACATGTCTAGACGTCTGTACTACGTAGCAGTATCATCGACGAAGCGCACACAATTCAGGCCGTTCAAAATGTGCATAGAAAATTGCGAAGATATATTCGCGCGTTTTTGAATTCGCGCTAGCCGAACATAGCGCGAAATCCGCGAAAATTAATGTACCGCGAAAATTTCCACGTTTACAGTATTTCATAATTTGAACAAATTTTATCATTAAGTAACATTTGTAAATGTTGTGAAACATTTTTGTACTTTCCATTTATAAAATGGTAAATAAGATTAAAATCAACATCCCACATTTGACTCTGAATATAAGAATGCTTAAAAGTTGTTTTTTGGGGGATTTCCATGTTTGTATCAGATGTGGTAAACTCTTGCAAGCTTTGAAAAAGCAGCACTGTCTGTAAATGATTTTTATTTAAAATATATTATAACAATATTTGATCATAATTTCCATCAAAATTTCATAGTATTACTTTGATTGCAATCTAGTTTTCAATCTCAAATGCTCTTTCTTATTCATACCCATAATGCATTGTTTTTCCTTCATCCGTCCAGAAGAGAATAATTTTAGTTAACATCATCTACTAAGTTACTGAAGTGATTGACTTTTAATCTTTCATAAAAGTGTGTTCTCATGTTGCAATATAAACCATTCTTCATATAGATAGCACTATATGATATACCATTTCCTAATGGCTGAACCCCCCGCCCCAAAAAGAAATATTAATTACAGTACACTGAAGACCAAAGCTTTCTTAACTACCAGGCATTCCCAATTTTGTGAATATTCTTGATAGTTTTTTATGTGGTAAAAAGTATATCCATTTTTAATGGTCTCTGTGGACCATACATGTATATTTTTGTTTGTTTCAATTAGCCTATTCTTGCAGAGGTTGAATAAGATTACTCCCCTACCCCCCCCCCCCCCTGTGAATCTCTCTCTCTCTCTCTCTCTCTCTCTCTCTGTCTCACTATTCCCGTTTTACATTACCTCTTGTCTACTTCACTGTCAAATGTGTGAAAAACGTGTGTCAAAGCAAGCTGTAAGTTTTTGTGCAAGTTCAGAAGATTTTGTGGCATTGATATTGTAACATTGTAAAGACACATGATGCAGCAGTAATGCACTTTGCTTGAAATTGTACAAGTTTCTGATGTGCTCTTATAGGAATTTTACTTGCGCATAGTAACTGTTGCTATTTGTGTTCATGCAGAATTCTTTGTTATATCATCGTGTCATAAATACAGTTATGTTTATCATCTGTGGTAAGTACTCTGTTGTGTTTCCATGGTTATCTGTTATTTTTGTTCAGTAGAATCCAGTCACAGCAGAGAGACACTGACTTTGACCAGATTGATATAAGTTGAAAGGATCACAACTCACAAGGAAAACACCACCAAGAACATACTGGTAGTTCAGCCACTGTCTCGGGCAAGACAAGGGAGTGTCCCTGCCTCCATCACTCTTGGTGCAGAACCGTCTCTCTACACTGACTACTGTTACTACTGGAGATTATCAGGTGAGTTTTGGATTGGTGTCTGGGAAGGTTTCTTGAGCAGTGGGTATGGAGAGTTGCTACAAAGTGGAAGCAAAGAGTAATATAGGATTAGGATTAAAGGATACGATCAAGAAAGAGATTGAGAGAGGAATGGACATTTTGTCAGATAAAGACAAATAACAAGATGAAAAGTTCACCCTGTAGTGGGAAAAGCATGATTGTGCCACAACAATGTATGTAGAGAATCATAAGTTTAAGTGACTAATGATGATAGAACCCTGTAGCGTGAATAGATGTTGATATACTGGCTATGAAAACTACTGAAAGGAATCAAAGCATTTAGAAGAGAGGGATGATGATGATTAATGTAAACAAAGTAGAGAAAAAGAAATACAAAGCAGACATATATATTACTTATTTCACAGTGACACAAATTCTTCATTACTATGTAAAATAAAAAGTGAGGAGGGTTAGACCATGGATGTGAGGCCTCCTTCATCCAACTGAGAATCCAACAAGGCATACAACTAAGAACAGTTGATATTTAGAAACAGGCAGATTTAGGTTGAGAGAGTAGTCTGAAGAACAAATAGATAATATTGCTTGATTTAATAAGGGATTAGATTTCATACAGGTTTAACACAATTCTTTGCTATAAGCTTGTGGATGATCACACTGAGGCTATGATATGGGTTTTTAAAATAGTCTTCAATTTATAAATATTCATAGATGATCTGATTTGAGAAAGGAAATAAGGGTTTCTGTTAAACCGAGTTAAAATGAGTTAACTCGTATTCTGTTCATGATTATTTCATGGGAAGTATAAAACTGTCAAAATGAATGGAGAAAAAAAAATTGAGGATCCTACCAGAGAAGGGGGGGGGGGGGAGATGGGGAGGTACAGAACAGGGGAAAATTGAAATGTGTTTGAGAAAATGTGGGAGAAGTAGTTCATAGGGTAGCAGAGGGGGAGAGTGACTGGGGACCATCCAGGACACTTTGGGGTTCGGAGACCAAGTTTGGTTGGTGGAGTGTGAGCAGTGGTGGGAAGAGCTTTGCTTGGGTCAATTACTTCTTCCAATAAATGGCATTCTCTGTTGAGCAGCACGTGGGCAAACAATTATTCCTTCTCCACCTTTGTCTCCTGGCACGTGTATCCTCCACCAGGCTCGTGCGCCACCTCATTATGCACGAATGACAAACAGAGCTCTGTAGCCATTCACGATGCAGATGCATACATTAGTCAACCATGACTGACTTGGCGAGTGAGGGGCGGAGTCTCAAACTGGGCTTCTATCCCCTTCTTTCTTTCTCTTTTGTGTTGCAGTGTTGTTAAGGGAAGGGTGAGTGACAGCCAGTTTTGTGGTGTTGTGATTGTCAAGACAGGACAAGAGAAAGAGAGAGAGAAGGGAAAAAAACAGGGATGGGGTTAGAGGAATGAAAAATAGAAGCAAAAAAGGCCTGTCGCGTGTTGTGGCAGTGCTTTGTTTCGAACGACTCTCTTGTTCAGTCTTGCGTTGCATGTACTATGTATACTAGCAATACCCCCTCTGCACTGTATCAAGTAATATGCATGTGTGCCTGTGTGTATATGTTGTTGTGTGAGTAAGTGTGTGTGTGTGTATGTCTGTGTGTGTTTTATGTCGCACTCTGTTCTCAGGACCTTTTTCCTTTATTCAAAGCCCTGCTTTTACACAGATCAACTGCCCCTGCTTGGCTTTGGGCCAATGCTCTGCTTTTTCTCCTCCTCTCTCTTCGATGGATGGCGCGTGTGCATGTGCGTGTATTGTACCTACTAGCCTGACTTTCAGCCTGCTATGGTAACAAGTGCCGGACTCGCTAGGGACCAGTGTGCTATAGAGCCCATCCACACGTCATCTTTACAAAGAGTCTGTCGGAAGCCCATTATCTTACCTGACTACCTGAGGGTGATACTACGCCGACTGCCAGAGGCCTCCTGACACCAGTTAGATTCCACCCATCTCCTACTTCCAAAGTTTGGAGATCGCATCACTTTCTTGGGATAATTTTCCTCTACCAGTCTGGGGCTTATTTGTTTATCAGATTTTCATAGAATTGAAGAAAGTTCATGGAATCCTTTGTTCTGGTCCTCTCATTCTGGATGTTTAAATCTGCTGTGTAAAAACAACAGGTTTGGGATCATCATCTTGGACTTCTTTGTACTGTTCTTCTTACTCCTTACCGACTGAGGTTTGAATCAACCGTGAACATTGCGATTTTTAACCGGGTGCAGCGTCCTTCGGCCATATCCGTCGATATGGATGCAGGATTCTGTGCAGTTGATAACGATTTTGATCACTTTCTGTCTAAGGTAAGCTGTGCTGGAAGATCAATGTTATTTTTCTTCTCTAGCACCACCCGCATTATGTAACGTGTGGCCAATTAGCAGGTAGCTGGTATGCTTCCTTATTGAAAATCTCATCAAGGTTTACAGGTGGTAAGAGATGGAACCAGCTTATGAAAGTAGGATTTGACAAACTTGTTTGTCATTCCTTCATTTATCAGTCTGCTATCTGTCATCTTTATACTGAAACTTTCTATGTTTACATTTCTCATAGACCATGCTTTTATCATTTGTAGTACATACAGCTGCAATTTTGATTTTAAGTTGAATAAAGTGGATGCTAGAAGCCCAAAAGTTTGAAAGAGCAAGGGATTTTTGTCTGTCTTATCAGTGCAGGGATGACAAAATGCAACAGGTTATGTAGTACACTACGATAGGCTACCACCATTCTCCCTACATACCACAGCTGGTATCCCTGGCTAATGTGTAACCTGTAGGAGTTGTCCTGCACCTGCAGTCTCACTGGACAATTTCCCTGCCCGAAATTTTATTGTGCTTGCATTACATTGGTATTCCTTCCCAATATAACCTGACAAATACTTCCAACATGACATTGTATTCTTAATACACGAATATATCATATCCCTGCATTGTGCTTCTCTCGTTACATTATTTGACCCTTCTTTTTTTTTTCTTGGTTATATTCAGATGTGTCCTCTCACTTTCTTCTGAATTGTAATCAAGTTAAAGGTGCATGGTAGATATTACTTCTCATAACCATTATGAAGCATGCTCAAGGATAGAGAATTGGAAATCAAATTATAGTTGCATTGTGTTTTTTCTCTTGTAGAACAGCTCGAAGTTGCATCTAATATACTTGCCTCTAGCTTGCCCGTCTTGTTTTCTTGCCTTATATTTCCCATGTTATTGAAGGATATATGGCACAAACAACATATGGTGCCTGCACAAATCAAGTAAATTTGTGTTTGAAACTTTAAAACCTTCATGTCCGTAGATGCATACCTGAAAGTAGCATGAGACTCTGACTTCTATGTCAGTCATGTTGATATATTCCAAGCAGAATTTGATTACAAATGCAAGACTTGATTGTTATATAACCATTTTTACAATACTATTCCTGTGCTTTTATAGGGATGATGCTTTCAGGTGCAATAGAATGCCAATGGTATCAAAAAGTAAAATTGATACCATTTCATATTATGATATAGCTATCTTACCACTAATTCTAGTTTTGTTATTGTTGTTATTATTATCATAGTTATTATCATTATTATTATTATTCTTATCATTATTATTATTATTATTATCATTATTATTGTTATTACTGCTACTACTAATACTACCACCGCTATTATTATTATTAATGATATCATTGTTGTTGTATTCATTATTGTTGCTGTTTTCTCATTGTTGCCACTTTAGTAATTATCATTCTTTTCCCAAAAGCAGAATGCAGTCTACAAACAGTACAAATAAAGATTACTCTGTAATGCTGTGGGGATTTTGTTCAAACTGGCAAAAGTTCATCCTTGGTAAAAAACAGCAAGAAGATTGTTCGTCTTGAATCAAAACAAAAAATTGTTTTCTTTGTGAGGTCAATGTTTCCTGACGTCAATGTTTCCTGACAAATTTCCGGTGTGAGATGACAACTACATTTAATGTGGATTTGAATCTCCTATAGCTAATCAGCCATCCTTGTATAAGACTTTGAATTGGACATTGCCCGGAAACAATATAGCAGAAATTAAAAGGGACATGTAACCTTAGTCAGTATTTGATAATCTGTTCATTTGTGCATTTTTAAGGAGATTAGAAATCACTTCAGTCTAGTAATTTTCCTGCCCCTTCCAGTGGAATAATCATAGCTGCTTGTTACTTCTCCTCCATGACCATATATAGTACTACATAGCAACAGAAATGTGCTACTTATTTCCGTATCCACTAATAGCTTTTCTGTGAGACAGCTGAAGCTAGAGAAAAAAAAAAGGAAAGTGAAGTGTATATGCTGTTGTTGTGTTTTTTTTCTTCAATTACATATCTAGGTTGTCCCCTGGTCTTGAGAAATGAATATTCTAGATTATGTTCATATGATATTATGAAACACCAACGTATAAAATCATATCTTAATGGATGCTTGTACCAGCTGCGGATGTCAGTGACTCTATACTGCATCATGCAACACAGATCCATATCTTTGTATTTGCATCCAATCAAAACTTCATTAGCATTTTTTCGTTTGGCCTTGCATTATGATAATTTAGCTGTAGAGTGCTTTGAGTCCGTAAAGCAGGCTATTCTGGGAGTGCTGTTATTATTATGCAAGAGAAGCACTTCTGTTTTCAAAACCATTTTACTTAGTGCTTATGCATATACATAGCAGAGAGATATAGAGCAGTGTTTGCCTGAGCCTGATTTCTAACCTTGTTGTCATAGAAACGAGATAGCTGAGGTTGGTGTGTTGGTCAGAGGAAAGTATGAATTGGGGTTGGGGGAAGGTCACCCCACTGTTTCCTCCCAGAAAGAGGGACAAGAGAAGTCAACGGCAGGAAGAAAAAAGAAAGCAGGCAATCCCCTCCTGCTGATATCCTCCTCCGATTACTTAGCTGACGAGAGTGCTTAGTGCAAGGAATCTGTCTCAATTCCCAGCCCTGGTAAACTGGGATTTTTATTTGCCCGATTGTGCTGATCCTTCGCATCCCATTACATCACCAACATCCGATATTAAAAGCTAGAATTCCTTGCCAGTTTGTATTAGCACACAGAAGGTCTTCATCCTCCCATTGCATCCACAGAGGAGGAGAAAAAAAGAATCCCCTCCTCGACAAGAGTACAAAAGTACAGACTAAATATCGTATGGAGGAAGTTGGCCAATCATTTGGTAATAATTTGGCTGTTTTTTGGCAAGTTCTGTCTGTCACTGGCAATTGCAAGACGTACCTCGTTAGAGGAGTGGAAGCTGGAGGGGGTAATATCATTAGAAACCCCCTCCCCTTCCAAATTGCAGGTACCGTTATTGCCCTTCAGCTTCTATTTACAACAAAGATTGTTCCCTGTCATATGTGTTTTGTAGCAGTTGGTTACTAATTTCCCACAACACCGATACAAATGTGGGTTCTGTGCTGAAGGAAACTTGAAGGTATTCCTGCTGACTAATGCTTTCTCTCCTTACTCAGATGCTGTTCTCCTTTTATGATATTCCTTTCTTGGTCAGTGACTATCTAATCCAATTGTGGTAACTGCTATGCCCCTTGGCCCATCTCCACACAAAGCACTGCTAGGCATTGTCTACTTCATAGTGTGGTCAGAAATGTCCATCAGCTGACCAATACGGGTATGTCAATGAATCCTGTGTTTCATAGATTCTGGTGCATTTTGGCGAGATGTGTGCATGGCAGAAAATTTCAGGTGAATACCACAAAACAGGTTTCAATTGTTTTAGAGTTTGTTGTTGTTGTTGGTTTTTTGCCATGAGAGATGCTGACCAAATTCTGAAATCCATTGTGATGGACTAGAAGATAGAAGGATGATGGTCACTAAAAGAAATGCATCAGTCAATACCATCAAACACTGTGGAAGCATAGATTAGTTTGACAAGAGAAGCAGGTGGTATTAGAGGACCCCTGTAAGATAGGGGACGTGTGATTGAGTTCATTGTTGCTTTTCTGTCCACAGTACATTCACCTCTGACCTCAGGAACTCACCCTCTTTTCCTCTCCCTTCCTCTCTTTCTAAATCTATATGTGTTGCTTATCATTTAAATTAGTAGACCATCACTTCATCAATGGATGTTACCCTCATCGCTTCCACCCCCTGGCGAGGGTTATACGCTATACCTAGGGATAGTCATCACTTTGCGACGTGAGCATGGCAAACGTGCCGATATTACCCAGTTGGGTGATGTCAAAAAAAAAAAAGGAGGGAATTTGGAGGGAGAATCCTCTCGGAGCTGCTGCGTAAACTTGCGGACAGGATTGAGGAGAGATAACGTGATTTCTCCCGCGGCCGAGTCGTGTTACAACCCCGTCTATTGATTGACTTCAAAGCCGGAGGCTCGCGTGCGTCTTGCTACTGTGCTTCTCTGTTCATTGTCGCGGGGGTTTGTTGCGATGGGTGTCTGTCGTTTAGCGGGAGCCAGCCGCCTACTGCCCTGCAGATGGGATGGTAGAAGGCTGCCAGTCACTATACCTGAGTGAGGGTAGAAGTAAAAATGGCAGTCTCTGTCAAACCATGTACACATCTCAGCTGCAAGGAGTGGGGACTGTATGAAAGAGAAGGCAAACTTGTCAAGTTGTAGTCCTTGGTCTGAAGGAGATCTTTTTATGGCCTGCTGATAGAAAACAGGTATCCCAAGGGCAAGAATATCACACACTAAAGGAATTATTATTTATGCTAACTGTGACCAATGGTGAATTTTGTTAACATTGTACATACCAAATACAAATCCTGTTTTTATTTGAATGGAAGCGAATGAATATGATTTTAAAGAATGATTAATCCCATATCAATCAGTCTCACAAGCTTTTCCTCCCTGGCCACCTTCCTTTCAAATCATGCCATCACTCTATTTTTTTCTGATTTCACAGAACAATTTAATTCCTGTGATTGATAACCTGAAATATTGACTCTTTTTATCATACAATTTTTAATCATGTGTTCCACACACTCCGCCCTTTATTGAAGAAATTGCCATTTCGTGCTTTCAGAGACTGAATGGCGCTAAATCTGTCATGAAATGTTTAATTTATGAGGACCATAGAATTATTTTGATGTCTAATTGCCACATGCTTGAACAACTTGATTTGAATCTAAATTCAGCTTTTGCTTATTAAATGCAAGAAATATATTTGGATGATTCATATTCATGCTGGAAAAATATCGTGTCATATCTAAACCAGACTAGAATGACATGGAAATTCAAGAACTATTTAGTCGTTCCTATGGCATTATTTCTTAGTGGGATAAACACACATGTGATTGTACCTTATTGCACTGACTTGGTGAACTGTGGGAAACATACTTCTACTTTGTTTTTTGTTTTTTTTCTCTCTAGATTCATGACTTCCTAGAATGTGAATTTGAGGGGGGGAAAATCAGTGGAGTCAGTTTCTTCAAGTACAATATTGACAACCTGATTATGTATCCTATCAATGGATAGAAGAAAATGTACGCAAAGCAGAAAAAAAAAAAAATTTATCATCTCTTCTGAAAATGCCTGACTCGGTCATTTCATGAACTTTGACCTTATTCCTTTGCTCCATGAAATAACACACTCTCTGTAAATGAATGAGAAGATTTTTAAAAAGTGACAATGGATGGAATAATGAATGATACTGAACAACAGAGACCTAGATAAACTAACATTCTGCCTACTCTATGAGAGCCAAGCTCATCAAAATTCATGGAAGAAAAATCTTACCCATCATTTGCAAACAAAACTGGAATTTGTTTCAGTAAGTCTCTTCAGCTCATTTAAGATTCCCTGTTTTGTTTCGTTTTTGTGAATAGTAGCTACATTCACACACAGGAGATAATCGGTTTTTTGCATCGCACTGTGAAAACCAATTTTATTTGCCACTGTTCACACACGACAATATGAAAATAAAAATCAATCAGCTGCTAATTAAGATTCTGAATGTCCAGGCTGCATTTGCCTAAACAATGACCCAAGCTTGACCCCTGGTATATGTGAATAGAACTAGTAATTGAATTTAAGATTGAAAAATAGGGAATTTATTCAAAGTTATAAGGTATCAAAATGAAATGCTATTTCATTCCACAGTACAGTGAAAACATGGGGTTCCCATGGATTATCTATGAATAGTGATATTCTCTTTAATTCATCACAGTCTGTGTACTACAGGATTCTGTTATGGCATCCAGGTTGTTGGCAAATGCTTTATAACCAAAAGAATTTGAATTCATTCTGATATTCCAATAGTCTTGTTTTATTGAGTTTTAGGTATAGTCATCTGTAAATGTGTGTGTTCTGAATGGACAACTGTGAATAAGAGCATGGCTTCCACTTATCTTGTGTCATTTTTGTCATGCAAGTTTCAAATCTATGTGGTGTTATATGAATGTTGAGTGCACTTTCCGAAATTCTAACTTGTTGTATAGTCTGAGCAAATCAAACAGTCATTCTACCCACATCTTGTCTTGCCAAAAATGCCTACAATCAATACGTTGATTATCATGGCACTGCTCTTCCAGCAGGCCATAAAGAAGTGTCATGTCTTTCACACTGAACCCACCAGTCTTGTCTGCTGAATGTGTTCTTAATCCTGCCAGATGGCTTGTAGTCTGACGAGTCTTTTGTCAGTGAAATATGTCCAAGATTTCTCCAGTCTGAACCTGTATAATGCCAGTTTCAAGGTATTTCTTCAGAGATCCTTGTGCATAGTCTCAGATCAGATGCATAGATGCTGCTGTGTCTCAAACTCTCTATGCACAGCTTTGCATTACTTCTTTCTCTATCATGACCACAGGAGAGAGACAAGTGAAATGGTCATTTTGGTAAATCGCACTTTGAGTGTGCGACTACTTGTGACAGAAAAGACTTTGAAAAACACAAGTTTCCTTGGCAGTTAAAAGGGCTGAGCGCAGTCCCCTATGTAACTAACTGCTTTAATACTCCATAAGGAATCTTATTCTCCATATGTGAAGAAGCAGCAAGATGAGTTGAGATTGTGTGGGTTAAACGTAGAGGCGCCTATGGGAGGGTGAAGAGGGAAGATGATTTATCATCCTGACTGTGACATGTTTACCTTATCTAATGCGTTGGGTGAAAGATGAGGACTTACTAGTGCTCTGTTCCCACATGGGCAAGAGGGTTTAGAATGGCACTCTTTCCACAATCCCTTACCCCCTCCCCCATTCCTTCTCTTCACTATCTCATTAATCCTACCCCTCCCCCTCCCTTTCTCTCTCACACATGCATAACACACACACACACACACACACACACACACACACACACACACACTCAGGCATGAAGCTCATGGCCATGGACACACACAATTTCCTTTCCAATATGTTATGATTTGCTGCCATGACAACATAAGAAAGGTATTTTCTGTATCTCATCCATGTCTCTATGGCGTTTTTTTTTGGGGGGGGGGGGGGGGGGGGTGGGGTATTGAATATTGTACACATTGGACTCTACTGTCAGTAATAAGCATTTAATATCATATTATATTCAATGTGAAAGTTACAGCCATATTTGTCAGGTCCTGTCCTTCGTTTGTGTCTGAATTTTGTCTGTATCATGAAAGGGATATTGTGTGTGACAGTTCAAATCTTCTCATCCAAGCCACACCTTCCGGTTTGAAAAAAGTTGATTTAAAGAAATAGGTATAATATTTGAAGCTTTGTGTACAAAATTTCTCGAGAGGGGATATGAGTAACTACAAACAGAATAATTTTTTTGTTCTCATTCCAGTGAAGCCAAGTCTTGCATATAAGCACACTGCTTAAAATGCAACTAAAGGACTAAACATTGTACTGAAGACTAAGCATACTTGCAAAGTGAATAATACAATCAAGATGTTTAGGATGAACTATTCCATGCTAGGTCACTTGGTTGCTTTTTGTTTTATTTTCCATCTTGGCACGATATAGTGAAGATTTGTGAGTTTTATTTGACTGATTCAGGCTACAAATTAAAAAAAAAAAAAATGGCAGTCACGACATGGTATCTAAGGAATCTAAGGGACCAATAATGTGTGTACAAAGCAGGTTCATCCAGAAGAAATAAAGGAAATGTTTAAAAATAATGTATGGCAGTTGTTGGTTATTCTTCGGCAAAAAAAAATATATATGTGCAAAAGGCATGTATTTGTTTAAGAATTGTAAGTAATCTCATTCCCATAGAGAGAAAATAAAAGGAAGATACATCTTTCAGCTAATGCTGCAATTTCCCAATCTGCATGGGTCCTCATCTCAAAGTTTGTTTTTAAATTAGACATGAAACGACAACTTGTCTCTGCCGACCCAGATAATTGAAAGGTTGGAATCAGGGCAGTGATTGTATGTTGTTTCCATAAGGCACAACAGCAGCTTGATTTAGCCCTAATCAAAGTTGAAGTGAGCGACCGTGTGCTGACCCATCAGGCAAATCATCTTGGCAGTGAACTTGTCTTTCTGGCATTGTGATGTCCGCAGAGCTAGCTTCAGTTTGTCTCTCACAGCGTGTGTGAGTTGTGCGCCATGAGAGAAGGTCAGTGCCAAAAGAGTGCAATGCCATCCAGGAAGACACACTAACAACAAACTGTAATGGTCTCAGGCTTGTTTTCCTTAAATTGTCCCTAATTGTCCTTGCCTCAAAGTGGTTTTCCCCCCAGCTTGGTGTAACTACCTGATGTTCCCAGGGCAATTATGCAAGAATCCGCAACCATTATTGTATTGATGATTTTGATTGTGCACATTAAGCTCAAGGTTGATGGTTCCAGGGATGGCTTTATATTGAAGATGACAACTTTTAGATGGGATACTTACACAAAATGAGTTTGAGATCAAACCATTAGTATACCAATACATAGAGAGGGAGGAGGGGATGAAGATGAAAGTTGCAGATAAAAACAATCATACACAAGCAGTATACTAGTATCCAAACAGAGGATGCCATATTACATATAAGTGATTTTAAAAAGGAGATCAGCTATGACCTCGTCCTAGTGGGTACTGATGGAAAAGGGGTGTTGTGGTACAGTGAGCCTTGAGAATCACATTTCCTGCTTCTCATTAACAACAGAGGACATTAAAGAGTTTATTAGTGCTGCTATCTTTTACATCATCACCCATTAATACTGTGAGTCATCAAAATGGAAGAAAACAAGATAGCAGTGACCCAGTATATTGAAGCTCACTCTCTTATTGTACATCTAGCAAACACAAGTGTCATTTTTATACCCCAAATCCATCTTCCTTTATGAAGGCATTGTCAAACATTAGAAATGGAAGAGACAGCTTCTATACACTTTTTTAGTTCAATGTTTTATCTTTGGTGAACTTTACATGCTTTATTGCTTATGCTCAGTGTTGTATTTATCAATGTAAACCTATAAAAATAGCAATGGCATTTTCTCATGTATTACTACTTAATTACTCGTTTTTTATATTATCAATTCTGTTCAATTATATCAATTTTTTTATTGTAGTGTTGAGATTTACGTATACAGTCCATATTTGCACTCACAGAGCCAATTTAACATTTTGCACCATTTGCTGTACAGCCGAGACTGACGTCTATCTACACTGTACATACAATACAGGTATGCTTACTGGACTCCAAAGAATCACATCAAAGGAGATTTTACTTTCTCAAATCGTGTATACTTTATTCTCCCGATATAACAATTTCAATCTTTCTTACCTGAATTTGAAAAGGAGCTTGCAACATATTTATTGAATCTAGTAATATGTGTTGCCATAATGGGCAAGGCAATGTCTGTCTACAGTATATCAGTGGGTTGTCTTTTCATTTGTTTGTTTGTTTGTTTGTTTTGTTTGTTTGTGGTGTTTGTTTTTTTTTGGGGGTGTGTGTGTGTGTGTGTGTGTGTCATGTGGAAGGTCAGAGCATGGAAAAAGAATGAATGAACTTCACATAAAAGTGCATATTTTCATTTGAATTACCTATTTTTCTCTGCAAAAATATGAGATCGGTAATCTTGATTTATGATTGATATCTCAATATGAGACTGAACAGTATCATCTGTACTTGTCTCAGAAATGAACGTGGTAAAACAATTTATTTTCTATCTAATTGGAGAAATGACTAAGATCAGACTTCATTCCTTAATTTGTTGCAGGTATCAATAATTTCAGCTTGTCAGTGAGCAAGATAATGTATTTCCCATAAGGAGTAAATTTAGGTTAATTAATGGTAATGAAGCACCTGGGAATAAAGCAAATCTTATTTTATTAGAGAGATGTAGAATTCCATGGAAGCTTGGAGATGTGCTATACAAATACGAACCTTTACGGGCAGTTAAGACTTAATTTGGAAGATGTAATTATTCACTGCAAGAAGTAGAAAGAAAGAAATGCACATCTTATACTTTCCATTAATTTTTTTTTTTTTATAGTTAATAATTTTATACTCATCAATGCAAAGAGCAGACAAAGCACTAATAGTACATATTTTCTATGCATAATTGACCTGAAAATTCTTTGAAACTTTGTTCAGTATTCTCTATAATTCAATTGACTACCATTTCATATTTCTGTTCCGTTTAACAGCTGTAATTTGGCTTAAATGAGAGAGAAACAAAAGAAAACAATACCTACAGAGTGAAACCATATCCGAGCAGTAACAAAAGATTCGAGATCATGTGGAAGGGGCATAATGAGAAGCTTGATTATTTGCATATTTGCTTAAAAAGCATAAATCTTTTTGTGATTTTGATAGAATTTGTGAAAAGGAAATGAATGTGAATGATAAGGAGTAAATAGTATACTCTGTGTGTTCTTAGCTTCTATTATACATTGTAGGGGGCAAATATGGATCATATGATATACATGTACTTCCCCTGTTTAAGAGGCCATTTTAATTCATTACGCTTAATCCTAGAGAAGTCATTTTCAGTATCTTGACATATGTATAGTGTGCATACTGTTGAGTGTTGTATGAATACACTTTTATGTCTCCATTCTTTACATTCACACATACTTACAATGCTCTTCCCCCTCCCCCATCCACAACAGCTAATGAAAATTTGAAGTGTAGTAATACCCTAATCTCAGTCTACAAAGCATGTCTTGTCAGTGAAATACGCTGTTATCCTGTAGCTTTTTGTGCAGCTATTCTCAAATTTTTGCTACAGATTGACAATACTCTCTCAATAATGGATGCAATTCACATTGAAACCCTCTTGACTTTCTATGTTTTACTTACCTGAAGGTGAAAAGAAGACCAAGAAATAGATGTAAACCTAAAGACAGCAGCCAAATAAGAAAAATAGAAAATTACCTGTGACATGCAGAGGAAGAATTTTGATACTTTTCTAGCACTTTTACAAAGAGATATTTTAAAGGGATATTGGAAAAGGAAAACAAAAGCTTAGTACTTATATTTATGGCACATGTAAAAGAAATATATCATCTGAATAAACGCAGATACAGAAGAAGAAAGGCTGACAACTGTTTGAATCTGTGTGTGATAGACATGAGCGGTATGCAGGAGAAAAAAATTCATGACAGAAAGACAAAGAAATTTTTGAATTAAAGACATGCTTGGTAGGACATAGGAGGAATAATGTAAAGAAAGACAGACAGTGTGATAGCTCTGGGAAGAGAGAGGGAGAGAGATTGGCTGTGAATCAGGCACCTGCCACAAGTCCCATTCAAACAGGGTTTCACTGAAATCTGCATGACAATAGGGAGCATCCACGTGCCTCTAACTCTCACCATCTCCTCCTCTTTTACACAGACAGGGGAAAAAATTCATGAAAGGGGCTTCTCTTTCTTTCTTGTCATCCTGTGCTATTTAAACATAGAACCAAATATGTGTGTCTGTATCTATCACTGGTTCCTACTACCCTCAAATAATCACTCTTCTCTCTCTTTTTCTCTCTTCTTTTCCCTGAGTCTTTCTCTCTCAGCCTTCTATGTCTGTCATGGCATTCGAATTTGTTTTGCTGAAAGTGCATACTGTATGTAATTCTTGTTATTTATTGGAAGGAGCTAGGAGTTGGATTAGAATGCTGGACAGGTTTTCTGTATTCCGTACAAGCATTATGGATGAATACAGGTAGGATTCAGCATATTACAAGCATGATTTACACCTCATGGTCTATATCATCCATGTCGGCATTCCTCGTGTGTTTGTCTGTGGTCATAATGTCTTCAATACAGATTCTCTTTACAGTTTGGTGCAAATAAAAAAAACCCTTGTCGGTATATAGAGTGTCAAATTTCCACACCAGCCTTTCATTTCTGATCAGATTTGAAACCAGTTTACTCCAAAATTAAGAGAACATTTCAGAGTCTGATAATTTTTCAAAGAAGTAATCATAGGTTATCATACATGTTATAATACCTGCTGTCTTAACTAATGCTGTAAAATCCTGACCAAAGTCATTGCACTCTTTTCACTTGATGTCGTCAAAAATCACTTCACACGGTAACGATCATACCTTCACTCTTTTTGCTTCTGTTGTGAAATACTGACACCAGACTGAGCCCACATAAAGCAGTCCTTCATACTTCCTTGCCGTCTCTCGAAATTCTCTTTGAGCCATTCAAATCCTTGCAATTTAAAGATGACTGTTCTATTTCAGTGAAATTGAAGTGATCTGTGAATCATACGAGGATCTAGCTAGGAGAACAAAAGGTGTGTCTTTAGGGGAAATATGATTAAGAGAGAGACACAAAGGAATGTATCCATGGCGATGTGACCAATACTAAAGAAAGTAGATTAGAATTGGTCAATGAAAGTGGAATAGTAATTTTGGGCAGTGGAAGCTGACAGATGGGGCTGGCTATTAATGGAGGCTCACGTTTCATCATCGATGCTAGGCACAGAGTGTTGCTCTGCAGAAATAGACGATCTCTGTTGACGGCATTAAGATCCTCTCCAACTATCGTTACCCTTTCACATCCCAGCCACTGTTTGCTGAGTTCTCTTCATGATTCTTTGCTGTCAACTCACCCTGTACCAATCCTCGACATACAATTCAGGATTCGTCGTCACAAGAATCTGACAAGATAGTGTGACAGAGTGATCTGTAATGATCGTGACACCGGCACTAAAGTCTTACATGTTTTCTGCCGCCCGTCAGCACCTTTCTGATGTAACCCTGGCAGCTGGTAGCCAGAGGCTGAGGGATGGTACCTGGCTCTATGGCTGCCTGCGAGGGAAGATGTGGGCGTCATATCCACTAGAGAGATCAGTGGTGAGGTTACAGACTAAATGCTTACTGGTTCCCAGAAACAACTGCCAATCATTAGATGAAGGTTTGATATCAGTAATGCATGCATGTTACTCAAGATATGGATTGAACATGTACACATTGAAACTTGTTATAGGAAAGTTATTACAAATGCTACAAGAGCCTTGGCTTATTGATCCTTAACACTTTCATGTGATGATAAGGACATAATGCAATTATGCAGTAATTATCCTGCACTTTCTATTGTGACTTCACATGGCAAGTAAGCATTGTCCAACACCCAAGTCTTAACGTTTTCATGAGATTGTCATGTTTACTTTCCAAATAGCAGCCATGTCAGGACATTGTTTAGAAAATACACAGGAGTGTCCATCACAGTGATTAATTCACTCTCCCAGATTCACCCTTCTTCCTCTCACTCTCATTTACCCCTTCACCTCTTCCTTCTGCTTTTCTTGGGCACTCCTAATGAATTTTCCCGTTTCATTGGGTGTTCTTTTCTCCCTGAGGGTGTGACAATAATGGAAGCTAGCATCTAGCGAAACAGGAACACACCAAAAAGAAGAGAGAAACGGGGGAAAGAAAAAGACTGCACTCTCAGCTCACTGTCCCCCCTTGGGATGCAATCCAAATATATCACCATGACAACCAATAAAGAAAGCGTCACAAAAGGAGTTTGCAAGTGGGATTGAAAGCCTTTCATATGTTGAATAGAATGGAGGATTTAAAGACAGGGTAACACTGCGGAAATTGGGGCAAACTATTATTCAACTAACTGGCAGTGGCAATGTGAAGTCGTCATTCCTGAGGCAAGATGTTGCCATCTTGGGAATCTAGACTTGAGACTTGCCTTCCAGAAAGGGTTGCTCCTCTCAAGCTATCATATGATTTCCATTCATCAAGACTTTGACACACAAGTTGAAATGATTAGGCTTATCACATTAGTGACTTCAGGCTGATGCTCTTCATCAGTTTTTCACTCTTTATCCTGTCTTCTTTGTATCCACTCTTTTTCTCACTTTTTCACTCTTCCTATTTATGTCTCTCTATTTTCCTGTACAATATGTTAAGCCTGTGTGTTTATCAAAAACTTGGTGTCGCTTGAATAATGAACATTTTGTGTTAATAGCTATTTTTATTTATTCATTCATTCAGTCATATTTCCACAGGGTAGCCCCATCAGTAGGCAGGTACTCTTCTTCCTGAGGGCCCTGAGCACGCACAATCAAACAATTATTTCCCCATGATGAAAATTCCTTTGTAAGTTTGAAGGAAATAACTGAAACAGGCATGTTTGTTTAAATTGCTTCATGATGAAGCTTTTTCATGTAATCTCATTGTGTTGAAAAATAATATTCATTGGATGTGATTAGCTTGATGCAATTCATGTTGTTTTGACTTCAATATTATACAAAAAAAATATAAACAATCTAATATTTAGCATGATTATTTTTGTGTGCTGAAATATTGAGATAGTAGATACAGTCGGTCTGTGAGGCTTGTGGGGAAATCCTGATGTTATCTTGGAAATGAATTTATCCTTACCACTGTGCTTCTGGCTGATATGTTGCAGCCATGTAATATGAATTCAGATGTCATTAATTATGCACAGCTTTGACAGGATTATGTTTACTGCAGTAATAATTGCATGTGCATAATGCTGGTAGGATCACAGGAGCCAGTACCAAGCTGCGTGTTTTCCTTTCAGCTTCAAACACAACCTTTGCTTTTAATGTCCTTGCTGTTGTCATAGAAATTTACTTACGTTCAGCTCTGCATGTGGAGACGCTAATGAATTATTCTAGAACCAGGAAAATGAGCCACGTGAATGGTAAGTCGTAGATAACTAAAAAATTTTCATGAAAATTATCTGAGAGCCATTTTTTAAAAACATAATACAATACATTATTACAAAGTGAAGTTTTCAATGTTCCCAACTCCCAAGTAGGAGGTGAAAAAGAGACTGTATTTCACAAGATGATGACCAATAATGCAGTAAGATTAAATCATAGAAACATGTAACAATTTGAAATACTTTCATAAAATATGTTGTGAATTCTTGATAGCAGAGAAGTGAGCATTGAAGAGGACCACACCTGCATTGTAGTAATAAATGTAATATTTCATTGCATGTGATAACAAATACTGTGTGTCAACATGCTGAATAGTTTGCCCATGTGTGTTGGCTGTGATGGCTTTTATTCAAATATACCTTTTCAAATCAAAGACCATATGTTTAAAGCTGAAGACTTGAACTTGTAAATGTTTGGAACCCTAGCAAAAGCTAAATGATTTTTCCATCATGCCTTGCTATTTGTCCTATGATAATTTGTCTCTCTCTTCATTGAATTGAAAAGAAGACCAGACAAAGAAAGAGTTGCAGTGAAAAGATCTTGTCAAAGTAGAATATTTGATTGCAGTCTGTCATAAATCATACAATTTATTCTGTCTTGCTGGCTAGGATTACAATCTCAAACAGAGACGGATGGTAAAAATGAGCAAAGCCTTGGAGCAGTTTGTTTAATTCATGTATACACAGTTAGTAACTGTGATAAAAGTTGTATAAATACACTGTCAGATGGAAGAGCAGCCTCCGGTGGCTTGTAGGCAGGCTGTGTATATTTGTTAGTGCAATTCAATGCTCTTTCGTCTTTACCACTTTCTTTCTTCCTGAGTTGAAGAAGACTTATCTTCTAAGTTAACATAGGATGTCTGTTTAAATGGTGTATGTAGTTTTTTGTTGTTCCCTTAAATTGTTGATGTAGCAGTGATGCTCAAAACTAACACAATGACAAAACTAAAGAAGCAAAAAGTGTTAAAACAGCATGCAATTCAGTTCATCTACATTGTAGCATCCTGAGATTCCATGTTTTGACTTAGAAAATGAAATGGACTTAAAGTTTGACTCCAGTAATTTTTTTCCCCCTTTTTTCATGTGTTTGCATCCCTATGCATTTCTTGTTTCAGGTTAAAAAGTTAAATTTGTTTTCAATGTTAATGGTTAAGATGTTGGCCTCTGTAAATATATTATTACTTGTAACCATTATCACAATTTTTGTTATCATATCAGAGTTATCATAAGTATTATGCTGTCTACTGAGTTAATCTTATTCTTTGAAGCTTTTTCTGACTCTTTTAAGTGAAAGCAAAGAAATTAGGTTGTTCCCTGCTTTTCTAACTCTCTTGGCTATGTGATCACCAGTATCTGTTTGAATTATTTGTAGGAATATCTCTAGAAGCTCTGTGTGTAATTTGCAAGTTTGAAAATCATAGAGGAGCCTGGTACAGAGACTACCTCCTTCCATTATAAACTTCTATTTTTCCGATGGTATTAGCCTGATTTTGAATTCTGCACTAGCTTTCTCAGTGAAGGTTATTGAATCTGGCATTTTATCATCATAGATGGTTATATGTGGAGCTCAAAGAGAACTGGGCCCCCTCATACAACAAATATTATTTGTGTGAAGCATATTATAAATAGCTTTCAACCAGCTCTCTGTTCCCTGATTATCTCTCCTTCCTTTCCCTCACTCATATACCTGTTCTGTGAGTCAAAACATCAAACCTAATGACGTAGGTTACTCTAGACTGTAAGTCTGTTTGATGAGATGACGTCTGACTAGTGTTTTTTCCTACGGCATAGTGTTGATCAACAATCATATATCACAGAGTGTGGTAACTAAAATTCAGATTTGTAGATAAATCATGTCATATTTACTGCCAGGAAGGCCTATTGTCATTTTAAGTTTGTAACAGTCATTGTCTTTATTCACATCATTGGTAGTAGTAGTAGTAGTAGTAGTAGTAGTAGTAGTAGTAGTAGTAGTAGTAGTAGTAGTAGTAGTAGTTGTTGTTGTTGTAGTAATAGTAGTAGCAGTAGTAGTAGTAGTATCTGAAACATTGTTCATTGTCCCGCCAATAATCAAGACAAACTGTTTACAATACAAGGCAATGTGACAAACACAAGGCAGAAGGTGAAGGTACCAAGGAAAGAAAGAATGCATTAGAAAGCTTTGAATAAAGCAGTCAACAATAGAGCGTGTGCAATGTACATTGGGAAATTCCTGATACTTTCAGTATCAAAAACAGGCATTTTCTTTGTTCTGCCATTATCTGTGATTTTATATCTAAATCTCATTTCAAAATCAATGTGTATTAATAGTTCATCAGACAATACAAGATGTGCTAGTATCTGTAATACTAGGACACAGTTATGATTCTCTTCCATTAGTTTAAAAAGTATCATCTGAATGTGGTACTGTTTTGTAAAGCTCTTGAAAATTTCTGTAATATACAATATGCACTAACTAGATTTATCTTGACAGGAAATATACAACAACAATGAAGCTACAACCATCTTAGATATTACTATGTGATAATTTTGGTTGCATGAACTTATCTTCACAGAGAAAATGCCTTGTATGTTTATAATTGAATCCAAGTACTGTACCCAAGAATGTTACATGCTTCTAGTTCTATTTCACGATAAAATCAATGACATGACCCTGTAAGCTCTAAGTTACCATTTTGTAATGTCTAAAAACAAAAACAAGCCTTTTGATGATAATGAAATAAGTAACATGCCTCTCTTGTATGAGATACAAGTACACTTTTACACAGTCCAAATATAACAATATGAAATTTGAAGTCTGGCAAACATAGTTGTGAATCCAAGGGGAATGGTAAAAGCTTTTGGTGAAGTCCATTGGATGAAAAAAAAAAAGATGATTGGTTGGAGGAATCCTCTTATCTCTACATCCCACTGCTGACTACTTCATACTGGTATTTACGTCATGCAGTGAAATTATATTTAAGCTGTTGACTTGCTCGTATACACTTACCTGCAGAAATTGAAATCAAAATTGTGTATTGCCGAAAGGATACATGACCACAACAAATGACAAGGAAGGTTTGAGTCAGCAAATATGATGGAAAATATATTTTGTCTGTGTATATAGAGAGGAGGGACGGGTGTTAAACCATTGTGTTTGTATGAAATGTTGTAGCAAAATGATATCTAGGGGAAAATGTGAAGAATCAGATTGTGTCAAGCAAGAATGATTATGGACAAATGATGAATTGCTTTATCTATGGGAGTTGGAAAAGGAAAGTTATGCTGAGATATAAGTTCAAAGGTCATTAACCTCTACTAGTATTTGACCCATCTTTGTTGAATTACTCACAGCATCCATGTCACACTTATTTCCCAAGTATTCTTGCTATCTTGTCTTTGTCTTCCATTTTTGCCCCCATTTCTCCATGTGACTGATCACCAGCGATAAATTCAAAGATTCTGACAAGAGGAGAATATAAAATGGGCCTCTTATGCCGTAAATCAAGCTGAAGCCATCCAACAAACAAATTGGTTATTATCTTTCTGTAAGAACTTTGGTATGCACTGCTTGACAAGGATTCATAACTGAGCACTCATAAATGAAAGATATAATTCAAGCAGCTGCCGATTGTTGCCAATTTAGAAGAGAAGAAAATATTCCTCTCTCTTCTATCTCCTTGGAAGTTTTATCTCGGGCGTTTGGGACAGATTTATGTCCTATTTTGGCATAAATATTTAGATCAATCTATTCCTCTTCAGGCTAACATTATTATAAGAACACAGTTGTGTGTTGACATATATTGCGTCCATTTTCAAGTGCATGAAAATGCCAAGTGGAATTTATTTTGAGAGCCATCCAAGTGATGTAAATCTGAATTTCTAAAGATAAAATTTTATGAATGTGTTTACGTTATGTCCCTATGTGAAAAGTTGTTCGAGGTATGTGTGGAATATACTGCAGGTCTTTACCAGCAGCAGTAAGTCACGTCCCCCTGGTTTGTGGGGCTGGGAGAGTGGGACAGCTCTGGCTGTGAGTTTAAAGGCCCTCCGTAGAACCACCCAGCCTGCTGCCATCACCTCCCTACTCTATCACCATATGTCGATTTACATACTGGGTGGTTCCACTGTTGTGGAAGCAATTTTGAAGTTTGAGACACATAATCATTTTATCATAGATAGGACTTATTGGTGTTTACTCTATGTATTTTCTTGTTTTCCTTTTTGACAATTTATTTGCTTATTTGTTAGAATATTTACAAACCCGAGTAGGGTTTATGAACTTACTTTCAGGGTGCATTGAAATCTACAATAAAATAATGAACAGGCCTCGATTTCATTGGCCAGTTTGTGTTTTATAATCAATGGTAGTCAGTACACTTATTTTTTTTTAAGTCTGTCAGTTCTCAGTACATATTTCAAACAAATGTCTTTGGATACACAAGATGTCATTGCCAATCAATTTGATGTAAGAGTCCCAAGACTTTAGGCAAGACAAAAATAGGTGCTGTAAAGGTGGATATTTTCGCCCAAGTAATTTTTCATGCTTGGCTGAGAAAGATGAATTTTGCGTGTTTTTAATTCTGCTGAATCCGGACATTAATTACTGGATGATATGGCAAGCAAAAATATTTGTGAGCTTGTATTTTCATGCTAGCTTCTGGTTGCCCAAAATGCGCAAAAATTTCCACTGTTACAGTATTTAGAAGGAAGAATCAATATCACACTGTTTTTTCATGGGTGTCTTGATTATCCATCCAGATTTCTCTTTTTTTTTTAAACATCCATTTATAGTATTTTGCGGGGAAATGAATCAAGCAACTCTCATATCTTCTGCATGCGATTGTATGATTCTTGGCTTTGTCAAAGTTTCAAGTTCCTCGTATTTCCCTGTTTTCAAACATAAGCATAAATATATTTCCCAGTAAGGTATTAATATCATTTAGTTACATTATTATGTAGCAAATATTTTAAGAAGTGAAACACTAGAAAATGGAATTTGTATTTCTGTGATATCATCATCAAGATTTAAAAAACAAAACAAAACAAAACAGCTAAAAGTCTCTGTACATTGCACATGTTTTCATGATTATTTTGCAGTATAGACCAGAATTCTATGTAGACAATAAAAGACTCTAGGTATTATGTTACGTATACATGGTGTTTTATTTTTCTTTTCTTTGTTAACCAATCACCTCAGCGTCTTGGGCTAGACTAAGAATAGAAGTTGTATGAGACTTTTTATTCTGTTTTTCATGTGTCACAACCTTCAGATATTCTTGTTTCAAAATACAGGCATGAAAGTTATTTTCAGGAGAAGGGTTGCAGTGATGTTTTATGAGGTGTAATAATGTATGACTCTCCAATATTCCTTTGTACGAAAGTGGAATACTATATGATGTCGCTGTGTTACATTACAAGGTTGCATGAATGACCGTCTACAGTGAAACATTTCCTCCAATATTCGAAGGAGAAAAAGTTTCTGCTGTTGAACTCATTTTCTCAGAATGAGATTGAAAAGCCAGTCCGTCTTTCAAACTCAGTTCAGTGTTCCATGTATGCAGCTGGAGAGGGCAGCAGGGTGTATGCACAAAGTAGTTCAGTGTAGTCATCTCTTGAACCAGAAAAGCAGTACATAGGGTGGAGAATGTAAACACAGTGAATACCCTTTGTAACCATACTGAGGAGTGACTTGAATGGCAAGATGCGGTGAGGAAGGGGGGAGGGGGGAGGGGTGGGTTGGAAAGCTTTCTCTTTGTTGTATGCTGCAGTGTTAGCTATGCCCTTTTTCTTTCTCTCTCTTCCTCTCTCCATGTTTATCTCTCTTTCTCATTCTATTTCTCTTTCTCCCCTCCCCTTTCCTTAGGGTGGGGTAGGTGGGAGGGTCCAGGGGAATGGAACCTCTGCACACGTGTGAGTGGTAGGAATGACCTTTCAACGACTCCAGGTTAGAGGGACAAAGGATTGTGGGGATGCCTAGAGCATGTTGGCCATAGGCTGCCTAGTCTTTCAATTTCAAACCCTGTAAATGGCTTTCTTTTGTCTTGTAGAAGCCATTTAAATAGCAGATGACTCCGGAGCATAGCAAGGCAGTGACTGGTCCTTGTGTAAGACAATATTTTTGATGATTATGATGTTGTCTGATGATTGGTGCAGTACATTTGTTATAATGCCAAGGAAGTGTTACATGCTTGACACAAAGGGACCTTGGTCATTACTTCACTGTAAATACGTAAATCTCATCTTTTAACTTATCTTTTGATTGCTATCAGATATGCAACCATTGGATAATTCTTAGACCTATTTAAAGATTATTGTGTTCAACGATGTTGCTTTTGTTGACAGCTAAGTGTGATGCTTTTCCACACTGACATGTTGCTACGCCAGCTATTCAGCCCTCGATCTAATGACATCATCACATATAAAGTGGTTAGCTTTGGATGTAGATGTATTTTGAAAGCTTTGTGCAGCCATTCCTGTGATAAAGCACTCATTCAATGGCCATCTGCTGTGTTGAACCCAGTCTATTAAAGAGTTCACCTTCAAAGAAAGAAAGCATCTTTAATGTTTGCACATGTCCTGTTTGGTGCAATGTAAAACACGTTCACAAAAACAGAATTTCACCCTTCTATACAAACCTCATCATTACTACTTTTTTTTTTTTTTTATTCTATGTACTGGAAGAGCTGTTTCTTTTTAAGGATTTAATTTCTATGAATTTTGCAAATCACTGTTAGGCCGCGAAGTTAACAGCACATAAAAATATTACTTATTAGTGCACTTGCTATAGCCTCAGTGTTGAATTGCAAAAACACCATCTCAAGAAAATGTGTTTGAGCTCCTCACTTGCAAAAATATGTGTACACAAAAATAATAGCTTTTACCGTAGGCCTATACCATTGTACACATTAGGCCTATGTTTTGTACAGATGTTGTTCTTTTTCATAATGAATAGATTTATTGAGAACATGTACATGTATGTGTGATAGTTGATACTATCTTACACAGTTGTGAGTAAAATTTGCCCATTTTGCCTTTAAACAAGTTTTTAAAAAGTTGACAATTCAGTCATCTTGAAGCAAGCCATAGCTAGCATTCTGCATAGCTAATGACTTCAAATGTCTCTAAATCTATGTAAATCTATTCTTTAAGTAACTCTTCAGTGTGGTAATATTAGAATTAATTTTGAGTTGTAACAAACAATTTCACTTCCAAGCATTTCATCAATTTTTTTAGAGTAAAATAAATGTTGCTGCCTTAGTCTTAACATTCTATACATGTCCTTGCAATTTAATTGTTTTACAATGCATCACATCGAAACAAGCAATATGTGCAATCAGGCAAAGTGGTCAAACGCTGTTACTATATTTTTCTGTCTCTTTTTTTCTTTCATAATTTCCTGTGGCAGTCTTATCATACTATTAAATTCTGTCTGTAGTAATCTACATTCCAGACTAACCAAATTTTCCCCACGGAGAGAAGAAGTTGAAATGAGCAGTTATAAGTGAGCGTAGCCTTTTCTACACCCTGTTCCTCTGAAAGTGATGATCTTGGTATCTGCTATGATGTTGTCTCCCATTCTAGCTATGGTAGGGTAGGTTTAGGGGAGGGGCCACCACCCCTATCCATCACTAATCCAGACAGCCATGGGACCCACAGTAAAAGTTTATGATACCCCTTGCCTTTGATTTCATTCAGGTGTTGTTTTCCCCGTTCACATCTCATCTCTTTGCATGCTCCTAATTTCTCTTCCTCAGTCGAATGTTCTAAAACGTAGAAGACAAGCAGCTTGGATGCGTTACAATTTTGATTTGCTGTTTTTCTCATGGAATAAATGTTATAATATCTTCTTTTGTTCATATTGTAAGCACAAAATCAGTTAAAATTAATTTTCTGTGTTGTTTCTTTTATGTAAACATGGCTCTTCCTTCATGATTTTAGGAGTGAAGAAATTCTGTCTGGTTGGGAGCTCACAGTAATGAGAATTGATTTAAGACTTCTAAGTAGAAAAGTGAAGTTGGGGTGGCTTTTGGTTCAATCTTTGAGGAGAAAAGTCACATGAACAAGCAAAGAGTTTAATAAATCTGTAAATGATATAGAATAATTGTAATTATGGGTTTTCCATGGAATTTGATATTTCTAAAACAAAGGATTGAAATAGGCCTATCATAAAATTGAGTGTTACCTAGAGAGGGGAAACAAGTTTGTTTGTTTTTCATGTCTTTTTATCCTTGTAGTAAAGGGAGGTACAAAACATCCTTTGTGCCCCATATCATACATGTACAGCAATGCTCAAGTCAAAATTTAACCAGCTTAATGAAGTCTATAAGTAAACGTAATTGTAACTCTGTTCTGCCATTCATGCAGTTTTCTCTCCTCTTTCATTGTATTAATGCAGGATGTAATTTCATTTTGTTTAGCTTTATCCTCCATTTTCTGCCAAACCCGCACAGGTTCGGGTGAACTAATGAAGTTGCAGAGAAAAGTAGTTGATCAAAAATTATTATTAGCTGTCCAGGGGACAAAGTACTTTCAGTCAAGGCAATCAATCTTATCTTATTTGTTTTTAGTCATGAGGTCTGTTTTTAAAAAAAATCTGCCTTTCTTGCTCTCTCTCTCTCCCTCTCTCCCTCCCTCCCCCTCTCCCTCTCCATATCTTTCTCTCTTTCTCATTCTCTCATGCATGAGAAGGAGTGTAATTGAATTCTGTTAGATTAATTCAGTGAATAATCCAACCTGCCGTGCAGGTATTGTGTCAATCTGTATATGTGGTGTGCAGTAAATGGAGCTTTTCATAGCATCTCTGTTGGACAGACCATAGTGCTATGATGTCATATTGCTTGCTAACAATTCTATGAGACTTGACTTGATTTAACCCCTTGGTTGATGTCAGATGTTAGTCTTGTTTAGCCTGGCATTTGAAAATGTCATGTTACCAAAGCAGTTAACTTTAGGGCAATGAGAAAACTTTGTGATTTAAAATATTTTGTGTAGCATGGGATTCATCTCTAATCATGTCAGTAATTTGTTTAGACTAGGGTTCTTTTAGATTTACCCACTGAAAGGAATATGCTGAGAAGCAGAAGGGCTCTGTTGAGTTCTCAGATTTGAGTGTAAGTAAAAACAAAACAGTCATTTTTCATTAAATAAAAAAGTTTGTTTAATCAAAAGTAGGTAGATTAGTAAGCATTGTTCCAAAGATCAGATAAAATTGCACCCTTTTAGTTTTGATTGTTAACATTTTACTGAAAATCAAAATAATTCAAAATTGACACCATAATGTAGAGGAGATCGAGCTCTACAGTGTGATACCAATAATTCATTATCCCCCAAAATTGCGATAATGACCTTCTGGTTCTCAGCTAACAATATTTTGTATCTGAATGCCTACCTCAGATTAGACTCTAGAGTCTGTTGCACTTATGGATATAGGTATCTAAACAGAAGCAAAATAAAAGAGAAAAAATGAAAGCATGGACGGTAAATAAGAGAGAGAGAGCTACTGGGCTAATCTCTCTCCTGAATTCAAGATTCCTCATGGATATTCATTTGATCAAACTAGAAAAGGCCTCCATCACACTTTTACATATTTGAACAAAATTTCAGGTGCCTTGAAAGTAGACTACCAAGATAGTTACCAATCCTCTCCAAAAGGAAAGTATGCACATCAGCAAAGTTATATTTTTGAAACTACACATTTTTTTTCTGTAATCCAATTATTTTATAACCACAAGTATGAATATTCATATTCTCTTAACTCTAAATCAGTTTCAAACCTTGAAAGCAACTAATGACTCTAGATCGGTTTTAAACCCTAAAACCAACTGATAACTCAAAACCCGTTTAAACACTAAAACCAACTAAACTCTGTGTTTGTTGACCTTCTGCCTGGTTGGGATTCCTCTCCATCTTCCAATAAAACCCTCTTTATATCAGGTTCAGGGTTACCATTCATTTTTTTTTTAATGAGGATTGGAATGATTATGGGTTGAAATAATTGATTATTGAAGGCTTCCTTGTTTAGTTTGGTCAGATATTTCATCACTGTGTTGTCAAAGTTAGTCTTAATATGTTGATAGGTAGTGGTAAGGATAGCTATTGTCATTCTGGCTCTCTGTGAGTTCATGTCCGATGAGAATTGCAAACAACAGTAGGATTTGGCCTTGGACAGGTGTTAATGTATTTTTTTTTTCATCCATATATATAGCAGTTGTTGCTATCAAAGCATATTTATCAGTGTTTGATTACCAGGTGGTACAGTAGGCAAGTTTCACACTGACTGAACTGAAGCTCCTATAAGTCTCTGTTATATGAAGTATTGGTAATAGTGCTTTGTGCCTTCCTCTCACAAAATCTCTACTGATTTGTTTTTGTTCTTTTCTTTTTGTGGGGTTGTATTGGTTAGTCATGGAACATCAAGGCACACACACACACACACACACACACACACACACACACACACACACACACACAAACTGTTGGAGTTGAAGAAAATCCAAGATATACCATCTAGTGAGCAAATATTGATGTTGATATCAATATCTTTATTATCATCATTGCCATCATCTTTGTCACTATCATTATTACTGTCTTTAACTAAAATTGTTAACAGCAGTTGTACCAAGTTCATATGCATTTTCCAGATCTATATTCTATAGTAGCCTGCCTGGGAAAAAAAAGAATGTATATATATATGTTTATGTATTGCTTTTACACTTTTTACTTCCCAAACAAAATAAGAATGTACAAAAATGTCAGTTATAATTATATCAAATTTGCATTGGCAATTTATGATGTTACAAGACATTTGAAAAATGTAGTGCTTTCTAGTCACTACTTAAATGTTTTAATTTCTCCAATGAAAATAGATGTGATGGTGTTTTGTGAGTACATATAAATCCACTGGATATTGGAAAAGGAAAATGTGAATTGGTTCAAATTTGCTTTCTAATATTATATTTACAACAAAGTCAAACAGACAACTGTCTGGCATTATTCTTCATCTTGATTTGATTGCGACCATTTTCTCTGGAAGAGAAATTTGAAAACAAAATACTGAATTTCCTCATGAGCAGGGTCAGAGAATTCAGATTTGTCTTGGGTTGTTATGGTATGTAGGCTATTTTTCAATTAAGGACAGTAAACAGGTATGTTCCAAATGCAAGTGGTGTTGAATTTCCTGTCCTGACTTGAAGGGGAGGTATATAATTGTATTACAGTCACTTTCTATCCAAGTTCACATTAAAGAAGAGTTAAGGAAGGGGTGCAGGAGAGAGAGCCAAGTGTGACACTGTGTTTGGTGTAATGCTGCCTTCATCAAATATTGCCAACACTTATAATGCTGTAAATCAGAGATGAAATGCGTTACTTTAGTACGTCTTATTTCATTTCCATCTTGTGTCGCTCTGTTTACCAAGTCTTACCTTACCAGCATAAGTTTAGTCTTTCAGAAACACTAGCCTGATCCACGGTCTCATATCACGCAAATTGTATTTTATTAATTCATAGTTATTCAAATTGGGTTAGAGCTTTCTTCTTCCCTCTCTCCTATCTCTCTCTTTCCCTATCTATCTCTGTCTCTCTATTTATACTCTGGGGTTTTTTTCTTCCAAGCAACCTGTCAAGAAGGGAGAAGAACTGAACAGCACACGGTAGATATTCCCAAAGGGAAAGAAGGGAAGTGCTGCTGCTTTCCATTTTTTATTCAAATGAATCTGAGAGAAAAGTCACCAACCTAGGGAAGGTAGATATAATTTATATTGTTGTTTTTTTATTTCATGCAAATACAAAAGTTTCCCTCTTCCTCCCTTGTTGTGATTGTATGTGTTAATACAAATCATGTAGAAAGCCAGATTCCATCAATCCTAAACTTGTGGCT
Organism: Diadema antillarum; assembly: GCF_040938485.1. NCBI lineage: Eukaryota > Metazoa > Echinodermata > Echinoidea > Diadematoida > Diadematidae > Diadema > Diadema antillarum. The sequence continues at coordinate 568,627 of NW_027270917.1, forward strand.
TAAAAAGTGCTTGAGAGACACCATTGGCCAGTGCTTGCCAAGGGATGGGTTGAACGGTGCTCGTTGTCAGCGCTATCCCCGACTCCTTACGGTCCTTCTGTGCAGGGGAGAACGTCCGGAGGAAACTTGGCGTGTTCTCGCGTTACCTGTCTAGGTTGGTTTCATATCTCATCCGCAGGCCTGTCAATCAAAGGATATTGCGATGGCAGGCCAATTTCCTGCCTGATCTAATCATGCAGCAATTGGTATCGTCCATGCACAAATCGCAAGCTGTTCGCCAGCACCCCATAATTGTTTCTATTGCCCTGTTATTTTTCCTGTTCATAAGCTTATGTTTCCTTCCAGTGACAAGATTTTTTTGTTGCCAGTCAAGGTATTTTCTCTCTCTTTATTACCTCTCCCCTCTACTGCTCCATGTTCCACCCTGTTTTTGTATCAATCTCCATGTTTGTTCTCCTTTCCCTCGTAGTGAGTCGGTATTCATTATCCGTAATCGTTGAATTTGTATGTAGATTAATGCTGACCTGTGACAGGCCTAACTAGCGTGGCGTGCCAAATCAATGCCAGAAGACAATTGGAATGCCGTCATCCTCACACCCAGTAGACAGTCCTTATCACATGAGGTGCAGCAAACTCATCAAATCTCATCAAGGCACAAACCTTTGAGGTCAATTTTCTCCGCCTGATTAGCTTTCCAGTGAATTTTCGTACATTTTGCATCTAAATTGGATTTGACGGGAGATGTCACTGAGTTATGTAATCTGGATCATCTGAACTACTTTAGTCATCATTCCAGGGCTAAGTAAACAGTTTGGGCGGACAGCATATTCTTTCTTGTTACAACAAAAACAAAACAAGTGTTAAACTGAATCGGTTGCTGTGCAGGGCTTCAGTGAGACAACTGGATGGGTGGAAAAGATGAAGCCTTTACAAGTTTTCATGATGTGGCTGGACTGTACCAAGGAATGTTTGTATGGACTCTAATCTCAGAAGAATTCATGCACTTGACTCACATATGTTGATCTGTAGAAAATGTTGAAGACCAATGACTCCCCCCACCATCTGCTTATGGAATTTCCATCCCTGAATGAAGTAAAACAATGTCTGTAGAATAATGGCTCTATTCATGTACAGATGCATTTTGGGAAGACATTTATTCTAAGATTTTTGTCCTCAACCAAAGGAAATTTGTTATCTTCTGAAGCATTTAAGATGCCTTCCCTCCAAACCTGATTATTTATCTTGACCTGAACACTGCCTTACTTTGCTGTGAATGGTGAAGACTTCCAAGAATGAATGCTGGATGGAAAAATGTGATACACATTTGATCAATGCCATCTGAATGGTTCCCTCCTGACACACAACATTTCACAAATGTGTTTTATGCCAGTGTAGGACCAGAAAACATGTCTGGAACCGATGGGCCTGGCAGGCATGACATAATTACCAGAGGACAAACGTTGATGTAAAGGATGGAGGATGCTTTTAGGATCATTTTGATGTGTTCTTTCCATTCTTCAATTCAATTACAAGGGGTAAGGTATTCTTACAAAAGAACTGTGTTCAGTTGGTCTTCTGATTTCCATGTATATCCCTCAGGGTTGGAAGGACAGGTTGGAGTAGGGACATCAAATTCTTGGCTTGTTATCTTTCAATTCATTCAAGATTGCAGTAAATTGTCACAAAGCAAAATAGAGGGCACTTCATTGTCAACATCTTTGGACAAATTGAATTCAGTGTGGAAGAAGGAGAAATTTGAAGTCAATTTTACCTGACTTTGGTGTTTTCCTAGAAAACAGCCCCAGGAGGAAAGGTCTGACTGCTAAGAGTGACTGTCCCTGTGGCAATTCACTCTCAACTCTTGAGATTTCTTTTTCACCATTAGAGAGCAAGTTTAATTAAGACAAGAAATAATGAAATCTGAAGATTCCTATGCAAAAGGTGTTCACATATTTTTCCACAGACATGAGATCTCTGTGTTACCTTGTGACAAGGAAGGTTTTAGTGAAGGGATGAGATAGTGAAACACAGAGCAGCTCCTTGGAGTTGGAGAGAGATGCTAAATGTCATCAGTCCTTGGTTGGGGTCCAGAACTTTCCCCTTTTCCATCTTTCCCTCTTTTCTTCTTCCCCTGTTCTCTATTTTCCATCTACTCTGCTGACATGGCCATTTCAGGTTAATCATTAAATCAATGGAGCATGACAAAACAGCCAAGCAAATAAGTAGAGTTTGGGAGGGGAAAAAATCAATGCATTTCTGCTCATTCTATTAGATTAATATCTGAGATAAGCCTTGACATATATCATTATGTAGGTTGAGGGTCATGCTAGCTATCTCAATGAAGACAAGACCTTTTCCCCTCAACTTTACAATTATTCCTTCTATGTACAAGAGGTTACTCCTCTGTGCATGCATTGAAGTCATTGAGGTACTGGAAACACTTCATTCAGGAAAACTTTATATTAAATGATCAAAAACTACCAGTAACAAAGGTATTTGCTCACTCACATTTCCATTATGTGTTGTGCTGTTGGAAACTGAGTGTACTTGTCCTGAGGTGTGAGAAAAAATTGCAGTGAAATAATCTTTCTGCTGCATAGATGTCTGAAAAAGAAGCTAAGGTTAGTTGCAGGTAGCCCTGTAATACCTTGTAGTACTAACAACTGCATATGCCATATATTTAGCGAGTCTCATTTGTTGAGAATGGGAATTTTGCAACAATTTTGTGAGTAGTTTAATTTGCGGTCAAGGAGTATAGCAATGAATGGAGAAACATACACGTGCACATTACATTCATGTCAGGATTAGAATGAATATTTTGCATGTTTTTAAGTTCACAAATAGCACCCAACTTGCAAAATTCATGAAAATGAAAGCCCCGCAAAATATATTAATTGCCCTCTATCATTGATAACACACACTCAAACACACACACACACACACACACACGCACACACACACACACACACACAATCACACACACACGAGAAATAGTCTTTAGTCAAATGTAATATGTAAAGTAAGTGTACATTTTGTTTGTCATTTTTTTGAACTCCCACTACTAGTTTCCTGCCTCTGGGCAGAACTCTACACAATTTTTTTTTTCCAAATTATTCATCAGACATTCTTCAGATTTGATTTACAGATACTGCTGATACTTGTGTTCTTCTTCACACATAATCTGTATATTGTGAAAGTCCATATGATTTCTGGTCTGTTATTTTCCTTGATTTGAGGTCAGGCATGACAGTTGCTGTGACACTGCTGATTTCTGTGCCTGGTGACGAGTGGAGAGTAGGTTTACCTGACAAAACATGTTACTCATTACAGAGAGGCCAAAGTTCTTGGTGTCTCCTGAGTAGCATCTGTATATCATTGGTTCAATTGGATCCAAAACTTTCTTTTCCTTCTCAAACAAGTAATGTCTCTTGAGATGTGAAATGTATCACTTGTATCCGTTCCAGAAATTGTTTTGCTACATTTCCCTGTAGTTACCAGAAGAATCAGATATTCCTAACTTGAGGAGAAAAAAAAAGTCAACGAGTCACTGTGAAAGGTTTCATGCCGACAAACAGTGACCACCAGCTAGCACAAATTGAAACCTAATCAGCAATTTTTGGGAAAAAAGTGTATTTATTATGATCTCTTGCAGTAGCTGATGGTATTACATACTCATGTGAGAGTGTTTGGTAAGTTCAGACTTAATCTTGTCCATGGTTATGTTCGATGAAATACTTTATTAAGCCAGTGACTGCTGGCCATGAGATATTGATAAATGTGACTCCCAATCAATTTATTCTCGTTGTCAAGGTGTAGCAGGATTATCTGTCATTCTGTGGGAGGTTCGCACATAGCAAAAAGCTTTTCTGTATTCATTTCTAGGACAGGGAAAGCTTTTTATTGTAATGATTTCTTCTATCCATCAGACCAGTTTGTTAATGATGAGGTGAAAAAATTATTATAATTATTTTTTTATTAGTAGTAGTATTATTAGTTGTTAGTAGTAGTAGTAGTCGTAGTCGTAGTAGTAGTAGTAGTATTAGTAGAAGTAGTAGTACCATCATCATTTTTACTATTATTATCATCGTCATCATCATCATCATCATCACCATCATCATTCATATATTAGAGCAATTTAGAGATATTACAGCTTCAAATTACATTGCGACCTTTCAGGCTAGGAATGACCTGGTAGGATGAGATACTGTAAAGAGCTGAAGAAAACCTCTTCACATTTCTCCCAACTCAGGTCTTCTCTTCATTCTTTCCCTTTGAGAGGCTATTTATGAGATGCAGATTGTGTTCCATCAAAATATCAAACTGATCGCATTTCAGGAGAAGAGGAAAACCTTTTGTGTATTTTGGGCTTTGTGATTCTATGAAGAAAGAAATTCTTGGTAGAGTGATTATATTTTTGAAGCCATTTTCTCCTTTTTGGGGGGAGGGGGAGGGGATAAAATGAAAATATAATGTATGCTGCAGGCGTGAGGTATGATGAACCTTTCTGGGGAGTGTTGTGAGGACAAATATTATCTTGGCTGGACAGACGGGATGAGAGAAGCAGGAGAGAAAGGGGAAAGGTAGATGTGAGTCACTGGATGAACTCAAGCAAAGAGTGGCTTTGAGATCTGGAGTGTTTTGTTTTTTGTTTGTGAGCTGGATCTATGACAGTGTTCTTCACAATACAAACAAAGTAGAGATCTCAAATTAAGGACTGCTGTTGCATTAAATCAAATTTGAATTTCAACTACATGTAGATTAAGAGGAAAAGAAAACAGCAATACTTTGTCTCCTGTTCGCTCCTCTCTTTTGTCAACAGAGTTTTGATCCTTTGAGACATAGCATGACAGCATTCAAACTCAAGCCATGTCCAGACAAAATGACCATGCCACAATGACATCGCTTTAAGCATCATTTCTAGGATTATAATTTGGGGTCTATTTAATGCTTTGCATCTTTAATCAAGAATGATCATACAGAGTCTCACTACCCCTAAATTTATTATTCCAGGATCAAAACTAATTTTGTTTCCATCTTTTGTTCTGTTATTATAATGTTAATATTATTACTATATTATATTCTTGGTTCTTTAATGTGTAGAGCTCTATAAAGAATTTTAGTAGGTGGCATCAGTCCATGTACTTTTAAATCTTATGCATAAAGCAAAACATTTGACAATGTAAGTACATAATAAAACTCACGTTTTATCTGTGTGGTTTTGATAGTTGCCATGCAAACCACCCCTTTAAAGGGGATGGCTAGTAACTGATCAGTGGGAATCAGTGGGAATGCTGGAGGATGACTCTTCCAATCCTTGTGGGATTCATTTAAGAGTACATTATATATCTATTGTTGTGTGAAAATTATTTGCTTCAGAATGGTCTCATATTCTAGTAATGTGCAGATTAATGTTCCTTGGTGGCTATGACAGCTGCATTTCAGACAACAGTGGGGGGAAGTAAGAATGTTATGTTAGCGATCCAATATTATCATGACGGAGGCAAAGTAAACAGTCTAAAATGTCATGTAATAAAGCTGTAGCTACTTGTACACCAACAGAGGATAAAGGGCAGTTTAAAGTAAGTGTGTGTGTGAGTGATGTGAGGTTGTGTATGTGTGAGGATGTGGTATATGTGCAGTGTGTACCCGGCATGCTTATGTTTGCGTAAAGGTAGCATTGATAGTGTAAGATAGCATTGATGGGGGAAGATGAGTCAACAAACTATGTTTTCACTATTTTGTCATAAAATCAAGCTGTTAAAATGGTTTTTATAACATGCTCATCAATGAATTAAACGACTGAATTTCTACCAATAACCACTTTTACTGTGGTTAAATACCAAGAAAATCACTGTTTCTTCTGAATTAGATTGAGTATGACAAAAATATGCTTTTGATTAGAAATGTGTTTATAGTTGTAAAACACACTTTTATCATATTTCACAGTGTGGTTTTGTATTTGACGATGTAGTCTTAAAGAGAAAATAACATAAGATTTGTTGTATATGGTTAAAGAGAGCAGTTTTATTCAAACCAACCTCTCTCCCTCTACTGTCCTGTAACCCGTCTCTCTCTCTCTCTCTCCCTCCCTCCCTGCACCCACTCAAGTCCCCCTGATTGATGACATCTACTCAGGATTTTTATTTTGTAGGGTGGAGAGTTCTGTTTACAGAATGCTTTGATAGAATGAAAAGGAAATTGATGGGACTGAATGGACAGGTATGAAGGAGAAACAACACAAGGTTTGTGAGGGACCAAAACAGATGCATGTGGATATGGAAAATGTAAACTAATACCATGTGTGATGGATTCATTAAAGATAGATCAGTTATTGATGAGTAAATGTGAATAATATAACATAATATCAAGGAAGACTAGCAAAATGGGAAATGTTGGGGTTTTTTCTGTTGTCATGAATATCAAGTTAAAAATGGCTTAAGGTCTGTTTATCCATCCATTAATAAATGCATTGCAAAGCTGTTTTAAGACATGCAATATTTCCCTTCAGCCTGTTGTGTTTTTTCAGTAGTTTTCTATTGCATAAACTTCTGTTGCCTTTCCAGCATAGCAGCCTTAAATTCCCCCTTCCCCTCCCCTTTCCCTTGCCTTCCCCAGCACAGCATCACTGTTCCTCACTACCCTAAACTCAGTCATCATGCCTCTCTCATCTACTGCATCCTTTCCCTTCCCTAAAACCCCCTCTTTGTCTTCTGTTCCCTTCTCTCCCCCCTTCCCCCTTCCCCTCCTCCTGCCCCTATCCATACCACCCCTCCCCCTCTCCCACATCCCTCTCCTTACTTCCTTACCCCCTTTTCTCCCTTTTTTACCTACCATGTCCTGGAGTGAAATGAATCTTTCCCAATTTTCATTTGTAAAACATTGTTCATCTCCTGCCTCTGACAAGGTACTCCATCACGCCATCTGATTTGTTCTTGCCTCTGATGTTCACTGTCACAAAAGTACATCACTTCTACCAGATCTCTTTGTCTCACTCTTCTCTTGCTATCAAAAAGTTTTTTTTCCCCCTTTAAATTATAAGGATTTTCTGTTTGTTCTTTGAAGAGTACAAATAAAGATATGCTGATGTATTTTATTAATGCAGCATGATTGAGGTGGCATATCTTTTGAAATACTGCAAGTATCACAATTTCTCTCTTTTCATTTTTTTTTTCATATTTGTGAGCTAAACGATATGTGATAAGTTTCATCACAGAATTTTCCTTTCAAAAAATCTAGGCATTTATTTCTTCTCATATTAGATGACTACTCTGGAACTAAAGTGAATACTGCTATCTTACAAAAAACTGCTAGAGAGAATTCTTGAAATGTGTTCAAGAAGAGCAGCAGTTCATATTCATGGCCACCTTTAGATCAAGTAATTGAGCCATGGTCTAGTGTGATGTGTGATTGACAATCACCTGATTTCAAAGGCCTATTAGATAATGCCATAGCACTTCATCACGAACAATTAGATACTCCATCAACTGATGGCACGTAACCGAATATGAATGCTATTGACTTGCGTGGTGGTGGCTCTGGCCCAGTCTCTCTACCTACATGCCGCTAGCGATAAGTGACTGCCACATTGGGTCCGTAGGCGACAGGAGTCAACGCACGGCAGGACTGGAAAAGGAGTATCAGTGCCTTTTTACCTTATCCCTGGGCTGCTGGGAGGCAGTGATAGAGTGTAGGGGAGGGGCGGGAGAGGAGCCACCCAAGTATGGTTGAGCATTTTCATCAAGAACAAAACAGCGTTTTGAAAGCATCGCTAGGAGATATTAGCTGTCACACGTCATTTGATCATGTCATATACTACAATTAAGAGTGTAATAGCATAGTGGTAATAGCAACACAATAATTCCTGGCGTCACACTTCTGCCTCTGCTCTCTCCCTAGTCACAGTGACAAGGATAAAGTGAGGAGATAATGTAAATGGAAGATTACCCACACCCTCTAGATGCTCCATCATTGTTATCTGTCAAGGAAAAATATCAGCCAAGTCCTTGATCAAGGCCATTCCATGTCTTTCCATATTTTTTGATGATAGGAGTGTGAATTCTTTTCATTCATGCTATATTGGCTTCCCTTGATAAACTCTACAACAGGAGAGTGATGTCTGTTGTATTATCATTTTTAGTATATTTGTCTGAATGTTGAGAGTCATTGTGGATTTTTGTCACTTAATCTTTGAATGTTCATAGACTGGAAGAGTCGTGTCTTCATGATGCAGTGTTTGCTTCCTATTCATGAATGTTGAATATCAGAAAATTAAATATCAAAATACTGCCACTGCCAATAATTGATTCACAATAGAAGTTAAGTCTCCACTAGATGTAAGTATTCTTTCCAATAGTGTAACGTGGCTAGACATTTATTATTTTTTTTATCGTAAGGTGTGAATAGCAAGGAACTTCGATGTCTAGATGTCAATCACAGTGAAGAAGAAAAAAGGTGGAGACAGAGAATTGCTTCACCTGAGAGGAAGAGCTTGTAACGTTTGGGTTTTTTTCTGTTGTTTTTAGTATTTGGCTGAGTTCTTTGGTATTACTGGTCTTGAAAGTCTAGCCGAATCATGGTTGAAAGAGGAAACCTGTCGTAATGTTGCCAATTTAGATTTGGGGTCCGTTGCGACCACTTGGCCCACAGCTGCCTCATCTGGGCCAGGTGGGGAGGGGAGCGGGGGTCAGCCCGCTATCGATTCCTTCCCTGGGATCAATAGAGGGGCACTCAGCAGTGATCCGGCCCATCATTATTGGGGTCATCAAGAGAGAGACGATTGATACAATTTCCTCTCCCTCTCTTACCCCCTTCTACACTCCTTTTTACATGCTCTTCCTACTCCTCCTTCACAGCTCTTAACTTCTTCATTTGCCGTAAACCATTCAAACTTTCTGCGAGAAGTCTCTATCTCGTGCCACTGCCATCATACTAGTCACTAACATGGTTAGACATCACCTTGTGATTATTAAGGTGTATTTCCAACAAATCATCAAGATGTGTGAATTTTACCTGATATTGTTCTGCTATGCTTCACAGAGGTTTGACAGCAACACTCATAAAATATGAGGGGATGAAAAAGTGTGATTGCACAACATTCTAGACTAAAGTGTAGAGTTTAAGCTTTGTAGCTCTTGTTTTTTGTTGTATGCTGTAGACAGAGGTCATTGTTAAATAATGACTGTCCATCTGATGTGTGGATGTGTTTACTGGACAGCTTCCCCTATTTCAGTTCTGACTTTCTCACTGAAGTGTTGCTTGCGGCATTCTTGATACTAAATTCACCCATGGTCATCTGTTGTCATGGTGACACATTACATACAGGCAATCCATGTATTCAACCTTTTCTTACTATTTATGGAAACATGGAAACAATCTGCTTGTGAAATAATTGCTGTTTTCCTTCAAGCCCTACACTGGTTCGCTGTCCCAAGTAGTTATTGGTAAAATGAATTCTTATCTGCTTTCTGTAGGTGCTACTGCAGAGATTCTCCTTGCTGGTGTTGTGTTTCTATTTGAACATATATCTTCCCATCTCCCAAACCTTACAGTCCACCTGTAACAGGTGTATGCTGATTGGAAAAATGTTGTAATTGTTACATGACTCATATCCTCCAGACACCCCCCCCCCCCATATGACGTGATGAGCTAGACGCTAGTCGAGTCTTATACAAAGGTAGCTTTTGTTTTTGTGTTTTCCTAGAGCAGATTGGATCAGATAGGAACACGTTTACTTTTCCTCTCTTCATGATGAATTACCAAGCTTCTTATCTAAGTGCTTATTGTCCTTTATTTTGTAGCATTTTTGGAACATTATGTCTTACTTTTTAATGTTGCATTGTCATCCAATTCTACATTTTCAGTTAGTGATGAAGTTTTAGACATTTATAGCTATAACAGAAGCAACAGTAAAGATAAAAAAAAATGGTGGGTTTTTTTAGCCTGTGTGGTATGGTCTCCTTAGAGAGAGAGAGAGAGAGAGAGAGAGAGATGATAAGAGGGAGAGGAAAAAAAAGAGGGTAGAAAAATGCATTTCATCTTTGTGATTAATTTCCAGAGATTTCTGGATTGTTTGCCAAGGAACTTGAGTGGTTCACATGGTAATTGCTTGTTGGTCTGAAAGATTGGATGATGTTGCCGTGTCCGTGATGCTGGGACTCTGTTAATTGCTTGATGGATCAGGATCCATTGCATGTGGAAATTGTTCATGACACAGTGTGGTTTTTCTCATGTTAATTGTTCGTTTGTTTTTGAAAGCCATCACTTTATTTTAAAAAAGGGGGGGGAAGCCTAATTGCTAGACTGATCTGCACTTCTAAATGGGGTAGAATGGACTGTGAGTGAAATCTGTTACTTTCACTATGCTTGTCACTAGTCCTGATGTGACCTACAGTAAGCTTAGTGTAAAGATATCATAAACACAAATTTGGCTTTTTGCGATGGTTTGTGCTATAAGGTTGCTAATCACTGAAAACAGAAAGACATTGTACCACAGATAATACTTTTCTTCATTAAATAGAATCGAAGATGCATTCATATCAGGTCTAGTATGAAGTTTTAAGAGAATTTGCCTTTAAAGTCATTGAATGCTACAGGTACGGCATGATTATGTCATATGAAGACTTAGTAATTATTTATTCTGTCTTCTGTGGGTTTTTGTTGTTCAGTTAGTTTTTTTTAAATTGTCTGATTGTGCGGAAAAAACCCTGAAATCTACCTGAATTTTTCACTGTATCTGTGTATTGTCCTTGATATTTCAAAGGAAAATATATTCAATAGTTTCATTGAAAAATAAGTTGAATTAATATATTCTGGTTCTCGAGTGAATATATCTTGCAAAAAAAAAGATAAAGAGAAACTGCATAATGATTCATGTGTTTATATCATAGAGACTGGCATGGATTAGTGAATTTGACTATGTGACAAAGAAGACTTTGTGTGTTTTTTTCAGCAATACATTGTTCATCCTTGATATATGAATGCATTTTAGATATATGGTATAATTCAGCATATAGTAATGACTCATATATGTTGGGAAAGGAGCCTTTTTTGAAGAGTCTTAATTTATGAGTCATGATCAAGAGAAAAAAAAGGGGGAAAAGATTTATTTATTTTTCCCCTTGACTGCCTTACAGCGCAGAGTCCTGCATGGGGAAGAGGGTAGCAAGGTCAGTGAATTATGATAATCATGAAACCTCTCATGGGAATGCTTCTAATTGAAGGTAGATGAAAGCACACACCCCCATCTTTGTCACTTGGGACAGTCCCTTTGTGTATTTGACCTTTGCACAGTGGGGTTTGTCCATTAGACAAAGAGGTAAGAGCAGGTGTGTGGTGAAGAGCATCAGAAATGGTTGTCAAGTCAGTGGCAGAGCTTTCTAGAATTTATTTGATGTATGTAAGACAAAATACTGTATGCCTAACCATCGAGTGGCAAAATGAAAGTTAAATCATGAAATTTTCTCATTTATGTCTCAATGTGTTTTTTTTTTACTGTATTTTTGTAAGGGGTTTGATTTTAGAAAAAAAAAACAACTTCCTAGTGCTGAAAGAGATTGCTGGTTTTTATTCCTTGTTTATCTCTGAATGATGGTATGAAGAATGAGAGGCTAGAAGGGAGAAGACTGCTTGTCAATAGTTGTTTAATCAATGTCTTCTTCTCTTCGCTCGTATAGGAAGTGACTTGAAAAGGTTGAGTTTTTTTCATGCTGATAAGAGCTGTCTGAGTGATTGCTAGCCATTTTCTTCAGCTACATTGACAGCGTCACCTGCTTGAGTCTGAGTTTACAGGTGTACTATCACATGACTGACGTGATTTGCCTCCTCTCACTCCGACTCCTTCTCACAACCTTCACTTTGATCCACGATTCAATCGTCCGATATTGACGGGTGTTTCGTCATGTTTTCTGATTTGAAGGAAAAAACTGGAAACGTTACCCTGTGGAAACATGAGTCTGCGTGCCCTATGGATGCACAGATATGAAATGGAAACAGCAACCAAAATAGACAAAACAAATACAATCAATTCCCTTTTTTCTCTCTTTTCCCCTTTTTTTCCCTTTCCACTCTTACACAGAAGAGGACTTCTGGGCTTCTAGTTTGCCTGGGTGTATAAACGCACAGAACATATTTGTTGAGAAATCGTACTTGCAAGATGCGAAACAGTCACCAGCACTTTTGTGCACTTTTCCCATCCTCCTCCATCTTTCTCTACACTTATTTTGTTTCCATTTTTTCATCTTCTCTCCCTCTTGAAGCTCTGTTTCATTTTGCTCCTTTTATTCTTTGTTTCATTGACTGATATTAGATTTTGAAGATTGACAAGTAGACAGCATGAGCCTGAGGCATTGTTTGTATAGTTCGGTGTTTGGCGGGGTGCGTCTGGTAATTAGCCAGGCATGACACAGGACCAATGTGACAGGATTATGGACAGGATTGGGCAAAATATCTTGTCAAAGACCTTAGATTGGGATGTAATCGGTGCTGAATGTGTTGGGCATATGCAGGCATTATGAATGTTTGACTGAATAATTTGTGCCAATATCCTGTCTGTGTGTGTGCCTACACGTACACTGTATATGTGTGTGTGTGTACGTGTGTGTGTGTGTGTGTGTGTGTGTGTGTGTGTGTGTTGTGTGTGTGTGTGTGTGTGTGTGTGTGTGTGTGTGTGTGTGTGATGTGTGTTGTGTGTGTGTGTGTGTGTGTGTGTGTGTGTGTGTGCGTGTGGTGTGTGTGTGTTTGTGTGTGTGTGTGTGTGTGTGTGCTCGTCTCTTACCAATCTCTCCCCTGTGTCTCATGCCCTGTTTTTTTTCTTACTTGCCAATATGTTTGATCTTACCAAGTTCTTTATATCTCTTTCTCTCTCACTATCAGTTTCTTGCTATCTTGTTTTTCCTACTATTTTTGTTTGCATTTATTTTCCCATTCCTGAGTTTGAAAAGGAGCCATTTGCTTCACACCTGCCTGCACCAGACAAAAGATCCTTCAGCTATTGCTGTCTTCACAAAAACACTGTACCCCAGACAATTTGTTATCTCATCTTGATGCCACATCAAAAATTCTTCTGTCTCTCCCCCCCCCCCCCCTATCTTTCTGTCCTTCTTTCAGGTGCAACTCCCAGCAAGAATGTGATAGATTGTGGCTTAATACTGTAGTTGTGATGTTCTAGCAGATGCTTTTTATGAGAATACTCTTATATTGTGATGGAGCAGCTGAGTTGATTTCTAGGAGTGTGTTCCTATTCATTAATTATTACTATAGGACATATTAAGCCTTAGCGTGCCTTGAGAATAGCAAGGCTAGTTCCAGGCCACTGATATCCTGGGGTGTTTTTGGTTATTTTACAAGTAAGAGATTGATTTAGAAATAATCATTACCAGTATCATTTGTATTTATTCTATTGGTAATACGTAAGAGTAAATGACAAATAAATATTATCAACAATAGGCTCATTCACAAAAAAAAAACCCAACAACATCGTGGTTTGTTTGTAGCAGTGGACAAAAAGATAATACCTAAGTTTCTGCTAGAATGAGTATAAATCATTTTGAGAAGCTATGGTATTGCTGTTTTTCATATTTATTTCTGTCTGTTGGTCACTTCGCATTCTTTTATATCATTAGTTCTCTCTTTTATTCTGTAAACTTTTAAGAGCTGTTCATGAATTCAGCATCATATCTTTTGCTGAAGACATTGCTATATTATTATGGAACAAAATGTGCTTGGTAGACTGGATTACTCTTGTGTGTACATACTACAATCTGATATTACATGAGCACTGCTTGTTGGAGATGGATACATTATGTTTCCTCCTGTAATGAATGTAGGATAAAAGTGGTACATGACATTGTATGAAAATATTAGTAAGATAAGAGAGAAACCTCATGCTGTGATATCCAGTTTTTTTCTCACTGTTACAAAAGATATATTTAAAGTTATATCATCTTGTCACTGTCAGATTGAGCTAAAAGCATGGAGTAAATGAGATCAAACACCTGCTACATGTCAGTGTCATAGTTGATAATTATCTGTCAAACAGTCTACTCCAAGTTGCCATCCATTAGCTTAACACAAACAGGTTAGTATCTCTGTAGTCAGAGGTCACAAATATTTTGATTGTTGTGTAGAGGAACAAGGCAATGCTGCTCATACTGAGACATGTTACAGGCACGGCAGCCATCTGCAGTGGGGTGTGATTACCCCGGATTGCTGTGATTGATTGGTGGGGAAAGGGAAAGCTAAGGATACCGTAATCATAACAGCAAACTCATCATCAATTATGTCCATTATTCAGTGTTGGAGGAGCCAGCCGCTGTGCTAACTGGAACATTGCTTTTTAGAATTAAGCTGTTAATGGGTTACGACTTAGCTTGGCTATAATGGAGGACCCATTATGGGGGGGGGGGGGGGAATGGTGTGGCTGCTTGGAAAGAATAGAAAAGCGCTTTTACTGGCAAGTGTATCCATTGATGTTCAACAGATGATAAAGGGGAAAGAAAGCATTTAGTCACCAAAAACAAAATCCTGGAGAGGTGATTTATGATAATTGGATGGAAATAAAACTAGTAATGACAGTAATTTGTATTTGTAGCAGCCTTGAAAATTCAGACCAAGTTTTTCTTCCCTAATCTGGCAAAGCCATATTGCAGTTTTCCTTCTGTGACAGACTATTTTCTCTTGGCCTCCAACCATATCTTGTTCTGTGCAGTGAATAGAGCTAGGCTACAGTCTGATGACTAGCTCTAGTGGTCCTATGAATTTACCACTGTGGTCAAAATACGTCATAAATTTGTCAAATTTGTGTTTCACAGATGGTGACCTTACCAACACATCCTGAATTCAATGTTGGACTTTTAAATTGAAGAAAATTAGTTCAGCTACATAATGGAAGAAGTACTTTCAAGTGACTTATGATTTATTAAGATAAGGGCCTGAGTCGCATAACTGATCTGGTCTTTCCTGAGGGATTGAAATTTGAAAAAGAAAAAAAAAGGTAATTCAGATAATGCTTAATTCATGGTTCAGATCTAAACAACCTTCAAGAATATAGACTTGTTCATGTTCTGTCTCATTACATCCTAACTTCACTTCATATTTAAGCGAAATATATTGAGTTTTTTTCATTCGCCTCCTACTAGATTTATGTAAGATTCATCTGTTGTGTTATGGCTTCATCCATATTTGATGTTGAAAATTTTTTTCCATAACTACCTGTAAAATACAAAGGAAGTAGGGATAAGGAGAGTTAAGGTATACAGTGAAATATTCAGGTCGTGTGAGTGAACGACCATGAAAGCACACACACACACACACACACACACACATATGTATATATTCATCTATAGACATAAATGTATGTTTATATACTCATGTGTAAACATGTGTGTCCAATGTTGTCAAGAAATGTATATAAAACTAGAATGTCTCTTTCATTTTTTTAAGCAGAGTGTAATTAAGCCTACTTGGAAAGAGACAATATACTTTGTCCTTACTGGACTCAATATGTTCTAATAATATCCAGTAAACCATTGTCAGTCAAGATTTCTCGTCATACTCATTATATTCCACTTTTCATTGTCATTGCAAGAAGGTCGGCTTAGGATGCTGTTTTTGATTGTTTCAAGTTTGATTGGAATATTTCCTTGCTTTACTGCTCAATTAATTCATAGACTTTTAGCCATAAAGGATAGAAGGAAACTTGTTTTTGCTGTAGAAGTAGAGGAAGGTGAGCATCAGGAACTGGTGATCTAACCAAGATGTGGACGTATCATGACTGGTAGACTCTGATGATATTTAAGACAACAGTTTACAAATTTGGTGGCAAATCACCTTTACTTTATCCATGCATTGAATTCATTTCTTTATTCATCACATCAAATTGTCACAAGCATGTAAACAATGTCAACTGGAAACATTAAAAATGAAATTCATGTTTTTGATCTAAATTCAAGTCACATGTTTGTATTGGTTTTATGGCATGCATGCTAGCTATTGTATGCCAAAGGAAACTGTACATAGCAAATGACAATGAATTTCCCCTGTTGTAGTGACTTGTCACCATTAATTAAAATATAATACAGAGGAGACTCTCAATTCTCTGCCATCCAATTACCTCCATCAGTTGACATACTCCCCTGGCTAGCTGGTCTACTATCCCACACTCCTCTATTGTTGTAGCACCCTCACAAGGGAGTAGATCAATAGATCGTATTATTAATCGTGTGGCACTAACTAACACATTGCTTTATTGGTTTTTATGCAGGCCCTCAACCTGCTTGACTTGATTACTGTCCTCCCATGAAACTGTTTCTATCCTCATCAAAATGATATTAGTATCTTCTGGACCGTGGTAATATTGTCCAAGTGTTAATTTTGTTATGCTTTCTTAGAAATCAATAACCTGGATTATTTCAGTAGTCATCCCAAGGTCTTGTCCTTCTGTAGCACTGAAGAGAAGCCATAGTGTATCTGTTTTATACGGGAATAGCTTGTATAGCTTGTAAGTAGAAGCTTAGCAACAGTATTTAGGTGTGTACATTCCGTGAATTCTGTGGCAGGAATATTGGAGTGCACAGACTTGTTCTGGGACGAGAGAAACTTGTGCTGGAGCAATCTGTTTATTTGTCAGAATCTTGGAAAGACAACAACATCTTACCCTCTAGGGAAATCCTGGCACATGAAAGTCAAGAAGATCATTTGATTGTAGCCAAGTCTTAATTATATTTAGCATGCTATCATCTCTATGGTTCTCGAGTTCTGCAAATTTTCCTTGCTTCCACACAAATACGTTAGCACACACTGATTTCTGTTACTACGTAATGATACGAAGGCTGCCATGTTGTTATGTCTGGTGTATTCATTTTGTTTGTCATTTTACAATCCTTCATATTCCCCCCCCCCCCAACAGTCATCTTTTCAGTCATTTATTCCTATCTTACTCTGCCTACCAAAGTGTATTCATGCTTTGTTTTTTACTGCTTGCTTTACTCTTTCTTAGCTGCAATTAATTGTATTTTATTCCTGTCCCCACTCATTTTTCTGCTAGTGAACCAACAATCTAAATGCTTCTCTGTCTGACACACTGGTTTGTCTGTCTTCCTGTCCGTCTCATTGTTTGCATCCTTGGTAGTCTTAAATAGACTCATCCTGTCCTTCCCTAACCCTCTCCCCACCCATTCCTATTTCTTAACCCCATCCCCATCATGTGATGATCCTTTCTAACCATCCAACTTTCTTTCCCAGCCACCAACTCTGGTGTCACCTCCATAGATAAGTGAGAATGAGATTTATTTTGTTTATCCTGAGCTCATCATGGATATAAACAGCATTAGAAAGAGTTGTTTGGTCTCCTGAATGTGTGTGCCAAGTGAAAAATGTTTTGTCCACCTCGCTTTATGAGTAAAGGGTTTTTTTTCCTCTTTTTTTTGTGTGTGGATGACGAGTATCACTTACTTGCAATGTGATAGAGAGAAAATGAAGCTGTTGTTGTAGATGAATTCCTTGAATTGACGTGATCTCAAAAGTTACATTTCCCCCTCTTTCCTCCTTTCCAGTATTTTTCTCTCTCTCTCTCTCTCTCATTTTTTCTATATCTCTCTATGTTTTCATCCAATTATTTGGGAGAATTAACCAATCTTCTGAAAAGGAGGTAATAAATTGCATTTGTGTTTATACCACACCCACATTATTGCTATCTTCACCCCAAGCTCAGAATGAAAATTAAATGTCTCTAAGACCACTTCAGAAGCTCAGGATACAGGACCTCCCCCCCCCCCCCCCCAAAAAAAAAAAAAAAAAAAAAAAACCTTTATAGGGATAACTTTCCTTGACATGAAAATTGAAATCATGCTTCATCCATATTGTCATGTGACATTTCTCTGTATTATAATTGACCAGGTAGGATTACAAATGTTGCTGCTGTTTTTAGAGAAAACTGACTTTAGCTTAGCTCTTCCATAGGTAGAGACTGTTTAATAGTCATCAACATTTGGCTCACATTTACATTTTCTTTGCCCTAACCATGAGGGCGCCATGTGAAAAATCGCCTTGGGGAACAAGTTTATATCTTGGTAATATGCAATTGGACATGCCTTTGTTGGAGAGAAAATACAGATTGTCGGGCATCCCAATTGAATTGATGCCATAGCTCACATCACAAGGTGTGTGACCCAGGCTGGTAAGAGGCAAAGGATGGTCAGGGTTGCCAGGAGATGGACAATTGAGTTGATAATAATTAATCTAGATTGCATCATTCGGGGCACTGGACAGACACTCACCTTTGTGCTCTGCGTCAGTGGTTATCCAAATGATTATTGTCAGCCAACCTGACTAGGACAATCAGACTAAGAGCTCTCCAAGGCAAACTTGCTTTTTCACTAATTAAGATAAATTTGGTCTTTATTTTTTGTTTCTCAGGCTATCATCCTACTATTCACATCATATAGATTGGGTTGATGAAAAGAATTGGAAAATAAATAAACATTTGCCCCCCCCCCCCCCCCACGCACACACACATTTTTCTTTCCTCCCTCATAATTGTATTTTTCCATTCTAAAAGTCATGTTCAGAAAATATATAATTACCGCCAAAAGTTTGGATTGAGGCGGATTTGAAAGGGACATTTGAACATACATCTGTGTGAATGGTTTACAGCAAGCAATTCAACCAAATTTATGAACAGAAAGATGCACAGCTTATCTTGAGAGGAGCTGGACAGTATTACTTTGGCTGAAGCACTGCTAGATTATCTGCTCTAGGATGTACTGTATATGAAACTGACCAGTTCTGTTTTTGGTCACTGTGTATACATCCATTTTTAATACTGAATGCAGCTGAATGTTTCTGTGATCTGTTTTATGAAGGCTCGGTTATCATGGCAACTTCAAGTTATGGCAGCCCCTATGACAATATCCAATCAGCTGTTAGCATTTGAGTGTTGCCGTGGTTACTGTAGGTGATCTAACTGATGCAATTGGAAGTGGGTATGTGTGATATGTGATTATATGTAAATCTAGGCATCAAAAATGAAATTGCATCAATCGAAACTAATATTTCTCTTTCATATCATAACTGACTCTGCAGTAATGTTGCTAATGATTGTTTGTGTCATGCTTTCTTAGCATTCTATGATGATAGTATGTTCTCCTTTCTATTTTGTGAGGTAAAAAGGAATTTGATTGAGAATGAGAGTCAAGGTACAATGCATCATTGCTAAGAGCACAGAGGCATTTGGCTGTATTATCACAAGCTTTCTGGGAGCTTTGTGTGTGTATTTGTGTGTATTCATTTGTGCGGGCGCAGCTACGCGTGATATGAGTGTATTGACATGTGTACATGTAGCAGTACGACTGATACGCACTTGAGGGTATAATCATTATATATTCCAACCCCTTTCTGGTAAATTATTAACCCATCCCATATCTGACAGAGAGAGAGAAAGAAAGAAAGAAAGAGAAGAAAAGGGAACTGTGTAAGGAAAATGAATTAGCACTCTCTAGAGAATGGCCTTTAATGGATTTTGTATAATCAGGTTTTTGACCCAGTTCAATTGAATTGCTCTTCATTGTTGGGAGAGATGAATAAAACATTTTTTTTTCCTTTCAGCACATCAATAGTCTCAGATATTAAAAGATAAATCATGCTTTCAAAGAGAATACTTCAGCTTGTGTAACTCAGCTAGACTTACACACCTTGTGTAATACTTACCATGAATGATATTTACTCCATTCTTTCATTCATTCATTTTTTTAAAATATTTCATAACAGTGTAACTCCTACCTTTACATGATTCTTCCAGAACCAGATAACATTTTGACCTGGCAATAAACAACACTTATGATTTTTACAGTGTTTGTGTGAAATGTGCGTGTCACAACATGATTCATTCTAATTTTGTCTGCTGTGCACCCCTGCCCTCCCCCCCCCCCCTCCCGTAAATAAAAGGGGGAAAATGAATAAGAAGGAACATTAGTAACATAAGAATTATCTACTATTGAATATTGCAGGGTTTTTCTACTTTAGAAGAATGATAATCTTGTCATTGCTAGAATCACAAAAGCCACAATTGCCTAGAAATCTAGTAGATGCATTGTTATAGTTTTTTCCTTTTTTTTTAATCCATCGTATGAAACTAGAAACAATAATTTTCGATGCACTAGGGTAGTTTGCTCAGAGAATTTTTATTGTCTGTTGGTTTTTTCTGAACAAAAAATTTACAAAAGTAAATGAATGCTGGTTCATTGCTTGCTTTGCTTTGGGTTTGTTTTTGTTTTGTTTTGTTTTTCTTGTTACATTGCTAATCGATGAAATTACTGTTAGACCTCAGTTACTTTGTATCTAACCATCACTTGTCTTGATCACTTTATCACTCTGAAAATATGCCTGAAAACATGCTTGTCTTACATTTTACTCATTTTTAGTGGGAAATGTTGGTTGAACAAAACATAGGTGGTTGTTGTTGTTGTTGTTGTTGTTGTTGTTGTTGTTGTTGTTGTTATTGTTGTTTTAGAATTGTATGTGCAGCTGCTTAGTCAAGTAATGAGATGATTAAGGAGATTTTTTTTTGGAGCAAATTATAGTTGCAATGCTTACAAAAAGTTAGAATACCTACTGCACACTTAATTTGACAGTAGTTTCTTCAGTCACTTATCTTCGTTGAAGAGAGAGAGGTAGGAAGTGTTTAAATGAAAAGTTCAGCAACATAGAAGATTTCCTGCTTCTATCATTGTGTGGATTTATTGCCTAATCCATGGTGAAGTTCAAAGTTTTTCTCTTATTTTCTGGTAAAGTTTACATCAGCAGAACAGTTGATGCATGCGACAGCATGAAAAAAAGAACAGCTTTTCAATTTGCCAAAAGTGGTAGTTATTGCTAGACATAAAATCTAATTGACCTAGGCACAAATATAGAAAACTGAATCAAAGGTTTAGATGTAAATTGCTGTTGGTAGAAATGTGCAATACCTGCATATTTACTAAATTTATAGTGTCAATGCCCCTGCATAAAATATCAGTCACTGAGTGAGTTGCCTCAGTGAATCATCTTATGCTTACAGCCACCACGCATTCAATACTTGGAAAAGCCGAAATATGACTCACTATATGTGCTATTTACCTTAAAGAAAAGAACAGCTGTGCACATTTCTTATCAATTGTGACAAGTTTTACCCCTCTGAAAATGTACATAAATCTTCAACCACAAGGCTGCTGCCTTTGAACAACTATGACTGGGAAGTTTTGGCATGACTGTACGTTGGCAAAATTCATACAATATAGGATTGAATTCTGATTATTAAAACAATTCACTTCACATTTCAGTCACTAATGTAGAATGTTTGGAGAGAGAATATTTCTCTGAGCTTTAATTGCTTGCTGTGGACATTCTCACAGATGTGTGTGTATTGAAAAAAAAAATGTAATTGCTTAATGGGATGGTATAAATTTGATTGAGAGGGGAATTCAGATTTTAACTTCTTGCAAGATGATTATATAGAAACCACTTATGAAATATGAAAGAATATACAATGAAGGTGGGTCCCACCTTTTATTAGGACCTGTTTGTTTTTTGATATCTCAGCCATTGATTTTGAAAACCAATTTTCATCAAATAAACTTTGAATTCCACTAAGAAGTATAATATGCTCTCGTATGATGTCACAAAAACCTGCAATGAAAATGCACAAATACTGAGAAGCATTGATGTCAAAAATTAGAGATAGACACACAATGAAGAGCAATGATAAAAAGTCAAGAATTCATGGTAAAACTAAATATTGATATGTATGTACAGACAAAGCACTGGAGACTCTTGTTTGGATTTTCTGCCCACACCACTCCCCCACAAACAAACAAACAAATAAACAAACAAACAGGGTTGTAAACAAAGAAGACCCACTTTACCATCCTCCACCCCATCCCTCAATTAGTCACCGTGTGATTCATGAGATACCTTACTTTCAGCCACCTAGTGATGACTTACTCCCAATTCTATCATCATCAGTTTGCTCACAGCCTGCGGTCTGTTCACAGCTTTGGTAATCACGCTTACAACGCTCTGGGATCCTGACAGTCTTCCTCCCCTGTCTTGCCGTCATTTCTTATTCCTCGCTCTCTTTCCCCCGTTTTGTCCGGCCACGCATTGTGTCACTGAGCCAGCGACGCAAGGGGAATAATACCCACAGTCAAGCCGTCGTAGAGCCAGATTTTTTGTTCAGTTCAGGGGGCAGTGGAGATGCGAACTTTACTGATGTCGGTGAGTGAATTGTCATGGCTGTGCAATGGTCATGTTGTTGAATAACTGTAATGCGCTATACTTGCATGAGAGGACTTAGAGAGTGTGTTGATAGGATTAATAAAGAGTAGATTCAGATTGTTTGTAATTGTTGCTGGAAGTGATAATGATATGAAGTGATAACCGTAAAGCAAGGTTTCAAGTCCTACAGAGCACAGCCTGCTGCAATGTGGATGAATGTATGATTCCATTTCAGTGTGAGAGTAAAATTATATCTTTGTATTTCAGTGACCAAATGAGGTTACATTTTTTTCAGCCACTGTCCATTTATCTTACTAGTCATTTCCTTTGCTCTAGCTATGTACCATTTTATAGTTAAAAGGGTAAAATTTGTTTTTATCATCTGTCTCTTCATGTGGAAGAGATTCATAGTGTAGAGCCTGCAGAATTCAATATTATGTCAAAGAAAATATCAAAATGTTATAGAACACAGTGCTTGTAAGTTTCTCTGCATTCAGATGTGTGAACAACTTATTAAAGTCATTTGACCCTTTGTTGACCTCTGTAAAAGACTATGGTAAACCTACTGTACATGAAATCTATCATAATAACAAATCTGACTTGAAGTCAGACAAGGTTGTATACATATCAGAAGAATTACGGATTGGTAAAAACTTCCTTATCAGGTATGAGACTGTTTGAATGATGGATTTTCAGGATGTTGGAATGGTTCATTGGCAGTACTAGGGTTAAAGACAGGCAAAATCTGATAAACTGGTCATTAGTATTAGCTGAGAGCAATCTACTCTCTTCCAAAGTGGTTTATCTTGCCAGCGTGGTACGCAGCATACTTACCATGCAGGGCTTTGTTTACTGACTTTGCAAACATTGGATTTCAGTAAGTATATCACAGTTTTTGAAGCTAAACAGTCTCATAGGTCCTGCCTTGTACTTCACACTTGACGTGGATGTAAACACTTTCCACACGCTGATTAATGACTGCCACAGAAATCTGATCTGACTTATCAGATAACAGTTGTAAATTTTGTCATTTGATGTAGAAGAAGAAGCTGAAATAGAGATAGGCATGTATGAACATACTTTGTAGACATGTGTGTCTCCAAAGTTCCCATTCATTCTCCCCACCCCTCCCTGTCTCCTTCTCCAATGACGTTCTTAGTCACATCCTCTCCTCAAGCAGGAAAATTTATTTCAAGAGGCAGTTCATTCAAAACTGACTCAAACTGGATAGGTAATGGTCGTATGATCTATAGAAACCTGATTATATCTCAAAATTATTTGTTTTTCCTTGTAGCTTTGAAATCCATCATGAACAAACATATTTTTTACTGTGCAACAAAGATAGACAATATATGTTTTTATGACTATGTATGATATCTATAGGTAGGGATATTTTAATTTATGATATTTGAAAAGTGCAATATCTGTTCATCTGTTTTTTGTTTTTGTTTTTATCTATCCTGACCATTACAGAAAAGACAAGAGGTGTATAAATCCTGTGAATTTATGCATTTAGGTTGTGTTATATGAGGTGAAGACCTTTGTATGAAAAAGGTAAAAGTGTAAGAAAGCTGTGATATTTCCTCACTCACAGGCTGCTGAGGTGATGAATGGCACTTTGTGTTTGCAGCCCACTGCTCTTCTCTGTTTAGACAGGGAGGCACGATCAGTAATTTGTTTTAGAGAATCCTGACCAATTTCTTGGAACAAAAGAGACAAGCTTTGCGTGGTGTGACTCATCCCATTCACTTGTCTGATACCGGAAGAAAGGAAGCCATACAGTCTGGTTTCACTTTACCGCCCCTCTCTTCGCTCTCTTCTCTTCCTGCTTAATATCATAAATTTCATTTGCAATGTCCAGAAATAAATACATATTTATTTATATGCACTATGAGTCTTGGTCTCAGCCTAATGACATGATCCTCAAATCTATCAACCAATGAATGAAGACTCCATGAGCTTGGTAGATTGAATTTTTTTCTCTCTTTTCTCCTTTTCAATAAAGTTTTATTTTCAATTCATTATTCATGAATACAAATAATGTTTCTGCTTTCAAACACACTTTTTTTTCATGTTCATTTCGTGAAATTATTTTGTTTTTTCTGATAGTCATAGTTAAAGAGGTCATAGTGTTATGCAATTCAAACACACCAATAGTCAATGTGATCATTATAAAAAAAACCATAAACAACAACTTAACAATATTAGCAATTTACAAATTAGAAATCTATGGGTACAACACATTTGCAAAGAAATATCAGATTTCTTAACAACAACTTAACAATATTAGCAATTTACAAATTAGAAATCTATGGGTACAACACATTTGCAAAGAAATATCAGATTTCTTAACAACAACTTAACAATATTAGCAATTTACGAATTAGAAATGTATCGGTACAACACATTCGCAATGAAATATCAGATTTCTAAAGGAAACTCAAGTATAGAAGGCATGTAAGTGCTTGAAGACTTTTAATCTCCACACATCTGTAAAGAAAGAAATTAAAGAGCAAAGAAGTTTGCTTTAATTGTCACCTACAGAAAGAGAAAATGCCACTTCATGACAAAAGGATTGTATGGAAACCATTGCTGAGACTGATAACTCTGTTTTGAATAATATTACATGTATTATGAAAATAATACTTGTACAGAAATACTCAAACATATGCTTCATGATTATTGAGTGTAGGCCATTCTCTAACACAATTTGACATAAAGTAATCCTTTTATGATAATATTGTGTGCATTAGTTTCCTTCATGTGAAAAGCCGCAGGAATGCTATGTATGAAGTACACTGCTGTATCATAATGCCATAAAATAGAGCAATGAATTGACAGTGAAATGATTTCATAATGCCATCACTGGGCTCCTACTTATAATGCGTGACAAACACACATCTAGCTGTGCTGTGTCCTCTGTTCATAGTGGGCCATGCAAACCTACATACATGTGTTCTATTGACAACCCTACTGTGACAGAATGAATTAGTTATGCTTTGCAGAAGTGTAGTGTGGCACTGGTCAAAAGTTGCAATATCATACAAATGTAATTCACATTCATTCAAATGTAGATATCTATCATAGTATTCATATAGATATCATCATGACATACAATTCATACATTATGCAAGCTGACGTTCTGTGATATTGCGGACACACAAACAGAAGAGCTATATTGATATCTATAGCATCTGATATTCCTGTATACAGTGACAGGTTCATATCACACTATCTTCAATAGTGTGAAGATTTGTTGGTGTAAGGGGTAGGCAGGAAAAATATAGAGATGGCACTCGTTGCCTTTTAACATTGGGCAGAGGGTAATTGGTCACAAATTTATTGATTGAGCGTAGCTCATCTCTGTTTGGCATAATGGGGTCAAATTGTAATTGACTTTCCCTTGTTGACCAGCCTGTGTATTGTCCAGCCATGCCATGACCTCAATACAAGCTAATGGAAAGCTTCAGGCTTACGCTAGAGTTTAATTTCAGAGGAGAAGATTTTGCCCTCATCAGCTTTCACTCAGATGTATGATCATCGTGTCTTCCCTTTTCCAGCATCGTTTTGCTTCAAGTTTTCTCCCCATGGGCAGGGAACGAAGTGATGAGTGGAAAGTTGGTGTGAATCAGTGGCCATACTGGACATCAGTAGCCACAGGTGAAGCAGATCATTCTTTCTCATTCTACTCACAGTACTTCATTAGACAGGGCCCCAAAGCACATAGAATTGTACTTGATTGTTAAAGTTTTCTCACAGTGAGACAAGTCATCATCCATTGATTGATTACAGTCAGATGCAATTGAAAAAAGAAAGTAAAACAAGAACCAGTGTGCACTACACTGCCATGCAGTGACCTCAGCTGTTTGTTAAGTGTCAATGTGGAACTACAGCTCGTGTATGGGTAGATTATTTGCTGACATTGAATGAAAGTGGCATTAGTAAAATACACAGCACAAAGGGCTTATTGTAATGTTGTTGTTTCTTATCAATATGAGGAAGTGCAGTTTATCACAAGGTGTCTTGTTATTGGTAAGCTTTAACCTGAGGTAGACAAACCTACAGCTACATGATTTGTATGAACCTATCTACCACAAATCTTCAGTAGATATGAACCCGGAGTACAGTCAAACCTGACTATAGCTTCTACCCAAAGGACATGAAAAAAGTGGCCATTAAAGACAAGTGACCACTAAGACAGGTTTGACTGTGCTTGCTAAAGGCTTTGTTGTGACATAGTCATGTATTCATATACTGTAAAGAGGGCTCTATTTCCTGCATTCATATTGAATGTGCATAATATTTGACAAGGTTTGTGTTATCAACCACACTGACCATTTAAAGGGGCATAGTCCCGGTAGTGTAGAGGGCGCTGTTGATGATACTGCCGATCACCGTTAGCATTGATACAAAGATTACCGAAGTTGAGCTGTCATCAAGAGTAAAGTGCGTAGGTGTTGCTAAGTAACGTTGTCTTCGTTGTCTTCTCTGCGCATCGCGCAGTCTGTAGTAATGCCAGGGTGCGTGCATATGTGCTTGTTATTATGACATCACAAAAGAAGTTTGCTAAAGCTGTCATCCCCCTCAGCCGAATCATGAGCCGAACTGTGATCGGACCACTGACTACAGTGGATCGGACTTCTTCGGACTCGGGGAAGTGGGCCAAAGCGTAAGCACTAAAGAGGTGTCGATAGCGTAGGTCTCTATAGGAAATTTGCGCCGTGCGCCCACGTACGTATTTGACTAAAACACCGGGACCATGCACCTTTAACTGAAAATTGAAAGCAATTGTTCAATCTCTGAAACATGAGTAAGATAGGTAGTTGTACTTATCTTTCTGTTTATCTCTTTCTCTTTCTATCAATTTACACATGTGTGCACGCGCTGTGTGTGTGTTGTGTGTGTATGAAACTGGAGCCAACTGATAGCTGTATCCAGGGTCATTAATTATCCATCCGTATTGATTTATCCATCCATACAATAGTCAATATCAATTTATGATGAGATTCAGACTTCAACTTTTCAATAAATGGGGAAAAACATCTGGCAGTAGCATGTCAACAGAACAGACTCCATTGATTTCACTTCTCTCCTCCTCCTCACATTACAGGTGCATGCCTGTTACATTGTACAACTGATTGTCATATGTATTGTATCATATACACATACACACACCTACACACATTAGTGCACACACAAAGACACACACACACAGACACACACAGACAGACACACACACACACTTTGATGCAAATGGAGAGAACTGCCATGGGAGAGAGAGAGAGAAAGAGATAGATGAAGAGAACAGTTAGGTGAGAAAATCGTCGGGCGGTGATAAACAAAGATTTCTTTTTTATCCTAGACGCCTTGAAGTATCGTGCCTGTGGTTATAATGTATAAGTGATGTATAGCCACTCTTACAGATACTAAGCAGTAATAGCCAGAGGCCATTCTGCAAGCCTTTAACTGGACAAATTTTTCTCTGGATGGGCAGGCAATGGAGGGGAAAGTGGAATGAGGCGGAGAGAAGAGGGGAAGAAACAAGGATTTTTGAAGGGTGAGCAGGATATAAATAAACACAAGAAGTGTTGTGCTTGTGGAAGAGTACGGCATGAGGAGACTATTTAGCATATTTGTTTAAAAAAGGTCGTCATCAGGGAATAAATCAGGTGTAATTTGGAATGAACTTTTAGCAGAAATTACTGTGGCATCTTTATGCGCTAGAGGGGAGAGAGAAATTGGGTGATGAAATGGATGTTTGACTGCCTTGGGAGAGCTGGCTTATTGTGTAGGAGAGATATTTTGGCACTCAATCGCTGACGTGATAATCCCATTCAATTTTTTTTTCTTGCTCCTCTCCTAGGGAGCAGGGTGTAGTGAATATGAGTGAATTCATAAGCTGTCAAACAGGTGTCGGTCTGTAGTATCGGATTTCACTGCCGTGGGCCCAAATTTCCATTTGATTAGGGTGCCATAGCGTGCAGCTAATCTTCACATCTGCCTCTTGCCCAGGCGTGTCAGGAGAGGACTTGGGGCTACCGTTAGCCAGGGCCGGCCGCCTTGATTCATTACTCCACTTGCTTGTCTGTGTTTAGACTCTAACCAATTCCCTGAGAAAACAGGAATCAATTAAAGATCTGATTTAGTTGGCTGTCATTTTTACCACATCAGATTAGTGAAAGCATGTATGATCAGATAAGGGTGTGGAAGTCTCATAATGTCTTTAGGGTTTAATTGTTGCAATCACTTCATTATATATTTCCTAATAGTCATAATCATGTGGAAAATATGGAAACTCTGGTCCAGAGGGAATTTCTTATGTTTGGCAAATCTTGTAGAATGGTAAAGATTGAAATAATACAGGTGTGACTCACTGAGATAGAAAGCTGACAGTTAATTTGGGTTAAGTATTTTATTAGTTCTGGAGCTCTGGCTGTTACTCTTGAAGCTCTCAGCTATGTGTTGGTCTATTTAAACTTTTTTGTGTGTGTGCCAGGGAATTTGGACAGTGTGTACAATGCTATGAGGGTTTTTTTTTTGTGCCAATGGGTACTCAAAACACACAAAGAGTTTACATTGCACCCTGAAGCTCCTCTTCTCATCAGAAATCAGTAGTCAACATGATTTGTGAGTCTATAACCACCGTGGAAGGGTGATATATACCCATCTCTTTTTAAAGCAGTGTGATGTCGTATATTAACCCTAGAAAGTTGTCTTGTTCATTCTCTCTGCCTTTATCACCTTCCTTTATAACATCCTTTACTTGGGTATTTTAGTCCTCAGTCCATGTAACTCCCCCCCCCAAAAAAAAAAAAAGGTAGGAAAAAACCCTGCTTTGGAATGAAGAAACAAGGGTGCTTAACGCCAGCTAATTGCTTATGGATGAAGGCCTCAGCGGGATTCAATTACTCTTAAACTCGGCTGTTTGCCCCATGAATTATTCAGTCTTTACATGAGCCATTACGGGGTTGTGATTGTGCGCAAACACTCCACCCAAATTTATGCCATACTTTATAACAAATAACTTTGTCCCCTTCTTTCAGCCTCTTGCTTTTCTATCCCCCCCCCCCCATTTTCTCTCCTTCATTTTTTGTTTTGTCATCATAAAAGAAAGCAAATACCAGTGGATCTAGAGGTGTCAAAGTGTCAAAATTATGTAAATAGAAGAGTATTTATTTGATGTATGTAAAGGATTGCTTCATGGCGAATGTAAATGAGAGATTTATGCATTCTGAATTTGACTTCTGTTGGCTTCCCATGCTTCATCTCCCATGCCACAGTGGTGTCCATGGGGGAAAGAAAGCAACACTGCACTGTGTTAACATTGTTGTTTCATTTACATACAAAATGGACTTCATCACGACATCAACCCCAGTGGCAGGAAGTAGCATCATTGTGAGCTGGAAACATGCAATTTGATAAAGTGACATATTTGATACCTCCATGTATTTGCCCAGGATTGCCCATTGGTGTTTGTTGATAGGAAGCTGTGTAAACATGAGAGAGCCAGTGTTTTTAGGGGGGAAGCTGTAAATCAGATATGTGTCTGCAATTATTTCTGCGATGACATTTGTAATGATGTTCCGGCAGTGAATGGGAAATCTGAAAACTTATCTTTTAATATCCAGAATGAAATGATTCTTTTCTTCTCTTAGTTGTTCTTTGAAATGTAATTTATGGTGTGATGATTCTTGACCACCCCCACAGGGTATTGAGCTGGTTATGACCAATATTTCTTGCTTTACTTCTGTACAAAGGACATGATGGAATCTTTTCTTTTCATTTGTTTTCATTTCATCTTTCGCTGTTTTTGGTATGCTTCGTCTTTCATTGCATTTTGCTTTTCCTGCTGTGCACACAGAGTTTGGACTTAACCCTAGATTTGTGTGTGATATTCTCAGTCTTCATGCTACAATTATTTGGTCAAATCAGCTCTTCACTTGTCCATTGAGACGGAGAGTTCATTACAGAGGTGATTCACTGGATCAGTTGGTGATGTTACCATATATAGCTTACTTTTTACATCTTTCCTTGTTACTGTAAGTCCTTACGTTCCATCCCATACCACAACCAACCCATCTCCACTTCTTCCCCCTTTTTGTCTCCTCTTCCTCCTCTTCTTCCTCCTCCAAACTATTCTCCTTTCTTCCATCCTTCATCCATCCTCCTCCCATCTTCCTCCCCCTTCCACCTCCTCCCCTCCTCCTCATCTCCTCTGACAAGCCAAGTTTTGAATACACAAGGGCTTTCTCTAGAGTGGAGCAGCGATAATGGAGAGAGCTGTTTATCATGGCTGATTGGTGGACTGCATCACCCAACCCTCTAGGGACACTAGACAGATCTCAACAGCTAATTAAACATCGATATATTGCTTTCCTTTCCTTAGCCTCTTGCCACTTATACAGAGTGCTTTGTAGCCCCCCTCTCCCCACCCCTTACTAATACTCTGGCTTTCTGATCTCTCATTAGCCTCATCATTCCTGAATTTTTAATGTAGTATTTCTGATCAAATAGACCTAACTGCTTTCTGGGAGAAACAGGCTTTTATGGAACAATCTATGTTGCTGTCATGAGCTCCTAATCAGTATCAGTCAAATGATTACACAAATCCCGTTGAGAAATTTTGTGTTTGTGTATGACGGAAAGATAAACTTACTTGTTTATGTAGCCATCTATACAAAACTACAATTTCAAGGCTTGTTTATGGAATGTTTTCATGGGTCAGTTATGAGGGCTTGGCAAATGATTGCTGCATTACATAAAAGTGGAATGAATTTTCTGAGTGAATACATACCATCTAAACCATCAAAACCAGCCTTCTAAAAACTGAACAGGTCTTTGTTTCAACTGGAATATTTCTTTGTGTTTTCTCATGAGTGCACAGTTGTCAAAAAAAGGGGGGAAAAGATGATCCGTTCGCTGTGCCATATTTTGGGTCTAGTCAATACTTTGGCAGATCTGAATGCTTTAGTAATACACACATACAGGTCGGTCATGCACATCCAGTTAATAGTTTAATACACATAAACATTTATATATATTGTGCATTCTAGATCCTTTTATTTTGCTAGATTGTCTTAATGATAAAGATCATCGGTTTCACATAGAAGCCCAAGGCCAGTCTGTAGCAAACAGTTGTGAGGGAAAATGTGTCTTGTCTAGCCAGCCTCTTAAAACTTCTACTTACACATAGCACTTCCCAAATGTAGCTACCCGCAATACTTCAACAAGTTAATGAAAAAAAAAAAAGATGATCTGTTTGCTTTGCCTGAAAAATATAGTATGGCAAATTTTCCAGCTCAGTTGATTTGGCCCAGCCAGCCCTATACCCCCCCCCCCCCCACAACAGCCTGTCATTGCCCCTTCTCCATGGAGTGTCGGTGGTAAGATTTCTGAAGGATCATGGGAAATTAATGTCTGTTTATCTTTCGATTGAGTCACTTCCCTCGCTATGGGTCTGCCAGCAGATTTCATCAATGACTGACACTTTACTGACAAAGGGCACAATTTGAGAAATGGAGAAAAAGCGATAATGATTCTATGTCTATATTTTCCCACTCTTACAGCTGTCAATCAACATACTCTCAACCACATGCCATACAAAGCTCTCATTTTGGAAGAGAATCTGATACCGGCTGCTTGATGTTTAATTGTCCCTTCTCCGTCCATGTGTGTTGTAGCAATAACCAGGGACAATATTCTTTGCAAGTGAATGTATGTGTGCAAACAGTAGTGATCTGAAGTACTGGTGTTTGTTATATGTGTTGCTTTTATCTGAAATATAATACTTGATGATTAACATGCAGCATGATATCTCAACTCTGCATACTCGTTCAAGTGTTTTTCTTCTTTAGGCAAAGCTTGTTGTAAGGTATGTAGTTTGTATACATTTGTTGATTTTATAGAAAGGAATAATCTTATAGTACAGGGATCCAGTCTAAGATATCTCTGTTTATAAATAGAACTCATTCACTTAGCTTTTTTTTTATAAATTAGATGTATTATGTATTTTCCAATTATCGAAGCAATTTAGTGAGAGCTGTGATCTGTTAATCATTCTGCTTATCTGATTAAAGTAAATGCTTTTTGTTTATTGTTGGTGAATGAGAATGAGACCCCAGACAAACCCTTCTTGACCTATCTACAGAAATCAATCAATGTCTTTATGTCTTATTTGGTTGAATTATGACAGTATCCATTGGGACACAGGAGGGCAGCATACAACTTTCCCCCTTTTGTGTAAGGATTTCTAGCCACATGATAAGGTCACATATGACATCAATTCTCTTTATTGCTTGTCTGGTACATTAGGTCAATATTGTCCTAGCCTTTGAAGTATACCAAAGTCCATGATGTCAACCTGTTTGAACATGTTTTTGAAGTGATTTGAATGAAATCCTTGAAACCACAGGGAGAAGAGTTATAAAATATCAAAGGATAGTCTCACGTATGATTAAATGCTTTGAAATGTTGAGTCCCTCTTGTAACACTCCCTCTATGGTGTATTAAGGAGTGATTGAGGGGGAGTTGTGTAGACCAGAGGGGTAAAGAGAGACTGTGTTAATCCCATGGGTGCACAGATGGTGTATTCCAGTGGGCCTTGACAAAACTCCAAGCCTGTGTCAACCATGGTGCCCATTGAGGCTTATTGTATCGTATGCTTTGGTTTTCTTTTGATGAAGCTGGATAGAAGAGGAATCTCTGTTTTCTAACAAAAAGTCATTTACTATACTTACCAGCCCCACATAACATTGTCAACATTTGGTTCATAATGACAAGTTCATTGAATAATCAGCATTAATTGAATTCAACCACGTATGCTTCATGATAACATGATATCTTTGAAGTAAGCAACCTTTTAGAATTGAAAATATTTATGCAAAACAGAATGCGAGAATAAAAAACACATATTCATGAAATTTGCCAGCAATTTAATGTGAAAATATTTCTAGGCAGTTTTCAAAGCATGCTGGCACACAGGTTTTGGTCTTGTGGTGAAATAGAAGAAAACTGACTGAGATGTACATTTGGTTGGGTTGTTGCGTTTTGTTACTTTTTTGGGCAATATTCTAGAGGGCTGTGCTTTAAACTGTCACTTTGAGTGTTTCCATGCTAGTATTTAATGTTATCATCCTTGCCAGCTAGTACAAGGTGCTTCATGAAATAAACTGTGTTTTGGTGGTGTTTTTTTGCAATATAATGTTCTCAGTCTGTAATGTGGTTGAGTACAGTATAGTGGTGTTTATTTTTCCCATAACAGAGAAAAATTCCTTCCAAACAGTACAATCCATTTCAACCAATGCTTACTTTCCTATAGCCTACTAAATATATCACCATGTCTTTGCACCTTTGCTGACAAGCCCTGTACCTTTGGAGCCCATCATGACATCTGTGTGTTACTTGTCTTGTAGAGAGTGTACACCAATTAGAGCTGTTACTCAGCCACCCGACCCCTACTCACAGCGGCTTGGCTCACATGCCCTGAAGAGATTTGTTACCGAGCCCGCGCTCCATTACGCTGCTGAAATGCAATTAGCTTTTGCTCAGCGCACATATTTAATGTATAATAAATCTGAAATTGTACAAAATCAATTCATTGACTCATTACTACATTTTGCTCCAACTGCATGCAATGTGAGGCCATGCGTGAAATGCGCCATTAAAATTGAAAATCCAATTACATGGTGAAAGTGGCTCACAACCCGAGGCATACATTTTGTAGCTTAATGCCGATTTCTGCATCAGTCCTAATTGATGGACTTTTTAAGACAGATTTCTACTTATTCCACCTCCCATTTTTCCTTAGTTATCACCGCCTTATCTCTAAGAGACACATCTTTTTTTTTCTGACTGTGTGTGTCATTCATTTCTGACATCAGTAAATTCAAATATGACCTGATTTTGGCTTCGATAGCAGGGGAATGAATTTGATTAAAAGGATTGATATATTTCGGTTGCAAAACCATGCTGCATTAGTCCAATCTTTGAGTCATTATAATGCCGACATTAAATTTATTTGAAGAAGTTCAAATGAGTTTGTGTGTGTGTGCGTGTGTGTCTGTGTTTCTGTGTGTACATTTATATATGTAGGGGGTGGGAAACAGCCCTACTCATGTACATTAATTTGTGTTGATTAAACTCTAGATTATGTCACTATCCTATGAAGTGCCTCCTAGATCTACATATATAATTCAGAACTATGATCTGAGGCCTTTATCAAATTATTCAGTTCTTCTAAAGTTAAATTGTTAAGGTGGTTGATCAGTATCTAAATTAACAAATATGCACACACGCACACACACACACACACACACACACACATACACACATACACACCCACACGCAAATACATACAGAAAATGTTTGTACATGTATCTATATATCATTTCCCAATCATATCCTAGTTGAGTCTGAAAGAGGGCATTTATGTCACAACATGCATCATTATACCGCACCATTATCATTACATCTTTGTTTGAATTCAAATAGAAAATTGAGATCCCACAATAAATAAGCAAAATAAATATTTGTAAAATACTGATAACTTTCCTTTTCTGTAGTGAGGGTCCTGTGAAAAACAATTTTGCAAGTAATTAAAACATCCCTGCTAGTAACACCACATGAGGTGAAAGCTTTCCTTCAGCAGGTTATAAGAAGGGCAGCCTGGTGTAAGTAATTAGCAAGGTTACCATGGCGATGGGATCCTTAATGACCTGCACAATCTCATCCCAAGTGACAGCTGTAAATTAGACGCACATTTCCCTGGGGACCATTGGAGGGAGTTTGGTGTGGATGATTAGACTCAAAGTCATTTCATTTGGTGGATAATTAATCCCTGAATGAATTTCCATTATTTTCTTCGTGTTCCTTGTCTCTGGGGTTTTCTTTGCCCTCTTCCTTTCTCTCTCTCATTCATTCCTCATCCCTTGTGTATTGATTATCTTGATAAGGGAAAACCATTATGTGCATTAAACCAGTCCTTTTCTTCAGTCTCTCTGATTCTTTCTGTAGCCCCCATCTATGATATAATCATTACACATAGCTCTTGTGTAAGGTACTCATCAAAACACACATTTCAAATCTCTTCTGTATACTCACAGCATGTAGAGATAATTTGCCTGGTTTGTTTATTCTTCTTTTTTTTGACCTACTGCCAACATTCTTGATTTTCAATATTTTTATGAGTATACTCAACCTATAAAAATCT
The DNA here is from genome assembly GCF_040938485.1 of Diadema antillarum. NCBI lineage: Eukaryota > Metazoa > Echinodermata > Echinoidea > Diadematoida > Diadematidae > Diadema > Diadema antillarum. The sequence continues at coordinate 604,079 of NW_027270917.1, forward strand.
GTATTTTTTAAAGAGAAACAATAAGATCATATTTTTTCTGGGTTTTTTTTTCTTTCATAAATTGCATAATGTGAAAAGACTGATGTCATATTGTACCTTTGTATCTCACCATTTCTTGCCAAGCTAGAGAGCTTGAATCCATATTTTGCTTCAGTGAGGTAAAATTTCCGTGAAGAACTAAGAACTGTTATGACAGCTGTCCTAATCTGTTTAGGTTATCGATTGCAGTTTTATTATTTGTGTGCGTGCCAAACCAAGTTCTCCACTGATAAGACTGTTTGTGAATGCGCTTAGCATCTTCTCGCTGAGTCAGCTGTAGTTGTGTCAGACTATATGTCACATTTAAAAAAAAAGAAATGTTGGAAAAATTTCTGTAGCATAGCAAACATGTTTTTACTCAACTTCTTTTCTTTTTCTTTTGTCATATGTGTTGTGACTATGACATTGTGACAACTCTAGCTGTGTATAATCTCTATAAAGTATGAGTATGTATGGGAGCTGCTTAATTCATGGTAGTAGTGTTCTTATATAGTGTTAAATGCCTTCAAATGAGTTCCATGCCAGGAATACACACCAGCTGACCACACTAGATGACCATTAGTGCCATCACTCCCTTGACTTTCTCAATTTTTATTAAGACGCACTAGACTACAGATCATACAAAGTACATTGGCCTGCAGTGATGGTCACATAAGATGTTCCAAGTTGTAACACTTGAAGTCCAGTGCATCAGGTCGGTAGTTTGATGTAAAATATCCACCCGATGGGTGTACTAATAGGTGTTTAAAAACCTACATAATGATCTAACTTTTAGACCTCTTTGTTTAGCCTGATGCTGGTGAATGTGTAATGGGTCGTAAGGATCATGCAATTCAATTTAGCAGCATGACGTGAGACTTGTGGTCATTTTACTCGCTAGCGAGAACGAGATTCAAATGACCGGTCATCTTCTTGTCCTTCCTCCAGTCAACTCAATCTCTCTGTCTATTTCTTTCTCTCTGCCTTTCTCTCTCTATCTCTATCTCAATCCTTTCTTTTATTCCTTGTACTTTTCTCTTATACCAGAATGACATGGACTAATTCTTTCCCTGCTCTAATTATTTGCCATCGAGGGTAGATAGGCAGAACAATAGACAGTGATTAGCTTCCAGTAATTGCTACTGGTGTTAGGTTTCACCCTTAGGAAACCACCAAGGGACTATAGATTGCCTTCATGTCCGATAAATTGTCATATCATGTGTGTCCAGACAACGTATCTATATAAAGATCCAAGTACATGTTCAGATGTTCCATATTTACAGCTGTTTTATATAATCTAGCCTTAGCCTGGAGCATTCTCTTTCTCTCTTGCTCAAATACATATTTTTTGCTACTTTCCAAATAAGTGAATGTATTCAGCATAAGTTTCACACCATGAGTCTCATGTCAAGGGGCTAAACACATGAATCCAAACGATACACTATTATCATTCAAATTTCTCAAGGGCCTATGTATGATACTGATAATGAATCAATGAAGCCCGCTGCCTGGAATATTTTTCCAAGCTGTAAGGCCCTAAAAACGTATTCTTTTTGAAAGTGGTAAAAGATTCTGTAAGAGGTTTTGTTTATGCCAGAGAGACAGAAAATATTATGCCAAGGTCACATAGTACTCAATGCTAAGTGATTAAGTTGTCCCTTTGTAATGTATTACAAGATTCATGGCTTTTTTATGATATTTACATAGAATTATCAGAAATATGAAAAGGTGATTATCATCCCCTTAGTTTAAATGAGAATTCTTATATTATATTAGAACAAAAATGTTTGTAATAAAAAGCCATTCATATTTCTTGTTCCTTTTTTTTTTGTAACCTGTCAGGAGGGTTTCCATTGAGATTCAGTGGGATGATTAATCTTCATTTACCAATCTGTTTATTCCAAAAGACATTCATTGAGACCATGTTACTGTCTTTGGAACACTGCCATCCTCCCCGTATAACCCAAACACCTCTGATGAATGATCCAGTTTGCAAAATTTGACAGATTTCCCCCAAACTGATGGCCGTAACTCATCCTTATCTCTACCTAATGTGTCTCCGTTTGATGATTTATGTAATATAAAGCCCACATATATTTCTTATATACATGTTTCTAACAAAATATGTCAACATTTTTTTTACCTGAAATTGTACAAGTGAAGCCACAAATAATACCAGTTAAAAAGTGATATATTGAATTTCAAATATACTACAAACATAAAAGTTTACATGCTACGTTGTAGCTCCTTGATTTCAGGCTAGAATGTACATATAATGTTATTTGTTAGTCAACCAACACCAACAGCATATTGGTGTTTTGCATGGAATTTTATCAAAAAGATAGAAAAATCATATATGTAGAAGAAATGGACGAGAGAAAGATACAGGATGTACAGAGTATACATGCAAATCATTACAGTGACATTGTCATTTATAACAAGAAAATAATTCTTGTCTTTGTTATAGAGTGGAGTAAACATAGATACACAGTATTATCAACATCATTCATTATTTATCAGCATAACCATGGGAGCTTTTATGAAAGTGGCATCAGTATTATTTCTTTCTTTCCTTCTTTTTGCAACAGTATCAAATGCAGAGAAGATGCAATAGATGAGAGAAAACATTGTGTGTCTGTCTTCATCTTTGAAGTTCATTGGATAGGAAATGAGGAGATAATCAAATTTTGAAGGGTAGCTCTGGACTTCGCTCTTCATTTCCTTTAAATGCCATACAGGAAAATTTGTAATGTATGACATGTGTGTCCTCAAATTGCCAGGAGAAGTTAAAGTGAAACCCAAGATGCAGTATGAGTATAGGAGATGAGGGGAAAAAAAATAGCTGGGGATATATTGCCAAGAAAGAGAAGTGACAAGGGTGTGTGAGGTCTGATAGTAGAGTATACTCCTGCTAGAAAGGGAAAGGGTATTTTAAGGATAGAGCAAAGGGCCACAGTTATAAGTCTCAAAGAGGGATTGTACGGCCATATTAACGAGGTCCAGTGATGAATGATGTGACCTCCAAAGTTGTGAGTTTTTGTGTCCATAGCAACGGGCATGATGATGGATGATGCCCTGTCAGGCAGTGGGTGGACATGTAGAATGGACTGATATTGGGACCAGGGTAACAGGTCTTAGGACTAGATGAATGGCTTAAGTCATAGCTGTTATTAGGGCCTGAAAAGGGCATATCTTAGTTTGGAACTAGACAAGGGTAATAGTTGTAGGTCTTAGGCCAGCTATAGGGACATTTTGAAAGGACTAGAAGGGGATGATCCTCCTATGAAAGGGGTATGTCAAGATGGAGTAATAAGCCATAGCAATGGGTAAGGTGATTGGTAGATGCATCCAGCTAGGGAAAGGTGGGTGTGTCAGGATGTAAATTGGGAGAGGAGAGTTAGATGTAGGTGAATGCTTTCATTTGACAGAGATGATGGAGTGCTGGTGTGGGGGTGGGGCACACTGCTTTCACTCCCCTCCATGAATGGGGTGGATGATAGAGATGTGGAGCATGAGTCACTGGTGTCACTGATGATGTCTATGTTAATGTCTGTACTCAGGCTATCCAATTGGTATCTTCACCTCAATACCAACTGTCTCCAAAAACACAAATCATGTCTTATGGAGCTATACTGGTAATTATTCTGAGTGTGATCATCATGTAATGCACCTGGGCTTGTTTGCTTTTCAGTCTTGGTATAATATTATCTGTTGTTCTATTGTCTCGTTCAATGTATTTAATATATTACTTTAGAAAAATCAATATCAATTAAGCTCATATTCCATCATTAATGAGCTGACCTTTTCCAACACCACAACATTTACCTTCTGAATCTCAACTCATTTATGCACTTCACCCCAGCTACAAAATTCTGCAAAAACTGAAAGTCAGAAGATAATCCAGTCCACAAACCACCACAAAATGCAAATATGATACTTGTCCTTCTTCGTGATCTTCATATTTCCTGCATCCTCTTGCAGCAGTTGAATAAACATGACTAAGATAAAAAAGAAATGAGGACCTTGGGAATTTCCTGGATTTTCTTCTCCTTCTGTTTTTTCTCCCAATATGAGTTTTATCTTGTACTCACCACTCTGTACCTTTTCTTGTCTTGTCAATCAAACAAGCCACATGCAGCTAAATACACCAAAAACAATGTTCAGTCTTGTCATGGTTGACCTTGAGAAAGCAATTACGTGAGGATTGATTTTTTTTTTCCAGCGTAATTTTGTTTACTCAAAAGAAGCAGAGGAGGAAGAGACCTTCCATTTCTCTCGTTACAGCAATTTCTACTTTCAGTGAAGGAGAGAGCGCAAACGTTGGTAATCTCAAGAGCACAGGCAGTTCATTTTGTTTCTGTTTAATCCTTGATTTATTCATCTCATGCATAGTTGCCACATGCTGTTGCTGTTTCCAAGCTTTGGCGCAGTGTTTGTATGCAGGTTAAGCTGATTTCCAGGGAATGTCCTAGCTTTTTTATTTTCAAAGAATGAATTGGGAGAATTGGTGGAAGACGGTTATGGAGGTAAAATAGATAAAAAAAAGATGAAGTAGTATAAAGAGAGAGAGAGAGATAGATTGACAAATTATAATAACGGTGCACTGTAAGAGAGAATACATCAACTTGTCCCTTAGATTCAAGAAAACAGATGAGGTAAATTACATGCTAGGGAGGCATTATTGGTAGATATGCTGTAGAAGTTTATTCTTTATTTCTGGAGTGCAGACTTGTTAGAAGACACTGATCAAGATATGTTAACAGATGGTTAAGGATTGGATGGAGGTATTGTAGTCATGGTGGAGTACATTCATATCTTCAGGAGATAGGCTCATGTAATGTGAGGACATGGTATGTCACTGGATGGAGCTGTGAGACAGACTACTCTTTGGGAAATGGAGAAGTCTGTATGAAACTGGTGTAGTTACTCTCTAGATTCAAGTTCAAGCTATCAACTAATAATTCAGTCCAAGGCAGCACCAACATCCTGTCCAAAAGATAGCAGAAATGAAACATTAGTATTGCCTTCCAAGCTGTAAAGTATATTATAGTTTCTTTCAGGTTCTGTAGATTACTGTGGAAATAAATGGTTTCTCTGTGTAGATAGTTGCAGTTTTACACATTGATGTAAACAGTCAATTTAAATAAAATGTATATTTATCAGATCATCAGCACACACCTGGCTTGAAGAAAGTGGTACAGGAAGAAATGTTTAGCACAAGTTTGATGAGCCTGAGATATGAGAGTACACTCTCCTAGAGCAATGACATCAACCAAGCTCAGTACACTCTATGAGCTGGTTTCATTTGTCTCCCTATATTAACCCCTGCAAGGGTCAGCGCACAGATTCCTTCCACCAGAGGAGAAACGAACAGAGGAAAAGGGAGTAGGGAGGGGAAACTTGGCCAAGATATGGCTGAGCTATTTTTTCAACTGTATCAGGGAGCATCGATTGATGCCTGGTGTGTATTTTTGTAGCATTTGGGAAGGCAGTAGTAGGGTAAGGATGCCCCCCTTCTTATTGATTTCTGTTTATTTTGGCAGAGCCCAGGTGAAAGGGTTGGAGGTGAATGACGGCTGATATGGAATACATTCATTTCCCTCCATCGTGTGCAGTACTGTGTGCACAGGACTGTGTGTGTATGTGTTCCTATGTGATATATATGGAAAGAAAAATAGGAAATACTCTGTGTGCTGGACCCAGTTAATGACAACAATGAGGGCCATAGTCATTGATTGGTCCCCAGGATAGTTCCAGTTTAGAAAACCATAAGAATACAGAAAGACAAAATTGTAGAGCTATTTTGATCTTTTGTAAAAATGCTTTTTGTAACAATTTTGAAGCATGACAAAAGCCAGATATTTATGATTTTGTTTTCTTCTACTTGTTCTTCTCAAATGCAGTCACACGAGATAACATCTGGCTTTGCTAACAGCTACGATTATTGCAGCCCTCGAGAAGTGACACACATTACGCGGAGCGGGAGACCAGCTTACAACTCCAGAAATATGTCAGAGGTAAACTCATCACTAAATCTTATTAAAGACAACATTATACCCAAGTGTTTGTGAAATTCTTTACCTTTGAAAATATTTTCAATCCCATTTTATCTAAAATCTTGTGTCATTTGAGATATATACAGTTTGGAGCAATTTTTGAAGGTTGAAAGGTCCATCAGCGATGTTTTGAAATGAGGCACAATAACAGTAGCAATGGAAAAAGGTTGACAGACACCGCTGCCTTCTGGCTTTATATGTAAGGAAGAAAAAGTACCACAGCGAGAATAATTTTGTCTCAATCAAATCCGCGAGGGTTTGAGGCAGACAAGAAAACCGTGAGAATGAACTCATCTCCTCTCACAGGTCTCCCTGCTAGCAAGAAACACCAAGGACAATATCTTGCTCTCATCTTCCCTTACTTAAACAAGGCAGTGCTTGAGGTGCGCCTCAAAATTGAACAACATCCTACCGCAAGTGACAAGTTCCATGGAAGTATCATGTGAAATCACAGATGGAAGTATTCGTATGGATGTGAATCATATTATTTTATGCAAAGCTGCAACAAACCCAAGGAAAGGTGGTTAAAGTTGAAATTCTAATTAAAAGAAAGATAAACAAAGATTTTCAGTTTAGGAAAAAAAAATGTCTTGTTTGATATTTGTCATGATTGTGACCTAGATTTGGACTTCAGGTTTGATCTACCTCGAAAGTTTTTACAATTCTCACTTCCTGTATTTAAGAATAGAGCAAAATCATATGTTTCACAAAATGTCTTTATATACATGTACTCTTCCAGTCTGTGGAAAATTTTACTATACAATAAATCAGGAGGATACTTTGTAATTTTCTTGTAATTTTCTTAATTAAATCTCAAATCCTGTACAGTTTTTAGAATGTTATGAAAGGCAGAAAAAGGATGAAAATCAAATGAATTGAAATAAAGGATTTATCATTTCAGAGATACTATTCAGTAGTAATTCTTTGAAATCTCTTATATAACAGAAATATTATTCTCATGCTAGTTTTGTACAATAGATGTTATAGAAAATAGGAGTTTATCATTTCTTGCCTTTCATGACCTGGTCACCTTGCATGCCATTATTGTTTTTTGTCACTTTGACTTGACGGAAAAACTCTCCTTTCATGTTTTTACTTATTTTTTTATCTGTGCATGTTAGTAATGAAATGTAAGCTGTTTAGACATTACTGTGCCAATTAGAATGTCAAATATTTCCTCCTTTTTTTTCTTTGATAGAATGTTACATTTTCATGCAAAAAGATTGAACATAACTCAGCGTAATTGTGTGTGTGCTGCCATGAGATAAATATCATATTGCACTGAATATCAAACATGACCTGTTTAAGTGTTACCTGAAAACATGGTTTTTATTGTGCATGCAGTATGACATGCATGTCTCCTCAATAGATGCTACTCTCCATTCAAGACTGGTTCCATCTCTCAGCCTCACTAATCCCCACGTCGCTGCCTTATTGCTGCTTCTGACCTTTCCCTTTGTTAGCAATGGCGACCATTATGATAACAACTCTGTCTTTCCCAGCTAACAATTCATACAGTCATCGCAGTGGACTTAGATTTAAGTGCCATAGGGCTTAGGCAATGTCAGGGGATATATCATACTCCATTCATAAACTGGGCTTCCTATCCCCCCACCACACACACAGACACACACACATACACTATGCAAATGGTAATTCTATCCAGGCTTTGCTGTTTAGGGCTTTATGTCACGGTGATGTGAGAAAATTTAAGAGCTCTTCTCTGACTTTAGAATAGAAGAAGCCATGGCAAGCAAGACCAAAGAAGGACATAAAATTTAGGAGTGATGGATGGGTTGGTTTGGACGTCACTTTAGAATATCATCTCAGGAGTTAATTCCTGGAAAATTCTGCCAAACTGGATGATGCTATCAGAAGCTTTGCATACCATTTTGATGGTATCTATGCAAACTTAGCAGTGAAGGCCTTCTTAAGCCCTTTTCAAAGTAAAACTTAACCTATTTGTGATGCTATAAAATTCTATGATGCTGCTTCCCCCCTTCCTTCTTTTTCTCACTCTCCACTTCTCTCCTTTTTCTTTCTCTCTTTTTTTTTCTTCCAAGTCTTTGTTTTCATTCCCGAAAGGGATCATATATAGTTTTGGTTGAGACCTTATTTCTCTTTTCTAACATTTTTTGGTGAGATAATGAAAAACTTCTTATGAAATATGAAAGAGCTTTTAATTCCAAGAGGAATTCATTATTTATATGGTGAAAATTGGCATTGAAGTGGCTGAGATAACCACGACAGAGCAGTTGTATCAAAAGGTGGGCCACAACTTTTGTTACAATAACTTTGTTTTACTTTGTTACGGGATGTCTGAGCTATTCCAAAACCGATTTTCATCAAATAAAAGTAAACCAAATTGAGATAGAAAAAAAAATGTCAACAAAAACTTCAAAAGCAATACATATGTTTAACTGTCTGCTTCCAAATGTCCAATTTAGCCACAGTAAGATTCACTCTGAAAACACTCAAACCCCTAAATCAGCTGAATTTACAAAAAAATGCTTATTACAGACTTACAGGAAAATTAGCCTTTTTGTTGGTCTTGTAGAGCAGGTACGCACTTTGTTTATTTTCTGTCTTTACTAATTCTAAGGCCAAAAATCTAATGCTTTGATACTTGTATGTTTTTCCCCCGCGCATTCACTTTCTCACCTAGTCAGCATTTCTTCTGTGTATTGAAAATGTTGTATGAACTTGTGTAATATATCATCAGTTTGTCAATGGCCAGTTTGAAGGGCTACGCTATATCTTGATATATATATTTTTTATTTCTTTGCTTAAGATGGTTCAGAGTTACTGCATGTTAAGGGATGAATCTCTTGTTTTCTGTAAGTTTCCCCCGTTTATGTGTGTAATTGTGCATGATAAATATACTTTTTTATTTTTACTTTGGTTTTGCAGGCATTTCATGCTCCCAGCTTTGGTGAGGACTTTGAGATCCTGCCTATCACACCGCCCCGTATGCCTGGTGAGGGTGGTACAGCCGGAATGAATGCAGCCTCAGGAGTGGGGTATCCAGAGCATGGAGGTGGAGGGGGTGGTGGGGAGCCCACATTCCATACAGCCGGGAGTCCACAGCAGATGTCATCTCTTACCTCCCCCCTCAACCCCCAGCAGGCGACCACAGTACCCAGCCCTCGCACCTCCACCAACTCTCCAACCATGTCTCAGGCTCAGTCTCCATCTCTCAGCCACACAGTGAGCCCTTCAGGCACCTACACAACATCCCTCTCCAATGTCACCCCCAGCTACTCCAGCCAAACATCTCCAGCATTTACCGAGCCCCTCTCACATATGACGGAAAGTTTACCCATTGCCACCTCGGCCAACGCCCCAGTCAACCCCCAGTTCCCCCCACAGATGTTTGATGTGCCACCTATCACTGAGACAAGCATGGGACACTTCACAGGCAACATGGACCCTACTGCCATGGGCACCGCCCTGGGGAGTGCAATGTCGGGGGCTTCGGCCCACATGAACCCCTCCTACATCATGTCACAGCAACAAAGCCAGCCCCAGCATCATCCCCACCCACAGCCAGTCCACCACCACCCCCAGCAGCCACCACATCACCCTCAGGACAGTAACTTCTTCCACCACCATCCACACACAGAAATGGGGCCACCTCAACCCCCTGGTCCACAACACCTGTCCACTATCAACCACTCACAGCTAGGACTGGGCATGCATCATGGAGGCCTGCCTCCAATGTCTCAGCAGCATCATGCATCTCTGATGGCAGGCCAGTCTGGCTCACCTCCTCTCATGGTGGCTACAAGACCTGGTCACCTAGAGAGCAGTGAAGACAGTGATGACAATACACCTTTGGCACAAGTAAGCAACATACACTCAGAGCAGAAGCTTATCACAGTCTGAATACATAGCAATACAGTTTTCTGAAGGATATCTCCACTTTTATCATCTTCCAAAAGTTTAACATAAGTAATAGACAGGTGAAATTCTACCATTACTGTTGGCTTCTCGTGGGGAAGTATAACAAGAACAAAATTAATTACCCCGTGAACTAAGATTTTATTTAGTTCATGGCTATGAATTATTCAACATTTTTTTTTTTTTAAGAATGACCCCTGCATCACCCCCTTGCTACATACGTATCTATTGCATTTGATATTTGTATTATTCTGTCAAAATGCCAGTTATGCCCCCCTTCTTGTATTTCCTATGACAACTGCGGTTTGTGAAATGATGATACATGCGGTCATTTAAGTCCTGATAGTAAAGTACATGTCATGTACAATCAGTTTCTTCCTGCTCTTTTGTACACACCAGTTTGCAGCACAAGCAAAACGACCAGAGGTGGTTGTCAAGGAGACGAAAAAGAAGCCACCCAAGAGGAAGCGCAAGAAGGACCCCAATGAACCCCAGAAACCAGTTTCTGCTTACGCCCTCTTCTTCCGAGACACTCAAGCAGCCATCAAGGGTCAGAATCCTAACGCCAGCTTTGGTGAGGTCTCCAAAATAGTCGCATCCATGTGGGACAGTCTTGATGCAGAACAAAAGGGGGTAGGTCACAAAATGAGGATGTTTGCTTTCAAAAATTATCTCCTTTTTCATCCTTTCTACAAATTTCCACAAAGTTTGCCCTGCCAATCATTATCCAGCAATTACAATACTTTTGCAATTATCATCCTGTGATGTTACCAATACCTCTGGCTGGCATTTTCTTAACATACCAATTAATTTCAGGTGAAAGGATTATTCAAAAGATTTATTTCAAATATTTTGTGGATTTTGTGGTAATCTTTATTACCCTAGCCAACCCTCAAACTGTTTCAGCTTTGTGCATAATTTTTTTGATCCTTTTTATTATTATTATGATCACCTGCCATCTAATAAAGCATTTAATATTCATATTTTTTCATGATCATCAACAAAGCTATACAGCATATTATCTAAACGTCACTGTAATCTTTGTATCCACTTTGTAATTGTGGGGATGAAATATCCTAGATTCTTGAATCTTTATTTCAGTTTACTTGAGTTTTTATGTTTTCTACCCATTTAGCGATATGATCTCATGATCGCCATTTGTGTGTGTGTGCAGGTAAATCACTTCAATTCCATTCAATATTGGCTCATACTTTGAGTGCAGATCAGAAGTGAATGTTTTCCTTGATCTTGTCCTTCTATCAGGCATACAAACAGAAGACGGAGACAGCCAAGAAGGAATACCTGAAAAAACTTGCAGCCTACAGAGCCAGCCTAGTGTCAAAGGTAGGTCTGAGAAATAAGACTAGTCATCAGCATTGTGACTTCTGACCTTTCATTCTAGTCTCATGATTGATGTCTACAGTGCTTTCCTTGTCAATTTTAAAAAAATATATATAATAAGGTACCTGCACAACTAAAGTGGTTCTCATCATTAATTGAACTTGTCTATTTCATTTGATGTGGTTAAACAAACGTCCCCTCCCCCCCCCCCCCCCCCCCCCGACACACACACATTTAGCTATATTCCAGCCAGTGTTTTAGTTCTCGATTGTTTTTACCTGGATCCAAATATTGTGTGAGTTGAAAACATCTATCTCCTACAAGGCACATCTTACTCCCGTTTTTTATGAACTGCTCGATATCTTCTATCTCTCTTCCTCACTGTTCCCTCTACCATTCATGTTTCACTTTCAGTACCACCCCCATCCATCACCCTCCTCTTCTCTCTTCCCCCCTCGTTCCCCCCTCCCTCTCGTTCCCCTCCTCTGTCAGCCAGCTTCCACATGTCCTCTGGGTAGTTGTATCAGTCAGAGTAGATGTTCTTCAACCTTTGTGTTGTTTCCCCTTGAGCCTTGCTCCTAGCTGCCATTCTCCACTCTTCCTAAGACAAACCTCCTTTTTTTCTCCACTACACCTCAGCACAGCCTCCTCCTAGATGTAAGCCTTCATCATAGTATCCAAGACCAATTATTCCAACCCACTAAACTCTGTCAATCTCTGTCAGCATACTTGTCTCTCTATCGCATGACTAACTTCTACCTTCCCAGCAAAATTTCCCTCAATGACAATGTTCACTTTTCTTGCTCATTTTGTGTGTGTGTGTGTGTGTGTGTGTGTGTTCATTCTTCCTTCTTGCAGTCTGTAGAGTTCCCGTGATATTTTCATTCTTGTCAATATTGTGTGTGGGTGAGAAACTCTTCCCCACTGAATACATTCAAGTTCTATCAATCCTCTCTCTTCACCCCACATTCTTCATCTCTTCTCAACATCCTTCACTAATATCATTTTTATCAATTTCTACAAACTGTCATAAGGCCACACTTCTATTGATACACACATATTGCCTTCTGTCTTCATTGAAACATATTCTTCATTTAGCAGGGAGTTCTTTATGTTTGATCTCATTAATCTGTATAAATGTACTTTATTCCTCTGTACAATTTATTTTCTCATCATTTAAACTCCTCTATCTTCTCTAGTTGCAGCTTTTGTATTGTTGATGTATTCTTGGCCTGTCCAACATTCCTTTTTTTTTTCTCTCTCTCTCTCTTCAGCCTGATTCTGCTGTAGCCTGTTTCTCCTGTAGCCCCCAGTCCTACCCTCACATTTCAGCCTCAGTCTCTAGACCCAGAACTAATTGTTTTGACAAGCTAACTGATTGGTAGAGTGACGCATTCTCTATCAAATTTTTGTCTGATGATTCACATGTTTATTTGCCCTTTCTTTGTTTACCACGGCAGCCATTTCTCCACATGGTAGAGCCATACCTGTCTACCTCCACTCTCTCCTATCTCACTCGTTTTCTACATTCATCCAGCAGCCATTTTTTGTCGTTTTATTTCTAACATCTTGATGTGTCACCCATGTCTGCCATCATCACTTTGCCTTAGGGGTTATTGTCAGTTTTTCTGGATGACATGAATTATGTTCCAAGTTCCTTTGTCCCTGAAGAATCTTTATAACCAGATGAAGTTGATTTGGTAATCCTACCACCAATTCATTCATACAGTCATCAATACAGAATACTACATTTCCTTCATCCACTGGTCATCTGTTCTGATATTTGCTGGTGCATTTGACTTCTGACCATCCATTACCCTGTCTCTATTTATCCTGTTGCACTCTGTGGGAGGGTTTTCTCTCCTTCCCCAGTCATCCATTCCGCTCCCTCTCTCTCCCTGTGACAAGCACTTTGTCCCAGCCCCAGTCACCTCTAACCATCTGTTACTCCATTATTCATGGATAAATCCATTCATTCATCTCTTGTACAAACACACATGTTCTCTGCTCCATTCTCTCTCTCCTTGGCTCTTTCCTCTACACTCCCACAAGTCTGGGCTTGTATTTCTCCTTTTCCTCTGATACTTCCTTGGATATGAGATATCCTCATTTCATGGTCTGTTCCAAGATGTCTCTGCATGTGAATACATGTTATTCAAGGAATGCCTCTTAAAAAAGAAAAAGGCAGACATGAATATGTAATTGACTGCTTTTGCATTTTAACATGTAGGTACCACAGTCTATACGTGAAAATCTGGTTATGCAGTCATCAGTAATGGTGAAAGTTAAATCATGGTGCATAGTGTATCTATGCTTATAGTATTCATGCTTCTCCTGGTGTAATATTGTTGATATGCATATACCATGTGACCATAGTATGAGTTACTGTATATCCTACTGAGCTTGCCATGCTGACCAATTAGTCAATAGTTACATGATTTCCAACCTGGAGCAATTCTAATTAGCACAATTTACATTGTAATTTTCCTAATGACTCGGTGTCATCATGGGAGACATTCTCTGCATCTTGCTTCCATCTCGTTACTTCATGTAGTCTTGTATCCCCAGGGGGTTTTTCTCAATTACTTCCCGCTCTCAGGTCTTACAATACTGGTCTGACCTTTGAAAAATTGCAGGAGATCTCAATGGGCCAGAAATCAATCAATTAGGCATGAGGAGACAGGATGATTGGTTGTAAATCTTCTGCTCCCTCTGTTTGTCAGAAAATCTCTTCATTTTTATCAAATATGCATTGGTCTACCCATGTAGATAAACTGGCAAATGTTTTAAGCCAGCTCAAACCCTAGACACAAGAAATGAGTGTAATTTGTCACCATTTATAAACTAATAGTCATATAAGAGAGTTCTGCAAACCTCTCTCCCCTCTCATCTTTCCATCCCTCTTCTGTAAGACCTTTTTCCACTTTGGTGACCTTATGCTCATCCATCTGTCTATCTTTCTTCTCCTTGCTGTCCTTCTCTCTCTCCCTCTCTCATAATTGTAGATTTTATTGTCAATGTGAAAATGTTGAAGAGTTCATTTCTGAGAGGAGAGGACCATGTGATTGCAGGAATTCACCCATGAATCTTTGAGCGAGAAGAATAGCTCTTGACTGCCAAATAATGTTACATTTGACATTCAGAAACAGGGAAATGTATTGTCTCTTTCTCTCTCTCTCTCTCTCTCTCTCTCTCTGTCTCTTTCATTTGCCATAATGCTTGGCTGTACCTCAGCCAAACAAATTGTGTAAATACAAAAAGGAGGGGGAAAATGCCTGGCATGTGATGCTGAATTCTTTTATTTTAGACATAAGTTTCCATTAGATACCATTACCACATACTTCTAGGCAATTCAGAGCCAGTTGCTTTTTCTGTATGAGTTTAGCTTTCTTAAGCACACTTTGCTCCTAGGTAAAGACAAACAGACCCTAATTTACTCCTGGATAGCAGGCTACTAGTCCTACTTTACTCCTGTGTAGCAGGCCGCTAATGCCTCTTTACTCCTGGATAGCAGGCTGCTAGTCCCATTTTACTCCTGGATAGTAGGCTACTAGTCCCTCTTTACTCCTGTGTAGCAGGCTACTAACCCTGCTTTACTCCTGTGTAGCAGGTTACTAATCCCACTTTACTCCTGTGTAGCAGGCCACTAATCCCTCTTTACTCCTGGATAGCAGGCTGCTAGTCCCATTTTACTCCTGGATAATAGGCTACTAGTCCCTCTTTACTCCTTTGTAGCAGGCTATTAACCCTGCTTTACTCCTGGTAAGCATGTTGCTAGTCCCTCTTTACTCCTGGGAAGCAGGCTGCTAGTCCTACTTTACTCCTGGGTAGCAGGCTGCTCGTCCCACTTAACTCTTGAGTAGCAGGCTACTAATCCCTCTTTACTCCTGGGTAGCAGACTAATAGTCCCTCTTTACTCCTGGGTAGCAGGCTACTATTCCCTGTTTTCTTGTGGGAAGCAGGCTACAAGGCCTACTTTACTCCTGGATAGCAGGTTACTAATCACACTTTAGTCCTGGCTAGCAGACTATTAGTCCTACTTTACTCCTGGGTAGCAGGCTACTAATCCCACTTCACTCTTTTATCCCTCTTTACCCCTGGGCAGCAGGCTACTATAGTCCTACTTTACTCCTGGGTAGCAGACTACTAGTCCCTCTTTACTCCTGGGTAGCAGGCTGCTAATCCCTCTCTACTTTTGGGTAGCAGGCTGCAAGTCCTACTTTATTCCTGGATAGCAGGCTACTAATCCCACTTTACTCCTGGGTAGCAGGCTACAAGTCCTACTTTACTCCTGGATAGCAGGCTACTAATCACACTTTACTCCTGGGTAGCAGGCTACTAGTCCTACTTTACTCCTAGGTAGTAGGCTACTAATCTTACTTTACCCCTGGGTTGCAGGTTACTAATCCCACTTTACTCGTGGGTAGCTTGCTACTTATCCCTCTTTACCCCTGGGCAGCAGGCTACTATAGTCCTACTTTACTCCTGGGTAGCAGACTACTAGTCCCTCTTTACTCCTGAGTAGCAGGCTGCTAATCCCTCTTAACTTGTGGGTAGCAGGCTACAAGTCCTACTTTACCCCTGGATAGCAGACTACTAATCACACTTTACTACTGGGTAGCAGGCTACTAGTCCTACTTTACTCCTG
Organism: Diadema antillarum; assembly: GCF_040938485.1. NCBI lineage: Eukaryota > Metazoa > Echinodermata > Echinoidea > Diadematoida > Diadematidae > Diadema > Diadema antillarum. The sequence continues at coordinate 620,042 of NW_027270917.1, forward strand.
GGTAGTAGGCTACTAATCTTACTTTACCCCTGGGTTGGAGGTTACTAATCCCACTTTACTCGTGGGTAGCTTGCTACTTATCCCTCTTTACCCCTGGGCAGCAGGCTACTATAGTCCTACTTTACTCCTGGGTAGTAGGCTACTAGTCCTACTTTACTCCTGGGTAGTAGGCTACCAATCTTACACTACCTCTGGGTTGCAGGCTACAGGCTACTATAGTCCTACTTTACTCTTGGGTAGTAGGCTACTAGTCCTGATTTAGTCCTGGATAGCAAGCTACTAATCTCCCTTTACTCCTGGGTGATGAGCAACCAATCCCTCTTTACTCCTGGGTAAATGTAGCGCTTCTACATTTTGATTTTTACTTAAGAATTTATGCTTATAACCATGGTTTGGTGAAGTCACCTTCAAGGAATATGATATTTCTAAAAATTCATATAGTAATGGTAGATATGAGTATGTTTCCCAGAGGCATCATAACCCAGTCCTTTTCCATCCTTTGATGACTGTCAATAAAAGCTATTATAGCTGATTGATATACACATGCTTAACATGTGATATAGAAGTGTGGATTTGAGTTGCAGGCAGTTGTTTCTCAAACTTCGATGCATGTACAGCTGTGTTTAATGTGTTCATCAGCTGTTTAGTGTGTATGCAGGGATGTGTGTTGCTGATTGTGCCGATTTGTTGTGACTTGTTTTGCTACATGTACATTTCTACTTCACTGCACTTCTTGATGGTGAAGTGTAAAAGATATAAGCTACTGTCACATTTTCTTGGCTAAAGGATTTGAGATTCATCTCTATAGGGACAAAGTTCAGCTGAAAAAAAAGACTTAAATTTGACAATCAGGGTTTAATACAAGGTAATAGCGTCTGAGATATTTCAGCTCATAGGATTGACAGAGATAGAAATAGCCAATGCAGGTATAGTTTGCTCTTGATGCCAAAGTCTAGCATACAAATGTATCTTAAGTGAACATACTTTTACATCCTCCATTGACTGATGGAGGTATGGATGATGATGTTAGTGAAAATAATGCATGGGAGAAATGGTGAATGTGAATCGAATGTTGATAAAAAGAGTGGAGGAATAGTGGATAGTCATGATGAAAAACTTATATAGGGAGAGAATTATTGCTTTAACATGACAAGTGAAAAAGATGATAGTCAAGTATCTTGTAAGGTGTATATACTTGTAGTGAATATCCCCCCCCCCCCTTTCCCTTCTCATCCTATTCCCTTGTCCTCCTCCTCCTTCTACCACCTGCCCATCCCTGGAGTAATCAGCTATGCTAACATTTACTCTATCTCACTCACCAATCTCTGGAGTGAAGAATAACACACAACACAAACAAGCCAACTGGGTCAGTGCACGACACAGCCATCATCTTGTGCAGTAATCAATAATATGTGCTAGATCTCCATGCCAGCATAACTCAATTTGTCTGACTAACAAGTTCCCAAAGTGTTGGATGCTTCCATTTTTTCTCTGAATTCTCATTCTCAGAATATTTCTCCTTTTTTTTTTAAAGAGAAAAAAAGAATCCTGTTTCCTCCAAATATCCATCTCTAAGCTGATCACTGTTCACGATCCCACTCTCACATCGTGGGTGAGAGAAACGGCAGGCTTTGTGCAATATTAAGGAACATCTTACTGCAAGGAGTCATTAGGAATTGCCACAAGTAATTTGTTACAAAAAGCAGAATTCTGGGACACTGACATTACTTTTCATAATCTGATGAATTTACTTCGAAATCTGCAAAATGCATTGTTGATGTTGGGTGTAATTATTATGAGAGTGAGGGATTTGAGAGAAAGAAAACACCATGGGTTTGTAGAAGGAGTTCAACCCAGATACTCAGCATGGAATATTATAATTTAATCTTTGTCCATTAGGGAAAGAAGTTATCACATTCCACTGATAAAAGTATGCCACTTCTAAAATTTAGATCATCCTCCAGTTAGACAACATTTATGTAATATAATAAGCAAAACAACAAAAATTTATGATTTTATTGGCAAATTTTTCTATGACTATGCATGAAATAAATTATTACTAAGTGGATTGACATGTTTAGAATAATACATGTGATATTCAAATCACTTTTTTTTTTACATTGAATGAGGAGGAGAATGTTTTTCAAGGCAGTACTGCATGGTATCTCCACATTATTACTGTATATTCATTTTTGTGTACTTCCAACTTGACACAAAAAGCAAACATTATAAAACTTAGGTTTATATTCCTGTAATAGTAGTATCAAAATGATGTTTAAGTGATGGAATATCAAATGGAATCAAAAGTATTGATTTTTTTTTCAACCATTGCTCCTCCCCAAATCTGTTTGAGTTTGACATGGCAGGACAACTCCAGAAAGTATGATCCTCTTGATGTCATGAGTATTAGATGTCTTTTTTTTCTCTCTTTCTAGAGGCTTTTCTCTGGGTTGTTTGGGTTGATTCAGGGAGGAGGGGTAAATAGCATCCATCTCCTTCCCCAAGCCTGGCCTTGTTTGATTGTTGGTTGACGTCGTGAAGGAGAGGAACACATCATCCTCCTCCCCCTTCTCCTCCTCCTCGTCTTTCCCATCTCAAGGATGGGGGAAGCTGGCTAGAAGTACATTGATCGTAACTTGACACATGCTTTGCACAGAAGCAGAGTTTGTTTTCTCTAGAGCACCTATTACATATTGTTCCCTTGATTGACATGGTGGAACAGACTGAAGGATTTGATCCACGTAACCTTGAAGAGGAATCAGCTCAACTTTGGAAGGAGAAATGAAAGCACACTCTTAATTTTCTCTCTGATTCACAAGCTACACATTTTTTTCTCTCTCTTCTTGCCTTGGTTTTTTTTTTATCATGAATTTAGAACAAAGCAATTGATACTATGAAGTATTCAAGTGCTTTGTTTACAAGTTAGAAGTAGCAGATGACCACAGTCCATTAAGGTTCTTGCTTTCAAAGGTTCAAGAGGAGATTAACCACGGCAACCATGCCCAGCCTATTACATGAACATCATTGATATTGAAATGATTCCTTTGCATGTAGAAGTTCACCATAAGTTTTTTTTATCATATTTTCTTCAGACTTACGGAGGTTATCATGAGAGAATGCAGGATCTAGATTATTTACGAATCATTGAATCAAGCTTGTAATGGTTTATAGAAATATGACTCTTTGCATGGGAAAGTGTCACAGAAAAGGACACAAAAACATGGTAATTCAAACTAATTTGTGTTATTATCAAATTGAGTCAACAGTGTTTGATAGTTTGTTATATGGGCAGGAAAATAAGTTGAAATAGGGGATCTATATTTTATCAAGGATTTTTCATGGTCATTCTTTGTAGTTCAGATCTTCATTGCCGAAAATCAAATCAAATTTTGCCAATGGCGAAGGTGTAAGGGTGTATGTATGGAATCTACAACAGGGTGCCATCTTCCATTGAAACCACACTTTGGGACTAACATACACATATATATGAGCTGCAGCTTATTACACTTATTTTTTCAAACATTGAATATTGAGCCATATTTATCATAGTGCTTATTAACAGAAAGAAAGAAACAGATGAATAGTTGTATTTTGATCATCTAATTAAAGCTACAAAGTTCAAGAATTTGATATTAACAAAAGTAAGCAAAAGGTTAACGAAATTTCCTACTGTCATAGTAATTTATATATACAAGAGCATTTTTTGCCGATTAAGCAATATATTTGGTTGAAGGACTGTAGTCAACCACATAATGCAATGATAGAGTGAGAGAAGGAAGCAGACTAAATCAAGGCATGTGAACTATTTCTGACAAGACACATTATCTAGAAAGAGTCCTGAGAGTTGAGAGGAGGATATAATGAGTTTGAAAGCTTGGAACCAGGAGAAATCCACATCCAGTGTGGAGAGATGTAAAAAGGCAGGAAGACATGTTGGCTTCTCTTCTGGAACTTGAATTTACCTTGGGAAATGTCAGTCCTTGTTGGAATTGAATTCAATTACACCTGTGACATTCAGCCAGAGGGGCAGAAATATGTACTTGTGTCTTCACTGGCATCTGGATTATCTATACAGACAGGCTAATCAAAACAATAAGGCCAGCTCAAATGTGTATTCAGGGAGAGAGTGAGAGAAAGAGAAGTGTACACACTTTGGCAGACTGGATGGGAAAGACAGACAGAGGCAAGGAGCATAGTGTGCATGAGAAAAAGAAACTCGTCTGATCTAATTAGAGCACCCATTTCAAACAAGTTCTGTGGTTTATTCCATGTCATCTCACCATTAGCCTGAGGAACCATTTCTTGGCCTGCTACTGGGGGCATACCAAACCACCTGCCTCATGTAGTTAGTGGATACCATGCCATTGTGAAGTATTCCAGCCATCATCAAGGCCGGAGTTCAGTTTAAAGTGAAGGGCAAGGTTATGAACAGCTTAAAGGTTCCAGTTACTAAAACATTGTCACAGTGGGAATAAACTCTGTCTATCTGGGCATTGATACACACAATTTGATGCATTGATCATAGTTTTCATCCTAACTGTAGGAGGTGACTACCAGGTATCTCGCGAATTTTCTGTGCTAGAAAGATAAAGTTCTCAAAGTCTTCGAACAACTTCACTATCTGTTTCTATCAACGTCTTTCAATGACAAGAGAAGATGAAATTTTCTTTTGCTGGGGTTTCAATGGTAAAGATGAGGGATTTAGAACGATGAAATATTATTTGAAAGGGAAGCAACTGCAGTCCCATCCTCAAAGAAGGAAAATGCTGTACCTATATTAAAAAAAAGAAAGAATATCAATTTGTGGGTCAGTAGTTTTCATAAATTGCCACAAAAAGTCAGAAATAAGAAAGACATTTATCACCATCCAAAAGAGTCTCTACATTCTTCTAGAAGAAGCTGTGAAAGTGGAGGTAGAACTGCTGAGCCAAATGATATTGAAATACATTTCTCCATTTAAAACAGAATATCTTAACATCATAAATGATGCCTTAACCCATTGAAGACTAGCCCGGGTATGCTCCGGTAGTTGTCCATGGAAAATGTGTGTTATAGCAAAATCAGCCCTTCCTTATGGGGTTAAAGTAGGTAATCACCACTTCCTTACCCAGTTTCTTCTGAATGACTCCCTTTGGTGAATGAGTCTGGAATTTTATAGAGTGGAAGGCATGGTAACATTGAATTTTTAAGTACAAGTTTTATACCATGTTCAACCAACATTTACCAAGAGTAACCAGCTGTGTGTGTCTGTATCGTTCATGCAGGCTGCAGTAGACCAGATGGACCCAGAGGAACAATCTCCCAGCAAGCAGCAGAGACTGACCGGTCCTGTCTCTGTCTCTCCTCCCCATGGAGCCAATGGAGGAGGTGCAGGAGCTCTTGGTCAGCACCAGACCATTGCCCCTCGTATCATTGCCCCCAAGCCACCAACGTCCAGTAACGTTCCGGTCAGTGCTACCATGACATCAGCGGCCAGTCCCTTCGCCCAGCCAGCGGCCATGGTCCCACCCATGCAGAATGTCCAGAGAGTGGTCAAGCCCATGGTAAGTACACTGATCTTTCCAGCCACCCAAATTTCATGTCAGAGCTAATTGTATCATGTTTGGTGTTTGTGTCAATGTCATTAATACAACAAAGTTTGGTTCTTTGTTTGTTTCCCTGTATGTTATGTCTGTCTTTTTGCAGACCTGCACAATTTTGTTATCGTGTCCAACATCACATCTAAATATTAATGGAGATATAGAAAAATATGTGAGATATAGAGATTAAGGTAAATCAATTATCTCTTTACGATAACTAGCATGTCAAGAAGATCCCTCTCTGACAGTAGAAAAACTAAACTGGATCATGTTGTGGACATGATTTTCAGGTATATCAAATCTTGTTTTCCAAATGAAATTTCTCTTTAGAATACAAAGATTAACTCGCCTGTTGTTGCTATACTACATGTGACTATTGGAGCATGGAAGGGAAGAATTTTAGATTTTTACAAGAAGGAACAATAAAAAGGATTTATTCAATAATTGATAGATGTCATAATCGTGCATCTCTGTAGAAATTATTGCGAGGCTATCACAACTGAAGGCAAATAACATGTGATATTTTTGTTGATGGTAAAGAGATGGATTAAAAATATTCCAAGCCTCTTGAGGTGCAGGTCTGCCAGTGATGTGTCAAAATGTTGTGATAACAATGTGTGTCTTAATGTGCAGATTTTATTTTGCATGCAAAACATGAGTTTGTGGTACCATTTAGCTAGGTGTATTAGCTGAGAGAAGGAAGTTATAAGAATAAATATCAAAGGATGCAGAAAGCAGGATGATAAATTTACTCATTGAATTGGAAAATAACAATCATGAAGGCAAGAGATTATTAAGCAGAGGGGTGAAGATATGGGGCATGACTTTTCCTCAATTTGTCTCCCTCTGTAAAAATGACATTTGAAAGATCGCAACTGCTGATCTACATTTTAACAAACATGTCGGAAATGTTTGTTAAAATGTAGATGAGCTGTTTATACAGAGGGATACAAATTGAAGAAAACTCATACCCCAACATCAATCTTTTCACTCCAAGAACCGTCAGTCTGAGCTATTAGATAAAACAAAAAGGTTTATTAGACATTAGTTTAAGAGTTAAGTCAGCAGCAGATTCTTGTTACAAAAGGATTTTGGTTATGGTAATACATAGTCAGTATTAAACCCGTTACGGATACTCCAGGAGTAAAGTTATGATTTTTGTAATGAACTTTTAAGGTTGTATAAAATTGAATTTGCAAAATATTTACACCTTATAGGAGATAAATGAAACTAAACATTAGTTTTTCTCTTTGTTTTCTTTCCTTGTTTTTATTCCCTTCTCTCATTCTCTCACTCTTTCTCCTTTGTGATGGCATCATATGTTTCCTTGGCAACAGACGCCTCCGACAGCCATAGTAGAGCCACAACAGCAGCTGTGTACGCGTAATGGGTGTAACAGGCCGTCTATCCCTAGTCCCGATTGGGACAATGAATATTGCAGTACGCAATGTGTTGTAGACCACTGCAGGTATACAACCACACTTCAACAATTTTCTCTCTAAACTTTCCAGGAAAAAGGGGGGCAGTAAAGGGTTGACTTTTTATAACTGAGCTGAAAGAAGTAAATGTGACATGTTTATGAGAAATCCTCACTCACTCTTCGTTAAAATGATAAGACTCATTAAACATTGTGACATCATGTAGGAGCATCTAGTAAAAGTAACATCATGCAAAAAAAAACGATGTTAACCACTGCCCTTTTTTATCATGAAGATATATCATATTTGGCTTTTCTTGAAATCATATTCAAACAATGAAGAATTATGAAATCCCCGGCATAGCCAGATATAAATATCCCGTTCTTCACTTTAACTTGATATGAATTGAGTCAATGAACTCTGATATCACTTCATTTATGTTTGCCAACTCACTTATCACCATTCCATATTTCTGTATGCATATAAGTATGCATACAAACTTTCTATAAATGGATACACAAACCATGCATACTTGTTTTGAACAAATTTGGAAGAATATGAGCCAAAATAATTACTGTTTTGAAGAATAAAGTGTCCTTTTTTGATGGAATATATTGACCCAGAATATATCAAAGCTATTTGAGCCGCTATGCCGAGAGTTTAGCCATGGTGATACTGGTTCTATCATGGCGTTTTGACAAAATCAGGGGGAAAAGAATCTCAGATACTATGCCACAGAGTCCTCCTGCACCAAACTTAATTTGACAAATTGTCTTGAATGAAGACATGTCTATTAATTGACAAAGTGTCTATAATTGGCAGAAATCTTATAGTGCGGGGGGGGGGGGGGGGGGGGGGGGGGGGAGCAGAATCAGCCATTCAGTATTCAGCATCCATTTTGTGTTGCTTTAAGTGTCCCGAGATGAAATTCAATCCAGCCCTCTAGAAGTAGGAAGTTATCACTGAAATTGAAATTAAAGCCAAGTAATCCTATTCCAGGTCTCTTGATAAAAGAAGAGAGTGTATGCATGGTACTAATACAAGATGGCTTCTTTCGTCTCACCATTCTATCATAAATAACCCTCACTCACAATTCTAACCCTTGGTTTAGCTTGGTCTTCTAAAATTAGTTCAGTGTATCTCAAGCATTTCACATTCTCATCTCATCACTCATGGGCGTTCAAAGGAAAAGAAAATTATGTATTATAACCACATCTTCAAGCTTAGTCTATACCCATCAGTTCATACTAAGACATTAGGGCCGGTAGAAGCAGCCAATCTGGTCTTTCTGTTGCTTTTTTTAACCAAGTGTCCTCTTTCAAATCCATCGCATACCTATTATTTCAGTGGCATTTTAGCATCAAGTGAGGGAGCTGTTCAAAAAGCTAACCTCACGCCACATAAAGTGAATTTTTCTTCATAGGCATCAAGGAATACATGAAAGTTTTTTCTTCCAGAAAAAAAGTCATTAATCATGATCACAATACCCTTGGAAAACCATGTTGTAAATGGCAGGATTATAAAGATTAATTCGATTTCAGAACATCTTTATTCAAGTAATTCACTTGGTTTAGATTGATTTAATCCTGAAATTGATGTCAATTAGAGAAGAGTGAGGGTAGGGAAGGTTGTTACATTCCTCACAGAAATCACATTATGGATAAAAATTCAGATTAAGTGGGGATTCATTGAAAACAAACAATATATATATATATATATATATATATATATATATATATATATATATATATATATATATATATATAGTTCAATTTCTCTTCTAGCTCCCTCACCACACTGGATGATTTTAAATCAATTTATTCAGTCTCTAGAGTTTGTTACTTGAAGTGACCTTTTGAATACTGATGTCCAAAAGAGTAAAGATACAAGTAGAGGATGAAAGATCTGATGGAAGTGGGATCTTTCAATCAAACCATTAGAATATGGTGCTCCGTGACCGAAGCAGATGTTGCCATAGAAACACTCCATGGACCATTATCCCTACAAGGATGACAACAAAGAGAAAAAAAGGCGTGTGTATGACTTCTTACCTCGCTCTGGTGGGAGTCTGTAAATAGTTCTGTGTTAGTTTGTGACAACTGAGTCAACATCCCATTGTTACTGCTTCCTATTGATGAGAGGGCTCAGTACTACTATTCAAGTTTGGTAGAGGGTCTCAGAGATGAATGGAGTAGAGAAAGGCTTGGACTTTAATGAATAAGACTAAGGACAGATTCATCCTCATCCCTCCTTTGAATCTCTATGAACTGTCTGTAATATTTGATTGAAGGGGAGTGTAATCTCACTACCACAAGCTCTTTTAGTTTAAGTGACTTTCACACCAAGCCTGCATAGAGTTGCACAGGATTTTATGCAAGCTGCACTGAGCTTGCCCTACCCTACACTGTGCCTACACTGGCCTACATAACAATAATTATGCCAAGTGATGCCAATGGGTACACAAGATGGCTGCAAAAAAAAAAGAAGAATTAAACATGTTTATTTTTATTTTATTTCTCTCTTTTTTTTAAACATACTTTCAGTGTAGAGCACAGGGCACAAAAACATGAAGTTTATTTACAAATGTACTTCACACTACACCGCTGTACACCATGTCTACACAATAGTACGCTACCCCACACCAGTCCAATAAAGAATCCTCTGAGGCTGGATCCAAGTATTTACCCCAAAACTTCTCATTCTTGTAATCATTTGCTTTCTTCATTTTTTCCCCCAAGAATGTGAATTATTTCAGCAACTCTACACAGGCCTGGTGTGAAATCCCCTTTAGATAAGAACTTTATCTGCTGGCTTATAACATGATACATTTCCTATTCAGCATTCATTCTAGTCATGTCAATATGAAACTGGTTTTGATCCACTTGGACATGGGCTAGCTTCATGCTTTGATCTAGAAAAGTGCACTTTGTCCTAATCTCTCATGAGCTATGCAAGCACTTTCTTTATAATACATTTATGCTATGGGAACTCATGGAATCTGTGACTGTGTGTGAAACATTGATTGACAAATTTTCTCTTTGTTTGCCATTGTTTATGTTGTTGTTATCTGTTAATGCTGTTTTTGCACTCCTTTATGCATGTTGCATTTTGTATGTAATACCCGTAAATCTGCTTGTTGGTTTGATGAGTGTGCCTTACTTGCTATGCATCATGGATTAATCTAAACTAACCTTCATTTCATGTATGCAAGTTTGAAATATTTCCTTCCATACAGGTCTAGCATATTCATATATGCACATATCTATTCATGTAGAAAGTAGGACATACTAGTAGATTGATCAAGCATTCAAATTTTAACCATATATTGGTACATTGTAGGAACACAGGATATTGGTGGTATTCTTATAATGTGGTGAAGGATACCCTTCAGCTATCCTTTCCTCCATTTTTCTCTCTTAACATGGAATGTTTGCATTCACAAAGGGTAAAAAAAATCTCAATTTTCATTTAGTGGAAGCAAGAGTACGGACAGAGAAAAAATGTACTTAAAGTTGCACTAATTGGCTAGTAGTATGATAGTTTTTCCACCTGCAGAGTTTTGTGTTGTGGAAACAGAGTATTTCAATGATTTGCAGTTGTTTTACACCTTCACACAGCACTCCATACAAGAAAATCTCAATGTTTCCATCTCAAAGAGTAGACATGTATTTCTTACTGTCTTTTGTTGCAAAAGATTATAACTTCTTTATACTGTTGCTCTTGCTGAGGTCAGTTTCTGAATCATGGCAGATTACTGTATACCAACATTATTGTTCCTTTTACGTCATGACAGGGGACAGGGGATATACAAATAATTCTTGGCATGACACATATTAGATTTTCCTTAAAGTCTCTTAGTATGGGTGTCAAAACAAGGAGGAAACAGAATATCATATTTGCTATACAATAAAGCAAAATGCCCTTTATACTTTCTTTTTTTTATAAATTCTTTGGGTGAATTATGTATCCTACACTTTTTCATCATGCATATTTGTTGTGTCTTGCACCTTATGCATTGTTTTTCAGAGCTAAAAAAAAAATTAACGTATAATTAACTCTCATGCTGGTTGCAAAATCTAACCCATTTATCTGCCATATTAATCAGTTTGCATAACTTATCAAGAATGAACTCTGCATATGTATTTATTACAGCATGACATATTACTGCATAGCCATCCATATAAGTTACTACTTATATTAGAGATCTAATTGTAAACACACTATTTTTTTTTTTCTTCACTAATCTGTGCCATTGCTTATTTTGAATCTTATATCTATGAATTGCTATAAGATGCAATTGGCAAGGATTTTGATTCCATGGCTTAGTATATTCTTTGAATATCATGGCAACACAGACACTTTTTGTTTTTCCTTTATACATTCCAATATGACAGGACTTTTGCACCACAAGCAGTAGTGGTTAACACACAGCTCAGTACAAAAAGGTAGACTAATTACTTTGACCACCTCCTATGACATTGGAGGGATTAAATCTTTGCTGAAGGTGATGCATTATTGGCAGTAGGAATCATTCATGACATACCTGTTGCATCCTCTAAATGATATTTGCATTTGTCTTCTTTTTTTGTAACCAGGGACGTTTTCACTGGATGGGTAGCGATGAACAATGTAAGCTCAGGAATGGTCCCTCCTTCGGTCAAATAGGCTGCCCGGATCCCCTGCGTTCCTCGTATGGCTGGTACCATGGACAGCACCCCCCTGGGAGACAAATGGACATGCCCTACGCTCACATGTAAATGTATTTATGAGCTGGAACGAAGCATGTGGTGAATAGGGGTGGAGAGCACAGGAGGCACCATCAAATGTTATATACATATTTATATATATATATTTTGACGGGGAATTTTTAAATGAACTGAACAGAAGGATATCATCAGTCAGAACAACTCGTGAATTTTCATTTGTATGATGCTAGAACATGTAAGCTGTGATCTTGTCTATCAAAATGAAACAGTATTGTAGAAATGAAAGATTTTTGTTTGGAAACTCACTTCACTAGCTATACTAGGCTCAGTCAGGTCAGTGAAGTCTCAAAAACATGATGATAGAGTTCAATGTCATGGAGTTCCATGTCAGACTTCAGGATTTTTTCTTTCATCAAAGAGATGATCCAAAAGAGTTTCATGCTATCCTCTGAAAATCATTTGAGTTTATATGTTCAATGCAAATTTGCAGAGAGTATTTTCAGACTTTCTTTCAGAATAAGGTATCATACAAAGTAGTATTCAGAGAAAATTGAAGAACTGCAAGTTATTGTCAAAAGTGTAGTTTACCCTAAAAAGAGACTTTGAGGCAGGGAACCATTCTGATAGATGTGGTCACAGTCTATTGTTGATGTTTTTAGGTTTTTTTGAACCTGTGATACATTCCAGTAGTGTGCCAGTTTAATGGCATTAGATGTAATGTGTGCATCAACGCTGCAGTTTCTCCTCCGTTTCTTCATTGGAAAAAAAAAAAGAGCATATTACACATCTTAGAGTTATGTCTCTTTTCTTATAGAATACTAAGATGTCATGTACTTGTGTAGGTAGGTAAAGAAGTTTCAGATTGAATGTATAATCACCTCTGTAGATAACATCATTTGAATGATTGGAGAAATATCGAATGTAAAGTTTGCCATAGAATGTGCCATATTTCTCCCTTCCTGTCTTCAATAATGTGACATATAATCAGATATATACAGTATCCAGTCAGATATGGTAAGGAGTCAGCTTCAAATTTTTGGTCATCAAAAGCTGCTATTTCATATTTGAGTGTAGCGCCCTCAACTGTACAGCCAGTACAGCTATCAGGAATGAATCAACCTCTCCCCCAACATGAAACTTCTCTTTGCTTTCATATTAGCTTTATTGTAAGATCATGTATGATTGGCAGAGATGCCCTTAACCCCTTGAGGGATGGAGGGAGAGATAGGTAGAAGTGAAGATGGGTGTGACAGATAGAAGTAGACTTGCTAGAAAAGACATTGAGGCAGTGTAGCCTACCTTCTTTGGAACATGAGTGTGTCTATGCTTTACTGCAAGAAAGTTTTTATCAAACAAGGACTAAATGAGATGACTGGTAATTTCATGTGGGTTGCTTAAATGCTACAAAATGAACAACTGGAAGTAGTGTAGAGCTCTTTGTGCGCAGAGTTTATCCACCTTGCTTTTTAACCCGTCGAGGACGAGTCCCAAGTATACTCGGGCAGGTGTCTATTTGAAATGAGTGTTGTAACAAAATCAGTCCGTCCTCAATGGGTTAACAAATGAAATGCATCATGAGAATAACTATTGTCTTTTCATCTTTTTTTTTCACTCTGAAGCCCTAGTAGACTCAAGTTAGCATGTACCAATTTCTTTCATTTATTTAACCAGCCAAAAAAAAAAAAAAAAAAAAAAAATGATTATATTACATCAAGGGGTTTCTATACTCGTAGGCAGCACAGTTTGTCTGATTGGTCATACTTCATTAAAGGGAGGGTTCTGAGACAAGCGTGAAGTTTATGGTGGAAAGTACTAAGCAAACAAGGGACCTTTGAAGTATGCTGAAATTATGATATTTCCTCTCTTTTATTTTTTGTCTCATTTTGTCCTTTCCTCAATGATGAAATGTGTTCAAATCAACCAAGGAAAACAATATCCTCTGTGACTAAAAAATGTTTAAAGTCAAAATGTGTTCATTCCCTAAGGTAATATTTGTGTTGAATTGTGATGGTTGGGCAGATTGAGAGTTGAATTGGCCTTGTATTATTGTAGCTTTAAAGCCACAGACCTAGCCTTGTATTCATTCTCTCAGCCAGGTTTTTGTGTTACAATGATCCAAACCAACAGGATGTGAGTTTTATGTTGATATTCTGCAGGACTGAAGGTTATGAGTTGTTTCCCAGGCCAGAGAGTGAGCCTCTGGGTTACTTCAACTAGCACAGGCAGGGGCATACTTTGTCCTACAGGAGAAAGTGTTAACAAATAGGCCTTGTATGTGTATAATAGGTACTTACTGATTTGACCCAAAATACCTGGAAGAATTGATCAAAGATGCCAATTCCGATGTAAAGTCCAAAGTCTCTATGGATGTCAGATAGCTGCATGATCATGAATTCAAGCAAATGTCATCTTTGATGGCATGTATGTATGGTATCGTCATATATAGCAAGTGTGTCAGTATATTACCAAATGTAAATAGCAGATGATTATTGTTTGCTTGGAATCAGGTTATGCATAGAGTAGTGTCTATAGATCAGTTTTGTTCAAATTTCATGATTACTCCAAATTGGACATTTCAGTACAGTTGTCTTCTTCGAAGATAGAATGGATCAAAGATCCACCATTTTCTTGTCCTCTCATTTGATCAGAATATGTGACAATCAGCAGGTTCATTAAATGCAGTCATTTTTGTCTTTTTGGCCATACAAACTTTACAGCAAGCATTCATAGTCTCAAATTAGCAAGTTTGTCGGGGTCAACCATGCATGCACTGCCATTTCATTTAACTGCAGTGATTTCATAAACAATTACAAGTAGGTGATAATCCAAGTGCACAATTTACGTTTTCATTCACTCTCAATAGAATTTTCTATTCTTTTTCTGCTATCAGGAAGTTTTGGGTCTTCCACATCCAAGGTGATTGTCTGTCGTTGAAGATTCAGTATTTATTTCTCGTGGATATAAAGGAATTGTCACCATATAACTTGAGCATTATTCAACAGCCCTGAGCAGTAAAATGTTTTTATCGATTCCATTTATCGGCAATCTGGCTGTCAGTGTTTGATGGATGCTGCCTATTTGAAATGTTTCCTGAAGGTTCTCCAGTCATGTTTTTCCATGCCAGTGCCTGAGCCCTGCCGTGTGGTCTCCACCCCTATGTGTCTGTATATAAATGAGGAAACAACAAAAATAATGACTGTAATTTTATTTGTATTTGTAAGATGTGCAAAATTATTAAGCTTCACTCTTTAATGTCTCGTAGCGGATGTGTTATTCCTCTTTCTATTTTTCTTGCAACTATTATTTATGATGGATTTGATAAATAAAAGAGCGAGGACCAGAGGGACAGAGTTCTGTTTACTTGAGCTCTGTTCTGATTGGTCAGTTTTCTCGCTGATGTACAGGAGGACGTGAAGAGTTATATGTATTTTGTATGAAACTCAATGCCTAATTAAGTATCAGAGAACGCTTGCAGAGGATGGTTTTTAATAATTGATTGATTCACAAACACACACACATAACACACATAAACACACACAGACACACAAATGTTGGAATTTAATAGAAGTGCACTTGTCTATGACTAGCAGGATTAATAAAGTGGAAAGTTGGATTGTACCTCAAAGGCTGCTGTTATTCAGTTCTTTTTGCCTGTGATTTCTGGAAATATATTTGTTAGTGCCAGAGTAGTATGGGAGGAAGAAATTATGATGAGAAAGCTGTGATGAATAGTGATGATATAGGCTGGTATATAATTATACAAGATTGTTATCAGTGGTGATGATGATGATGGGGATGATGACTATGATGGTGATGATGACTATGATGGTGATGATGATGAATGGTAATTGATGTGATGCTGCTGCTGATGATGATGATGAGGAGGAGGAGGATGGTCGTAGTGATGCTGATGACGACGATGATGATAATGATAAAAGTGAGGCTGCTGCTGCTGCTGATGATGATATTGCATATTTAGTTCATATTGAGGCTTCAAATTTGTGTAACAAAAACTATGCTATATGACACTGGTTAATGAAGGTGAATTCTACATAATACAGCATGTATGGAGGCTAGACTTCTTTTCAAAAATTAAAAACTAAATTGCTTTCAATGTAGATATGAATGAAATAGTTCTTGTGGGGAAGTATCATATGCCAGCAAGATAATCAGAATGGAGTTTGAGCACAAAGAGTCAGAATGGAGTTTAAGCACAAAAAGTCAATGGAGTTTGAGCACAAAAAGTCAGAATGGAGTTTAAGAACAAAGAGTCAGAATGGAGTTTAAGCACAAAGAGTCAGAATGGAGTTTGAGCACAAAAAGTCAAAGTGGAGTTTGAGCACAAAAAGTCATGGAGTTTCAGCACAAAGAGTCAGCATGGAGTTTGAGCACAAAGATTCAGAATGGAGTTTAAGCACAAAGAGTCAGAATGGAGTTTGAGCACAGAGTCAAAATGGAGTTTGAGCACAACAAATCAGAATGGAGTTTTAGCACCAAAAGTCAGAATGGAGTTTGAGCACAAAGAGTCAGAATGGAGTTTGAGCACAGAAAAGTCAGAATGGAGTTTGAGCACAAAGAGTCAGAATGGAGTTTGAGCACAGAAAAGTCAGAATGAAGTTTGAGCACAAAAAAGTCAGAATGGAGTTTGAGCACAAAAAAGTCTGGAGTTTGAGCACAAAAAAGTCAGAATGGAGTTTAAGCACAAAAAGTCAGAATGGTGTTTGAGCACAAAAAGTCAGAATGAAAACCTCAAAAGTGAGATCAGCTTATTTAGACACAAAACATAAGGCACATCAACTTTTCTTTTATGTATGATACAGAATGCTTTTGATTTTTGACACGTATCATTATTAAATATATTGATGGATGTGAAATCAGACACTGTAATTCTTGCAAATTGCCCTACAATGACATAAATATGCCCCAAATTTATCAATTTACGCTGATGAAGGCAGTTTGTCAATCAGTTGCAATAAAAACAACTCGCCACAAAAATTCATTAATTTGAATAGTATCATTCAGTTGTGATTGTTACAGTGTTTTCAAATTTGTATTCCCTCCGAAGACTACCATTATTCTATTTCTGCATTCTCCATGTACATACAGAGTAGATTTCAATATTTCTGATACACTTTTTTTTAGCAAAGAAAAATTATAAAGATCTTAGTTTACGCTATGTAAATACAGTTATATACAAATTCTGTTTCTGCGTGGTGTATGTTTAAGTGACGTTTTTGTTATATCATCCACCGTTTGACCCATATGCCATTAAATATTAACAGTAGGCCTACAATGACAGTATTTCTTATTTATATCTTTAAAACATGGCGCAACGAATACCCGTACCTCTTAAAGGACAAGTTCACCTTCATAGACATAATGGGTTGAGTGAATGCAGCAATATTAGTAGAACACATCAGTGAGAGTTTGAGCAAAATTGAGCAAAATTGGACAATCCGTTCAAAAGTTATGAATTTTTGAAGTTTCTGCTCACTCAAGGCTGGATGAGAAGACTACTATAGCTTGTGATGTCACATGAGTACAACGATATAAAGAAAGAATAAAGAAAATTCAACATATTTTCACTTTTCTTGCATAGCAAAAGAACACTTGACTGCTCTCTTTCGGAAGACAGGGGGAATAATATTACCCTTAACATACGTCAGTAACAAGTCGAAGAAATGTGCACTTTATTCAAAAAGTAAAGTTTTGTGAAATTCTCTTTTTATTTTCTTTATAATGGTTGTACGCATATGACATCATACACTTTAGTAGTCTTCTCATCCAGCAGTGACTACGCAGATACTTAAAGAATTCATAACTTTTGAACGGATTGTCCGATTTTCCCCAAACTTTCGCTGATGTGTTCTACTAGTATTGCTGCATTCACTCAATCCACATGTATATAAAGGTGGACTTGTCCTTTAAGTTCATACATGTGTTTTTACATCTTTGTAACAATATCTGATGTCATTTTTTCAATAAACTGAATGGATTTTTGTAGTTCTATGAGAGTTGAACATAATCAGTTTTACCTTAGAATTGTGTTCAGACGTGCAAAGTGTCAGGAAATGTGTGAGATGATCAAATGATAGATGATAAAAAGCAGCACCTAAACATTCTCCAGAAACAGGCTTTGTCAAAACATTGACTCACAAACCACAAATAATGACTCTTATGACTTTTGAAAAGTTACCACCTTCACTCTAATGTGTGCTCATTCATGCATGACTCAATGGGCAATGTTCGTTATTCTAAAGATTCGTTAATCCGAAAATGAAATAAGGTTCGTTATTCCGAAGATTCGATATTCCAGAACTCACCAATTTCCTACACCTATAGACATTCGTTGATCTGAAAAATGAAGAAGTGTTTATAAATCGAAACATTTTGGCATTGTTTGAAAGGTTCATTATTCTGATCTGAAGGTTCGTAAATCTGAAAACATCTGAAGGTTCGTAAATCTGAGAATGAAATAAGGTTTGTTTTCGGAAGATTTGTTTATCTGAAAATGAAATAAGGTTTGTTTTTCCGAAGGTTTTTGTAGATCGGAAAATGAAAAGAAGGTGCTTACTAACGAACCCTCAGAATTACTAACCTTTTTTTTCCCTTCATTTTCGGATCAACGAGCCTGTAACCGACTCAACAAATTATTCTCATTTTCAAACAGATGTTAGTTGATAAGTGCAGACCCCCCCCCCCCCCTTCCAAATCATTTGCTCATCAAGAACTCTTTTTTTTTTTTTTGGTGGAAAATTACGCCATTTCGATTGGGGGTACTTTTTTTGTTGTTTTATTAAAATGATATGTCTACAACAACTGCAACTAAACTGCAACACACACACAAACACACTCACATCACACACATGCATTCTCGTAAGATGCTTCAACCGGAAATTTACATGCCATTATTTGTGAAAATTAATCGGGATTTGGGGGGGGGGGTTGGGATAAATTGATTAACTGAAATTGAAAACCATGAAAAGAATACTTTAATTCAATTCAGTAAGGAAGAAATCAGGCTTCATCAAGTGTATAGGTGCATACACAACAATAGGCCTACGTGTATTTTTTTTCTTCAAATTTTCCCATTTGAATAGTGTAAAAACCATTTCCCTACTCACAGATCCTAAATGATATGCTTAACAGCAGGCGCATTATACGTGTATAGGCCCTATACCCCCAAGGTATACCCCGAGAGCCGAGAGTTCTTTTTCATTAATCCGAAAAATGAAATACGCTTCTTGATCCGAAGGTGCGGTACAAAATGAAAGGGTTCGTAATTCCATATAGGTTCGTTGGTACGCACCGTCTCTTCGTATCAGATTAACTAACCTTATTTCATTTTCGGACTAACGAACCTTCGGATTAATGAAGTGTATTTCATTTTGGATGAACGAACCTTTGGAATAACGAACCTTCGGAATAACACCACAAATGTTCAGATTAACGAACCTTTTTTCCCCATTTTCGGATTAAAAAACATCTAGGTGTAGGGAATTTGCGTGTTTCGGAATTACAAACCTTTGGAATAACAAACCTGATTTCATTTTCGGATTAACAAACCTTTGGAATAATGAACAGCACTCGAAATGACACACGATCATGAAAATCAATTATGTATAAAGCAAGGGAATTAAAAAGTGAAGGTTAACATGTTTTACACCAAAACAAATAGTGCAATCATTTTACGATTATATTGAAGAAGAAAAAGTAAATGGAATAGGATAACTAGGAAATGAAATTAATTTGTAAGTTACCACATTCTCCATCCGTCCTTATCTGCACTATGATATCGTTGCCACCTTCTTTTCTCCCCCTCTCCAAATAATTTACACATGGCAGGCGCCACGTTTTTCAAAAGTGGGGGGCACTTCAGACTTTTGGTGCCACTTCCGGGTTTCATCAGCTAAGACCAGCAAAAAATCATGATAAAAAAGGGTCTTCAGCGCAAAAACCAAGCCTTACAGCGCTCACAATTCAAGGTTTCTATCTACACCGTATTTCTTTCTATAGTGCCACTACCTCACTTCCGGGGTAAAAAAAAAGAAAAAAAGAAAAGTGCATGGGGGCCAAGGTGGTGACACCTTATATGTATTCCTTTGCATGGTGCCAAAAAAGGTGGGGCCCGAGCCCCCCCCCCCCCCCCCCCGTTCCGCCAGCCCTGTTACATTGTAATAATTTTATGTTTTGATTATTGGCTATCATATACCAATCTTATTTTCTATAGTTTCTGAGTTGTCAGTTTATGGTTTTCATGTAGGCCTACCTTTCATTTTCTTTTGCAAAATAACTCCCTAAAACAGCATTTTAAAGTGCTTAAAAAAAAACAAGGTAAAAGAAAGAAGAGAAAAGGGAATAAAGTGGAAGTATACTTAGATGTGATAGTTGGATAGAGTCGTCCGTGATTATCCAAAGAAAATGTTGGGCCGCAGAATCAAAGATCAAGTGGGGAAAAAAAAAAAGGATAGTCGGCCACTGAGACACGGATTCAGCTTTTAACTTTTTGTGCGATACTTGGAACCCACTTTATGAAATCTTAAAAGAGCATAAGATATTAACAGGAATTATCAGTTTGTTTGATGAAAATCGGTTTTGAAATGAATGAGATAACTGCATTCCTCCGGGACGTGTACCAGATGGTAATTATATATAGGCCTAAAGTTTATCTTTGGATTCAGTATAGCGTCTTGCTGCCGCCGCCGCGTCACACTTGTAGGTGCAATACAGGCCAGGTTTGATTCATGCATGGAGGTTTATATCTTTAAGTGATCATTAATTTAATAATCGTATTGGTCAATTATATCCTCAGAATATTTCTTGTATTTCCTGTATTTCGTCAATGCGGTGATACAAGCGTATATCATATTGTAGCTGTCGCTGTTTTTATGCCTCCGCCACGAAATGCCTCAAGATTAGGCTTTGATGTACACATACGTCCGTCCGTCAGTATTACCGGTAACCACCTGCTAGTGTACTAGTAACTGTTTTCTTTGGTGAGCGTTTTATTGATATTTAACCGGGATACATGTCATACTAATACAAAGTGAATCTAAAGCTTTTCCGTGTCATTTGAATGATGTATGCTTTGAAACACCCTGAGTAGGCTAACGACGATCTTTCAAAAAGGAAGAGTTCCATGTCCCCCACGCACGTGCGCCCGTCCCGAAAACGTACTTCTGCAATTTTGAATCATTGTCAGCATTAATACCATTAGGATTTGCATGGTCTTGCTACCGTTTGAGTTAGGCCTATGCATCAGCCTCATGCATTTGCCCGCTGTTCATTCACATTCATCGTTGTTAGACGGGCTTTCCAAACTGAAAAAATAAAAAGATAAATAATAGATAATAAAATAAATAAAAGATTTTAAAAAAATGGTCCTCGCCTTTCCAGTGATGGTTTCTAAGCCGGGCAACGCCAATAGTAGCGTTCTGTGCGCGTGCCACCTTTTCTTCCGTGGAAAAATGAGCAGAGAAAATGAGCTAAAATGGTATGGATTCCATCGGGATGCATAACTCAAAACGGTAGCAAGACCAAGCAAAATCTAAATAGTAATGCTGACAATGATTTAAGATTACCAAAGTACGTGTTCGGGGCGGTTGCAGGTCCACCTTTTCTTTCGAAGAATATTACAATTAGCGTAATTCGAAGTTAGGTGTTCGGTATGCACCTACAATTCACGAATTTGTTTTTTTCAGCTGTGACACGTCGTCTGCTGCTGTTAGATTGGTCCATTGTAGACGTTTGATAAAACCTTCGCCGAATTTTACCGAATTCATCCGACGTGCTTGTATTACTGCATACATCGTATGACCATTCTCTTTGCTCTTGTTGCATTCCTAGCTGTCGAATGAGCAAAATTTTTGCTTTTTGACCTTTCCAAGATGCTAGCATCATGCATCAGCACAGCGAAATATCTTATTGCCAAATTGTAATTTTCTTTGACTGGTACTGGAGTAATACAACTGGCGTGCCATACTCGCGCGCACGTGTATGTTATGTGTTCTGTAGAAATGCTATAGAGCTGAGACGAGTTAATATACAATCGAAGAGACCACCCTCCGTGGTGTAGAAGACTCTAGATCCTCCTGGAAATCACTAACAGGGTTGTGATCCTTGAACGTTCGTCAAGATTCAGGGGTACCGTTTGTGTCTAGGGCACAGCCTCTCATATTTGATGTATTAGGTGTTCAGCTTTACAGCAACTGGTGTTAGCTCACCCGAGGAAAAAACAAACAGTCACAAACTCCGTCGAGCTCGAGATTCTCGTCCGCAGCGAAGTCATAAGCAGCGAAGCGACACACCAGCGTATATACCGGTACACACGTCGGCATCAAGGGAGTTCTGAAAGTTTTGTGAGTATTAAACAGTTAGCGGTAGACATTTCTAGTTGGTATTACATTTGCACACCCATGGACCATATGTTTTGTCAAATAATCAATGACCAGCACAACATAACAGATGCATTTTTGGTGCTGTTACATTTTTCCTTTCTTCTACTGCACAGACGTCAGACCATCGCGACCAGGCCATCGGCCGTCACCGCCACAAAGCTGCACAGTCAGGCACGGACACCTTTCATAATCAGGTGTAACTAAATTTTTGTATGTGCTGGGGTGGAAAACCCCCCTCGCCCCTGTTGGGTGTGTGCCACATCATCTGGCTCTGTCTGGATCAATACGCTGCCGGAAAAAATGATCATCCCTGATCATTTTGTTAAGACACCAACATAATATAGTCATGCTTTGGGAAAATGTTCTGTTTTTCAAATCTATGTTACTTTGAAGTTTGATACATTCCTGTTGACAGTGTTTTACTATTACAGGCCACAGCCCAGTCACTGTATTGTTATAATCTGTGCTTTGAACAGCATCTGGTTGGACTATTGACAGTGTTACCATGGTTACCCTGGACATGCCGTGAGCAAAGTTTGTTGAGAAAATGCCAAGCTTTGTTTTGATGTAGATTTACATGTACAAATTGTATGACAAATCTACATATGATTGTTTTCAATTGACCAGTGCAGTGCCAGTAGCTATACATGTACATTGTATAGCTACACATTATTGTACAGTAGCAATTCATTATTGTACATTATTATTATGACTTGAATATATACACAAAACAGTGTCAGAAATTTGGAATTTTAATACTCTCAAGTTTAGGAGGGACCACCACTTCATAGTACATCACCACACAAAATGGAAGCTACATGTGACAGGGATGGAATTGCGAGAAATGCTTTCATTGTACTGTGTCATTTAGCAATTTAAATTATATCAATCGGTGTGGGTGGGTTTCTGTATTCGAGCAGAATATGCGCACTTGGCATGCAGTCGACTGAGTTGTACGTGCGAATGTGGCACATTAAAAGAGTAGGAATCTTTGCTCAAATATTGTTATTATGGTCACTCATTTGTAAGCCAATCAAATCAACAATAAGAACTTTGACAGAATGTGCAGACATGAAAATGATACTGAAAGAACAAGACGTCTTTATATTCTATTTTAATATTATTGTTATTATTAGTAGTAGTAGTAGTAGAAATAGGCCTATTATTATTATTATTTGATTTGATTTTTTGCCATGTTTTTATTACCACTGAAGGGAAGCAGTGCAGTGGAATTTGCACACCATAAAATAGTTTTGATTTCCTCAGTCTGTCGTATTAAGAGCAGAGCAGAGAAGGCTGACAGCTAGCTATTAAACTGCGACTAGCCCCGATGCTTCTTGCATTCAGCTCCCACAGTACGGTACAACTGTGTAAAGGAGCACCTCAGGGTTAACATGTAGGGTACTCTGCAATGCCACACATGGCAATTACTGACACTCGTGGATAGATAGTAGGTCTAGCTAGTAACATGACATTGCCTTAACCCACTAATCATCAGTTCTCAATTCTACAATTTCAGAAAGCTGTGTTCTTGATGGCACCCTGTGGTAACATGAAGCAAATAAGTCTGTATACATTACACATTCCTGTATTTGTCACAGAAATCATGTACTGTGTAGTCTAATTGGTTAATACTGCACAGGAATGTGTACACTTATCACCAGTATCAACACACAATCTGATACGTTCCCACTTTTGTCATTCAGTTGTTTTTTAAGATATATTGCAGAAAAAATCTTAGTGTTTGAATATTAAATGGATGTCTTGAATTCATAAACTCAAGATTGAATTGGTTGAAAAGAAACTTTTTTTTATTGATTGAAAATATCCCATTTTTCTTTAATCACACCCTCAGGTATCACACATTAAGAAGTACAGTGCCTGTAAGTACAGCTGCCCTCAAGCAGATTGCAGCTGTTGGAGGGATAATCTCACTTGGAGGAGCAGCCTACTTCTACAAGAGAATACAAGGTAAAACCATATCCTGGCAGTCCCTCAAATAATAATGATAATCAGGTTTGAGTTTCTTCAGTTTGTCTCCCTCTGGGCAATTCCATGGTAACTGACGTTACACGTAAGGATTTTCATGAAATTGTTTACCTTGTAGTTTTGTGAAGGAAAGCACCTTGGGCTTGCTATTAGCATTGATGAATAAGTTCATGAGAATGAAGAAATAGGTGGAAAGTTTTTCTCTCAAACTGCATTTCTTATCACATAGCAAGTGAAAATGTGTCGGTAACTGACGTTACGGAAAAAGGACATGGGAAATTATGGTGTAGATGTAAATGGAAATATCTCATGTCCCTGACTTTTAGCCTTTATGTGTTTAATATGGCAATACACCTAGGTTCTTAGGAACAGGTGTGCAAAATAATGTGCACTTTAGTTGTCTCCTTTTACCACCATGCCAATTTCAGTGAAGGCATGACGGTAACTGACGTTACGTAACTGACGTTACGCTTACATTTGCCATAGGGTTTACACATGCAAAATCATGATTGGGAATAGCTATGTGATATTTCATAATTTTGACCATTCAGAATGATTTGGTTGATATGGAGTCATACCTTGGTTCATCAGTCATAAATACACAATGAAATGAAACAGTAGTCCATTTTCTTTGTGTTCTATGAAAACTTAAAGGTAAACATGTCAGTAACTGACGTTACGTAACTGACGTTACGTAACTGACGTTACACATACTTTGCCGTGGGGTTTACAGAGAACTAATTTATTTAACAGGCTATTATACTGCTGCAATGTACCAGTGACAATCCCAGGCAACTCCAGCAACAAATTAAAACAAAATCTAAAGACACAAATAATATTGGGTGGGACCTTAGGGGGCACCCCCCCCCCCCCATGCCATAGCACAGTTGGGCAAAAATAATGTAAATGCACAAGAGGATATTTCTTGACATTTGTCTGAAGATTTAACTTTTATTCAACATTTATGATTACACAGAGCCATTAATAGATTAAGCAGTTCCAAGTATAAATATATTGACATGACTAAGGGCTTTTTTGTTTGTTTGTTTGTTTGTTTGTTTTTTAATGAACAGGAAAGTTTTTATCTTGTGCTCCACCCATAATACCTTGTAGTACTACACAAAACATGGATATTTTTGTGCTTGAAAAAAATATCAGAATATCTTCCAGGTCATGGGGAAAAAAACATGTATCAACTCATAAATATGCATAAATATGTATGAAATCTATTGTGATGTATTTCTCCTTCTTTTCTTTATTTTACTCCTGATGATCTCCATCATCAATTGATTTAAATGAAAAGTGCTGCATTTTTAATATTTCTCTGTGAAGAAGAAAAAGAAATGCTTTTTTGGTCAAAAGAGCATTACTGTTTTATACCTAGCTTGAAGTAATTTAACTGTTTTTCTTTTCCTTTTCACTGATATATCACGGCTTGCAAATACATTCGAGATACCAAGAAATTGGACTTTGCAATGAAAGAATACTAAAATCAATATAAAAACTCTTCCTGTTCATAATTATCATGTGTTGTATTACAAAATGTCCCTGCATGAATAGAATAAAGTAATCAACAAATACACACTGTATGAACAATTTTTTTAAAACCCTATAGAATCCTCTCTCACTTTGAGCAACATCAGCAGAGACTCCAACCCCAAGCACCTTCTGATCTGGAGATTCTCCCGCCGGAAACCCCTAGCAAACGGGAGACTCCAAGTTGATGTGTGCGGAGCGCGGAGTTCCTAGGATTCTAGATGTTCTCTGTTGCTATCTAAGGTTTATTTTTTCAACATACGATAGAAATAAGTTAGAAATCCTTTCCACCGGGAGACACAGAGCCAGGGCGGGAGAAATCAAATCTCAAACGGGAGAACGGGAGATTGTGCAAAAATAGGCTTTCGGCGGGAGATCTCCCGTCGAAAACGGGAGAGTTGGAGTCTCTGCATCAGTGTTAAGTTTCAAACAATAATGAGTACATGCCCTACGTACCATAATACAAGATGAGCCATGTTAACTACACCACACATTTAAGTGCAAGAGAAGAAATATCTGTTTGTGCATTTGCCTTGAGGTAGAAACTTGACTAAGCTTCCTGAAAAAAAAAAATGCCAGCAAAAGCGAACATTGGTGAAGATTGTTAAACTGTTGGTACTAACATACAGCTGTGCAGAAGTTTGTTTGTTTGTTTGTTTGTTTTTATAGAAAATGTGGTTAACATGCAATCATGTCACTGATTAGGCCTACAAACTTTGGTAGCTTTATCATCCTGTAGGACTGGGAATGTACTAATTTGAGTGCATATACTGCATGTGGCAAACTAAACTTCCAGATGATTTAACCTTAAACTTGTGCTGAATCAAAAAAAAAAAAAGGTAAATGAATGAATAAATGAATTTAGAAATAAAATAAAATTTTAAAAAAATATCCATGGACATACCATGGCAATGACATCATTCCCTATGAAAGGGATAGCTGCTCTTTGTTGTAAGTTGACTTCCCAGATGTATTGAAATGGTCAAAAGTCAAAAAATTTGCCTCAGTTATAATTACTGTCATGGTAACTGACGTTACATACTCATGTATGACGTTTCGGTAACTGACGTTCCACATTTTGTAGTGTTCATTTTGACTCGCCAGTATGCCAAGTATCCTTATTTCTGGTATTAAAATAAAGGCATATGGGCATACATTAGAAATCCCAAGTTACATCATACAGGTCACTTCCTTTGATGAATAAACTTAAAAATTCCTTGTTTTTGGTAACTGACGTTACATCCATCATTATCAAAGTAATTAACAGTTTTTATCAAATTCTTTAAAGCTACCAGCTTTTTTTTCTATCGTGTGGTAAAAGACTTCTTTGGTAACTGCATACATATGAAAGATTGTTGTTTAGAGTACTAATAAAGTGGATATACAGAGAGTAATTTATGCGACAATACACTCTTTTCGCCATTGAGTTATAGGCATATTCTGGCAGCCATTTTGAAATTCAAAATGGCCGCTTTTATTGAAAAACATAATGATTCTTAAAACTTCAACTCAAGTACTGTCTGAAAATGTATGGTGTTTGAAACAAATATCATTTTGAATTTTTGGCACCTGTGTCCTAGTTACCGTGGAATTGCCCCTCTACAAATGAAAATTTGTTAGGATCGCAACTGCTGATCTATAAATTAACAAACATGTCGGAAAAAGAACCAGTGGGACTCAAACCTGTCATCTACTGCTTTCCGGGCAGCGACACTACCACCAGGCTGTCCCTGGTTGCCGGCAGTGACACGATGAACATGGAACATATGCCCAAGCTCCAAAATTCCGACATTGTTATGTTAAGTAGTCCAAGGCGGACAACTTAATGACATGTTTGTTAATTTATAGATCAGCAGTTGCGATCTTAACAAATTTTCATTTGTAGAGGGAGACAAACTGAAGAAACGCAAACCTGAGCCTTCACCCCTCTGAATAATATCTTTCTTTCAATAATGATAATAATTGCTTGATTTGATATAGCTCATTTCACACTTGTTACATGAATATCTCAATGCACTTTACATCCTATTATTACCCTTGTCACTGGATACATTATTTCCAACCAGCACTAACAGTGCTCACTCTCCAATCCCTGGGGAGCATTCCAGCCAGTCGCCATTTTACAGCCGCGCACATGCTGATCAATCAACATAAGCTTTCTCATCCTACTGGGTACCAATTCATACTCCTGGGTGGAGAGCAGCAATGTGGACAAAGTGCCTTGCTGAAAGGCAAACTTGTCGGGCTTGGCATGGCTCATACGCTCACGAACCATACCACGCTCATGTCGTTCACTGACGAGCGCTCTTATCCACTCAGCCATGACACAAGGGTCTTATAACAAGATCCTCTGTTATTGTCTCAAGAGTAATTTTCACACAGTTTTCTTGCTGAATACAAATATTATAGTGTGATATAGTGGCCATGCCAGTAAAAAGTCTTTAATTGCCAACAAAATTTTACCGTACAAAAAAAAAAAAAAAAAAAAAGACCCAACATTTCTAGAGCAAAGTTACAGAGATTAAAAGTGATATTGTTGTTATTGATTTACTGCTTGGCCTCTCATTAGGAACTAAAGGTTTCCTATTTTGTACTTGATTTTATTTTCTATACATTTGGTAATATACCAAGGAATGAAATTAATGATTCATTGTGTAGATTTTGATATTGCCCAATAGAGAGTCTTTTCTTGTGTGATTTCTACCACAATCCTTGTCGGGTGTGAGTAACTGAACTTGTGAATTGTGATTACCTTGCTATCAAAGACACTCAATGCAGCTGTTTTTCTCCAGTAGATTCAAATTAAAAAGCACATGCTTTCCCTTAAAGATAATATAAAGTTTGGGTACCTCAAAAGTTTCCCGGAGTTTCCTTGTCTTAGTTTGTGTTTCAGGTTAAAGTACCTTTCATATAACTAACACTGTGAGACTTACTCGCCCCAAAGTGCTCTCATGGCTTAGTGATCATGCAATAATGGTTTCGTATCAGAGCAGAGTGGGCTCTGAAAAATTAGAACGAGCCGTTAGTTTGACTCGACGCGGTACCGCGACAATCAATATACACGTATTGTACGAAACCATTATTGCATGATTACTAAGACATGAGAGCACTTTGGGGCGAGTAAGTCTCACAGTGTTAGTTATATGAAAGGTACTTTAACCTGAAACACAAACTAAGACAAGGAAACTCAGGGAAACTTGAGGTACCAAAACTCTATATTATCTTTAAGTTATGCCATACTAAGATATTTCTGAATTACAAACTGCATTGCCTTGTCCATTTTACAATATTTATATATCTATTTCAGAGTACCATGCCTTTTTTGTGTGAAAAGATGTGTGTAATAGAGGCAATTTTCTGATTCATTTTCATTTTTGTGTTTTGCTACAGACAATGTTGCATCTGGCTCATATTACTCCAAGACTTTAGAGAT
The DNA here is from genome assembly GCF_040938485.1 of Diadema antillarum. Taxonomy (NCBI): domain Eukaryota; kingdom Metazoa; phylum Echinodermata; class Echinoidea; order Diadematoida; family Diadematidae; genus Diadema; species Diadema antillarum. Next base: position 649,100 of record NW_027270917.1, read on the forward strand.
CGTCCGTCAACACAATGGGGCAACAGAAGTCCTGGGCCTTCCTATCAAGACAAAGTTTGTTGACCTTGGAAATAGATTCAATGGCATCGCTGCTCTTCAAGCAAATGTAAGTGTTATGGTTCACAAAAAACCTGGTGATTCAGCAAGATAAAAGCCAAGTAAATTTCAAATTGATAAGTTTTAGTATCTCTGAGGTAGTTGACATAGCATATATGAAACTCTACCTATAATGACTGTCATGAATGTTTCCATCTAAGTATGTTTGTATGTTTAAAAAAAAATATCTGTGGATGTTAATGTTCAAGATTTAACAGCAATACATTGTATACTGAGTATGTACATGGAATCCTTGAATTTTATCCCATATAACAGTCACATGCAGTGTATACAGTATCCCTTTTGGAAATTATGACCCATGTTTCTAAGCTAAACCAGGAGTGTCATTTAGATCAGGAAAGAAAGCATCCGTCTTACTGATGAAATAATGCAATCTTGCGCTCTGGGTTGATCTTGCTTTCAACTGCTACAGCTAGCCATCCCAGTAAGAGGAGCTGTCCGACAAGGAACTCTCTACACATGGTCCTCCCGAGCCAGTATGCAGGATGAGTGAGTCAAAATTCTTTGTATCTGAAATCGATCAGTCAGGATTTTTGTTCTTCAGATTTTGGATATCATTAAAGGGACATTCCGGACGATTTTCATAATTTCACATCATGTAGTACATAAATCAATAGTTCCATGTATAGATTCGTGGAATTTGTTGTGGTCCTTGAGCAGAGAAACCAATAAATTGCAAATCTTAAACAAATTACACTGAACAGTGTTGATGACATCAGAGCCTCATATATTTCAAAAATGTAGCAGTGCAATTCCATTACAATACCACCTGCTCAATAACTTCACCTGTTAAGAATGTATGCATGCCTTCTTCTTTTGTACTGCTTCCTTGAGCCCCAACTCATGCATTCTTATGGTGAGGCTGCCATGTCATCATCTTTGTTCATTGCAATTTGTTATAAATTTTGAAAACATTCTCATTCCTCATCCCAATCACTATAAATTCTGAAACTCTGTATTCAGTTTAATTGATTTATAGTTGTTCAAATGTAAAAGTCTGAAAATCATCCGGAGGTCCCCTTTAATTTTATCTTTGTTTGTGGCAATACAGATAACAGCATAAAGATGTTCAAAGCTCCATTGTTTATTTTAAGTTCCATAATGTGTGTCCTGTAAAAGTGGAAATTTTCACGCATGTTGCATGACCAGAAACTAATGCAAAAGTAAGAGCACCCAAATGAGTTTGCATGTCATACAGTTTTTATGTACCATGATGTAAAGATTTTGACTCCAAAGAATTTTAAAACACACAAAATTTTAACATACTCAGCAGAGCTTGAAAAATTACTTCACAAAAATAATCCATTTTTATACTATCTTCTTATGGAGCAGTGTGTGTCCTAGTAGCCACTAAACACAGACTGAAATATTCATAGACCTTTGTGTATACATGATCAATCTAAAAGTTCTCTCTCAAAACATTTTTTTCCACTTTCTCTTCAGCTGGAGTGTGCAAAGGATCGACTTGGAAGTGAACAACCCAAGGAGGAGAGTAACAATCTATGTAGCGCCCTCTGGTGGAGAATCAGAGTCAGCTGACCAGAGCTTGCCTTCACTAGCAGACCAAGCTGAAGAGATTGGGGACAGATGACACAGTGTGTGAATTAGCTTTCCACAGTAAGCATGGACACTGGAATCATCTCTTATGTGGTCTATGGTCATTTAAAGTAAAGGATGACAATTTCACTTCAAAGTGAAGCCTTCAATATGCAATGTTATATATGTGACCTGCCGAGACAAAAGGTACCAAAAGTGCAGTTATGTGGCATTATCGCTATGGATGCGCTGTATGCAGTTGTACACTAGCACTTCGGTACGGAGTAGTCAGTATCTTTTTAAATGCTGCGTCAGTTGCAAAATTATGTGATGATAGTGCCAAATACCTGTGTTGTTGGAGAAAGTCATCATACATCCAAGTTACCCAGATATGTGAAAGTTGTTTTTTGTTTCTCAGAGAACGAAATATCTGTCGTAAAACCAGGGCAAACTTTACGCTTTCAAGAAGAATGATATGCAGCACTTATTCCAGAGGTGGATGTAGGGATGAGACATATTTAATAAAGGCCAAGCTAGGTTAAAAAACTTATTTACCTGTTCAAACCCGATGCAGTGTCTACTACAAACTCACCATCAGCTTGCCTCAAGCTTCCAATTTCAGGAATGTCTTCACTTATATATGACCTTGGCCTCAAGTTCAACTTAAGCAGTGGCAGTGGTAATCAGATGAGCTAAAAACTCATGCAACGTGAGCATATTATATCAATATCACATTGCTATATTTTGCATGTCATGCAAAATTCACACTTTTTCTGAGCTTGGATTGAATGTATAAGTTTACATCAATATTGTAATACAACCTGATTTCTCCAGTTCATGTGTGGGATTTTTGGGGGGTTTATATTCACAGACACTTCACTCAAGCTCACAGGGGTCAGACCACATTTCCATATCACGCCGAGTACACATCGTTATTTCACAAGCGACAATAAGTGCGTATAAAGAAGAAACTTTATTACTGTACTCGCCCATCCGGAGAGTTTGTCGGCCACGGTGCATAATTGATTACCACAAGAAAGAGCCGATACACAGTGCCTTTTATGCAATACACAACAAAGAAAGGGAGACACACCATGGACCATGTTGGCCTCTGTAGAGAATCAGCTAAGAGCTTCTCCCTCCCACAGCCCGAGTGAGATTATACCCATGTGTGACCCGTGCCCCCCACTCTGCCCTTGGGTCATGGGGTCACCGCACGCCACCTACGTCCTACTAGACGTACCAGAGACGCCTACTTCCAGTGCTCTAATCTCATTTCATTACACAGCCCCTCCCTAAGACTAGTCAGTCCCTTGACTGGGGCATGGCTTCTTATACACAATGAAATGACCAAGACCGGACACTAAAATTCCGTCTCCCTTACAGTTAGAAACATAAACAATAACGCAATGTTGACCTGCTTATTTGAACCTCTCCAATTAGCATAGTAGTCTTTACCTCTTCTTCTAAGCACTCTAAAACAAATATCTTACATGAAAACATGAAACACTTTCTTGCAACTTTGCATGAACGTACGTAACTCTTATCAACACAATGGTAAAAGCTGAATCATTACTTTGCGTTTGAGTTATTTATAGGTCCCGAGAGTTTGGCCTTCCGACTTTGTTATGACATAAATCTGAAATTAAGAGCACCTTGTGTATGTATTACCATTCCTGTCGTTGAGGTGATTTGTACTTTACCAGTGGTAGCTCTTACGGTAGATTGAATTGTATTTACACTTGATTGCATGAATAAACAAAAATAAACAAAGCTCTCTTGATAGCAGTCCATATTATCTTATACACATATAAAACACTGGAGCGTCGCTAGTCATTGAACCTCTTCGCTAGGTCTGAACTCCCACCACAGCATCAACAAAGAATTCCTTGCGTCGTTCCAGCTTGTTGAACAAGACTCCGTCCTTGTATGTCATCTCGCAGACGGTCTCTGTGATCATGTGTACCCGGCCAACAAGAACCTTGGTCAATTCCCCCTCCGTCATAAGTTGACCTGGTGTCCAAGCCTCCACATGGTGCAACTTTATGAGATGTTGAGGTGCGTTTTTGCTCCCTGCTCGAAGGAGCACCACTTCATACTGCCTGTCTTGGCTCTACTCCCATATCTTTTCGCCTACACAATAAATCGACCGAGAGGATTCTTCACCCATGTTCACCCGCTGATTTTGAAGGAGATCCGGGATTGGTAGTTCTCTGACAGGCTGGTTTGCCTGTACCTGTCTTATATGAAGTTCCATGGTGTCATCCAGCTCGGATACTTGGTTGTCCGGCTCCGAGTCTGACATCTCGGATTCGGGATCTGGAGGCCCCATCATCACACAGCTAGCATACCACATGGCTTCCCACGTCCTTCTTGCACGTCTTGCCGTGTTCCCGGTGAGACTGCACCTCAATATCTGCACAGGGAGTTGGAGTCTCAGGAATCTAAACAGTGCTCTTCATCTACTTTGCAGCAGCTTTGCGGCTGCGGAGTTCGCAGGAGTGGTCGCACTTGTCCCTTCCAGCTGTTGGGGAATCTCCTGTATGACCCCGATGCAGCCTCCTGTAGTGAGTCAAGAGGCTATCTCTCCTGGAGAATAGCTTTCCGCACTGCTTGCAATCGTGGCTGTGCCGGCTCTGATGTTTACTTTCGATATGCCAAGATAAGCTTCGATGGTGGGTGTAAGTGGTGAATGATGGTGAATGGTGAATGTCTTAGGGTTTGCACTTAGTCTGGAGTGACGCTGAAGAACCACATGAGTAGCCGTGTTTTGAAAGAGTTGACAGTTTATTGCAGTTTTGCTCTGTTACGCTCTGTAATAACTGTTCAATAACAGTGGCTTCTCCAGATTTTGTCAAATTTAACAAACAAACCCCGAGACGATGTCCATTCTCGATTTCGAGAGATTATTGTGTTCTAACCCTTATTCAATCTTACTTTATAGGCTTATTCTTATGCTTTAATACAGGACAAATATATTGAATAATGCACACAAAGTATGTAAAAACTAAAAAGTGAAGTTACAGTGACTGTAATAGAACTTTTCCTTGAAAAAAAAAATCCACTTAATGTCTGATTACAGAACTTATGCTTGACAACAACAATTACTTTTCACTGACTTAAAAACAAGTACATAGGCCTACAGTACCAGGGGGGTGTTTCATAAAGCTGTTCGTAAAGTTACGAACGACTTACGAGCGACTGGTGATCAGTTCTTATGCTGAATTATTGAAATTCTGATAAGTATAGCACATCAGGGGGCCGTTTCATAAAGTTGTTCGTAAAGTTACGAATGACTCATGAGCAACTGGTGATCAGTTCTGATGTGCTATAATTAGCAGAATTTCCATGATTCAGCACAAGAACTGATCACCAGTCGCTCGTAAGTCATTCGTAACTTTACGAACAGCTTTATGAAACACCCCCCAGAACTGATCACCAGTCGCTCGTAAGTTGTTCGTAACTTTACGAACAACTTTATGAAACAGGGCCCAGGTTGCTCACCTTCAGAATTTTTCGTTGCTCTTTCCCACATAGGCTCTGAAAATCCTGGAGCCGAGACAATCTCTTGGCAATCTTATGAAGATGGTAGTAGATATCAATCAAAATTTCTTCTCCAACCTCCAATTCCTTTCCAGCCTTTTCAGCACAAAGGTGCAAAAGATGGCAGGGGTAACCTGACAGATAAATGTTCTCCTGCTTCTTTCTTGTGAAGGCTATGCAGCCTTTGCTGTGCCCTGTCATCACACTTGCAGTATCACTGCCAAAGGCACAACAGTTGCGCCAACACGTGTTCTTTTTTTTTTATTTCGCTTTGGAGCACTTGAAATATGCCCTCTCCCATCGCATCAGTGTGACAAGATGGAACAGAAAGAAGTGATATCGAAATTTCTGTGGTGTCTGCATCACAGTAGCGGACAACAATGGGGTATATATGGCGCGCCAGAAGGGAATCAAATATTTATGTTCGACACCAACTAAAAAACTATTTCATCCAGTAAAATTTCATTCAACCAAAATATATTCGACAAAATATTTATTTTATTCAAGATTCAAGATTCAATCATTTATTGTCTGATTTAAAAAATACAGAAAATCTTCCTCCACTGGCAAGATAACAGAGCATAACATGACAAGAATAACAAACAGATCACATATAAATGCACATGCACATATAGATACATGATAGTCAATTAACAATTCGACACATCATCAAACGATATATTGTAACTACTTAAACTGAAGTACTAATGAAATGAAATATGATACCTTCACTTTGCACATTATTTTTCTTACCGAGTATAGAATTTATATGAAACTACATCTTTTTTGAATTATTTTTTACTGAGTCAAATTTACTAAAATAATAACTCCTTTTTGCTCTTCGCAAACAAGCTGTAACATGATTACGTAATTTCTTGTATTTTTCATATCTATATTCTGACGGGCATTGAAGATATTCTCTATAAACTTTGTTTTTCTTATTGATGATCTTTAAAATACGAGAGGTTACCCATGGTTTCCTACTTTTCTTACATTTCTTCACATGCTTAATAATTTTCGGCAAGTGTGTGTTATATAAACCTGTAAATATTGCACAAAATACATTATATGATGCATCAGGATCATCTTCCTTATACACATCTGACCAATCTGTTGTTTTCAACCCTTCTATTAGCTCACCGATACTTGCCCTCGTTACATTCCTGTAACAAAAGGATACCTGCTCAACATTATCATCACAGACAGCTTCATTAGATAAATAGAATACAGGAAAATGATCTGATATTTCAGTCAATAAAATACCACACAGATTACAGTATCCCACATCATTTGTATAGATGTTGTCGATAAGAGTGGCCGATAATGAATTCACCCTTGTGGGTTTGTCTATAGTTGAGCAAAACCCGGATGAAACAACTGTATTAACAAAATCAAATACCTGTGCATTGTCTTGTTTTTTCATCAAATCAATATTAGTATCTCCCATAAGGTACACTTTTTTACTCTTCCAATCCTCAGTGTTCAACAAGTTATCAAAGAAAGATGTAAATGCAGACACTGATGATTTGGGCTGTCGATACACGACTCCTACAATTATATTATTACGGGATTTACGTTCAATTTCTACAATCAGATAATCAACACCTTCACATTCCTCATAATTATTCTTTAACGTAAAATTCAAGCTTTCATGTATAAACAAACCAACTCCACCACCACGGCCACTGGGTCTATCCACATGGACAAATTTGTAGCCATCAATCACAAATGGTAAAGTCAAAGATGAGTTTATCCATGTCTCTGATATTCCTATCACTGAGAACGAAAATTGGATACTTGAGATATAACTGTGAATTTGATCAAAATTTCGGGACAGACTCCTTGCATTAAAATGTAACATACTAAAATTATCTGTTAACATTAATTGCTGAACTGTTACATCAAACTCGTTAGCCAGATAATACTTGACTACACTTGAGTGAGTTTCTTCATTTTCAACATTTTCATTTTGTTCACTACAGAAATTGGAAGATGTAGTTGATTCTTCCTGAAAAACAGATGTTAAGGGAGAAACCCTCACATCATCATGCACTATTACTGGAGTATCTGTATATAAAGTATCTGAGGTTCCGTTGTCTTCGACCACTTGAGTAATCAAACTATTACAAGGCTCAAACATTTGGGGAAAAAAAAAAGAAAAAAGAAAAGAAGTGCAAAAGTTATACAGAAAATCAGAGATATACAAGTGTGTACATATAATTCAAAAGAAAAAAAAATATACAAAATTCAACAAGTTACCCAATATCTGAGTGCCTATTTGGGATCAATTTAGGCCCATGTCAAAGCTTTTCCAAGTCACATTTACTACGGATGGTCTTCTTTATTGTCTTTCTGTTTGTTGCTGGCAAGAGTACGATGATTCGTCCATCCATTGACCAAGCGTCTTTGACCTTGGGATGTTTTTTTGCTGACCAGAGGAGTTCCTGATTCATGGGAGTGAGAGCTTCCGTAACAGACATACCACTGCCTTTGAGTTTCCTACAGGCACGGATAACCGCATTGCGAATACGGTAAGAACTGAATTTCACTATGATCGTGCGTGGCTTGTTGCTGTTATTGTTGGAGTTTGACGGCTGGGATGTCGCGATGTCGTTGTGGGGGGCAACACGATGCGATCTGTCAAGATCATTGAGAGTAATGGGCACATCGAGCTGGTCGGAACAGAGCTGGCGGATGAGTTGGTCTGTGTCTTCTAGTCTGCTCTCTTTGACACCATGGAACTTCAGGGAGTTGCGGCGGGAATATTGCTCTGCTTCATTCATCGTCAGTTTGAGATTGTTGACGGCTGTTGCTTGATCATCAAGAGCGGTGGTGAGACGTTTTATTTCAGCATCTTTTGCTTTGAGGGATGCTTCCAGGTCAAAGATGCAGCCATCATGTTGATCGGACTTCTCCTTGAGACTGGTGCACTTTTGCTCAACTGGGTCAAGGCGCTGGACAAACTTTGTCATTTGCTTATTCATGGCTTTCTCAACAGCTTCTTCGATGGCTTTAAGGATTTCAAATGATCCGAGTAGGTGATGAAACCATGCGCGCTCGTTGCAAGAGTTGTAGGCGCGTTGCCACAGTACTGTTGTACTCGCGTTGTTGGGCACCATGGTTATTGTCTCTAAGTAGTTATTATGACGTCATATAGGTAGGCGTGGACCACTGAGTCTCATTTCTCATCAACCACAAGTGAAACGAGGCCCTCTTGGCACGGCTGCATGCTTCTCCTTCTACTTTCCTTGTCGTCCTCGTTCCACTACCTAGACGTCGTAGGACGTAAGCTAAAGACCCATTGGAGAATCCACGGCAGCCGACCTCTATTGTCCAAAGGTCTACCTTCCATCTCCGTTTTTGAATCTCCAAAAAGAGGTATTCGTATTTGTCACGTTTTCTCTCGCGAGCTCTTTGCATGCCTGCTTCATCTGGGACAGTCAGTTCAATGATAAACACCTGCCTTTTTTCCTCTGACCATATCACGATATCCGGGCGTAGGCTGGTGACGAAAACAATTTGAGGGAAGACAAGTTTTTTGTCTAGATCCGCCAAGATTTTGCAATCGTTTACCTCATCTAAGCACGAAGAAAAGGCCCTCTGTGATTTTGTCTTGCTTTGTTCACCTTCCTTCACAAAATTCACATGACATCGTCTGGCTTGCATAGGTTTGGTGTTGCATTGTCCAATTTGATTGCTGCATGCCTCAGCGATAACGCGCAGAACTCGATTATGCCGCCAAGTGTATCTTCCCTGTCAGAGACTCGTGGGGCATCCCGCGAGAATATGTGTAGTGGTGGCTCTCTCTTTGCACAGGTTGCAAGAGTCTTCATGCGCTATACCCCATCGTTTTAGGTTAACAGGTGATGGTGTGGTATCATACGTCGCGCCAAGTAGAAATTGAAGCAAGTCTAGGACTCGTGTCGAAGAGATTTCTGTATGAAAGCTGTCTCTGTCGCACATTTCCCACGAAGTCCATGCCCCTTGCACCGACATCTGGACCGCGCGGACATACTGGATGTCGTCATGTTCCCTCACAGCTAAGCTGACGATCTCCGCGCGGCGCTCATTAGGCTTAAGTTTAGAAACTGGTTTTCTGATTTGACCTGACCCTAGGTCCTGACGTCCGAACTGACCTCGTACCAAATCTTCCATGCAAAGGGCGCCCTCGGCCCTTTTATATATATATATATATATAAGTGGCCCAGTGGTTGTAGCAACAGGTGGCCCAGTGGTTGTAGCAACAGGTGGCCCAGTGGTTGTGGCAACAAGTGGCCCAGTGGTTGTGGCAACAGGTGGCCCGGAAGTTTTGGCCAGAAATTCATTACTCATCTGAAATGAATGCATTAATTAGGAGCAAAACATGAAACATAGGAAATGCCAAACATCCGCTTGCCTGCACCGAGCAATCTACCAGCAAGTGTCTTTCAAGAATGTATAGTTTACTTACTCTTTATCTTGGCCATTGGTTAACTCACATATACTCTTGGTTGAAGGCATGGATAAATATACATGGAAAAGTTAATTGACCCTCGACCTTTAAACATGGTTACCTCAGAGAAATGAATGAATTATAAACAGACTAAACATTGTCTCCACTCTAATATCACTACTTGAAAAATTGAAATGCATGAAATATGAAAAGTACATTGATCCTTACATGTCATGCTAATGTGCACTGCACTGGTATATAAGTAAATGCTTAATTTTAACACTTTATCTTTTTCTTCACCCTGTACAATATCAAGGCCAACCCGTATGTTTGAACTTCATTATAATTTTTAGGATCCTTGTTGAATAAGCTTTCAGAAGATATATACTTTTATGTACTTCAAGCGTAAACTTTTGGGGATTTTTAGCCTCATAGGCAAGGAGGAAAGTACAGCCTCTCTCAAAAATGCACAATTTTTGCAATCTTTGTAATTCCTTTGTAATTCCACTGTATTCCTTTAGTGTAAAAATGGTAATTAAATGATGTATGAAAAAAATCATGCAATAACAAACTGAAGGAGGAACACAAAACTTAAATTAGGAAGATGCATCCATGGACAAATGGAATAAAAAACCTAACCCCAAACAGACATCAATTGCACATTTATGGAGGCAATGAAGAAAAAAATACTGTTACTTTGGCCTTGGGAGATCTTTTAGTTCATCACTGAACAGTTCTTCAATAGCTTCAGCTTCGTTCATGCTTTTGGAAAAGACAACTGAGCATGCTCCCGTATGGGGTACGAGGGAAAAAAGGAATCTATATTTCGGAATATTCATAAAATTGGTAAGTCAAACATCAAATTTAGAAATAGATTAGACCCCAATTCTCCATATCGCATATAGCCGATATACAGCAATATCAGCTATTGATATCAACATCCGGGTATTTTTGCTGGGAAGCTCACTTACGGTAACAGCTTTGAAACGCAGCGTAGACACGCCCGGGTTATGCAAGCACACAATCTTACTGATCCTTGTTTTAGCTAGACGTGTTATACTCTCATTGAAAGTGCAAAGTTTCATCGTTCTTTTTCTGAACTGTTCACACATTCCGGGAGCCTGCGGGTGTGGTACATCAGCAGGAACATGGACATGAGATGCGCGGCGTGCTGCTCGATCGTTTCTTCTTGTGCCTGATCCACATCAAGACCAATATTGTTCCAAAAGAAATATTTTGGAGGGTTCTTTTAAATTCCATTTGGCAAAATATCTGTCCGATCAAGGTGGCGTGAGCAAAGTCGCAAGTTTCGAGTTAGTTCGAAGTTGTCTTTTCTCCGCAGGAGATTTCTCCATATCCTCTGTTGCTGCGGGTTGGTTGGAAATTTTACCCATGACAGTTCTTTCATCCGTGGGTATTTCATTGTATTTTTCCGCTTGGCATCATCTGCCCAACACAAGGCTGCCTCGCAGGAAAACCCCATCTTTTCACTCCTGAAAAAAAAATACCAAGCTGGACTGCTTGAGGTAAAATCAATAATTACAAACAGTGTCGTATAGATCGAATTTGCACAGCACGTAAACTGATAACTTCGTATAAAAGCAAGAAAGCCGGCCGGCCGGCCATGCATGTGCATATATATGCATCAATCGCCAACTAGCGCGCCAGCACCGGAAGTACCCTTCCCTGCACATCTGGGTACTTTAAAGGGAATCGATAGCTGATATCACTGGATATCGGCTATATGCGATATCCAGAATTAGGAATACATTAGGCCTCGATGCTCAATTAGAGCTGATCAGGTGAGGATAAAATGCCCTTTTGAGGGCATTTTTAGTTGTGAATTGACTTTGTGCTGCTGCACAGTGCGTTTGAAAAGGCAACTGCTACAACAGAATCTGTCTCTGTGAGTAACTATGAGGAGTGCTGACCATGTTACAAGTAACTTACCAACATTAGATAAGCCCAATGAGAAGAGACAAATCTATCCCATCGGTGTAGGTTGCATATTACTGGCCTATCGTCTTATTAGTAACCTTGCAGTTTTATTTTGCACATGCAGAGCTGCCAACTTTTGGAAACAAAAATTAGTACTCAGCACCTCCAAAATTAGTATTTTTCCTCCAAAATTCTGATTTTTTTTTTTCTGGCCTTTTTTTAAAACAAACATTAGGTATTTTAAAGCTTTATCATGTCTTAACAATGATAATGCATATAATGAGGTCAATATTTTGTTCTTAATCAAGTTTAAACCATTGTACTTCACTTTAAATGTTCATCAGAACAATTTTGTCTGTAAACTCACATGCAGATCTTTCTAGTTCCATGTTCTCGCTTCAACCACAAAATCCCCTTACACAAGTGACTCCATATTAAAAGGTACACTCATTTCACAAGTTAAACACAGAGGTTCTTGCAAAAGGCTGCAATAGCTGCTATAGCACAGTTTGCAGAAAAAAAATGTGTCGATATGACCAAAAAAAAACTTTGAAAAAAAGTTGCAGAGGCGGCAAAAGTCAACACAGCATAATGTACATGTAGATAAGCAAGTATCCAAAGGAGTTGTAGAAGGCTGCAATACTGAACAGTCACTTCAGTCAATATTGAAGCTGAGCAAGGCTGAAACACTGACATTCAAGTATGAAAGAGGAACCTACAAACATTTCAACTTAAGTTGTAGAAGGTTTTGAGTTCAGAAGTCTGCTGTAGCTAACTCTTTACTTGAAATTAATTCTGCACACTACAGTGTAGTCACGTCAGATAAATGATGCACTGAGTCATAATGTGGCTCAAGTAAAAGACTGCAATAGCACAGCTCACAGTTACACACAGGTCAAGATGATCCAAAAGGCTCAAAAGAAAATTTGCAGAAGGCTCCAGTCAATACAGCATGGTGTACATGGAGATACAAAAGTTGTAGCAGGCTGCAATAGTCATTACAGTCTATATTGAAGCTGTGCAAGGCTGCTGAAGCACATATCCCCCAAGTAATTGAAGAAAAAATAACCTGCAGAAGTCTTTTCTCAAGTTGTAGAATGCAAATCAGTCAGCTGCAGCATGCTCTGTCTGCAAATCAGACCTGGCTTCTGATACGTGTACAGATGAGACCTGGTTACTTATTGAAGGCAGCAGCAGCACCCTTGCACTTTCCCAAGAGTGAATCTGAGAATGTCATCTCATAACACGATCGATTTGTTGCTAAGGACATCACTTTCTGTGTAAGCAAGTCTGAGAGTGTTTTAGTAGCAAGGCTAGGACGAAACTCGGTGGAATTCTTCCTCACCAGGCTGAAAATTCGCTCATCTTCAGCATTGCTGTGCGGAATAGAGATGATGGCTAGCATGATCGTTGGCAGGTACACATACTTCAGCTGAGAAGTTGACCTGTCCTTCAGCTTCGAAATCTCAACCCACATGTCATCAGCTCTTTGCAATGGAGAAATGTTGACATCAGAGAGGTCATCCACTTGATGTCGGGCAAACTCCAGCTGGATTGTATCCCTTTTGTCTTCCAACATGTGAAATTGGTCAAAGAAGAAAGACACCAACTCAAACTTGGACACAAGCCTCTTTCTGGGGTCCGCGACGCTTGCATGTGTGAGAACTTCATTGTTGAAGGGAAACTTCTTCAGAATGTAGTCACAAACGGCTGTGAAGAACTTCCTCACAGAAGAAAAGAACTCAGTAGTTTGAGAGGAAGAAGACTTGTGTGGAGCAAGGAAGGAGGTGACATCATGACCAACAATCAGTTCTTTATCCTCCCTCTGATTGCTGACATCTTTGTAGTTGCATGAAGCTACAGTAGTGGAAGAGGCAATGCTTGTTGGCTTCACAAAGTGTAGCAACATTTCTTTCAGAAAGTCCTGCAGTTTGTCATGAAGAAGGTGAATTTTGGGTGCATCCTCTTGCAGTTCAAGGTTGAAGCGAGTGAAAGTGGGGATGACTTTCAACAGAAAAAGACAATACAGTTTGTTGTAGTCGTTCAGCCGTCCAATGATCTGGCCTGCTTTGTCTCCTGAGGCAAAAGCAGGTCATGACGGTGCTGTCTTTGTCCCAGAAACCAGCATCCCTGATGAAGTCTTCTTGGTAGCAGAACTTTTAGTTGATGATGGAGGCTTAAAGATGCTGGAAGCCAGATCTGTGGTCATCTTTGTACAGGAAAGGACTGTAAGGAGATAAAGGGAGAGAAAAATTTGTTTAACATTTTATCAAAAAACTGTACAGCACAGACAAATCAATCTTTTCTTCTTCTTTTTTTTGTTGTGAAATGTGTGTATATATATATATATATGTATAATTATAAACATACGATTTTCACTACGATTTTCTTCGTGAGACAAGTACTAGTAATCTGTTCCCCTATCGTCCGAGTCTTCACTGCAATGGTCAACATCTTCACAAGTATATACATATAAATCAAATGACTGAGCTTCAACCAACCTTGAATTGTAGAGGGCAAGCTTTCGTCCTACTCCTGAGGACTTTCTCAAGCCTTATGCAGTGGAGTGTTGTCTTGCAACGGCAGCAATGTCTCTCAAAGTTCCGATATGTCGGGTGAAAAGTCAAATCAAAAGTGGACGATCATCAAATAAAATAAAATGTAAGTTCCGATGGCCTGGCACTGGTCATGTCTAAAGTTAGTACGTACCTCAAGACGATCGTTCGTACAAAAGTTCAAGTCGCATTACAGCCGAATCCATCCATAATTCGTATCATTCATAGAAGTCTTGCTGATAATCCCTTTTCAATCGCTAAATGCACACTGTAAATTCATTCAATTACTGTAAAGAAATGCTAGCTCCTTTCACTAAGAGCTCAAGACTCACAAGCTCATCGCCGAGCATCGGCGCGACGTGACGAATACGTATACCACGCCGCCCATCAGGAGATCGAGAAGTTGTAAACAAATATTAATGTTAGTACTTACTTAGTACGAAGTAGCTGCCGCTGAAACAGCTGGGGCCGGTGCACCGGCCCGGTGCAGCACGCTGGTTAGACGTTCACCAGACCAGCACGTTGCGTGCGTGATGCCCAGGGTTGCGCCACATGCCCAGGGTAGGGGATAACGGGATATTCAGTACTGTATTCAGCAAGCATTGTCCAGCGCAGCAGTATAAGCATTGCTGTACACTCACACACACACACACACACACACACACACACACACACACACACACACACACACACACATAATTTGAGTACCTCCAAAACGGTCGTTAGGATCGTTAGGGAAACATTCACTGTCTCAGAGGGGGAAATACTATAATCTTCATCACGAGCTTGGAATTTGCATGAACGAATGCAAATATTTGTTTGGTGCAATTATGTTTTACTACAATAGTTTCACGATTGTTACTGGCGCACGGGCAGGTCAGTAAATCTTTCCACACTCGAATATAAATTCACTTTTCAATTGCAGAAATATATTGCAGTAACATTGTAAAGACCATACAACACTCTCAAAAGTCAGTCCGTACTTGGGAGGGTAAAGGAATAGGCGGACGAAGAAGTAAAGAAGAGCAAAAAAAAATTGCAGAAATTGGAGGCACGATCCTGACTCTATCGCTTTTTAGCTCACCTGAGCCAAAGGCTCAAGTGAGCTATTGCGATCGCCCTTCGTCCGGCGTCCGTCGTGCGTCGTGCGTCGTGCGTCGTCCGTCGTCCGTCGTCCGTCGTCCGTCGTGCGTCGTCCGTCGTGCGTCGTGCGTAAACTTTTTACATTTTCATCTTCTTCTTGAAAACCCCATGACCGATTTTCATCAAACTTGGCAGGTAGCATCCCTAGGGGGTTAGGAACTCAATTTGTTAAAATGGGCACCATACCCCACCCAGGGGGCCCCCAGGGGGGCCCAAACCCCCCAAAATTAAGGAATCTGTAAAAATCTTCTTCTCTAGAACCAGAAGTGATAGAGCTAAGTTAATACTATGAGTTAGTACATTGATGACTGTAGTTTCAAGTTTGTTCATGGCAGAATCAGGGGTGCCCCCCTTGGGACCCAGGGGAGGGGGGTGGGGAAGGGTTCTAATGGGGCCTAAATTGTACATTTTCATCTTCTTCTTGAGAACTCCATGACCCATTTTAACCAAACTTGGCAGGTAGCATCCCTAGGGGGTTAGGAACTCCATTTGTTAAAATGGGCACCATGACCCACCCAGGGGGCCCCCAGGGGGCCCAAACCCCCCAAAATTAAGGAATCCGCAAAAATCTTCTTCTCTAGAACCAGAAGTGATAGAGCTAGGTTAATACTATGAGTTAGCACATTGATGACTGTAGTTTCAAGTTTGTTCATGGCAGAATCAGGGGTGCCCCCCTTGGGACCCAGGGGGGGGGGGGGGGTGAGGAGGGGTCCTAATGGGGCCTAAATTGTACATTTTTATCTTCTTCTTGAGAACCCCATGACCCATTTTCACCAAACTTGGCAGGTAGCATCCCTAGGGGGTTAGGATCTCAATTTGTTAAAATGGGCACCATGCCCCGCCCAGGGGGCCCCCAGGGGGCCCAAACCCCCCAAATGAAGGAATCTTTAAAAATCTTCTCTAGAATCAGAAGTTATAGAGCTGAGATAATACTATGAGTGAGTACATTAATGACTGTAGTTTCAAGTTTGTTCATAGGAGATCCAGGGGTGCCCTTCTTGGGGGTAGGGGGGGGGGGGGGTGGTTGGAAGGGTCCAAATGGGGGCCTGAATTGTACATTTTCATCTTCTTCCTGAAAACCTCATGATGGATTTTTGTCAAACTTGGCAGGTAGCATCCCTAGGTGGTCAGGATCTCAATTTATCAAACTGGGCACCATGCCCCACCCAGAGGGCCCCAGGGGGCCCCAATTCCCCCAAATTAAGGAATCTTGAAAAAATTGGGCCCTTATTGTACATTTTCATCTTCCACTTGAGAATGCCTGGTCAAATTTTGGTAGAGCTGTGAATAATTTAGATTAGTGACTGCGTGAAAGGTGAACTTGCGATACTCAGGTGAGCGCTAGACCCGCGGGTCTCTTGTCATAAAGTTTACCTACCGTACGTCCACGTACACATACTGTACATGTTGCGTGCAGCTATGCAGCCGATCAACGCTAGCTGGGTGGTGGTCGACCGATCGGGGAGATGAGGCTGGGCTACCCACTGGTATATCGTACAACGTAGAGCTCTGCCTACCTGCTAGCTGCAGCTGGCGATGCGATGGCTGCCCACAACGCGGACTGCAGTATATGCACCCGTGCAGCCCATAACACGTGTTAGCGCACTTTTCTCTTCCGTGCCTGTCTACAGTTTAGTACAGTGCGTGCGCGCTGCATCGGCGAGTAGCTAGATACAGTACACATTACAGTAAGGCGATGCGTCTTTGTCATTTTATTTGTCATTTCTTTTTTCCCGAAATTCGTACTATTTGAGGGCATTTTCGTATTTTTGTATTCCCTTCGATTTTTCATAACAAATACAAATTTTTCAGAATGGTTGGCAGCTCTGCTCAGACATTGAAGTACTTTTTTCCCTCTGCCTGCATCCAAAGGACCTTGTGTAGTCTTCGTACTGCATGTAGGTGGGGGATGCTTGGAGACCTTGGATGGTTCTTTCCAAAGCAAACTTGAGAACGCACTCTCTCCTCTTGAAGGAACTTTCTGGATTCCAGGTGCAACTTCAGGACTCTTTTTGGACCCAGATAATAACCGACTCTGTTTGAGAATGACTTTGAACTTGCTTTGCAGAATTGAACTTGGTCTCTTCTTTATGGAGCTCTGTCCAGCACTTGCAACACTTTTAGACTGCTCACATGCCTTCTCTTGTGATACCTTTTGCTTCTTTGGATTTCCCTCTTCATTGTTTTTCTTCCGTTTACCTCCAACAAGCTCAGCATGTGCCTGTGAGCTTTGACCTTCTCTGTCTGAAGACTTAGACTCTTCAGTAACCTTAGCCTTCTGTTTTCCAGGTTGACTGGCTCCATCAGACTCTGCCTCCAATCTGAAGAATTCTTTGAGAGGCTCCCACTGTTCAATAAGCCTTCCGACAGCTCTTTCTATCGAAAGCCAGCGTGTACAGACGTGTTTCAGGATCGCATGGTTTTCTGCTCCCAACATCTGTTGTACTGCCTTGAAGGCTTTGTGTCTCTTACTCGACTTTTCTAGGTAGTAAAAGACTGGAGTTAGCAGATCAACAGGCGAGAACGGTTGTACACTGGCTCCCTTCTCTGCAGATAGGTGCAACAGGTGACATGGGCACCCTAAGATGAAGATGGTTTGATTCTCCTTTCTGACGAACGATGCAACTCCACTTTGAGATCCCATCGTTACTGCTGCATTGTCAGCAGCATATGCAATTACATTCTTCCAAGGGATATTGTTCTCCTTTAACCCGTTGAGGACGAGTCCCGAGTATGATACTCAGGCAAGCATCTATGGGAAATGCGTGTTGTAGCAAAATCAAACCATCCTCAACGGGTTAAAACACTGTCCATAAGGAGAAAAATGTTGTCCCTATTGAACGTTCCTTTGTTGTTGCTATTTCAAGGAGACAGCTCACAACTCTACCGCTATCAGAATCATAGTAGCGTACGATAATGGGATAAAGTTGTTCCTCACATCCCCTGTCACTACTTCCATTCGTTGAGATTGAAAACGGCTCTTTTCTCAACTTGTCAACCAGTTCAGCTGTTGTTAAAATCAAACATAATGTAACATTACTAGTCTACATCTAAAAAGCTGCCCAATGGAGTAATTTCAATGTGTGTATTTTTTATTATTATTATTATTATTATTATTATTATTATCATTCATTTCGGCAATTGAAAACAACATACCGCGGGTACAATAAGTCAAAAAATAAAAGTAAATAAATGATGCTGGCCAAACATGCTCAGGTTGCCTGGAAAAGGAAAAGTAAAACAAATTACTCTTGCCCACGGACTTTCTTCCCCTACCCAAGCATGCATGGCAGCATCAAACAACAATAATCATACAACAATACATATATAAAACATACCATAAAAAAAAAAACATTGAGAAGATAAATGAAATAAAATAAAATGTCAACCAGATCAGAAATTGTAAAATTTGTGTTTGTTTTTCTCTATGACATTCGTGTACCGGTACACTTTAATAATCATTGTATTCCGAAAATTAGGTACATGTAGTTTATTTTAGCTCCTAATTGTTTCAAAGGCAATCTTAAGTTAAATTATATTAAATCAAAGATCAAATCTAAAGATTGCACACATAATATCCCACAAAAAAAAATAGAAGGAATATTACTTGAAAAATAATGAAGTAGATTAAAAATCCTAAAATCACCACCACCCCAGATTAAGGAGTACGATTACAAAGCAGCAACAGATACGTGTAGGGGTCTAGTAAAAAGGATAATTTTCTTTCGTTTTTTTTTTTCATGTTAACTCACATATTTTTTGCTCAAAATTGAACATAAATAAATTGTTTATTTCTACTGAGATATAAAATATATTACTTGTGTGTGTGTGTGTGTGTGTGTGTGTTAAGAAGTCATACAGTTACAGGTACAACGTCATAGAACAACACATGGAACAACCAAGTATTTGGAGAAGTGTTTAATGCCCCATCTAACTGGATAACTAATTATCTCAAGTTATTGGAAAAAATTACCGGAACTTGAAATACTATTAGAATGATAAAATTAAAAATAACTCAGCTGAAACTACAAATGTAAGATGCAAAATTATTCCAGTCTAATGACCATGTGCAGTTACATGTGTAATCCCAAACTTCTAAAAGTTTGAAGTCTTATTAAGTCACTGATGCGGTTTGCAGAACTTAAAACTTCGCCTACCTTTAGCTTCTTGACCCAGGGTCCTTGCAATTGAAGTAGTCTTAATACGTTTGCAATTGAAGCGTGCAGCGATATTACTATCTGGGAACATGACTTTCACAAGATCCGTGAAATGATCGGCTGCAGCGAAAGGAATATTGTGTTCTATTAAGTAGTTCGTCATCAAGGTCTCCGCCCTTATCACCAACAAATCCGCCTTTTGTTTCATGAAAGTAGCAATGTCGGGTGATTTGGGAGAAGCACTTCACTGTGTGCAATCCTATAGTGCATGTCTGTAGTGTGCTCTCGCACGCTGCATACGATCTCTATGCATAGGAATTGCACACAACACAATGGCACAACCATGCATACGCTCGTTCTCATAGCCAGTCTACATTAATAATAGTCACGTTCGCATAACCATACTTGGAATTTTCAAATAATGGATTTTTGCACAGACGAACGTACGGACATATCTTACTCCAAAAAAAAACCACAACGTATTAATATGTTAAAAACGTACTAATTGGCAGCTCTGTATGTTTGATATGCCATTCTGTAGTAGTCAGGCTTCACAATATGCTTCCTGTATAATGATGCAATTCCTTTTTGTCTAATTCAAAGACATTTGTTTTATGGTTTAGCATGCTGTGATTCAAGTATTTTTTACACATACACACACACACACACACACACACACACAAATGCTTGTGTTTTTTGTGTGTGTGTTCTTTTTTTTTATTGAAGTGCTGAATTTTTATGTAAAAATGTATACTGTAATAAATTCCAGTAATTTGGCTGGTTACTGGAATAAGATTCTAGTCTTCTCCATTTGTTTGTTTGTTTGTGTTTTGTTTGTGTCTTGGCAATCTTGACATACCAAGTATTTGGTGCTGTGATTGTATAAAATGACTGGCTAATGGGAGTGTGTTGAATGAATAATGTACAATGTACCCAGATTTCAGTGACCTCTTCTTTTTTTCTTTCAGGGTTGATCCATCACAAACCCGACAGAACACTGGAAAACACAATACCATAAATCAAAAATCCATGTTTGAAGGGGAGTAATGAATTGATACACAAACGTCAATATGCATCAAGAATTGCCTACCTGGTATTCAGATTAAATGTACTGTACTATGACTTTGACCTTAACTCTGCCATAAAAGGGGAAGACTGTTCATACCAACTTGTCAGATTGGTTTATTAGTTATTCTACACATATCTCTTAAAGAAAAAGCTGCCCTCTTTAAAAAAAAAAAACAAAACAAAACAAAACAAATCCAAAACAAGAAATGACGTGCTTAACAGGATTTTTTTCTATCTGTTTTTTAACAGCATATGTAGTGTTTTTGTCAATCTTACCACTTATGAAGAAAGAAAAGATCAGTGTAATACTTCTTTCAAGTACACATATAACTAAGATTAGATTAGCTCATTCAATTTGATTACATGGTGCTCACTTCCTGATGCTTATCAAGGTGTGGATTCAATTTACATTTATTACTCACCTCCAAACACAGATTGAGGACCATTATAGCATAAATGAAATATCCAGAGACCAAGGACACACCATAGACTGATAGAACAAATTGCACACACATACAAAAGAGGAAACTGTCTCTACCATCAATGATAAGAAAGATGTATTTTCAAGTTGTTAAACCGCAAACACAGGGTACAATTACATAAGACAGGAACATCAACATGATATATGCAATGAGTAGAGCTTTCATGTTAAATAGGTGTGAAAATATATAAGTATTTCGACATTAGACGCATTTAACTTGTCAGCGTTAAATTATCAACGTCATACTCGACAGAGTTGCCTTTCACTTCCAGTCATGTAGAAAACCAATAAATAAAATTGAACACAAGACATCATCTACATAATTTACCCTTGTCTACAACCTATTGCCATTCATATACTCATACAATATATGGTGAATGCTCATTCAAAGACTACAAGTGCATTTGGTACATTGTTTTGTACACATACAATAAAATTCTTATAAACTACGAGACACCCAAATCCAAGAGTATTACTAGCACAATTTTCTTGCTTTTTTTAGTCTTTGGTTACCATTTGACATGAAAAATATCAATCTTACAAAACCGAATAAATTTCACTAGAGCATAGTTGTCTAGTATTCCTCTGCCTTCCCTGACAATTGTTGTATTTCTCCTTCATTTTGAGCAATTAGTTACATTAAAATAAAGCTCACTGATCCAGACCTTTGATCTGGAAGATAGACCTTTAATAACCTTCCTCTCATTACAATAACTATGCCTATATTTCTTTACTTTCTATACACTTACCAGCTGTTGGTCGTTGCTAACTGTTACACATGGAAACGAATATCCACCGTCAATAACTGGTGACCTGTGACCCTCACCCCGTCATTTCGTCTGATAATGAACTGTTGCTATCCTAACTACTATAAAACATTAAATAAACCCTAACTTTCAAAGCTTAGAAATGGCTGAATTACATATTTTGCCAACTTTATTTACCTTACCTTCAGGGATTTTGCATCAAATCTATAACAATGACCACATACACCACCTCAAATAGTGTACTTGGACCAATCATCATGAAAGACTTTTAACCCAAATAGTCAGGATCAAGGACAGATTAAATTAGCAAAAAAAAAAAAAAAGAAAACATGGCTCTGGTACCCTTTCCTGCAGAGATACATGGAGTTATGACATTACAGTATTAGTGTTTGACAAAGTAGAAGCGAAATGAAGCATCATTTCAAGCTTTCTTCATATGACTGATAGAACAAGAGAAGCACTCTGAGAGCGCAGACCTCCGCCAAGCAGCTCATTTCCACCACTGATCTTGTTCTTCCATTGATATTTACAGTGATTTCCACGCATACGTATGCACGCTGAAAGTCACCCGATTTCCCAATATAGAAGCCTTTTGCTACGTCAGCAAACTTCAGGTGGGCGACGCGCCTCACCCTAGCAGAATCTAGAGCACACATTTTAGTGCATATATGATAACCTAAAAAATGCGCCGCTTGAACTCCCGAGTTAATTGACCTTACCAGCCAAAATATCTAAAATCCTTCATAAAAGGCACAAAAATTACCACATCACTACCAAAATTTAATCATCTGTTCCTTGTGTCATTTCCTGACCTTTCCTGTAAGTTTTATCCATATCTGTTCTCTTCTCTTTGAGTTATTTTGCACATGGACAAACAAACAAACAAACAGTAATGAAAACATAACCTCCTCTATTATTGGAGGTAATAAAAGAGACTATTCTGCTGGGCACAAAACATATTCCTCTCCACAAAGTAATTCAAGACTACTGTTTGTAACACCACTGTTGTACATTAGGAGAGACTTCCAATAAGAATAAAAGGATTTGACAAACAACAAAACTTTTTTTTTTCTCAGAAATTGTTCATAATCATTCATTCATTGTTCCTTGTCAGATCAATACTAATGCAATGCCATCAATATGTTAGCAAGCATTGTTCATTCACTTTCACTAATTTAATGTCACCACTCCACATGACTATTTATTTAGATACACATTCAGGGCAGAAAGGCCAAAACTCATATAACAATTATTCATTCATGACTCTCATTGTTGTATATCGTCGCTGGGGCGACAGACCTTGTATCTACAAAATGTCAAATGTTCAGGATTGCGAAAAAACATGGCGGCCAAAACACTGTGGCGAATGGAATATCCTTTCCTTTGACATGCCGTGGTGGCTTCAGTTTTGGAGTAAGACAGTTGGGATTTGGACAGGACATCACTTAACTCATTATTTGACCATTAATCCAAAAAAGTCATTTTCACCAAAATTGCAGATACAAGGACTTGTCACCCCAGTGATGATATAATTATGCATATATATTTTTGATAATGATATTGTTTAACTTGTGTTCAGCTCTTTAAAATAATTTACGTATATCTCATAACGATGTCATCAAAATAATGAAAAAAAAGAAGAAGTTTAAATCCCCTGAATAATTTAGAATGTGCATCAGTGGCTAAAGTGACCTGAATTACATCTCCACCATGATTGCAATCTCTTCAGCTGGGTGATACATCTCCACCATGATTGCAATCTCTTCAGCTGGGTGATACATTATACAAGTAGTTATGGCAAGAAACTGTGGAAGGTTTTGGAATTCATCAACAACATTTTCAATGGGATAGTAATAATTTTGAATAACAGTAACTTGCACAAATTAAACATCTATGTAAACATGAAAAAAAAAATGATATTAATCATAACGTAAACCTGTTGATGAGGAAAACAACTGTTTTAGAATGAAAAAAAAATTAAGTCTTCTTAATAATCAGAACATAGCCAGATCTATTAACATTTCTCTATGGGTATTCAATTGCTTATATGCAATCTTTGTCCGTGCAATAACATTTCATTTTTTTTTCTTTTTTTCACAGAGTGAGTATTCATGCAATTTGAATACATAACGAAAAGGAACATATTTACCACTCATACAAGTGACTGAAATAAGATATTTTGTACTTGTCAACAATATACAAATGCATTGCTTCTGTCATCTGCACTCTAGCGTACACTTGAATGGCTCCACTGAATTGCAATCATATTTAGCACTTTGAAAATTGTTTCATACACTGATACTCCATTTATACAAACTTTAACAAGTTTTGTACCAAGAAAAAAAAAATATGCACAAACACCTCACTAAAGCACATGAACCGATACATTGCGTAGATTTGCACGATACAATGTCTACAGTAATTTTGTTACTACATATCGTCTGCTTGGTGATTTAACAAAGGACAAACATTGAGGACACAACAGGACTGTCTGTGACTTTATGCATGCAGTAAGGACACTTTCTTAGAGACACTCTTCCACAATTACAACCAATCCTAAACTAAAACAATTACTCACTTCCCCCCCCCCCCTCGAGATGTCTATCCAACCATAGTGTGAGTCAATACTCCTGTCTCCTTCTATTGTTGCATTACAAATGAGACTTCTAGAGTTGTCTGGGTTTTGTTTGTTTGTTTGTTTTTTGAAGTTGGAAAGTTATTCTCTCATAATGAAAGAAAAGAGGAGTTGTAGGAGTTGTAATTCAAGATTTTCTCAGCATCATCAAATTGAAAAAAGGGAGACAGACAATACTATCCTACACTATGAGACAGCACACGACGTGACTAAAATCTCACAGATAAAGCTTTACTGGTAATCACATATCAAACTATTTTCAAATGCTACACACCACCTTTCAGTCCCAACAAAAATTGTTCCCCTCAATCCTTCTCAGATATGGGGAGATAATGATGAGTCAATGAGTTGCTTCTTTAACCCTCATGTCAAGGGCTTGCACCAAGGTTTAAAAAAAAAAATGACCCGCTTTTCTTGATATCAGCCACAGATGAAATCTATCATTGTTATCATTTCAGGTATGTATCCATGTTGGATTTGAAACAGTAGGAAGGAAAGACAAATTTTTCATGTTGCATTCCTACACATTGATACAATACATCACAACTAAATATGTAACTAGCACAAAAGAGAGTTGCATATATTCAGCCTGGTGAAAAAGGTATGTCACTGCTCATTTAAATACAAACTATGGCCTGTCTAGTTGAAAGCACAACTTCACTGGGTGAGGCGGGTGGCATCAACCCAACAGATGGTGGAACTTTTTGAGTGTGATGGAAATTCCTCATGTCTTATTGGATTCATCCTTGTCCGATCAGATTCCATCGTCCAAGACTTTCATAACTCCTCATGTTGCTGGAGAGAGATAGGAAATTATTGCAAGAAGTCATGGACACTGGGCCACATTCTTACCTATAGTGCTCTCTATGGGTAAAATATGATCCACTTTATTATATTGTTATCAGTTTTAACTGCAATGAGGTCCCACTGTACACTGATGAATAAACCAGTGTTGGTAAATCTGCCTGATAACTTTCACCTTCACCAACATCATGGCTTATTACGGACCAGGTTCAATATGCTCTCTCTTCAAACGCAGCTAGGTAAACTCTTTTGGGGCCCCTACCTACATCAATATATCTTTGTAGGGTGACAATGCAGTCTTCTCAAGGCAAATCTATGGAGGACATTCTTCAAGGTACAGTAGTGTATATACAAGATATTCCCTTCTCACTGGCTTCCTGCTTTAAATATTGCACTACTACTAGGAATAGAAAATGTAGCTGCCAGGCGTGAGACCCTTACAAAAAGATCTGACAAAAAGATCAGACCACATCATGCCAATTCTCTGATCCCTCCATTAGCTCGCCATACATCAAAATATCACAATTAAAGTTCTCATAGTTTTTAAAATAAGATGTATTAATGTTGCCTCATTTTATCTCAAAGACTTAATTTCTCTCCACTCCTCTTTTAGACCCAATCTCTCCATTCTTTCTCTACTCTGCAATTATCATATGTGACCCTGCACCACAAAACAAACACAAAGTCACCAGACATGAATTTTTAGTTAAGAGCAGATTCAAAAAGGGCAGACTCTAAGCTTTAAAATGATGTATACTTCAATTCAAATGGACACTCTTAACCTATCTTAATAATGGAAAGAAAGCGCTCACTCTGGAAAAGTGCGAACCGAGAAAAGAGGCTCTGAAGTACAGGGTCTATCTGTCTATTCAAGTGTTTAATCTTTACCAAACCGTGCTAGCTGCGCGATGAATGGGACAAAAAACAGGATGTAAACCACTGGAGCAACAACAATGAAAAGATTATCAAATTAACTTGAAATTGAGCACACTCTATTAAAACATTCTGTCCATGATTAACGCCAACTTTCAAAGCAGTAGTGTTATCCTTTCAAAAGTTATCAGACTTGAAAGTGAAGAGTTTGCAAAGGGTTATCAAGAAAAGAAAAGGGGCCTCTAAGACATACCTGATCTCACTACTCGACAAAAAAGGGTTTTAGAAAAACTACTGAAAATGCACTTTCCCATTCATTTTAGGATCCCAAACTCCAGAATAATGTGGAAGAAGAATAGCTCTTTCAGAAAATATGGAAAACTCAAAATTTACTTGGTTTACCAGTTTCACCTTTCTTGAGTCCTCACATGAAATCAAAGGGTGCGACTTTTTGTTCGTTTTGTGGTGCACGGTCACATATGGTCCTCGCATTTTTACCCGTTATGATGATAAGGGCATTTTCTGTGGTTGCTCCATTTCTTCAGATCAAACTCCCCTCTCACATTCAAAGTGCTTAACATTCTACACAAGAGTAAATCAGTGCTCAAACTTGCTTATTCAATCAATCATAAATTTTCTTCCTCTTCTCTTTTGCTATACATATCACAATGGTTGTAATCATATTCTTTATTTCAATTTGACTTTTCTCTTCTGTAGTAATGCTCTTAGAAATGCCCGTATGAAGCGCTATGTCAATTATTTATCACCATCGTCATTACATTTGAGTAGGGTATCTGAGGATAAAACTAGAGACAAATCTAAAGCCAATATGAAGTGTGTCCTTACCCTGGAGTCCGGGCAGTCACACTCATTGTTCTGAGTTGGATGCTCTACTAGCTCCATGCCTTCATGAATCCTGGGAGTTCCAACTTGTCTGGCAGCATACTCCTGGATTATCAACCAATAAAAGAGACATGTGTGACCCATGGTGACCTCTACCATAACACATCTCTACCTCCTATCCTCAACAAAGCTGATCAAATATAGATCCAAATATCTTATGTCTCTGTATTTGAGTAGGAAAGAAAACTCTTCGGTTACTTGTCTGAAGATAAGACCGGTTAGGGTTAAAATTAATCCATTCCACAAGTTTGTTATTCCGAAGGTTCATTAATTTGAAAATGAAATAAGGTTTATTATTCTGAGGGTTTGATATCCTGAAAGTGAAATAAGGTTTGTTAATCTGAAAATTACATAAATTCGTTACTCCAAAGATGTTAATCCAAAAATGAATTTAAAAAGAGTTTGTTATTCTGAAGGTTTGTTGATCTGAAAATGAAATAAGGAATTTAATGTAAGGTTTGTAAGGGTTGTTAGGTAGCTTCTTTTCATTTTCAAATTAACAAATCCTCGGAGTGCAGAACCTCACTTCATTTTTGGATTCAACAAACTTAATGTCATTTTTGTAATTGGGAGCATTTGGAATAACGCACCTTCGGAATAATGCTACAAATGTTGGGATAAATGAAAAGCTTGGTATAAGGAAATAGTGCGTTTCAGAATAACAAACCTTGCGAATAACGAACCTTATTTGACTTTAACATTAATTCATCTTTAGAATAATGAACATCACCCCAGGTTGAATAGCTTTAGGACAGTCAGCCTTTACTATTAATGCCATACAGTCACTGTCAAGACACAGCGATGCAAACCTGGCATGGTATTTTCATGCTGCCCCTGGAACTCTCTTGGAGAACTGAAGACATCTCTTCAATGTCTTGAGTTTTGTCTAGCTTATCTTACTGGATACTAAACACACCATGCTTACGTCAATTTCTTGAAAAATCCATATAGACATAATAGTCAAAGCTTACCAAAAGCACAAACATTGTTTAAACATAAGTACATGAATGTGAAGTTCTTTCAGATCAGAGTCACAAAAACTGTTGATTAAAGCCATTATCTAAGCAGGAGATCGAAATCATGAGTACGCTCCTGAACCCTGATATCTTTTGCTCTGAAAACCTTCTAGACCTTCATAGAGAGTGCAAGGTTGGTAATAGGGTCAAAGGGTTAGTCCATCTTGTCAAACAAACAAACAAAAAAGTTTCCATGAGGTAGAAACATATGGCAAACTGTTAAGAGTCCTGGCTTGGAGGGATAGTCTAGTACAACCCTATTTCTTTCTCATCTATCTGCCATTTTTTGTTTATGTTCTAAACTTGCAAAAATGTGTGCATACAAATCCACCCTTAGTAGTTGAGTAGGCAAGCAGCACCCTTCCACATGCATACCACCACTTGTCAGATAATATCGCCATCAAACTATTTGAGTGCATTTCTGTTCATGCCTGCTGCAATGAATGGTTCAGGAATTTTGAATCATTGTTGATTTTGTGCAAATTTACAAATGTCTTGCTGCATGATTTTGAATGAGTTGTTTAACAGGGTTGCAAAAAAGTACATAGTAACTGCTTATTTGGAAAAAAATTATATACATATATATATATATATATATATATATATATATATATATAGATTAAAAAACAAACAAACAAACCAAATGTGAATTTTCCTGTAATGATAAAGATACATAAATTTCAATTATTGGATTCTGAATTTTCATAAGCAATATATTTTGATGGTTGTTACAATATATCTGACATGACTGAAATATCATTGTACAGTATGAGCTTAGCAAGCACAGAGCCTATATAAATGAAAGGAGAGGGGTCACCATTGCATGTGTCATCAAAGCTAACATATGGAAACACTGCACTTGTTAGATAAATTTCTTCATATTCTCTAAAATTTCTTAAATTTACTCACTGTTGAGAATATTTGGAATTGGTTACTATTAAAATTCTAAGTGTTTCATAAGAAAATACCTACCTACTTGAATGCAGAATGTTTCATATCTTCATTGAAAATATGTGAATACTGAGATTATCTCACCTCCAAGACTTTCAAGTAGTAGCAGTAGATGTGATTGGAAGTCAGGTTTTCTCTCACAAATGCCTTTCCTGTCTCAGCTATTGTCCTTGCCTGTAAATCAAAGACAAAATGGCTGTGTCTTAGCAGATGTCATATTAAGTAATGTCAATCAGAAAAGTTTATTCCACAAAGCACGCACACGTGAAGGTAAAGCTGTCACCTGACAGCAGCAAATTACACACACGCACACACACACGCACACACACACACACACACACACAAAATCAACAGCAAGGCATGAATGGTAGACTTATCAGTGGTAATTAGTGTTCAAACCACCCAAACAGTCCATTAATACTGATCACAAATAGCAAATTTTCTCAAAATGGTGCAACATGATCAAATTGAAAATGTTAGAAGTGTTTTGATCCACAACATGTTAGGAAATAGAGTTACTACCTTTGGAATTTAGTTAATGTACACTACGGTGAATAAAAAAACGGTAGCCCAACCCATCTCTGTGAGTGGAAAAAAAGAAATCCAGTTTTTTTTTTTTTTTAACCCATTTTTTCTTTTGTATGATGTTCACAGAGAATATATCAGAAGTCAAGTTTCTTTGCCACAATAGCTTGCTCAAAAAGGGAAAAAAACACAACACCAAACAAATGAACAATCCTGTGCCACTACCGCATTCAAATGGCAAAGAATATGTTGAAATAAAGAGAATTTCAATAACGTGAACTGACTGAAGCGGCAAAGATGTGAGACATCATGGGGAGCATTTCTGAGAGCTTTGGTATGTAGACAAACCTCACGAGAAGTTGCTGTTGTGATTTTTTTTTTCATGGTATGCGACACTGACAGTGACCTTGTTTCACCAAGCCAATGACTTTGCTGTGCAAGAGAATGTTATGAAAAGCTGAAGGATTAAAAGCATTACATTCATCGCTACAGTCACCTGGCTCATTGCCAATTTATGAATTTATCCAATTTGGGATTGACCCTGGAGATATTTTTGTTAATTCCTCCACTAATTCAAACAACGGGCAAAGCATGTGACATTCTTTCAGATGAGCATTTAATGGTATCTTATGTGTATTGTTCTTTTACTTTGTATATTCCAATCGATGTTTATTATATCACATTTTATGTATCCTTTGTATCCTTTTAATGATTATGTGGAAATAAAGTTGAATTGAATTGAATTGAATTGAATTGAATTGAATTGAATTGAACTACCGTTCATGATTTCTCCTAGTGTCCATTATTTAAACAGTTACCTGCAACTTGCTCGATAAAAAAGGGTCGAAAGTAGTGCACTGACTGAACAGTAAAGTCAGGAGCAAATGCATGACGTACATTTGGTAGCTGATTTTCTCACCACAAACTCCCAACATTCTGTGCACCCTACAGCACACAGTAAACAAGTAAACAAATTTTGTCTGGTTGTCATGAAGTAAAAGTCACTCATGACTGAACTTGTTACATTTCTTCCCTTAAACAATACACTCTGTCCTTACTTGGTACTGGAAGAGGCGTCTATAAAATATTTTTTACACCCACCAACTTCATCAAATTCACAATGCATGACGCTTGCCGTTCCCTACTCTCACAGGCTTGACACACTTACGAAGGGAAAAAAAACACACACACACAAACACACTGCATATGAACGCCAGGCCTGGAACATGAATTCTCAGGCAGTTTAACAATAGATAAAGAATCATTTTGGGCGCGGTTCACATATCTCACACTCATGGTGGTACGTCAAGCCTTGGATCTTTAATGGAGCAGAATGGCGCCAAATCTCTTCTATTTTTGTTAAGGACAGAACAGCAGCTCCAGATTTTAGAAGCTCTCTCTGGCACAGCATTCTCAACCTTGCAAACTTTGAATTGAAATACATGTTGAATTCTACTCAATCACAAACTTTGATAGAAAAATCTAAAGTAGTGTGGCATTGCAGTGTTCTTATTTCTGTAGAATTCAAAACTGGTTTTAATTACATCAAATGGTTTTATAAACATAGATTGGATTGTGCACACTATCTGAAAAAACCTTGATATTATTGTATACATGAAGAGCTGTGAGGGTCACATCTGAAGACAAGTCAATACTCGACAATGCTCATAAAAGTTTCTGAGATATACTTTCTGTGGCGTTCTATCTCTAAATATCAGGACTCAATCTCCTCCCTTTGCCCACACTATTACATTATTTTATATCATTGCATTCACAGCTGTCAATGTAATGATATAGCAAGTAAGTCCATTTATGATATCCTCCTACGTATATACATGTACACCACTAGTTTAATAAAACAACTAAACTAGTCAGTGAATTTTGATCTTTTACAACAACAACAAAAAAAACCACATATTAAATTGATTGACCTCAATGTAGGTCAAATTTACTAGCAGGCACAGTCAGTAACCATGTGATTGGTTAACATTACCCTCTGTGTGTAAAATCCTCTCAGTTTATAAATGCAGGTAAAATGAATGCTGAAGATTTCCCACCAGTATTTTTTCTCTCTCTCTTGTTTTCAGCTAAAATTATCTCATCTTTTGTCTCCACGTGTCCTTCAGGTTTCTTTTCAAGTACAATAATCAGTCGAAAATCTGATCAACAATGCCACTGACTTTAGAATATTCCCCCCTAGGATAGACTCCATGTTCTAAAGCAAACTCAAATTCTAATGTGTAGGCAGGTGATCTTATACTATCAAATCAATAAAAAGAGACGTACGTGACCATGAATCG
The DNA here is from genome assembly GCF_040938485.1 of Diadema antillarum. Classification (NCBI taxonomy): domain Eukaryota; kingdom Metazoa; phylum Echinodermata; class Echinoidea; order Diadematoida; family Diadematidae; genus Diadema; species Diadema antillarum. Next base: position 680,844 of record NW_027270917.1, read on the forward strand.
TTTGCATGTGAGAACTCTTTTGTCATATCACGCAGGGTGGGGTATCACTGTAGTATGTGTGGAGTTTTACAGCAGTAAAGTTCTTTGTATGGTATACAAAGAGATAAATACCAGAGATGTTATTTCTGAGAGAATGACAGACATGTTCCATCACAACACACTTGTCTGGCAAACTAGGAAACTGTGCCTGACTTTCACACCTTTTAGTGAAATCATTCTCCCACAATCTATCCATCCTTCATACAGTTTCACCCATCCATCCACCTTACTCCCGATCCATGACATTTGCTCCTGTGACAATTGCTCCAATGAGATATTTGCATGTTAAGCCAAACATAAATTCTAACCACAAATATAACCCTAACCCTAATCTTAATCCTAATCTTCACATCAACCTCAACCTAATACCTCATCACAACCCTAACCCTAACCCTAACCCTAGGCCCTTTGAGAAAATAAGACTAGAGGAATTGTCAAAGGAGCAAATGGCATGTCACCTTTAGTCTATCTCATTTCTTATTCCTTCTATGAAATACTCAAATCTTTAAAATACAGTGAACAGAATTTCAATTATTCATTTCATAAAATCACATATAAAATATTTACATAGATGTGTGAGTCAAAGGAGGAAATCACGCAAAAGCCTAGGGCTTGGAAATGGAGATTTCCTTTACAATATAGTTTAAAATCACAGTTTTGAATGAAACATATATATATCAAAACAGAACTTAAATTAGAGGCCGTTACAAAATCAACAATACATTATGATAGAGACAGGGAACAGGAAACAAAACAACAACTGAACTAATACAATATAATACTATACAATAAAAAACAAACAAACAAACAAACATGCAGGGTAATTGTCAAAGGTTTGTATGGGAATTGCACAATTATTCATCATTCATTCATAAACATTAATCAATACAGATTAAGAAGGAGCTGCTTATATTGAGTCATAAAAAGATTCAATGTGTTAACAGATTTCAGTTTCATGTTTAACAAATTCCACAATTTAGCCCCTTTGTACTTTATAGAGTTAGACTGACTGATTTTCAGACGATAAAATGGTAAAATATAACATTGTTTATTTCTAGTATTGAAAGAATGTTTCTTGGCATGAGAAGAAAAATAATCATTGAATATATCTGGCAAGACGGAGCGAACATATTTATACATAAAAATACCAAGTTTAAATGAAATTCTGTCTCGAAAATTTAACGTTTGCAAGTCCTTAAATAATGGAGGGGTGTGGGCAAGATTGAGGGAATTTGTACAAAGGCGAATGGCTTTCTTTTGGAGGACCGTTAGCCGATCTAATTGTCGCTGGCTAGTCCCTGACCAGACGAGATTACAATAGTCTAAGTACGGCAAGATAAAGGCATTGTAAAGCATGAACAGTGTATTTTTCGGGATTAACGAACGAAGCTTGAACATCATACCAAGTGCAACACTTATCTTTCCATGAACATAATTGACATGGTCATTCCAGGACAACTTTTCGTCAATATATACCCCTAAAAAGTTTATTGTGGCAACCTTTTCAATTTCGTTATTATCAATTTTTATAGAAAAGTTTGGACAAAATTGTATCTGTTTTCTGGAAGATTGGAAAATCATGTATTTCGTTTTACTAATATTCATTTGTAGTTTGTTTGCCTTGAACCAGTTGCATAAGGATTGCACTTCTTCATTAACAATTTGGTTAAGGATTTTCTGATCAGAATGTGAATATATAATATTGATATCATCAGCATACATTACAAAACGAAAAACTTTCGATGAAGTGATAACATCATTGACATAAATCAAAAAGAGAAGAGGACCAAGGATACTACCTTGGGGCACGCCATAAGATACGGGCATGAAGTCCGACTTCATTCCGACTCATTGGTAGGACAGAAGAAAATGGAAACTGATGGTTTCGAGCTCAAATAATCTGTAAAATGCTTTGGACAACTTTGAATGTTTTCTGAGATTGAGACTCCTATATTCGCAAAATACTGGTTGAAAACATTTGCTATTTCTTTATGATTTTCAATTTTTTGACCACAAAGTTCAATAAAAGGTGGCAATTCAGATTTGCTACTTCTCCCCAAAATCTCATTTACAATTTTCCATGTTTTACAAAGGTTTTACAAAGGTTTGATCTATTTCTTTCAATCAAGTTTGCAAAATAAAGTTGTTTTATCTAACCTTTATCAATTTATGTGAGTTATACTGGTTGTCATTTGTTTAAGGAGGGCGGAGTTGTTGTGCTACATTAATTTCATGTATACTCATTCCAAACTCATTGAAGGAATAATAAGTGAAGTCTGTCACATAAGAGTACAAAGGTCAGTTTGCATGTCCAATTTCAGCAGTCTTAAAACATGGACTAAAGGAAATTGGACACAGTTAATAATTAATAATTCACAATTGTATGTGTTTGTGACAGTATTCCAGTTTCTTGTCAAAATGATATAAAATACTTATGACTCCACTAATTTTCTTTTAGGCGGACTGTGGTAGGGCATTTGTTCAAAGAGTGTTCAGAAATTGCACTAGATATTACACTGGTGCCAACAACTGTAAAGTAATTGGCTCTAAAAGTGAGAGTCTGTGCAAATGACTTACAGCTAGATTCTAAGCCCCCATCTCCCCCCCCCCCCCTCCACCACACACACACACACAAACACACTCTTTTTTATCTTTCAAGGAAGGTAATAAGTGGTTACTGTCAGGGACCCATCTTTTAAGACGTCACCATGTAAAATTACAAACAAACAAACATTCAAAAAGAAATCTCGTCAACGACCCTGTAGGTGAGTCTTTTCATTGCCTCCGTGACAAAGCTACCCAGCCATCACTGCCTGTAGGCTTCTTGGGGGTGAATCCAGGTTTTCAGGTTAATAGGTCTGGCTCCATTGGTGCAAGAGTCTGAGATAGGGATTCATACTCGTTGCAGGTGACCATTCCATTTGCCAGTAAGAGGGATAGGTGTTACTACAGCTTGAAAGCATTAATGAAATGATTATGAGTGATATGTGTGAGCAGTTCATGGTTTGATACATACAATAACTTGCAATGAATTGCACTATGTGCACTATAGCAAGCTGTACAGATACACTTACGGTTCGGAGTATTGTAAAAACTGTTATTTTCACATACAGATATTTTCATGAACGAGGAGGTCACTGACATTTTTGTGAGATGTTGTTTTCACGATTTGACACCAAGTCCATCATAAGTGCACTAATACCTGTCCATTCACATTTTTGTGCGCTGCTAATAAATTGGCAGCCCAATGGTGATTCGTGAAATTCGCGAAAATTAACCCTTGTGAAAACAATTGCGTTTACAGTATCTTTCTATCATTTCTTCGTCACCCTGTTGAATCCTTCTCTTCTTACCCCTTTGCCAGTATCTGAGTCATACCCCATCAAACTGCTGAACCTCCTGCCCATCACATCCCCCTCTACTTCATGCTCCTGCCCACTCTACTCCTTTGTACCCCATCCTCAATCAATTACCGACCCATTTACTCAGCTCCCAGTCCCAATGCATTCTCCTCATCTTGCTCAACCCATTACCTCATCTCCCAGCCCCAACCCATTCTCCTCATCTTGCCCCACCCATTACCCCATCTCCCAGCCCCAGTCCATTCTCCTCATCTTGCCCCACCCATTACCCCAACTCCAAGCCCCGACCCATTTCCTCAGCTCCCAGCCCCAGTCCATTCTCCTCATCTTGCCCCACCCATTACCCCAACTTCAAGCCCCAACCCATTCTTTTCATCTTGCCCCACCCATTACCCAAACTCCCAGCCCCAACCCATTCTCCTCATCTTGCCCCACCCATTACCCCAACTCCCAGCCCCAACCCATTCTCCTCATCTTGCCCCACCCATTACCCCAACTCCAAGCCCCAACCCATACTCTTCGTTTTGCCCAACCCATTTCCTCAGCTCCCAGCCCCAGTCCATTCTCCTCATCTTGCCTCACCCAATACATCATCTCCCAGCCCCAACCCATTCTCTTCATCTTGCCCACACATTACCTCATCTCCTAGCCTTATCCCATTCTCCTCATCTCATCCCACCCATAACTTCAGCTCCCAGCCTCAACCCATTCTCCTCATCCTACCCCACCCATTACCTCATATTCAGGTCCCAACCCATTCTTCTCATCCTGGCCCACCCATTTACTTTGGCTTCCCAACCCACTGCTGTTCTCACCTCCTCATCATGTTCCATGGCCCATTCAATCTTCTCCTCCAAGTCAGTCAAATCCTGCTTAAAAGGCACGTAGTGGATCCAGGGTTCAAGCTCCGAGTAGAAGTGCTCGTAGTAGATGGAGTCATGTTTGAAGACGGTGCTGTCACCCGCCATGAGGTAGGGCAGTCTGTACGCTGCCACTGTGCCATCCACGTTGATTTGGTACTTGAACTGCAAAGGCATCAATAACATTTTGAATAGCTCCAAAGAAGATAATTTAATACCAAACAGAGTATTACCCAATCCTTTTAGTTCTTTATTTTGTTTGTTTTGTTTTTGTTTTGTCTTGTCTTGTTTTGTTTTGTTTTTTTGCTTTTGAGTAATGGTGCATAGTTCAGTATCATAAATCATGTAATTACTGGATGTACTTCCAGTTTGAAACATTGACACGTCGCACAATGTACAGTAAGAATATCTTCACAAATCTCACTAAAAAACGCTAAAAAGTGACTTGATACAAAATACAATAATATTGCAATGGTGGAAAAAACTATGAAGACAATTTTTCTAACAAGCAAAAATAAAAACTAAACAAAGCAAGCAAACAAACTAACAAAGCCACCCAAAAATCATATTTTTTCAAATTTGTATTGTCAGATTTGAATACCCCTTTAGGATGTTTGGTATGCCTCAAAATATTTGACCTATATGAAAATGGCATTCTTGGATCAGACGACAAAATATTTTGGCTAGTTTGAGTTCTACAGGTCAGATTCTCTCTCTCTTCTTCTTCTTCTTCCTTTTCCCTTTTCTCTCCTCTTTTTGAACTGTAATTGGCTCAAATACTGAGTGTGATTCTGCATTGAAAAAGAATCTGTATAACACGGGGACAGTGTTTTCATTGATCAGTAACCTGAAATGATTTTATTCATTCCTTGCGGCAAGTAGAATCATTACACTTATTTCCAGGTGGCATAACTCACAAGCTGACCACTGACCATGGTCTGAAGGGCTGCTGGACAACAACAAAATCCAGTGTCATTTTGACTGGTCAAGATGTCTGTTTTAGGCACCACCGTGCGTGCCCTCAATTTTCCCATAATTCGCACATGCCAACAAGAACTTTTTTTTTGTCAGCTTTAGTTCTACCACAAACTTTCTTAAGGTTCTCAGGATTCCTTAAAAAAGCTCATCCAGACATAGGAATGGTGACACTGTTGTAATGACATTAAATTTGTCGCTATCTATAGTCACTTTGTTTTGTAGGAGTTTAGTAGGTAATTCCCACGAAAATATTGAAGGATTTTAAATCACACTAAAGTGACTAATAGCTTTTCTTTTTGTTCGTGTGTGTTTGTGTGTGTGTGTGTGTGTGTGTGTGTGTGTGTTCTGACCATGTACATGTATATCAGTAGTAGTGTAGTGATGTAGAAAGGCTTAAATGAAGTCAATTGAGTGAGTAGATTTGGGGGTTGCCAAGGTTTTAGTAAGGTCTCTCAGTTTTCTGTCATCTTTTTGAGGAGCACCAGGTGAAACTAGTTCGGTTTTGTCAAAATGGAATCTTTGTCCTGCCACATTTCTGCTTCAAAGAAAGATCCACAGCAAAATTGTGGGAGAGACTGACTTCATCCTTGGTACTTTAAACAACTGCAATTATAATCTAAAGTAGAATGAAGAAAGTGCCAATACTTTAATAAAACCTGATAGAGAGTCATTAAATATCTTAATTGTAACCTTTCATTTTAAAGGCATTGCTCAGAATTAAAAACAGTGCCTAAGGGTGAATATAAACTGTGCCTAAGGGTGAATATAGACTGATGAGATACTGTAGGAGGGATACACTTCATGTGCAGGCAGGAAAAATGTCTTTCCTGACGCATCAGATAAGTTTCATTGCCATATATTGCATTAAAAACATTTGAACTGGACATTTCCATTAATCAATCATCAGAAATTATAAGGTCTGATTGATGTACTTCCATGAATCAGAAATATGAATTCCCTGAATTTAGAACAATTGACTGTATTTAATCTTTAAACATGCTCTAAGTGAAGTGACTTTGGGGTTTTGATGCACGATAAATGTTCAGTTCTCATCGATTTAAATTTTAGCAATTATCAATGTTACTATAATTCTTAATACAACATTTTGTGAAAGAGGTCCAAATAATTAATTGATAACACAATGTCATCTACCTACAAAAAAAATAAAAAGCCATTCCATTATGTTCTCATAAAAAACAACAGAAAAAATTCCAGTAGAGAATTCTAACTCACATTGAAGAAGTCAAAGAACGACACGTGCTTGACCTTTGGCCCATACTCCTCTTCCTCATTTCGGAAGAAGAAAAAGTTGGTGAGGGCAGCGTCCAGAATCTCAGGCCGCCGTCGTGATAGCTTGACCAGGTTCAGCCTCTCCCTCCGGCTGTCCCTCCCTCGCCAAAAAGCCTTGGACGTCTTGTTTTCCCACTTTGGTCCAGTATTGGCCTGAACTGACATGATGTCCAGTGAGACTCTGTCCGAATGAAGAAATAGACAGAAGAAATTGACCTCAACCCTCCACTGGATTCTTAGACTACTACCAGCAATATCTCATTATACATCACACAGAAAAAAGTTGAGTTGGAGGGAATACATACAGTACTTGCCCCTTCAAGCTCTCTATTTCTTCGCCTGAAAGGCTTTGATAATGAAACACTGAGCAATCAAAAGGAGCTTCTCACTCGATTTTTTGACCATGGGAATATCACTGTGGTGAATTTGCAGATAATACTGAATTACATCAATACAATGTGGGCTGTTATTGTTTTTTACCATCACATCATTCCAAAGTTTTGAATAGTTTATGCTTGCCAACAACATACTGTATGTTTGTTTGTGTGTGTGTGTGTGTGTGTGTGTGTGTGTGTGTGTGTGTGTGTGTTTGGGGGGAGGGGGGTTGCAAAATTGCTAACATTTTTATCTAAGTACTAGAGAAATACACATCACTGATTGTAGTGCGCCATGAGCTTTAATGTCATATTTGGAGCATCAATTGTGATCAGTTAAAGAACACCAAGCAAAGATTTTTTGCCTTTTCTGTCATAATACTGCAGTCTTCACTAGTATTTATTTTGTAGCTTTTTTCATCTGCTATACAAGGAACAAGTCACAGTTCACACTATGTGACTCTAAAAAACATGAAAGTCTGATGCAAAGTGCAGTTCTGGAAGATAAGCAAAGGTATTTTTCTGCTTCTTCTTTAAATGATATGAAACAATTCTTACTGCCTCAAAGTGCATAGATTCCTTTACAAAAAAAAAAAAAAAAAAAAATGTGAGAAGTACCACTACAAATAACACTCAACTTCAGAGAAAGGTATTCTGCTGAGAAGTCGAAAGTTAAGAAAATATTTGTTTAGAAATAAGGAGAAATCTGCTGCTTTCACCAACAAGTTGCTTCTTCTTTGTCAAAAAACAAATTTTAAAGTCAGGACTTTGTAATCCCTGGTGACAATAGAAGCATCTCTTGAAATGCCACTTGTTTCCCACTTGTACTACTCCGTTTGGTATCAATGCTGTAAGCTTATCATGTCATCTCTAAAAGTACTAGAGTATTGTCACTGCTCAAGCCCCCTTCCCACACCAAACAAAGAAGGAACGCGTACTTGTAATCCTACATGAGGCAATGTAAGCTGTCGGTACTCTTTCATATATCCACAAACCTCCCTCAAACTATTGGCATGTCCAATACTGGATCCAGTGCTAGAGACTTTACTCAAACACAGACAAAGTAAACATGACTTTGTTCTTTAATACTGAAGAAAAGTTCACTGGTTAAGACCACTCCCTTCACATCACTGTCACTTGGACACCCAAAAACTGCATAGTTTGTAATGCCACATGTTGCTGCCCTTTAAGTCTATGTGAACTGATTAACTACCCTTTACATTTTTACAGCAGCATTCACACTGACACCATCATACATTTTGCAGACAATACCACTACATAAGTCAGTAGGTTAGGAAATTTCTGTCATATTTCACAGGTTTGGTTACACCACTACTGTAAAAGTGGATATTTTCATGTGAGTATTTTTTTTTTTTTTGGTGCTCGGCCAGGTAAGATCTGTTTTGCAGGTAAGATGAGTTTCGCATGTTTTTAAATCCATGGAATCAAGACATGGACAACTGGAACACATAGCAAGCAAAAATATTAGCATGTTCTTATTTTGGCGCTGGTTTCTGGACGTGTGAAATGCGCAAAAATTTCACCACCACAAAAATTTCCACTTTTGCAGTACACTAGTACTATCACTTCAAAGTGGAATATTTCCTTACTTCCTTTGAGTGATAACTTCTCACATGCTCCAAATGAGCTTAGTAAGAACATTTAAGGAACAAATTTAAAGTCTCTATGAAATGTAAACCACAAATCCTGTGCTTCCAACAAGTTCAATGAATAAGATCTCAGGTAAAATTGAAGCATTCTACATGCTTGGAGATACTATAGGGAATCAAATCAATGAATTGTCTGAATTTGTTCAGATCGAAAACAGGTCATTTAATGTCATGGAAATGATGAGCAATGCAACAGCATATAGGACAAATGCATTCCCTCGATATGATAAACATGAGGAGAAGAGCTTTTGAGACCTCAGCGGAAATCCTAATTATCCACCTGTTTTCCATGACAACAGTTATGAGTCTGCCTGATTCACAACATTCACCCATCTGCCTGATTTACATTTACCAGTCATGCCTGATTCACACACATGCAACTGTGCAGATTATCTCACTCTTTCTCAAATTATTGTGCTAATTCTGAAACAATCACAAGATTTCTTGATAATTGGATTACAATGCTGATCATGCGCTATTTACTGGGATATTACACAGGCAAAAATCTTGAGAATTGTAGCGTGATGCAAATCTTGAGATTGATTTGTATCCCGCTTATTTGCATCAGTGTGAATCCCACTAACATCAGCATGGTCAAGTGACGGTGCACTTGGAGAATCATTGCACACTCCTTTTCTATATGCTGTGATATTTCCCTTTAAGGTAAGGCCATATTGCAGGAGTGGGGAGCAGGAAGGGAAGTTAGTGGTACAAACAACTTCCATGTGTCTGAATCTAACAGGAAACCACTTACTCTGCCTACAAGGTTTGCCATGGGGGAGATGATTGCACTGATTCTAGCTCCAAGCAATGGTTTGAGTCCCTGTTGGAGTCATGTTAGTAGCCCTGCCTGGGGACAGACTTCACACAGCTGAGAGAGTGACTGATCACTTACACTCAGACACAAACAAGTCTGGAGACAGACAGGCTTGCAAACAGACTCACATACTTTAGATACACACATATTCACACACACCGACTACTTTTCCAGTCTGTCACCAGCCAAAATACAGCTATTTAGAGAGTTCTTGTATGCAAAGCCAGTAAGGGTTGGATGAACACACAAAGGTGTTGTTTTATCAAAATGTATCATTTCTGGTGCAAAGTAAGTTTTCCAACACCCACAAGAGGTTAGGATTTCTTGGTGAATAAAATGGTCAAGGGAGGGGGGGGGGGTGGGGACTTATGAGTACATTTCATCAAAAACATTGCCTTCATTCATTAGGTCAGACATTAATTATTACATTTCATGATTTACAGTAACTTATGCTGGAATAGATACTGAATGCATCATTCATATAATGTTACTTCTCATCAGGAGGATGAACTTGTAGTATACTGTAGAAGTTGTACTAATAGTAGCAGCAATAGTAGTAGGCCTAGTTGTAAGAGTATTAGTAGAAGTAGCTATGATAGTAGTAGTAATAGTAGTAGTAGTCACAGTAGTAGTAGTTGAAGTAGCAGCGGTACTAAATTGTTGAAGTTGTAGTTGTTGCTGCTATGTTGTTGCTGTTATTATTGTTGTTATTGTTGTTGTTGTTGTTGTTGTTGTTGTTGTTGTTGTTGTTGTTGTTGTTGTTGTTGTTGTTGTTGTTGTTGTTGTTTGTTGTTGCTGCTGCTGTTGCTGCTGCTACTGCTGATCAACAGTATTAGTTAGTAGAGTACAGTGTAGTCATCTTTGTTCGGGCTAATTTGCACATAATATACTGATTCATATGCTTGGGTACAGAACTAGAAGATAAGAAGCTATCAGCCATATTAGAGAGAGGTATATGTATTGTGAAAAATATATCCTGGTACAACCTAGATGAGAACTTGGCAAGAAATTTTGGCATGAAATGCCTTCCTGCTTGCCAGTCTTCATGGCTTCACCTCCCCTGTCACTCCTTGTTTGCTTATCACAGATTTCATAATTTAATATGTCCTCAATAGTAGTCACAGTATATTAGCCCTGTTTGCTAATCAAAGATATCACAATGTAAGAAATTCTCACAGTATAGTTTGTGAACTCCTGCATTAGCTTGATATTGTTTACACAATGAAATGTTCAGCATGCCGTAACAAAACTACCAATCCTGCAAACAATTAGCTTAACTACTAATTATAAATCAAGGGAATATGACGTCAGCAAACTACTGATTATAAATCAAGGGAATACCATATCAGCAAAACTGCTGTAAACTTGATTGATCATCAAAATGATTTTCAATCAAGTTGTACAAAAAGAAGCCACTTGGGAGTATATAGAGTACTGTAATGAAGTATCTACAAATATGGCATCCTCATGCATCTTGAGCGGTGCATTAATTTTTGGAAATAGAAAACATACGAATCATGAAAATAAATGGAAGACTACCTTCCCATGGTCTCCAGAGTGGACTCTGTGATGTCATAGGTGGGCAGTACAATGTCCCGAGAGTCTGTTGAGCCACACCAGGAGAGAATGGGCAGTGGTTCATCCTCTGGATCTCTCTTCTCTAACGGCCAGTCTCCGAGGTTGATGAAGAATTCTACGTCCGGCACTTTCACCTGTTGTCATGTCATGAGATAATATGGGGCCCAATATCAGTTGTGGCCTGGTGCCTAGCTTGGCCAAGGGGCACCAAAATTTATGTCGGGCCACCAATTTTACAAAATGTTTTCTTTTGGTGACCCGATCGGGCAACTATGATATAAAATGGATTGATACGGCTCCTTTCATTTCGGGCCACCAAAATGTGACATTCAACGAAATTAGTAGCTTTAGTGGGCCACTACAAAAAAAAAAAGAGTTAGTGTTGAGCTCTGGATAATAGATTCGGATGCTGAATCTAACATCAACTTCTTATTTTCAAGTTTTTATACCTTCCTTAGCACATCCTGGAGATAATTTTCTTCACTATCCAAAAGTCATATATAGCGAAGCTTTTTATAGCTCTAGTGCACATGAGTATTACTAAAAATACTACTATGATGTACTACTAATAATTGATAGCTAGAGTCAATAGATATTCAGAGATGTACAGGAAAGAATCATTCACTACTGAAATCAAACGCCCCTCATTTTTTTTTCCATGACATGACTGCTTTAAATCATGACCAAGTTTGACTCCAAGTTACAGCAATCACAAAATGCCCTAAGATACACACCAATTTGTCCCCACACTCCAAACCCATACTCAAAAAAAGACAAAACAAACAAACAAAAACAAGATGAAAGTTGCAGCAACTGGTTATTCTCTACCATCCTCCTTCCATTTTTTTTTTTGTACTAATGAAATCGTAGTTTTCATACAGGCAAACACAATCTAAAGTACAACTGACCTTAAAGACCTTTCATGATCTAGATTTCTTAACTTATTCGTTATGCACATGACACAATTATCATGATTCATTTGATATGAAATCAGGGAACGGATATCAACCTCTTTTGACCAATGTGATATCAATCAGTTTCATCCAGGACCACCAGGTGTGATCAATCAGGGGTCTTGATTGGTACAGAAACTTGTTTCTTGTTTTCAACATTTTGATGATTCCATTTATGTGGCATTACTCTATACACTTGCCATGGATAACTTGTAACAAACTTCACCTAAAGGAATCAACAGCTCTAGGAGAAAGTATCCATTTTTCTGGAGACATTCTGTGAGAAGCATGAGATTCTTTAGTACGCTTCTCAGCTTCACAGCATCCTTCAATTCTATATCTGGGTTGACAATTGACCCTAAATCCTGTCTGTCCAACTGTTGTGGTAGAGGGATAAGTAATACCATGTGGACCATTTCTAAACTTCAGCAAAGTGTGAAAACAGTTTCCTATGCACATCTATTTTCTCCTTTATGACACCCCCCCCCCCCCCCACCCCATTTTTGTTTCTGTCTTAATGTTCCTTTACTGGTCTATCCAGGGAGGTCAGAGAGCCCCATCTCCCTGGCTCCTTGCCCCGCTCGTCTTTCTCTTGATTTTAGTTTCCCTTTTAGGTTTATCCACATGCTGAGGATAAACAAGTCATACATGAAACAAAACTCAAACTTAGTCCACTTACTTGTTTCACAAAAGAAATAACATCTGTGAGTTAGTGCAATGACTAGAAGTTTCTGATTAAATGATGATGCTAGATTAAGCAACAGTGAAAGTTACATTGCAAACTGAATGTGAAGAATCTGTGACAGAAGAATGCATCCATACTGATAGTACTTCACTATCTATTTCTTATACTTGTTTATTTTTCCCAAAGTCTACAGAAGAAGCATGCATCTTTCACATCACAGCTTTTTGACTTACCTTGCGAGTAAGTGATAAAAGGAATGCATCTGAAAACATCTTGAATCCAACAATACTCCCTAGCGTCTTCCTGTATATCTGGGATTAGGAAGTATACAAAGAGAGAGAGAGACACACATGCACAGCAATTACTTTTAGTGCATGATAGGGATTAAAACTAAATAGACTTACCTTGCCATCTAAATACAATACTTCATCACTTAACTCAGAAAAGCCTAATAGTTTCAGGACTGGTGATAGGGTGCAATTAACTCCACAATGGGTTGTAAAAGCTGCTGACCTGTAAGGGTCATCAAAGCACTGTGCCATGCAGAGGCAAAAACTCTCCAAAATTCATCTTCAAGCATCTCCCTTATCTTAGTGGCAAATGCCCTCAAACTTTGCAAGTACATCTAACATGGCTATGTTATGTGCTCCATGCAAATTTTTGTGTATTTTTTGAGATATTGGCATCTTGCTGTTTGAGTCCTTGGTGTTCTCTGGCTCATGTTTCTGTGCATATATTCACTGATTTTGTGATTTGCGATCATGCCATGCACCATCACAAGCTATGCAGAGTGTGAAGTGCAAACATCAGATACTGTGCAACATTGAACCTTTACTACATCAGTCATGAAATCAGTATGATTGATATCTGACCTTGCATGTGACCTGCTTTCAACCTCTGACCTCAATCAACTCAAACTACAGAGGGCTCACTCCACATGGAGGAAATGAATCTCATCTCATCTGACACATCCACTTCCTCCCCATAATTACCTTCACTGTGACATCACATCATTTTGCTGCACTCTACACCTATTTGTTTGACCTTCTCTGACTTTAGAAGGATCAGGGCTGTTCATCTACTTTTCAAACCTTTATTCTTTAGAATAACTTATTTCCACTGAGGATTGCTGGAGAGACCCGAATAACAGCACGAAACAAAACCTCAAAGACAGTCTGGAATGGATTATCAAATTCATGGCACTAAAGTTATGGGGAAATGAAATGTATGACAAGTCAACTTATATAAGCTGAGTATCCCTGGTACTTGGAAGTAGTACTGTGCAGTGTACACTAGATGCACCCTGACTTCAAAGCCAATGAAAATATGTCCTACCAAGTTATGCAGAATATATCTCTTAGTGCCAAATACAAGACTTAGTCAAATTACTGTAGCTTGAAATAAATAATATTGCAAACAATAATTGATACCAGATAACCTGATACACACTGTCCCTTGAAATTGACTTTCAATAGAATTAAGCAGATATTGATTTTTTTTTTTCAAACGAAAAAAAAGAAAGATTTTATCTAAATTTCAGTGTTTACAACAATCGATAACATTGTTTGCCAAGTCATTGTATAACCAATTTTCACAGAATTTTGTAACATTCATTTAGAATGCCATACCACAACTTAAACTTCAAGGTCCCTATATCACTGAATAACAATATAATGGAACAGAAGAGTCGGACAAAATACAAACATAGGTCCGAGTCTTAAGACTGCCTTACAGAAAAAAAAAAAAAAAAAATCTGTTAAATTCAAGCTATTGTCAATTGACTACTGTGGGCTTTGTGGGCTTTTTTGTCATTTGCTGATATCAAATAAGGCAGCACAAACAAATAGAAACAAGACAAAATTCCTCAGGATTCAATGAACCTGGTCACAATCACAGGAATTTTCAAATAATTTTTTTACAGTACGTTTGTTAAGGTGCTATAGCTTCTGACCTTTACAATATGTACGGTCCAGGGTCACTCAAAGTACATACAGAGTGCTTGGTATCCAAGCAAGGTTTCCAGGCAACACTAGCTCCACCAAAGAATTGTGTAATCTGGCTGGACCAGTAGCCTTGAAAACACGTACTGTTTGATAAGCTTACAAGCTCACCTCCAATAGCAATATTGACACAAATCAGAATGAATAAAGGAAGCGTGGGATGAAGCGAGCATGGGAAGAGGTGGATAGGGAGGAGAAAGCAGTATGTGACGTAGAGAGGGTGGAGCCAGAATACCAAGAGTGAGAACAGACTAATCTACTTGAAAACAAGCTTTTCTATTTCAAGCTATAGGAATTTGATTACACATGTTGATAGCCTATACTATACTACTACTAATACTACTACTACTACTACCACTACTACTACTACTTCAGAAAAAAATGAAGATATATAGTAGTAGTATTAGTATTAGTAGTAGTAGTAGTATTAGTAGTAGTAGAAGAAGTAGTAGTAGTAGTAGTAGTAGTAGTAGTTTGTTGTATGTTTGCTTTTAATTGTGGATCTGCATTTTCCTTGAAACATGAATATATGACAATAAAATGATCTACAAATTGACGTGAATAAAATCAATTGCAAAGCAATAGTTATCAAAGAGTTACAAAGTGTCATCAGTCTCATACTATGATACCTTGTACAATATCATGACAAATTCATATCTTGGAAACAGAAAACAAGAGAGAGAAAAAAATGTGCAGGAGACTACTATCATAAGCAAAGCTAGAAGAGAATGGAGGCCTACAAACAAATAAGGCAATCCTAAAAATAAAAAAAGTTAACAAAAGTCAAAAAGAATGATGAAATGTGCATGTGAGATTAGACAAGTGTGTGTTGTTAGCTGCAAGTGTGTTTGTGTGTCTGTGCTTGAAGGGGTGTGTGTGTGTGTGTGTGTGTACTGCAAGTGTGTGTGTGTTTACTTACATAAATTGATGAGTAAGGGGACAGAGAACCAGGTGGGTGTTTCATCAATGTTTGTCAGCACTGACAATCACCATAGTAACAGTCAGTGACCAGAACATCTCATCCAATCAAAACCAAGGATTTTACTGAAATTGTCAGCGCTGACAACTTGTCAGCACTGACAAACGTTGATGAAACACCCCCCAGAAGGTACAATCAGATTTATTAAATCATGCTTGTAGGGCATAAGATGCAATAGGAAAAAAATGGTGGGGTATAAAATACATTGAGAAAACAATACAGTCCCCTACAGATCAATGCATGTATGTGTGTGTGTGTGCTTGTGCATGTTTGCTTGTATTTTTGGTATGAAAAAAATTCAGGTATGTGTGATTAGAGTGAGGAGATCTACAGCCCTTGTCTCATTCAGTCATTGGTATCTTAGAATTTTACTGCGAACAGACAGTAAGTTGTCGGGCTTGAATGAAACTGTGGTAAAGTTGTTGTTTTTTCTGCAATGCATCAAAAAAAAAAAAAGAAGTTTGTTGCACTGTTTGATGTTGTTCAGTATCAGGAATTCAAAATATCTGGACCATGGCATCTGATTGATTTTTTTTTTCTCATTGATTTTTCAGAAGTTCTAATTTATTTTGGTTGACCTGCAGTTTCCCATACAATGTTACAGTAGGCCTGCATATCATGGGAAAGAATGAAACAACCACACAACATAGACATTGACTTTTCTTTCAGGAGAAATTTGAGTCTATGGAAAACTTTAATAAATAACTGGACCCAGTATAGTACTGTAAAAGTGGATATTTTCGCGTGACTAATTTTTCGCGCTTGGCCGGGTCGGAAGAGTTTAGCGTGTTTTTAATTCCGCGGAATCAAGACATCACGCACAGGCACATATGGCAAGCAAAAATATTCGCGTGCTTTTATTTTCGCGCTAGTTTCTGGTTGCGCGAAAATTTGAACACCGCGAAAATTTCCACTTTTACAGTAGTTCTTTGTTGTAGCACTGGTAGTAAAAGAAAAAACAAGAATAACAGTATGAAGAAACATTCATTCCACTCTGCTTAAGCAAAGCAAGTCATCATGCAACATGTGAACAGGGTGGAGCCTGTTGCTACAAGAGATGCATGAGAAAGTTGGGATTTTGAAAGCAATAACACATGCACAGAAAATGTCACAAAGACACGCTTTTTCACACATTTTCAGACAAATCTCTGAAAATGTGTATTACAATGTCCACTAACATGCATCTTCTTGATGTAGTTTTAAATGTAGGCCATGATGACCTTCAACACTTGCTCTTTCTCTAGAAAATACAAAACAAAAACAAAACAAAACAAAACAAAACAAAAAAACCTCCAAAA
This sequence comes from Diadema antillarum, assembly GCF_040938485.1. Classification (NCBI taxonomy): domain Eukaryota; kingdom Metazoa; phylum Echinodermata; class Echinoidea; order Diadematoida; family Diadematidae; genus Diadema; species Diadema antillarum. The sequence goes on from NW_027270917.1 coordinate 697,727, forward strand.
AAATCAATCAATTTATTTCCATGGAATGTTTGGGTCAAAAGTTTCTCTTGATGGAATTGCTTTGAACAGTTCTTTAGTGATAAATAAAATTCATAGGTTGACCTGTGCCTTTAATCTTCGACAGTTGTATGCAACATAGTTGGATACCGTTATGTGAAACACCACTAACAAAATCATGTAGAACAGCTAAATATAAACTGCAAAATCTTTAAATCTTAAAAAAGGAGAAAACAAAATGACTTCCTAATGATATTGATTGTTTACCTCTACACACTTTATATCATTGTATGAAGTTTGATAAAACACATATTGACAACAAATTCTCAGTCACATACACACAATACACATGAAGGGCATGCAAAGAGGTTGGTAGAATGGAACATATAAGCATGATGAATAACATCAAGGAAGGGTCCATGTTTTATTCTACCATAGGGTAGGTCTATGATTCTACCATGTCTGTTTATATCGCAGATTTACCCACAAAAACATTTACACAAAGCAACCCTTGAACAAGAAGTATACAAATTTGCTGCCTCATTGAACTGCATTTTTTGAAACCTAGAAAGTTAGTAAAAGATATAAAAGCTGGTCAAAGTTCCTACAAATATACATTGTCTTTTTCAAGACAGAAAAGGAGAAGGTATGGAGAGAGAAACAGATATGTGTCAATGTCTTTTAATTACATTTATTTTGTCCTTTTTCTATAGTATTGGATTGGGGAAGCTTGACAGATCATATTGATTAAGCTGAGGATTTGTCCTGATTGTAAAAAGAAAAGAAAATCTGCTGGGTTTTTGTTTTCATACAAACAAATATCACAGATAACCCATGCAAAGCAACCATAATGTGGAAAGTCTATTTCTGCTTGAGTTATTTCACTTGTCACAATGAAATAAACTCACATGTTTCTATCCATGGAAAGAGCCCCTAAATCCATTTCTCTGTAGAAAATAATCTGATCTTGGTATCTTGAACTAACTGAAGCATTGTGTTCTGTCTCTGGCTAATACCAAATATTAAAAGCTACTGTACACAGTGGCGAATACCAAATGTTAAAAGCTACTGTACACAGTGGCAAATACAAATGTTAAAAGCTACTGTACACACAACATTCACAGAAAATGAAATCTGTGCTTGATGCAAACAGAATGAGATATTGCTTACCCCAGTCTATGAGTGTGTGTCTAACAAACACCTTTAAAAACTAGAGAAGCACTCAGAGCACAGACCTCCTCCAAGCAGCTCATTTCCACCACTGATCTTGTTCTTCCAAAGAGATCAGTGATTTCTACCCATATGTATCCACATGCTGAAAATCGTCTGATTTCCCAATGCAATATAGAAGCCTTTTGATATGTCATCAACTTCAAGCTGGGCGGCGCACCTCGCCCGAGCAGAAACTAGAGCACACACTTAAGTGTGTGTATGAAAACCTTTAAAATGTGCAGCTTGAACTCCCAAGTTCACTGACCCTACATGCCAAAATATCAAAAATCCTTCATAAAATTTGTAAAAATTTCTGATCAAAATTCAATAATCTGTTCCTTGTGTCATTTTCAACCTTTCCTGCAAGTTTCATCCAAATTCTTTTACAACTTTCTGAATTATTTTGCACACGGACAAACAGATTAACGGTAATGAAAACATAACCTCCTCCCTTGGCGGAGGTAACTAGGAATGTGGGACATATCAACATGGAAATAGACCCAAGTCAAAATACCACAAAAAAGTTTGAATAGAGCAACAACAACAAAAGGAACAAATATCACTATTCCTGAGCATTCTAACTTATCCATTAGTATGGAAGCAGGAGTGCATCCTTACCATACCAAGGATAACAATAGGTGATCAAAAACCATGAAAAAAAAGTGAATGAAAAAATGGCTCTCATACAGCTGTGAAAAGATCATAAGGTTGCAGTAGATGTATGTAGGTAAAACATCACATTTAATACATCAATAATTGTCTTCTTGTCTATGTCAACACCAGGACACATGTGCCATTCAACTCACTACATATGACAGCACAGATCAGAGTGACTTCAAACTAAATTATCCAGCACCCAATAATCACTGGCCACATTTGGTGGAAAATGGGCTTTGGAATACCAACTGCTCATACCCAAACTCCCTTCAGTTTGCTATCTGAAAACTTGATTTGTGCTCGACTCATAATGATTGGAATGATATGAATAGGTAAGAAAAATGGCCATGCAGTACTTATACCAGTAGCTACTGCATTACATGGAAACTGTGAACGTCTTGAGAAATTGACTAACAGCACATACAACAGAGCTCGACATTAGCACTCATCTGCTATCCCAGGGCAAGTTAAATGGTAGGCCTACAATGTATGTAGGGCAAGTAAAGATATAAATACTTGAAAATATTACTTGCCAAAACAGACAGGTAACATTTTGAATTTAATACAAGGAAAAGTAGAAATTACGCGGTGCGTAATATATGTCCCCGCCGGAAGTAGCATTTTGTAGCAAAATGTGCAATATAGGTAAAAAATCAAGGTCAAAGGTCAAAGAAGTCAAAGGTTTAAATTCTGTGTAAAAGTTTTGAAGCCCTCACCTAGTGCCATCACATAAAACAAACGGAATCGAAATCGGGTTAGAAATGGCGAAGGAGTAGCATTTTATAGCCAATGTACAATACAGGTCAAAAATCAAGGTCAAAGGTCAAAGAAGGCAAAGGTCAAAATTCTGTGTAAAGTTTTGAAGCCCTCACCTAGTGCCATCACATAAAGCAAACGGAAGTGAAATCGGGTTAGAAATGGCGAAGGAGTAGCATTTTGTAGCCAATGTACAATACAGGTCAAAAATCAAGGTCAAAGGTCAAAGAAGGCAAAGGTCAAAATTCTGTGTAGAAGTTTTGAAGCCCTCACCTAGTGCCATCACATAAAGCAAACGGAATCGAAATCGGGTAAGAAATGGCGAAGGAGTAGCATTTTGTAGCAAAATGTACAATATAGGTAAAAAATCAAGGTCAAAGGTCAAAGAAGGCAAAGGTCAAAATTCTGTGTAGAAGTTTTGAAGCCCTCACCTAGTGCCATCACATAAAGCAAACGGAATCGAAATCGGGTTAGAAATGGCGAAGGAGTAGCATTTTGTAGCAAAATGTACAATATAGGTAAAAAATCAAGGTCAAAGGTCAAAGAAGGCAAAGGTCAAAATTCTGTGTAGAAGTTTTGAAGCCCTCATCTAGTGCCATCACATAAAGCAAACGGAATCGAAATCGGGTTAGAAATGGCGAAGGAGTAGCATTTTGTAGCAAAATGTACAATATAGGTCAAAAATCAAGGTCAAAGGTCAAAGAAGTCAAAGGTCAAAATTCTGTGTAGAAGTTTTGAAGCCCTCACCTAGTGCCATCATATAAAGCAAACGGAATTGAAATCGGGTTAGAAATGGCGAAGGAGTAGCATTTTGTAGCAAAATGTACAATATAGGTCAAAGGTCAAGGTCAAAGGTCACGACTGAAATTCTGTGTAGAAGTTTCAAAGCTCCCATGTAGTGCTATCATATAAAGCAAACAGAATCAAAATTGGCTCATAAATGACAGAGAAGTAGCAAATTGAAGATTTTGATCACACACGGACGCACACACGGACACACGGACACACGGACGGACGGACGGACGGACACACGGACACACACACGTACGGAGCCCGTTTCATAGTCCCCTGCTCGAACTCGTTCGGCGGGGACAATGAAGATCAGAAGCTAAACAAGTCAATTAATACAATGGCAATATTTTGGGGTAAGTACTTTCTTCTTTCTGGCAAGTAAAATTTTGAAAATGTATGAGTTTACTTGCCCATTTCCTGATGGGGAAGTGAAGGAAAAACTAAATGTTAGGAACTGCATATAGCATCTTAATACAGACTAAGTGATAGCAACTCAAGGCTATTCACTCATGTGTTAGACCTGCCAAGCTTACTAAAATTTTGGCACTCTATATGAAGAGTCAGCAGTGAATAAGACTAATCAAAGCTGAGGATCAAAACTATTAGATACACACACTGTAAAACAAGGAATATTCGCATGCATTTTAATTTCGCAAGAGCCAAGATTCGCGAAATTACAATGCATGCGAAAGTTCTTGTCTACACTACTGTATAAGCTGTTATTTTCGCGAGGGTTTAATTTTCGCGAATCACAGTTGGACCGCGAATTCAACAACACGTGAAAATGTCACCATATGCTAAGCTATGCAGTGCGCTTATGAAGGCCTCTGTGTCAATTCACGAAAACAGCATCTCACGAAAATATCTATGACCTCCTCATTCGCGAAAATATCTGTACGCGAAAATAAGAGAGTATACAGTATATGCATTGAATGTTAGAGGCGACTCGCGAATAATTCATGTTGCAAAAAAGGCCATCGGCTCCAATTCTGGAAAATTATTCCGGAATTGTTCTGAATTATCATGCTGCAAAAATATTGTGTTTTACAGTAGACAAGGAGCAATTCAATATCTCTGGAATAACATCCAACAATGATGTAAAACGATACACAGTACTTGGTAATATGTGATGCAGTGGGGCGGACATGTGGTTACTCAAATCTTCAATCTTCTGGATCTACCACTGGCCATTTTGTTTTAGTTGTTTACTGCAATGCAAGACTTGAATAAAGGCTATAGAATAAAGCCTCATAAACAAAAAAAAGATGTCTGTCCTATTACAAACTACTTTATTTCACTGGGCCTTGCTTCAACAAGCTTCCATTTGTCCACTGTTGACCTGAATTGAAACCCATACCATACCAGCAAACAAACATATAGTCTTAGCTAAATGGTTCTAGCCATTCTATTGTCATGGTGGCTTCAGTTATTTGAAGTTTCTAGCAAAACAACAATCCTTGATTACCAAGGCCCTGGATCGGGTAAATTTCGGGATGGTTAAGTAAATCTTTGCCTTGAAGCCAGACTAGCACCATATCGGCAACCTGTCGTGGAATCTTGCCAAACCCTAGCAGTTGGCATTACTAAGAAGTCATACCACTCTACATGTCCTCTATGGGAGATGCATTCACAAAGATCACATAACGTGAAGAACCAGCACACAAAAAGTGCAATTACCCAGAAAGTTCCATAAAAGTACCTAAAAAGTACCATAAAAGTACCCCAAAAGTAGAGATCATCGAAACTCAACACATGATTAGTTGTGTATGACACACCCAGCAACCTCTTTAGTGGAGATAACATGTTATCCTGCATAGTGACAGAGCAATAGCAAGACATTATAGAAAAGAAGAGAAAGAGAATGAAGAAATGAAAAAGAGAGGAAAAAGACTGAAAGAAGGTTATAACTCTCTGAGATCCACTCTTTTTAGGGTCTAGTAGAATGTGCCCTTCTACTTAAAGTTCACATAAGAAGCCGATCGCCAAAAACTGGACTGTTTGTGTTTTTGAAAGGCTTATTAACCATACTTTCCTATCTCACATCTTTCAAACCCCTAAAAAGGTTGGTTTTTGAGGAATATGCGTTCAAATTTCGTCAAAATATCGAAGCCTTATTCCCCGTTGAGTCAAGACCCCTAGATTATGATGTCACGTAAGGGTATTCCCTCTTATGTCCACGCAAATGCAGTGCTGTCAAAGCTTTAAAATTGCGTCATATCGCTCTCTTATGATGGATTTTATGTTCTAATTTGTTTAAGAATTATTAGAAAAAAATGTTCTAGTGAACGATTTTTTGATACATCACATAATATTCAGAAAATTTAGAATTTTGAGAGGACTTTTTTAGTTTTATTTTGGTTGGAAAAATAACGTCCCGCGTAAAAGATTAATCCGCGAGTGATGCGACTCTGTACGTGCCAGCGCGCGGTACGGTGCGGACGCCAGATGCTGCCAGCAAAGAGCTACCTCTGTGTGTGTGTGTCACTACGTGTGTGTGTGTATGTGTTGTGTATGATGTGCATATCGAGGCAGGAAACTGGGCTGGTGTCGCTTGCGATAGCTCCTATAGGCCTACAACACGCATCACAGCATAGCACGCACCCTGTACTGTACATATCGGATACAGTCACGCTCACAAATCACGTACGTCTTGCAAAACAACCAGACTAAATTTCTGTCTACTATTATTAGTTTACTTGTGGATTGGTTATGATCTTATCGTTGTTCATTTATATGGCATTTATATTTCGAAAGTGCACTCGCGATGCTCGAGTCACTGGCACTATAAAGCCGAGAAGTCGGTTGTGAATACAATCATGTCCGCTTAGCCAAAGTGCGAACGTAACCATGCTCGCCATGCCGGCTGCCCTGGCTTGCAATCGCGATGCTCTCTCGTCCGCTCGGCTCCCCGAATTTTACCGGCGGGGCTGCCTAGCTGCTGCTAGCTAGCTGCGCCTGCATACATACGCGGGGTTCGTACGTGTTGTAGGGCGCTCAATACGGTACATGTGAATCGAATGTAAACTGAATACCGAGCACGTACGTACGCACGCAGCGCACACAGGGTATGACAACACATAGGGGGAGTGGCTTCTGCGCTTGTTACGCGTATTTTCTAACCGCTGTACGCTCATTATCTGATCGCTGGAGATCCACACGCGAATGCAGCTTTTCGGCGTTGTTTGCAAACATGATTTGGGTCACATTTTCATGCGTGCTCGTAAAAAAATGGGGTGATATTGCTGTGATTTCAAAGTTAAATTTCTCAAGATAGAAACATCATTTCGCCATGAAATTTGAAATATGTCTTAATGAATATGTCTAAAATCGAGACGAGGAGCATCCCCGTCGTTTGCCATTCCATCTCCATCGAAAGGCAGCGGCTCATAGGGTTGCGGCACCCGTGGCCCTGCCGCTGCTTCCCCGGCTGGATTGACGTCGACAGCACCTTGCTCTCCCACTTCTCCATCGTCCTCTCCCCAGCTTACATCTTCCCAACTTCCATCGTCCTCGTCTATATTCTCGTCCCCTTCTCTGCTTTTGTCGCTTCATTCCTCTTCACTAACGTACTCCTCAAAGTCCATAAAAAGATCACTCTGATAACTCACTGTTCTCGGCCATTTTCGGAAGGAGTGAAAGCTCAAAATTGATCGACGCGAAATTTCGAAACGAACCGCTATGAAAAAGTTACGATGATACAAATGTGAACCGCACGTACGTACGTACAATGCATACGATACGAGCTGCGAGGTGATACGTCATACCGACCGACGGCCGACCGGATCTACTTTCGCACCAAAACTATGAGGAGAAAATTGTGATAATTGTGTGAAATTTGGGCTTGTTGCAGATCATAGTAATACAAAATAATTGTTTGAGAAGAAGCAGTTCATGATAATACTATTAAGTGTAGACAAACAGTAAAGAGTTGGTGTCAAAAGTATAAATAGCAGAGATTTCAGACTTTGAAAAAAAATTGACAGAAATTCTTTCCCGATGCCAAATGCTTTTCTACAGAGCATCCGGGGCCCGTGGCTCTAACTACCCTGGCGTGACGTCACAACTTTTGGAGTCCCGTACTGTGGCTGGTTTTCGAGGGGGAGGGAGGGGGATGTTTGGGACTTGCAAATAGCGGATATCTAGATGCTTGCGGGGATTTGAGCCAAACTTTTTGCATAATTGGTCAATTACCAACATATATTTCATCTACAAACGAATTTTACGAACATTTATTCCCTTCATATAGGATCTTTAACCAAGAATGTGAACAAAATACATAATGAGATTTGCATTTTTGCCGGAATAACACTGTACAATGTGCAATAAATTCAATCATAATTCAAGTGCAGAAAGTGCCAGAGAACAGCTTCAGATCTCTTCTGTTTCACAAGGGTATCATACCTTGACACTGCTTGTAAAAACAGATTTCCAGTTCAGAAAATTCCACAAGTTTATTTCATTTTTCACAACAAGAAAAGTAGGAGAATTGTGGAAGAGAAAAAAACATCAGAAAAGAATCCTTTTCTTTTGGTTACATACCTGTAAATCCCCTGCAATTTCTTGAGAACTGATACCATAGGAAGGAGGAATGCACAATATTGAAAAAGGGGAAATGAGCAATGGTATGCATATTAAATACCAAAATGTTGGTGCTGTTGATTTGGAAACTTTTGTAATATATGACATTGGGTCATGAGCACTGACACTGTGAACATACATTGTGATAGTACCATTTGGTTTACCACATAGTCTTGTCAAATCAAACCCCTGCTTGTTTCACATATCTAAATATTATGGTACAGTCAGAAACATATTTTGCAAAGAAATTACATTTATTCCCTGTCAGACGAAAAATACAAAACATCACGTGAGCAAAAATTTGCTGCAGAGGAAAATCTTTTTATCAAGCTTTAGTTTTTCAATAAATTCAGGGTGGTCTAAAATTGAAAAAAAAAAGCATGGGTCATTGCAATAATATTTTAATCATGGCTAATTCTTAGACATCTACTTATTTGGTTTCATCGGTGCTCCGTACGAAATAAAAGGTGGTTCGATTTTACTGTTTCATGCTAAAACTTAACACGTAAAATTCTGATGCTATTTGTATTTACATAGTTGATATCTTTAAAAAAAATACATGATGGGGAAGAGATAATTGTGGGCAATCATTTTTGTTAAAGTTACACTATCGCTAACAACCATTTGCTGTGGACTTCATTGTAGTGAATAAAACGATGTGCAACTCCTTGTCAATGCCTTTGAAACCCAGTTTCACAGACCATTGGGTTTCTACTCTAATGTGGATGTAAAGGGGACCTGTTTCGGTCTGCGAGTTACAAAGACTAAAAAGCTACCCTGGCATCACTCTCTGCTGAAAGAAAGACACCTTTACAATTCTGCCTTTTCTATCCTTCCATGAATACTCTGTCTTCCAGCCAACATCAAATCCTTTGAAAGTCACACTCGCCGACTTTTCATTGTCGCAATGAGCTTGCATAACAACAAGAACAACAAAAACTAAAGTTTGCAAACAAATTCAGACCTAGGAATAGACTTCACAGAATGCATTGAGAGATATGCCTCACTGCGAGGCTGTTAAACCAGACAAGTTTTATCAAAATAAAGAAATAATGTAAGCCCTGTACACAGTCATCGAATTTATGTTTATGCTTATAATGCATCCTGGTAAACAAGAAGTAGCACACTCAAGCTCTCTTTAACATGTACCTACCCAAATACTGTGATGACATTATTCATCAAAGAACTTAATTTGAAAAAAGAAAAAAAGAAAAAGAATTGTAAGAAGATATCTCAGAGCTATCATTGTTTGAATACAAGATGCAAAATATGAGTCCAAGAGTCTAAAATCCCTCATTTTATAGAGCTAGGGACAAAGCGAACCCTTATAATCCATTTTATGTGCATATCCAAGGATATCAATTATGCACTTCCTCTCAGCATACAGGAATCTACAAAGATTTTTCCAAAAGCTGTTTTTTTTTTTATTTGTCTTGTGTGACAATGAATGACATATATGCATTTCATCCTAAAAGAGGCAATCACAGACAGGAATTAAGAAAACAATGGAATATAAATCATATGTGTTCAAAAGTTGGTAAACATATATACCACTCTGTAGCATGCCATGAAAAGGTAGTTACGAGAGAAAGGGGCTCTACTTTTAAATCAATTTGCCACAAAGATGCCCTCGGCTGAAGAAGACAAAACAAGTTTCACCTTGCCCTCTGGTACCAGAGACCACACACTTCATACAGACTTTTGAATATTGGCTCCACTACTCCATGGATGCCAAGTTCAAAAAATTTTATAAGTGAGATTTTCATGACTCGGCATCTCGGCGCGCGAATGTGCGCGCGAGTGAGGGTGTGGGAGGGGTTTTTTCCCCCTGTGGCCTCCCACGGTAGGGAGCTTTTTCAATTTTTAGCTCTTAATGGTGTGATCAGGTGCACACTTCAGTGATTATTTTTTACGTATTTTGAAAGACAAAAGGGAAATATACCTTCAATTGCAACTATCACTTTAATTTTTTGAGCTATGCTCATTATCATAGGCCCAAGTTGCTGACTTCGCCCTATGCGTGCGAAAAATGGGTGTCATGCGTGAGATCGTGAGATGGCCCCTAAATTCTTGAGTCTCACGCAGAATGCGTGAGACTTGGTAGCTCTGCTACTCACAGGACCTTGAGTTACTGTTCTATTTAATGGAGAGCAAACTGGCATTGTTGGAAGAAAAGAGCTGCTCACTAACCGTAAGAATGATTAGCCCCTATAAAGCCGTTCCACGGTTTTCTTGTATCTAGAGCAGGTACCACACCCCTGAAGCCAGCTTACTTCTTTTTTACCAGGAGCCCTGATCTAAGGGCAAGGACTCTCTTTTAAAATTTGGCCCAGAGTGTATTGAGCCTATCAAAGTCAAAAGTGAATTTGACTACTGTCACAGTGAGAAAAAATTTACAACAGAGTCACTTACAATGATTTAATGTCATGCACCTTTTACTGGCAATGCCCAACATGTTAATATACACCTAACCAGCTGATTGATGTATTTCACATAAAATTATGATCTGTCGGGCTATCAATCCCTTTTGACACTACTGAGTTAGTCCTACCTGCTTACGGCATAGATCATATACAGTATCATTACATCACTGTCACTACAATGACGACTTGACATGCAGATCAGGGAATACATGTATAAATGCAGCATTTATCAGCAAGTAAAGCACAGATCCATAAAAACAACATTTGCTCTGATACAAAATCACCATTAGTAATCCCAAGTGTCACATTGGAAACCATCCACCTATAAACATGCAAAACTTCTTTAAAGAGAGTCTTTACCTTGTTATTGATGACGGTGTAGTGACACAGACTGTGATGTCGAGCGAATCTTGATTCTACATCTCTGTGTAGCGTCTTGAGATTGATAGAGGGATGGATGGCAAAGTCACTCTGGATCTGGCGTGGGATGCCGGCTGGACAGAACATGTTACTCCTCCATAGGTCTCTGTCTAAAATGGGGCAGTTGCAGTTTTCACTCTTTACAAGGCCTGGATGAAGGAATTGAAAGTCAGCGGGTTGAAATCACTCTTTCATCTCATTTCAATTATCGCAAGTCTCCGTTAATATCTCGTTTTGTTTTGGGGTGTTTTGTGTGTGTGTGTTTTTGTGCCTATTTTAGTATGTTTTACTCTCTCCATGTTCCTGTGATATTGTCAGTAACTTTTATCATTTTTGTTTCCTTGCTTGTTTTAGCATGTTTTAGTCTCTCTGTGCTCCCTTTATAATTTCAGTTTGAACATTTGGTTTAAAATTTAAAGAGACTGTACAGTACTGGTTGAGGTGAGGATTCATGTTTTTAACATTCCTAAGTGAGATAATGAGAAAAAAATATGAAAGAGCATGTAATTTTAAGAAGGATTCAACGTATAGGCAAATTTGATGAAAATTGGTTTTAAAATGGCCGAGATATAAAAAAAAAGTGATAATAATAAAAGGCGACAGGCCACGCCTTTTATTAGGATCTCTTTGTTTCTCATTATTTTTGGATATCTCAGCCATTTCAAAACCGATTTTCATCAAATAAATTTTTGATACCTCTTAGAATTGCCTGCTCTTTGACATCTCTTCGAGTGGTTTCTGATATCTCGCAAAACGTTAAAAGCTAAATCCTCACCTCAACCAGAACTGTACACACCCTTTAAGGGTACATTCTGTTTTAAATAGCCTCTGACTTTCACTGTATTGTGCAGTTTGTTGCATTTTGGAAACATATATTACTGTATTTCCATATGAATGTTATTACTGAATAAATGTATGAATTGAATTGAATTAAAAAGGTATCGAAGATAATGAGTCATGAATGTACACTGTATGTGAGAACATTACCAAGAGTAAACATTTTTTGAAGAGAGTAAAACCAATACTATCTAGTCTCCACTGTTATTTACTCCTCACATCAAACAGTATCAGGTACACACAGTGGGACATTCCAAGCAAGTTTGGAGAACAAAATTTGCAATTTGAGAAAAACTCTAGATTCACACTGTAATCAGAGAAAGGCAATTCACTATAAGAAAACCATGAGTGACTAATTTTAACAAGAGTAAGCAGGCAACATTTCTACCTCTCTCTCACGTTTGCTAGAGGCATTGAGTCTCAACAGCTGACTCTACAGCCATGGTGGGTGACAGAATCCAAGAGGGGTTACAATTGACATGTCCGTTGACAAGGAAAAATTACAGTGATGTGTTCAATCACCTTCGCTCATGAGTCGGAATTAGTTTGTCACATGTGAATCATAGCTCTACAGCACAAGAAATGCTGGACAAGCATATTTTTGAGATTATACAGGGGTAACTGAATGGCAACTATACCAACAGACTTACGAAATAATTATCAACTGAAACTGAGAAACTTAATCTTGTTCTATAGATTTCGTGTACTGGCATTAGGAAACACCCAAACAAAACATTCTCAAGAACTAAAAAACGCTTTCTTTAAAAGTTTATTCTTTCTCACATTTTTGGAATGTTTCATTCCTGGTCAGCACAAGAATTTGGAAGGAAATTTGTGCTGAGTGAGACCTAAAATGGCAGCAAACAATGGCAGATAAATCATAGAGTCAACTCACACCTGGCCTACAGCCATCAGAGCTGAATTCCTCCACAAGGCACGCGAAATTTGTCATTCTTAACCTTTAACCTTCCAATCACGGAGAGGAATGTGAAACTTTCAAGTCAAATCACTAATCTCCCCCATGCATTTGTATCCCACCCCCATGTCACAATTGCTATGATATCACTGATAGAGAGAAAAGATATACACTGTGAGTGGTACAGTTGCAGCCACTGCTATTGCTGCATACAGGTGTTTGATTTGGCTTACTACGCTGAACACTCACATATGAAGTCTGCATTAAAACTACATGGTTCATTTTACTGCTGTGTGATACAGTGACAACTTATCTTATATTTATTCTAATCCTGTTGGGGTAGCAAAGAGTTATCCTTCTAGAGTGAAGAATTCCTCAAACACTCATAAATGCATGTCATACTTTTGATCGCACACTTTTTAACAAAGAATTACTTTCTTCATGATTTCTGCTCAGGTTGTATATAGGAAGGGTGAATGCTCCTAAACAATTTCATCATCAAATAATCCACTGAATACAATTTCTTTTTCCACAGGAGAAAAAAAAATGTTAATGAATATCTATTGAAGGGCAACAATAATTTTTCACTGCTTGTGGTTGACTTTAGCCTATAATCTTGACCAAACTGACTGACACCTGATATGTAGACAAGAGACCTCCTTCCTATCTCAATTTGGTTTCAGGAAGTTGTGTCTGGCTATCACTCAGACATGGACAAAATTACATGCCACTTGTGACCCTTCGTATTAAAAGCCTATGATATAGAGGGCAAGATCCAAGTAGAGATAGCCTTTTACACTCTTCACCTTATGTAACTGTAAGCACACAAGCCCAGATATCAGTACGGTAGTGATGGGAAAAGTGCACAGGAGGCCCAAAACCACTATTTCGGCACAATTGGACAATCACAAAACGGGAAAATTAAAGTTGTTAGAATAGGTTTCATTTTTATACCAATCCACGAGACAAATATTCAAGTTTGTAGTTGAAAAATATGAACACATGGTTTTGCTTTATTTTAAAGGTGTGATAATTTCTTTCATGGGGCGTAAATTTCATCATGTAACATACGTTACCATGTCATTCTATTTCAAATGCATTAAGATTGTTGACTACATTCTATGATTGAGATAATTATGCGTCAGATGTGAAGTATACCATCAGCTGCCATGTTTGTAAATGCTGCCTGCAGATGGGAAGGATGGCAAATGACCTGTATGCTATACTGAACACAGCATGTCCTATTTTGTAAAACCTTAGACAGGTAATGTTAATTTGTTTTCTCGATAATTTGAAGTCAGACTTTCTTAAGAAAATATTTTCAACATTTATCAGTCCCAAATTGCCAGCTAATTTTTGAGTATCATCGATGAAATATGTGAAACTATGTGCGCAAAAATATAGTCGTTAGATTCCACGTAACGTATGTTTCACGTTAATGTAACGTAAGTTACAAAGACATACTACTACATGTGCAGCAAATTTTGGAACATTTTCTTTTTGGTTTTTGTATATATTCTTACACTAGTTTCTCTTCAACTCTAAGTGAACGAATATTATAACACGATGTCGCAATATTATGGCGATACAATTCTCAAAAATAACAATTAAAATAGTTGTAAAACTGCAAGACTTTATAACATGTCCTCATATAAACTCTTCAGTAGAACAGTAATTCGTAACTGCTGATATTTTGAAGACAATTGGCTTCATACTTATGAATTTATGGCACTGAAACGATAAGAGTTGGGAACATGCTGTTTCGTGCCTTAACGGATGAAAATATTGTCATGATGTACGTGTAATATAAAACGAGTGGTGGGTAACGTAGGTTTCACTTTAATTTTATCATAATGAAAGTTTTTGCATGCTTGATGTCTTGTGACTTGTTATCTTTATATTGATGTCTTGTAACTTGTTATCTTCATGCTGTTGAAAGATATGTTTCGAATCCATAACTTTGCAGACTCATCAGCTGTCGCAACAGTTACTCTATGCAGGAACAGTTTGAAAATAGCAGTTGCAATAAAATAGTATTCACAAAATTTTTAACACTTGTATGAAACAAGAAACGGCAGAAACGAGATGATTACCCTGTTAAAGTGCTTCATAATGAACAATAACGCCGTATTGCTTGTATTTAAAATGTCTGAACTCGGTAAACAAGAGATAGGGAAAGAAGGAACCGAGAAATGTTAACTAATGTTAACTAAATAAATGACCACTTTACTAAGTTGACTATGGCAAAATGAGGTCCATGAAATAACGTCAAATTACACAGTTTCATTAGCACAATACTGGGTAGGATGAATGAAATTGTCATTAGTAAAATGATGTACTCGATTTTCCTTGTTATGTATGCATAAAACAGTATAGTCCACAAGGATAACAAGAATAACAAGTCTTGCATTAATAATTCTTGCCGTATCTTGAAATTGTCTCCAGGAAAAATGTTTTGAATCTTTAAAAAGAAAAGTGAAAGGACAAGTTGCTATACATGCACAACAAAGGTACTGATAATGATTATAGGCATGCAGGCCCGTAAGTAGGATTTTTATGGGGTGGGGGATGGGGTCAGGAGTTAGAAAAAGTCGACCACTTCCAGTTTTAATCTCCTGACGGGCAGAAAAATAAAAAGCTCTCGTGCCATTTTTTTTTTTTGTTTCATTTCTTTTGCCGGGTTTCATCGACTGACAAGCAAGAAAAAAAAAGAAAAAAAAAAAGAAAATTGAAGAAATATAAAAAAAGGCTTCAGCTCAATTCGATGCTGCCAGTACAAGCCCAATTTCATGTTTGTTTGTTTTTTTATTTCAAACGGGGGAGGGTGAGTCCGCGATTCATTTTTTTCTTTTTATTTCCTTTTGTTTATGTTTTGACTGCTGGCAAAGGGGCGGGGGAGCCTGAACCCCCTCCCCTATAATTACCCTGATGTGGACCATGGTAGGGTAAAAAAAAAGATGTGTAACTTTGCTTCTTTTCTTTGTTAACTATGAGACGGGCATAAGTTTTTTTTTCTTGAATCTTTGCTTAGAGATATAATTTTTCGCCATTCTGATTACAGCTAACACGTTCCCTATATATGGGGTTTTAATCCTAGCACTGCTCTTCCCCATTGCAACTGTATTAACCTCAACGAGAAGGAAGAACAAACTAGATATATCGCTACGGCGACTGATATGCCTCCGCCATAATGCATGGTTCTCCTAATAGGTCTATAGTACAATGTCTTGACAATGTGTGATGACAGTTTCAAACAATTGGCAAAATATTAAAATGACAGGTTTGACACAAATGTGCTGAATGTTCACTTTCCTAGAACTAGGTTCAATTGGATGAATGATCAAAATGTCAGAGTGCAGGTATTTGGGGAACTGATGACTTTTACTTGACTTTTGACCCTTTTATAAGTTTATGCATTGAGTAATTTTTCAAGGTATTGTTACTTTTGAGGTATATGGAGGAAAAAGTGCAATTCAGCACTTTCACTTGACCTTTGACCTTTGACCTTTTGGCAAGAAACTTCCCACAGAATATATATTGGGTAAGACATGTATACATCAAGTTAAAAAAAAAACCTTCATTCATTGCATAAATATAAGGAAAGTAGTGATATTTTGAGGAGTTGACCTTGACCTTTGACCCCCATGACCTTTGACCCATGACCCCCAACTTCCCTAGATAATCACTGCCCATCAGTACAAGTATATATACTAAGTTCCATAAAGGTACCTTGAACCATTTGCGAGATATGGAGAAAAACATGAAATTTCAATTTTTTTTCACAAAATAACCTGTGACCTTTGACCTTTGACCCTCTGACCCTAAAATCTACACAAAGTATTATCCCCCAAGGATATACCCTCATACCAAGTTTGATGTAAAACCACCACACGGTTCTTGAGATATTGACAAAAACAAAACGGGACGGACGGACGTACGGACGGACGTACGGACGTACGGACGGACGGACGGACGGACGGACGACCCGAAAACATAATGCCTCCGGCCACTTCGTTGCGGAGGCATAAAAATGTTAATGTCTTAAACATATAGCTTACTGAAACATACATTACTATAATTACTATTATCATTATCATTATTATTATCATGTAGGCCTGATCTATGATGGTAACAGTAATAGTTGAAATTACATTTCTCTAATGCACTGTATTTTTGTTGCCTTTTCTTCACTCAAAATGTGTTTTTCTTCACTTTGAGATCATCAACGACATTACGACAGAAATTTGAGTTTATTTTTCTCCGTTAAAAATAGTCAGGGAGTAAGTCACCATATTGGTTTATGATAACCAATGATAAATATAATTGAAAAGACGTATTTCCCTACAGAATTCCTTCAACAATAGTTTGAGAACAATTAAATGTTATTTTTATCCACGCACATTCTCTAAAATATCCTTTTTCAATGACATGAATTGATGAAACTTACGTTACCAAAACTAGAAACTTACGTTACTACATTAATGCAGGGACCTGGTCCACTAGTTTTGAAGTAGAGATCTGTGTAATCTCTAATTTTATTAGCTATTCATTGAATTTTCTTAAAACAATGTTAAATTCATTGCTTATACCTGAAATATGACATCATTAAAGCCAAGTTGAACATCAACGCCCACCAAACGATTTTTTTTAAAAGATACTATGATTATGTCCCCTTTTACTGCATCCTCCAAACAAACAAGAACATACAGCTGTAAATGAATTTGATATGTTTTGACGCAGAAATTCATCAACATCACAACTGCAACAATTAAATTGTCTCAGATTAAATGGGCTTTTCCGTAGATTGTCTGTTATTAACATGACAAGATCTTGAAACTTACGTTACCAAAATTTGAAACATACGTTACTTAATAAATTGAGTGATTTATTTCAAAAGAATAAGCCTGTACAGCAAAGTAATTACTGGATTTTTACGGTGGAATATACTGACTTAATAAACACACAATAAACAGAAGTAAAGCATGATTCTATGAAAAACAACAACACATTTCCAACAATCAAATGCTTACTCAGTTTTTCAACACATCATGTAAAGGTATTTTGCGCGCTGCCAATGCTCAAGATGCCAGTAAAAGAGGTTGCTGAGCTATCCCATGGCCTCAAATCGACGGCACAGATTCGAGAAATATACATTTAGGTGGTAATTAATGGTGTAATTAAGCTTTCTGTCATTTGGTGGTAACGTAAGTTACATCACGTATGTTACACTTGTGGATTAAATCGTATAAGTTAGCAACATAATAATGAATCTTTTGCCACCCATGGGTATAAGGACAATCTACTCCATAAGTCTCAACTCTAGAACAATCATTCAGAGCCATGCACCTTCATACTTTTTACAAAGATGGTAACGTATGTTACTTCTCTTAAATCTACCTTTTTAAAATCTATATTTGCGAGATTGGCAGTCGCATGTCTTTTGAAGCTGAGTGATGAAATATTTTTTAACATAAACTTAGACCCCTTTTGGTCAGAAAAACAATACAATTGTGTAGTATTCACTGTAATAGCATTACCAAGTTTGCAGTACAAAGATGGTAACGTATGTTTCAGCAGATCTGGCGACACATTTCCATCAGGTATTTTGTTGTTAAAGAATGATAAGCTTATGAAGTTGTGTTAGGTTTTCATAGAACGTTCGGCTACTTTTCTGAAACTGTGAGTAAGCTTCTTCTTTATGCTCATATTTTCCTACAAAGTTGAGAAAACATAAAAAATCATCGTTGGCGACATGCACTTTTGAGCCTGTTGGCCGAACTTAACCCTCCACCAATGGCTTAGTGGTACAATCTCGCCTTCGAAATGATTTCAGTTTTTGTCTATATGTCCCTTGGCATCACATAAAATCACAGGAGCATTTTGAAAGAGCTTTTTATCTCTCCTAGGTGAGAAGGAACATAAGCGACACGATTTTTGACCAATTGCGCCGAAATAGTGGTTTTGGGCCAGGAGTGGAAAGGGAGCCCTATCTGCAAATAAGCACTCTTTTTCTATAATGAAAGAGATACATTTGCACAGATGATACATTTACCCAGTTGAATATGAAAGTATTGTTAGAAGCCTCTGGACTAACGGATGGAATGGATTGGTTGCTGCAACACATGCAACTTGAAATACAAAAAAAAAAATAGATCGTGCTCTCAACAAGAAGGCGACTCTCCAGTGACTTCACAGATGTCTTCAAATAAGGTGATAATTTGTTTGTCCAGAAGTCACAAAAACGTCTCTGCAAGGTCTCCAGTAAGTCGCCAATGGGTCTCCACAAAGTCGCGGAGATGTCTTGGAGACATCACAAATAAAATCTGTCTCCTCGACTTGCCTGTGACTACAGGGGGATGTCTCGCAGATGTCTCCACGATCAGCTGGAGACTGGAAAGAGTCTCCAAAAAATTGTTTGATTCTCTCGCAACTCCCCGGAGACTCGCCCCCTATTCAGACCAAGCCATTTTATACCAAAACTCGATAACGAAACGACGTATAAAGAATCATCGTATAGCCGACAGACCATTCAGACACTAATTTCGACCGTTCTGGAAAATGCCATGTAGATGTGCTGTTTCCCACTGCGCATGCTGTTATAGTCATGAGTGACAGCTGTGGGGTCACCTTTCGTGCGCGCTCCCATTAAGCCCCGCCCAGCTATACCGTTCTATGGTCGCCATACGTTCAGACGCACACGGAATGCTGATTCATTATCAAGTTCTAGTTCGAAACGATGCTCTGACCGTCGTTTCGCTATACGTCGTTTCATTATACATAGTTTCGTTAGTCAGCGTTCAGACATATAAATTCATCGCATAGCTATACCGTTTTGGTATAGCTATACCGTTCTAGAATAAATTTTTTGCATCTGAATGCCCTGTCGGCTACATTTCAGGAGACGTCTCCATGACTACATAGACTCAAGTCGCCACCAAGCCACCAATTAGTCTCTAGCCCATTGAGATACCCACATATTAGAGTGTCAAAAAAATCTAGTCTAATTTTACATATCCCGAGCCTCATATCACATCTGCTGTATTTCATGACACTGCAGTCATCTTTCTCTTATTTTACACTCCACATCACTTTGCTATCTCATTCTTTGCAGGTTTTCATCATACCTTGAGGAGGAGGATTGTTAAAAAATGTATGAAAACCAAGAATCTCACCTTTTAATTTGTAGGGAGAGTCAGCCACGTGTCTGCCAGCGCTCTTGACCTCAATTTTGATGCCATTGTCGTAAGAGGTGTACAGTCTGTATCTGACAATGAATGTGCCATCATTTCGGTCCAACATCTGCACCCAGACACGTCCTCTGGTGCCATCGATCGTTTTGACCACAACCTCGAAGGCGTTCTTCCCAGGAGAGTATGTGAAACTGCCAAAGAAACAAAACAAGACTTGCATAATGAAATGTGTTTATATTTGGAATCTGTTACAGATGATTTTAACGTGATTACCCTCACATGGAATCACTCCAGAAATGTTCAATACAGCAAAGAATTATTACTGGTACTATGCTTTCACATTCTCTAAAATGTAGAAAATACGAAACTTATGAAAGAATTTATTTGTTTTTCTTGTAGGAATTTCGAAAAAGAAATATGGTCAAACACAAATTAATGAAATGAAGAACCAGATTTAGAAATGTCGCTATGGCAGCTGGTATGCCTGCACCATAATGCATGATTCTCCAAATACAAAGTAGGTCTATAGTACATCTTGACAATTTGTGATGACAGTTTAACATAATTGGCAAAATATCAAAATGACATATTGGTCACAAATGTGTTGAATTTTCACTTTCCATGAACATGGATTAATGGGATAAATGGCTATAGATATTTTCTAAGAGAGCATGGATTTGAGGATTTTTACTTGCCTTTTGATCCTTTTATAAGTTTTATATTAACTGAGCAATTTTCAAGGTATGGAGAAAAAGTGCAATTTCAGCATTAAATAGTGAATTCTTAGCATTTTTAACCTGACCTTGGACCTATTGCCTTTGACCCTATGACCCTAAAATTTCAAAGAAAATCTCTGGCAGGCAGAACATACAAAAAAATAAGTTACTAAGTTTCATGATGATACCTTGAGCCACTTATTAGATATGGAAGAAGGAGTGTACTTTCACTTGACCTTTGCCCTTTTTGGTATTAAAGAAACTTCCCATAGAATCTCTATCGTAAGTTTACAGAAAAATCCTGCAGACATAAATATTAGCCCACTCATACATATACATGTCAAGTTTGATAAGGATGCCTCAAACGGATTTTTAGTTATACTGTCCAAAAAATTGATTACAGACGGACAAACAGACGGACAACCCAAAAACGTAATGCCTCCAGCAACACTTTGTGGCGGAGGCACAGAAAGTAAAAAATTACTACAGTACAATGAATAGTAGACAAAAAGATTATGTTGTCTCTTGAAGGACAGCACCCACACAAAATTTGCTGACTACAGATTTGGAATACAGATGCTATCAGAAACTAGATATATCGCTACGGCGACTGATATGCCTCCGCCATAATGCATGGTTCTCCTAATAGGTCTATACACATGTAGTACAATGTCTTGACAATGTGTGATGACAGTTTCACACAATTGGCAAAATATTAAAATGACAGGTTTGACACAAATGTGCTGAATGTTCACTTTCCTAGAACTAGGTTCAATTGGATGAATGATTAAAATGTCTGAGTGCAGGTATTTGGGGAACTGATGATTTTTACTTGACTTTTGACCCTTTTATAAGTTTATGCATTGAGTAATTTTCAAGGTACCGTATTGAGAAAAAGTATAATTTCAGTATCAAATGGGAAAATAGCATTATCTAAACCTGGCCTTTAACCTTTGACCTCACAGTTCCAAAGAGAATCACTGTTAGGTTGAACATGCATAAATATGTAAGTTTCATGATGATACCTTGAGTTACTTTTAAGATATGGAGGAAAAAGTGCAATTCAGCACTCTCACTTGACCTTTGACCTTTTGAACTTTTGACCTTTTGGCAAGAAACTTCCCACAGAATATATATTGGGTAATACATGCATACATCAAGATTTTAAAAAAAAAACCTTCAGGCATTGCATAAATATAAGGAAAGTAGTGATATTTTGATGAGTTGACCTTGACCTTTGACCCCTGACCTTTGAACCATGACCCCCAACTTCCCTAGATAATCACTGCCCATTGGAACAAGCATACTAAGTTCCATGAAGATACCTTGAACCATTTGCGAGATATGGAGAAAAACATGAATTTTCAACTTTTTTTTCACAAAATAACCTGCGACCTTTGACCTTTGACCCCGTGATCATAAAAATCAAAGAAAGTATTATCCCCCCAGGATATACCCTCATACCAAGTTTGATGTAAAACCACCACACGGTTCTTGAGATATCGACAAAAACAAAACGGGACGGACGTACGGACAGACGGACGACCCGAAAACATAATGCATCTGGCCACTTCGTTGGAGGAGGCATAAAAATAGGAAAAATCTGATATCATCACTAGTGTACTCACCACACCCTCCTCTCCTTGGCCAAACTCTTTTTCATTGTTTCAAAAAATGCCTTTCTCTCTCTCCTCCCACCTCCCTGCTCTCACTCACCCTCTTTCCACTTCATCCCTTGCATCCAAAGCCATGAAGCCAGGCTGAACGTGAATTGACGTCAAAGGAGAGGCCTGACTATTAAACAATCTTGAATAATCTTTTTTTTTAAAGTTCCTCAGAGCCCAAAGACTCTGATATTTGATGAAGCATGAAATTACTACAATCAGTCCGGTCTGGCACACACCCCCTTGGCAAACAAAAGATGCGTATCAGTGAATCCGTAAAAGTCACGGTGCTATGTGATAAAGTAGTGCAACATATTTGAGGTATTCAATGATTTCTAACAAAGAGATAACTGGTATTCTATAATTCAATAGATATCAGTGCTATTCTAGGCACAAACTTTGCCATATTACCATGGAAACATAACATTATTTATTCATTGCGGTTGGCTCTATACTTTTGCACCAATAGAAAAAAATGGGTGATTTGGAGGGGTTTGTGAAAAGGAGTGATTTCCTTCAGATTGACATCAAACAAGTTCCTAAATAATTCACTAATTTTGTGGTTTTATTTGTTGCTTACAATAATGCAACATATCAGACAATGTCGCCCACTTTGCAAGTATCGTATGCATTACTAATGGTGGTATGTAATTGACGAATGAATAATCCCGCCATGATGGGGATCTTTTTATTTCTCCATCTCCACAAATCTCCTGCCAAAGACGACAAGTTGCAACCACAATTCTTGGTTTCCACTATTTGCATAATGTTCTTCAAATGTGTGGCTTGTAATAATAAGAAGCCCATTTGCTTGTTGCTTCTTAAGATTTTTGGAATATATTGTATGCCACCACTTTGAGCTCAAATCACCCCCATGGATGTTGGGATGGCAACAAATACACAAACAAGATGCATCTATTGCAGCTCCAAATGACTTGTATTCAAGACATTCTCTTACGAGCAAACATTTAATCTCTGGAAACCAGAAAAGATCTCTCCAAGTTGGTCTCTTAATTCTCCAAACTAGTGAAGCACAACAAAAGTATAGTACACAACTTCTTTTTTACAAACCCATGAAGGTGCAAGAGTGAAAGAATTTGTTCTTTTGCTCTGTTAATGATACTTTCCCCTAAAACCGGTGAAGCAAAATAACAGTACTTACAATGAATATTTTTTTTTTTTTTTTTTTTTGGGGGGGGGGGGGGGTATCTTTTGATGGTGAGAGAGTGAAAGCATTTGTTCTTTTGCTCTGTAAAAGTTATTTTCCTTTTGACTGCACTCCTGTTCTACTTTGCAGCCAAAATACAGTAATGAGATTCCTTTCATGATTTCTCTCTTTTAAGTTTGACGAAAGTCCAGTCCCAAGCATCATTGCAGCTAAAATTTAACAGCATTTCAAATTGGGATGTCTACGTAGTGCCTGTATGATGCCTTCAGACTTAAAAGGTCACAAGACAAACTCTGCAAAAGTTTCCATTTCCTACTGCAAGAATATAGAAGAACAAATTATGATTCAACAAAAAGCAGCATTCATACTTTCCCATAAAAGGAGATTGCAAATCACTTGTAACAATTTATCCTTTCAGTTGAAGAGTCATTAGCTGGGAGCTAGCCATTTGCAGGGCAGAAAGGCTCTGCAGAACAAAGAACCTATCTAAAAAAACATTAATGAATTTGAAAAAAAAAAATAGCCAAAAAAACATTCTGCCTACAAAATGAAGGAATGGTACATAAATCATACTGAATCTAAATTAAGATATCATGTTTTTGTTTTGTTTTGTTTTTTTCATGTAAAACCCAAACCTTCTACTTTTGGATGAACAAAACACATACTGGTTGCCAGTGCTTGATTTCTCTTTTAAATGAAAAGAGATTAACTCAACATTTCTTGATAATCTAATAATTTCCATCAAGACTCCATCTAGTTCATAGACTCTTTAATTTTCGTGATAATTCCTGAATTTTGAAACCTCAGTGAGAGAGACTGAAAAAGCACTGGGCATTGTGGTCACTTCACATGAATGGAAGACTAACCCTGATTAAATCCTGATTGGCCTAGAATACAAACGGGATATTACTTTATGCTTTATTTACGATCAAACTTTTTAACCTTAAATCCTGTTCTGTCCACCTATCAATTTCTTCATTAGTTCCTTTGACACAAGCAAGAACAAGATCTAGAAAGAAACAACAGACCAGTCTAGGTCTCACCTATAGTGAGCAGCACACTTCATCTCCATACAATTGTAGCACTCAACCTGATACAAGCTACTTATAAAATCTTGAGATTCGGTTACTGCTGCAGATCCCCTTGTCAATGTCCTCCAAATTTCGGGTTTTTGGGCCCTTCCCTACGAGCCCTCTGGTCCTGCTAAGTTTGATAAAAATCTAGATACATTCCTTTATGTGTACCAATTTTGAGTTTAACAAGATGAAATGTCATCACATAAATTGTGTCATTTGGGATATTTGGGCCCTGCCCTAGGGGCCCCTCTGGGAGCCACCTGAATTTGTACAAACTACAATCCCTCCCCCCCCCCCCATGATTGCCGAGTTTGTCAAATCCAGCCACCAGTTTTCAAGAGGAAATTACGTTTCTTAAGCATGACGCACAATGCCCGATGGATACCAGATGGTGAACGATCACAATAGCTCTCTTGAGCCATTATGCTCTCAAGTGGGCTGAAAACAATATCACAGTGTTGCTCCTTCATTACATGTATTTGTACTGGCACGACAAACCTAAAACAGATGCAGGACATGGTGAATGTATTAAACTCCAGAGTGCTCCGTTGTACACAGTACAGGTATGGTACATTGTATTAGCGGACAGCATGGTAATTCCGGACGCGCACATTTCTGCATACTAATGACATTCAATAATGTGGGACCTTGTACACTAGCCTCAAAGAGCGTTGTATGGGCTGAAATTGCAAACAAAAATGCTACAGACAATGCAAATATGTAAAAATGCTAAGAAATTCACACTTCACCTCAGATTTAGATGAAGATGTCGATTTATCACAGGATTTTATCCTGTGAATTGTTTGAAATGTTGAATGTTAGACCTTTTACCGTACCTGTACAATACGAAATTTGGGCCTTATTTGCAGATTTATTCTTTATCGTTCACCTGGTAATTAACAAATGTGTACGGTGAATCATCAGTATAAATTGTGATTCTGGTGCAAGGACAAGATATGAAAGACGTTGATTATTCCACGACAAAAATTGTGTCCACTAAAACAATTGTTTGGAGAGAGCTATACTCCAAGTCATACATTTTCTAAAAATGGAAGTTAATAATTTTTATAATTAAATTGCTGAATTTGTAATTTTCAGGACTTTGTGAATAACTGGTGCTATGGCTTTGGCAGCAATTTCATCTTTTGAGTATGGAATCAAAGAAGTACAAGTACATACCTCCTTGATGGAATTCAGAGGTCCGCGGAAAAAAAAAAAGCGTCCTGTAATATGTGATCCATTCTCTTACCGTGGGAGCAAACGCTTCGCATTTGGACTGGTCACAGCTAGAATGTCAGCATTCATGATTCATGTTTAATTCAAATTGATCACACAAGAAGAATGCTTCTGAGTATTAAAAGCTACATTTCTGAACCGGGTTTTATTCTCTGATATCAATTTTTTGCTCAGTTTGACAGCTATTTTGAATGAAAGTTTGGCATGCCTCAGCTTTTAAGAAAACCCCAAGTGAACTAATGTGACGTGAGTAATGATGTAGCGTTAAGTGGCAATTAAGGCTATGGACAGCTTTCTAAGTAGGGGAATGTCACTCAACATCAACAGTATGTCTATATATCGAGCAGGGTTGTTTATCAATATTGTCATTACTTTTCATTAATTTATTTCAAATAATAATGAAGTTACACTAACTTATCCCATTCCCAAATAACTGATTAAATTTATAAGGGATTGTATAGTTTTGGTTGAGACCTAACCTCGGGTTTCTAACATTTTGGGGTGAGATTATGAGAAACCTCTGTGATGAAATATGAAAGAGCATGTGATTCCAAAATGAATTCAACATTTAGATCTATTTGATGAAAATTGATTTTGAAATGGCCGAGATACCAAAAACAGCAATTCTAATAAAATGTGGGGCCCAGCTTTTACGGTTTTATTACGATCGCTTTGTTTTACTTTATTTTTGGATGTCTCAGCCATTCCAAACCCGATTTTCATCAAATAAACTTTGAATTCCTCTGAGAAAGGTACGCTTTATACTATTTACAAACGGTTTCTTGATACCGGGTAAATTATCTCGCAAAAAGTTAAAAGCCCAATTCTCACCTCTAGTTGTTACCAATACTAATAGTGTCGTCTGTACCATCCCTTTAATATTCCGCAAATAGACCATGGTACTTAGATCTAGATAGAGTACTTACTTGTTATTTTCAAAATCCACTGCTTGAATGTAGAAAAATCTGGCAGGGACTACAAAATCTTTTTCCAAGCCGGGACCGAACACCAGACTTTTAAATGGACAGGCAACGCGTTCCCTGTCGTATCCAGTCACCACATCCTTCACAGCGCAGCAGACGAGGATCAGGCACATGAACACTACCCCCGCCAGACTTTCGGCAGCAATGCGGACCATCTCGCGTACAGTTTTCTTGCTGCCTCTCGCCGTCAAAGAACTGTCAGATTGTGTAGCAGCGTTAACAAGAGACTGAATTCAATGCATCAATGTGACACTTGTCTGCAAAACGATCATCGCTGATTAGGGTGACCGCCAAGGCTAACTCTGATGGTATGCATTCAAACCAAATAGTTTAGCACTGTGAACTGACGCCGGATTTTCGTTCTTCGGCCGTGACAGCACTGTTGATATATTGCATTCATTTGTTTAGTTGAATGACCACAGTCGATAGTCAACTGCAATGCATGCATGCACGTGCTGTGTCATGTCAGCAGCTCGCAGTAGTAGCAAGAGATGGCACGGTTTATGGAAAGCCACAAGAACCATTATTGTAATAGACACAACAAACGGGCTTGCGGAGAATTATTGCACACGATGATCTTCATAACACATATTTAGCCTGTCTTAAAGAATGAACGAATTAAACGGGTTAGGGGCGGATCCAGGAATTCCGTAAAGGGGAGGTGCCTTTACAAAATTAAAGGGGGTGCACGCCCCCTATTTTTTTCCTTTTTATTTCTTTTGTTATAACAAAAAATATATATATATGGGGCGCGCGCCCAGTGCGCCCCGCCTGGATTCGCCAGTGCGGATTCGACTGTTTTGCTGGTCTACTTATTGTTCGTGAAGTAATTTACCCAGGACCATCCTTTTTTTAATTCGTTACTTGGAGAAATGAGAAATAGCAAGAAAATTTAAAATCTAAAGTGCAATGGTATCGCGTTGTTTGAAGGTATGCATTATGATGTACTAGAAAATGAAGAAAAGAGGTTTGTGGTAACACTATGTGTATTATACACAGTCCTTGCAGGGATAGTAAGTGTTTCAAAAAAAAAAGAAGAAAAAAGCTAGAAATATGAGAGTGGAGGAGGGAAGCGACATAGGGAGTGTGTAAGATAGGCAAATAGTGAAAAGTGAGGGGCAGCTGAAAGATGAAGTTGTACTAGTGGAAACAGGAGACTATAGGGGACAGGGTGAGTTGTATATAAGGAAGTAAAGAGTGAAATCAGGTACACTGTAATTATATTCTGAAAGCGTTGTATAAGGAGAAATATTAAACAGAAAGAAGGGTTAAGAGAGTAGTTAAAGGTTGGAAAATTGTGGAGATAACAGAGAAGTGAAATAGCTGTGACTTTCCGACAGATTTTTCACGAGACGAATGTAAAAAAAAAAAAGTGATCCACAGGCTTACTAGCTTTGTTTTTCAGTGTAGATCATTCTTTTTCATAGCTTTATTTACCTTTGTCACTATACTGCAACGTGTATATGTGCATTGTTTTCTCGTTATATCAATTTGTACGTATATTTTGAAGTATCATTTGTACTTCTTGCAAATTGTAAAGCAAAATGAATTGCTCAAGTACATTTGCGTTATTTTTTGTTTGTTTGATAAAAATATAGCATAATTGAATTGAAATTGAACTGAACTTTTAGTTTTATCTGTCACTGTTAATTTGTCTCTATGTTTGTCATATCAATCTCTTGTATTGCCATTCTTTGCAGTATTGATATATTTTGTATAGTAACGGCACATAATCATTCAGTGCAAGTTTACAAAGTGCATTGTTATATAAGTTTGCCTCGTGGAGCTGGACTCTGACTTTTCTGTGCATGAATAACGAACTTTTGCATACTTCAATGTGCGTGAAAACATGGGAACGAATTGTTATACACGTTTGAAAAGGTCATTTGATTCATCCATTAAGGCGTAACGTATATGAATTTTAGTTCTATTCAGACAAAATGATACCAGTCAGAGATTGGATGTGAGCTATATATCGTTACTCTCACCCATATAGATACACTGTACGACGTGGCTGTAATTATGTCGTTCCGTATATTATAATAATATTCTAAGTCTTATTCTTATTTTTTCTTTTGTTTTTCCCGATTTCTTTTTCTTTTCTTTTACTTCTTCTCCCCTTTGTACCTTGCTATTTTAGCGTTCATTTCGTTTCGTCATTAGTAGGCCTACTTTGTGTCTCCATTGCAAAACAAATTTACATTGGTATTTTTTCCTGGAAACCGCGTTTACAAGCTTTGCTTTTGCGGTTTCTTCATACTTCACATGTTATAGAGAATTGTCTTAATTTATGTACATTATGTATGCTGACACACCATAACCCGTTTTATATCATATTTTGTATCTTGCCTGTTTTCTACTTTGTTGTTACTTAGTATAATGTATTGATGTCACGTGAAATATGAAATTAAACGTGCTGGAACTGTTCGCTGTATCTTGAGTGTAAGACCAGTGCAGTTTTAGTAATTCAATTCAATATACAACATTGCCGCATGTTTGATATATTCATTATCAAAACAATACCAGACGATCGAAGGATGAAATTTATGGCGCAATCGACAGAATAACTTGTGGTATCTTTTGCACTGCTACTCTAAATAAGACTAAAAAGGACAGAATTAAACAAAACAAAAAAAGATGACCGATGACTCGCAGCAATACTGAAAATCATGAAGAAATTCACGAAGCCAAACAATATATCTCAAGTCTTCTGAGTAAAGATTTCAGGGTCAATGGAAGTTTTGTACTAAGTGAAATGAACGTTTTGTTCTAAGTTGAACGTAAGCTGTGTTAAAGTAGTTTGACTGAGATAAATAGTATAACAGATCATTGTTTTGGAAAAATATGCAGAATTTTTTAACCGTGGGATTTCCAAAGTATTTTGCGAAAGTCATGATCACTTTTTTATCTTTAATAAACTAGCATAAAACATTCTGTTCCGTCCTAATCATCCTGTAAATCCCGCTTCCTCGATATGATATGTACACAAATAGTGGTCTTAATGACTTTCCATAAATTTCTAGTGCTGAAGAGGTGCGTTTTGTCCGCACGCTAAATAAAGTCGTCAGCGTGTGCGCGCACGACAGAGGATCGACAAAACTCAGACCCAGTTTGGGTGCTAGCGCTAGCAGCCGATAAAATTGTACGGTAGTCGTGGAATTATCGTAGGGTGTTTACCGTTGAGAGAGTGAGAGAGTCCACGAGCGGAGAGCTCGAGCGCGATCGATCGGTAATCGATCTTCGAATAGCGAACAAGGAATGAAAAAGAAGTAGGGTCAGGTATACATTTTAGTGGTCTTGTCGAGAGTGCAATGTTTGATTTTCTGACTTCGTTTGATCGCATCTTTTTATGCAACAGGGCCGACCCTGGTCAGATTGTAAAGGGATACTATCTTCAATCAAACGAGCGCATCAGCTTCTTTTTCACTATATAGTTGCAGGCATCAGTCAATCAGAGAATTGAGTGTTTGGAGACTTATGCTTGATTTTCTGACTTATGTTTGATCTCAACTTTTATGCAACAGGGTCCAATAAGTACAATACACTTTCCAACTGTTTACCCGATAACTATCGCCTTTTTATGATGTTTTCCATGCCATATATTATGACATCACTCATAATGACAGCAAAGAGTCAAATGACTCATTAATAGCATTAGGATTGAACTGTTCCCAACAAATTTCACACTCGGTTTAAGGCATTAATGATACGCTGCATCAGTTTCTGGCGCTGATGTCCTGTTGGATGCTTATATCACGTGCTCATCCACTGACAATAAAATATGTGCAAATATTAGCCTATTAGGTCTAATGTGTTCCGAACGGAAATTCATGATTATAATTATCTACTTCGTGCATTCTTTATAAATATGGAAAGAGAGAAATGGCTGTCATGATAGTAACTGCATGAGCGTACCAAAAGCAAGGGATCATACATGGGCGTCACCAGGGGGGGTGCGTTGGGTGCGAACGCACCCCCCTTCAGATCCTTAAAAAAAAATAAAAATCAGTCTGCACCAGGGACACACACACACACACACACACACACACACACACACACACAAAATCGTCGGCAAAAACAATTCGCACCCCTGGTTCTGGCAGCACTGATTTTATACATATCTATTAGTATTCTACAGTGTTTACTATTTATCGACCGTACTGTACATCCGTACGATACGGAGCACTTATACACGTTTGCATGTACGTGTGCTACTTACAAGTACATGTATGTATGTCTATGTACGTTACTTCTGACCAATCCATATTGCCAGCCCAAGAGCGAGCCTTAGCCTCATTAAAAAAAGAAAAAAAATTGGAGGGGCAAGCATATTTTAGTTTTGCTCCCCCCCCCCCCCCACACACAATTAATAATTCCCGAAATGAGAAGATTTTCTTGCTTTTGAAAGAAAACAAAAATGTTGCCCCATAAAAATATTATGAGGCAAGCGCACCATTTGCCCCACCCCACATAATCATAATTCCCGCGATGAAAAGATTTTCTTGCTTTTTTGTTAGAATTCAAGAAATCTGTCCAATTATTTCACCCAAAAGCAGTGGCGTAACTACGGAGGGGGTGCACCCCCTCCCAATCCGCTGGTAAAAAAAAAAAAAAAAAAAGATTTACCGAAATAGTAGTTCAAGTGTTAGTAAACTGCTTTTGAATGAAAGGGTGATCCAGAAATAAGATATTTTTCTATGATTTCTTTTAACCATAATTAAATAGGTATATAGTGTAAAACATTGTTCACAAAGCCCGGACCCGACAAAAGATTGTGATTCCTGATTGGCATTCTGCATATAAGCAGGATGTGCGCAGTTATACATCCGAACGAAGAGTCGCTACAATGTTGCGCAATGTGATGTAGAATGTATACTCCTTTGTACCTTGCGCTTCGTTATATCAAAGCTAGATCATTGATTTTGCAGTGCTGCTTTACATACTAGTCTATATAAAAATGTCTTGCATTCCCAATAAAAAGACTTGACCTGGGCTAATTCCTAACTTTTCCATGTATATAATACACACACACAAACAAACACGCACGTCGTTTTGCATTCCCAATAAAAAGACTTGACCTGGGCTAATTCCTAACTTTTCCATGTATAATTTATAATACACACACACAAACAAACACGCACAATTAGTTTAGGGGATGCTCTAAAGTGCAGATTTTGGACATCCTTTCCCTCCCCGCTTGGTCACTTCGACGCCACCTCGCTGGTCATACCTCCCCCAGTCATGAACATAAACCCACACCCTTGACTACCAGTGGCGGATCCAGGGGGAGGGGCGCACCGGGCGTCCCCCCCCCCCCTTTAATTTCCAAAGCGAAAAAAAAAAATAAAATAGCTGCAAACGGCAGTTTTTGGACAGTAAAATGTCAAAATTTTCAAGCTCGCTCGCTCCTCTCGCTCGCATTTAGTCGTAATGCCATTCTCCTAAAGTTGCTGCCAGTAATTGCCGGCAGTTGCGCCTGGTGCGCCCCCCCCCCTTAATTTCCAAAGCGAAAAAATATAGCTACAAACGGCCGTTTGGGGACTGTAAAACGTCAAAACTTTCAAGCTCGCTCGCTCCGTTCGCTCATATTTAATCTTTATGCCACTCTTCTGATGTTGCTGCCAGTAATTGCCTGCAGTTGCGCCGGGTGCGCCCCCCCCCCCCCCCCAAAGCGAAAAAAATATGGCTAAGAACGGCAGTTTTTGGACTGTAAAATGTAAAATTTTCAAGCTCGCTCTCTTCGCTCGCTCGCATTTAATTGTTATGCAATTCTCCTGATGTTGCTGCCAGTAATTACCGGCATTTGCGCCCGTTGCGCCCCACCCCCTCCTTTATTTCCAAAGCGAAAAAATATGGCTCCAAATGGCAGTTTTGGGACTGTAAAATGTCAAAATTTTCAAGCTCGCTCGCTCGCATGTAATTGTTATGCAATTCTCCTGATGTTGCTACCAGTAATTACCGGCAGTTGCGCCCGTTGCGCCCCCACCCCTCCTTTATTTCCAAAGCGAAAAAACATGGCTCCAAATGGCAGTTTTGGGACTGTAAAATGTCAAAATGTCCAAGCTCGCTCTCTTTGCTCGCTCGCATTCAAACATTATGCAATTCTCCTGATGTTGCTGCCAGTAATTGCCAGCAGTTGCGCCTGGTGCGCCCCCCCCCCTTAATTAACAAAGCAAAAAAAAAAAATATGGCTACAAACGGCAGTTTTGGGACTGTAAAATGTCAAAATTTTCAAGCTCGCTCGCTCCCCTCGCTCGCATGTAGTCGTTACGCCATTCTCCTGATATAGCTGCCAGTAATTTGTCGTTTCACATCGTCATTCCATAATCCATTTATAGGGGGTACAACCCCCTCTGGCACTTCCACACCCTCCCCCCACCCTTGCTCGCTCCCTCGCATACTACCCCCCCCCCCCCCCAAAAAAAAAAAAAAAAAAGAAAAAAAAAAGATGAAATCCTAGCTACGCCGGTGCCCTTTTCCCGCTTGGTTTCCCTCAAAAACAGTAAAAGTCTAGGGATTGAGAGCTTCCTATATTCCAAATGTCTGTCCAAAAAATCTCGTAAACATTTAGTGTCAAAACGCACCCCCCTTGAAAAAAAGCTGGTGACACCCCTGTGATTTGTTCTTTATTTTTCGGACTACTTAAATCTTAAAAGTCTGATGATATTGATATGTATTTTTATTACAGTCAATATTATCAGTTTTGTTAAATATTTCTTAATTCTGGCTATTAGTAGGCTAAACCGGTCTTGTAAGATGCATTCGTGAATGGGTCTTGATCGTGGGAAATATCAATGCAAATCTAATTTTATCTTCTCCACAATGTCAAAAATATTTCGATTGATGGAATGGAGAAGGGATTCGATTGATTCACGCCCTTTGTCTCTCTGGGTGTCGTCTTTTCATCATTATGTTATTAATTTGGAATCCCAGGCCCTTACAGGAATAGAGAATACTGTAATAACAATATGCAAAGAGAATAAAATAATGACATATTTTCACTTTAATGACAAAAAACCGGAACTGTTCCAAATGTAACCTTTTCCTCCCTCTTTAGGGTGTATTGGGAATTAGTGAGGGCTGTACAACAAACAAGAAAAAAAAAAACAGCCTCCAAAAATTAAAAACAAAATTCACACACACACACACACACAACAACAACAACAACAACAACAACAACAGCAGCAAAAAAAAACCGACACCACTACCACCAACAACCAACGGTTTCAACTAAGATTGCCGTCCTGCCGCACAATTTAAAAAATAATCCACATGCTAAGGCACTTAGGGCTTTGCACATAAACTGTGATGTTTAAAGGCGTTATAAAAAAGGGCGTGAATATCACAAAGACTTGTAAGTATTGAACATAATATCGCAAAGAGATATATTCTCCCAGATTTTACCCTGACTGACAAGATGGCATTTTGCCAGAAATTTAGGAACCTTTTGGCTAAATTTTCAAGACGAATAGAAACAAGTTAGATTTTTATTTTCTTCATTATTCAAGAACTATCTTCTATATCATTATTTTTTTACTGAAGTCAGAAAAGGGTATTCAATTTAAAAAAAAGAATGGTTATCTGATAATTGAATCTCACTATTACGTAAAGTTCTCCATCTCAACTACCCGCAATTCCTCCTCACACACATTCAAGCCTATGTACAAACAAATAAGTAAGAGCACACAACCCTAGTAAAAAATACAATGAATATTCTACGGTTTGGTCTTTCGACACAAGCAATCCTCTTGTTCTTGCATAATATTAACAAAAGCATACATTTTTGACAAAGGGTGTATTATAGCAAAAGCATGTCATCAGGATGTAATAAGCGGAAAAGGACCGCTCTACTATGTGAAACAATTTCCCTTGTGTTCAGTTATTGCTTATGCCCTGTATGAATATGACCTCCATACATAGTTTTTTGTTTTTGTTTTTGTTTTTGTTTTTTGCACGCGCCTAGAGGGACTGAATACTTACTTCAAGGATATACTCTCGGGATTAATAATTGTTGATTTACAGGTTGATTCCATCAACTTTTTAGTGTTCCATACAGACGGTGACTTACCTTCCAAGAGTCACATTAACCATTGTTGTAAATTGATATCGAGAAATAAAGGAATATTACTTTTAACTGAAATTATGTTTTCCATCAGATAATCTATGAATGTAGTTCATTTCTCCACACATGAATTACGGTAACATCGTCCATGGGCGTCACCAGGGGGGGTGCGTTGGGTGCGAACGCACCCCCCTTCAGATCCTTAAAAAAAAATAAAAATCAGTCTGCACCAGGGACACACACACACACACACACACACACACACACACACACACACAAAATCGTCGGCAAAAACAATTCGCACCCCTGGTTCTGGCAGCACTGATTTTATACATATCTATTAGTATTCTACAGTGTTTACTATTTATCGACCGTACTGTACATCCGTACGATACGGAGCACTTATACACGTTTGCATGTACGTGTGCTACTTACAAGTACATGTATGTATGTCTATGTACGTTACTTCTGACCAATCCATATTGCCAGCCCAAGAGCGAGCCTTAGCCTCATTAAAAAAAGAAAAAAAATTGGAGGGGCAAGCATATTTTAGTTTTGCTCCCCCCCCCCCCACACACAATTAATAATTCCCGAAATGAGAAGATTTTCTTGCTTTTGAAAGAAAACAAAAATGTTGCCCCATAAAAATATTATGAGGCAAGCGCACCATTTGCCCCACCCCACATAATCATAATTCCCGCGATGAAAAGATTTTCTTGCTTTTTTGTTAGAATTCAAGAAATCTGTCCAATTATTTCACCCAAAAGCAGTGGCGTAACTACGGAGGGGGTGCACCCCCTCCCAATCCGCTGGTAAAAAAAAAAAAAAAAAAGATTTACCGAAATAGTAGTTCAAGTGTTAGTAAACTGCTTTTGAATGAAAGGGTGATCCAGAAATAAGATATTTTTCTATGATTTCTTTTAACCATAATTAAATAGGTATATAGTGTAAAACATTGTTCACAAAGCCCGGACCCGACAAAAGATTGTGATTCCTGATTGGCATTCTGCATATAAGCAGGATGTGCGCAGTTATACATCCGAACGAAGAGTCGCTACAATGTTGCGCAATGTGATGTAGAATGTATACTCCTTTGTACCTTGCGCTTCGTTATATCAAAGCTAGATCATTGATTTTGCAGTGCTGCTTTACATACTAGTCTATATAAAAATGTCTTGCATTCCCAATAAAAAGACTTGACCTGGGCTAATTCCTAACTTTTCCATGTATATAATACACACACACAAACAAACACGCACGTCGTTTTGCATTCCCAATAAAAAGACTTGACCTGGGCTAATTCCTAACTTTTCCATGTATAATTTATAATACACACACACAAACAAACACGCACAATTAGTTTAGGGGATGCTCTAAAGTGCAGATTTTGGACATCCTTTCCCTCCCCGCTTGGTCACTTCGACGCCACCTCGCTGGTCATACCTCCCCCAGTCATGAACATAAACCCACACCCTTGACTACCAGTGGCGGATCCAGGGGGAGGGGCGCACCGGGCGTCCCCCCCCCCCCCTTTAATTTCCAAAGCGAAAAAAAAAAATAAAATAGCTGCAAACGGCAGTTTTTGGACAGTAAAATGTCAAAATTTTCAAGCTCGCTCGCTCCTCTCGCTCGCATTTAGTCGTAATGCCATTCTCCTAAAGTTGCTGCCAGTAATTGCCGGCAGTTGCGCCTGGTGCGCCCCCCCCCCTTAATTTCCAAAGCGAAAAAATATAGCTACAAACGGCCGTTTGGGGACTGTAAAACGTCAAAACTTTCAAGCTCGCTCGCTCCGTTCGCTCATATTTAATCTTTATGCCACTCTTCTGATGTTGCTGCCAGTAATTGCCTGCAGTTGCGCCGGGTGCGCCCCCCCCCCCCCCCCCCCCAAAGCGAAAAAAATATGGCTAAGAACGGCAGTTTTTGGACTGTAAAATGTAAAATTTTCAAGCTCGCTCTCTTCGCTCGCTCGCATTTAATTGTTATGCAATTCTCCTGATGTTGCTGCCAGTAATTACCGGCATTTGCGCCCGTTGCGCCCCACCCCCTCCTTTATTTCCAAAGCGAAAAAATATGGCTCCAAATGGCAGTTTTGGGACTGTAAAATGTCAAAATTTTCAAGCTCGCTCGCTCGCATGTAATTGTTATGCAATTCTCCTGATGTTGCTACCAGTAATTACCGGCAGTTGCGCCCGTTGCGCCCCCACCCCTCCTTTATTTCCAAAGCGAAAAAACATGGCTCCAAATGGCAGTTTTGGGACTGTAAAATGTCAAAATGTCCAAGCTCGCTCTCTTTGCTCGCTCGCATTCAAACATTATGCAATTCTCCTGATGTTGCTGCCAGTAATTGCCAGCAGTTGCGCCTGGTGCGCCCCCCCCCCTTAATTAACAAAGCAAAAAAAAAAAAATATGGCTACAAACGGCAGTTTTGGGACTGTAAAATGTCAAAATTTTCAAGCTCGCTCGCTCCCCTCGCTCGCATGTAGTCGTTACGCCATTCTCCTGATATAGCTGCCAGTAATTTGTCGTTTCACATCGTCATTCCATAATCCATTTATAGGGGGTACAACCCCCTCTGGCACTTCCACACCCTCCCCCACCCTTGCTCGCTCCCTCGCATACTACCCCCCCCCCCCAAAAAAAAAAAAAAAAAAAAAAAAAAGATGAAATCCTAGCTACGCCGGTGCCCTTTTCCCGCTTGGTTTCCCTCAAAAACAGTAAAAGTCTAGGGATTGAGAGCTTCCTATATTCCAAATGTCTGTCCAAAAAATCTCGTAAACATTTAGTGTCAAAACGCACCCCCCTTGAAAAAAAGCTGGTGACACCCCTGATCATATCTATATTGAATTGCCCATCAACGTAAAATTGCAATTTAGCGTGAAATACCACCGTGTCGTCACCCGGGCATCGTTCCATTCATCATACGGATCGGATTGAGTGCATGGTGTGTTACGGCACATTCTGGTAAATCGGCACATTTTGGTAAATTACCAAAATGTGCAAGTTACCAAAATGTGCCGTCACTATGTCACGGCACATTTTGGTAACTGCACATAACTGCACAACTGAACTACAAACCCATGGATGGGCTTGAGATTTATAATGCGGTCAAGGAGTTAAGGTGATATGGTCCTGCAGTAAAGGCAGGCAAGACACGAATTTAGCGCACCCGAGCTGAAGGCTCGAGCAAGCTATTGCGATTGCTTTTCATGCGGGTATGCTGTGTGACCTGCGTGCCAGGTGCGTGGGGCTGACAACTCAGTGAAGGAATTCCTCTGAAGGAATGGCAGAAGTACCACAGAAATTTATTAATTAAGTCATTAATTTGGCCGCATACGGGGACTGCGAAATACATGCATGGGAGTTGCCTGCGAGGTGCTGTCGCTAAGGGCCTCCAACTGGCGTTCTGCGTGTACCTCTGCGGGCTATTCCCACGACTCACCTGGAAATTGTTTTGGTCATGCTGTAAACTTAGCTGCGGGTAAATCGGACTTGCGTGCGCACCTCCGGGCAAATACAGGCGAGATACGCGCTAGGTACTGTCAGGTGCGGACCAACTGCGGAGAGCTCCGGGTAGCAAATTTGCTTCCCCGCAAGTCAGACTTCCCCAGATACGGTATGACAAGGCCTTGAGCATGTTCAAAATATGTTCCGAGTGAGTTGCGGGGGTACACGCAGAACACCAGTAGGAGATCCTTACCGGCAGTACCTTGCATACAACTCCAAAGCAGGTACTTCCCAGTACCCGTAAGTCGCTCGTAACAGAAAACGGATCGGTTTCAAAGTTCTCACGCAGGTCAAACGGAATACACGCAAGTAGAAGGTAAGTAGCACGCGTCTAGCAAATAAGACACAAGTGCGAAACTCGTAAACATTCTTGTCCGCCCGCAGAAAATTTTTCTGCGTGCTGAAAAATCCCTACTCGCAACAAGCCCGCGTAGCTTGCCCGGAAAGGTGTGACACGGCCTTACAGGCCGTGTCACATCTTTCCGGGCAAGCCTTGCTTGCGACTTGCGAAGAACAATTTTTACTACCCGGAGGTCCCCGCAGATGACCTGCACGTAACAGTACCCAGCACGTATCTCACCCGCAGTCGCCCGGAGGTGCGCACGCAAAGCCTTTTTACCCGTAACCATGTTAAGGCCTTGTCACACCTTTCCGGGCAAGCTACGCGGGCTTGTTGCGTGTGAGGATTTTCCAGCATACCGGACAATTTCTGAGGGCGGACAAGGATTTGGGCGAGTTGTGCATGTGTCTTACTTGCTGGATGCTTGCTACTTATGTTCT
The DNA here is from genome assembly GCF_040938485.1 of Diadema antillarum. NCBI lineage: Eukaryota > Metazoa > Echinodermata > Echinoidea > Diadematoida > Diadematidae > Diadema > Diadema antillarum. The sequence continues at coordinate 736,694 of NW_027270917.1, forward strand.
TCTTGTGGGTATTCTGTGTGACCTGAGTGCCAGGCGCGTGGGGGCTGACAACTCAGAATTTCATCTGAAGAAATGGCAGAAGTCCAACAGAAATGACAGAATGTCATTATCTTGGCCGCGCTGACCGCATACGGGGATTGTGAAGTACCTGCGTGGGAGTTGCCTGCGAGGGGCTGCTCAAAACTTGGCTGCGGGTAAATCGGACTTGCGTGCGCAGCTCCGGGCAACTACGGGCGAGATAATTTTCCTGCGTGCTGGAAAAACCTTACTCGCAACAAGCCCGCGTAGCTTGCCCAGAAAGGTGTGATACGGCCTTTAGGCTGCCGAACTCATTCGGTGGAGACAAAAACCAATTGCACTTACAATTTGTTTTTGTGATGATTGTGGAGGAGCAGAAAGTTACCAAAATGTGCCGTCAATGTCCTGCAAATTTTTGTAATTTACCAAAATGTGCAATTTACCAAAATGTGCCGTAACATGGTGCAGTGGCGGATCCAGAGGGGTGTACCGGGCGCGCGCCCCTCTTTCCTTTTTGTTCAAACAAAATGAATTAAAAGAAAGAAATGGGGGGGGGGGGGGTGCGCCCCCTTTAATTTTGTAAAGGCGCCTCCCCTTTATAGAATTCTTGGATCCGCCCCCGTAGTGGGTATAGGGAAGATTGTCGGGTCATGAAATATCTGCACACCAAGCCAAACATTATACCCACAAACATAATAACCCCAACCCAAGTCCTATAATCCTCACATCAAACTGAACATTCATTCAGAACCACGAGAGAGAAAAAAGTTATCCGGTAATAACGATCCACTTTCTTGATTAAATAACAACGTAAATATTACCAGAAAATTGATGATTCTTTTCAGCTATAGATTGTGAGTATTGATAACAGGTATAGATCTTTTCGCTATCCGGGACTCAACAAGGGGCTGCCCCCCCCCCCCCCTCCCCGACCTTCACACACACACACGCACGCACGCACACACACACACATACACACACACGAACACACAAAGTGGGCATCCGAACACCCACCTACACACACACACACATAAACTTTTAGCTCAAGGCCTATAGCAACGAAACAAAACTCGGAAAAAGAAAAAAGAATCGAAAAGAAAACAAACAAACACACTTACAAACAAACAAACAAACAAACATATCCGCACTTGGACGACTTTCCGGACTTCAAATTATCTTTTTTCCCCGTCGCGTCGGCGGTGCCAAGCAATCAGCAGTTGATGTACGTGACGTGATCTTCGCGTAGATGGCGCTAATTCAACTGATAAGTTTTATCTATCGCTGACACTCGAATTAAATCCAAGGCTTTCAAAGCGTGTACGTTTCGAGAAATTTACCATCAAAATCGGTTCCTGTTATTATACCAACAATATGATATCATGACAATTATGATAGAGAGGTGGAGCATCGGTCAAAAAGGGGACGGGAAAAGTCGAATCTCCCTGTTTCAATGATTATTATGAAGAATTCTGAGCAGTTTCTACAGCATGGTGGTTATCATAATATTACGATGCGGAACCGTAATGTCCTAAAATCTCATATTTGGAAGTAATCCTCAGAATTTATGAAAGCTCTCTTTGGGCGAAGGATCGACGGTGATAAAGGATACATTAGAAATTTCTTGCATGCATGGAAATTTTCACTGTTTTATTCATTTCCAGGGCCTTAAATTTCTACATTTTCAACCATTTTTAGTTTCTATTACATTCTCACATTACTCTCAATAATAAAAACATTCATCCTTTTTCTCATCATCGTCACCAATTCTCTCATCATTGTCACCCTCGTCAATGATCAATTCAATTCAATTCAATTTATTCGGCACAAAATAAATCAAAAGTACATTATGTACACAATAAAAAACAAAAGCAATGTGTAAAACATACATGCACATAGAAATTGATGTCGGGACCCCTTTGAAGCATCTGGTGCTTGTTGTTGGGGCCCAAAACAAAATTATACAAAATATAGTTGCTAAATAGCATATTGTGCAAAAATGAAAATGAAAAAAAAAATACACACAAAAAAACTTATCAGCCCTACACTATGCACACACACACACCACATTCTCATCACACACACAGCGCACACCCAACACTCTCATTCAGTAGCAATGTCAGGATCAAAGAAGTGAAGAGTAGAAGAAATTTGGTAGCAAGCACTCTACTCAGACATGGATAACAGTTTCTTAAAAGTATGTTGTTTGAATAATATTCTGAAGCGAGAAAGTGTAGTGCTGGACTTGAGATCTGGACTAATTGAATTCCATTCATTTAAACCTGTAAAACGAATTGAATGGGTTCTAACTGTTAAACGGGCTAATGGCATTCTCAGGCTATATCTTTCCCGAGTAGAATAATCATGAAAACACAAATTACATTTAAACATATCATGAAACGAAATTGGGAGAATACCTTTATGATACTTAAACATGAACACTAATATATTAAATCGAACAAGTTCATGAATGGGAAGAATTTTTAACTTGACAAAGATTGGTAAACTTGAACTGCGAGAATTGCTCTTAGAAGTCAATCTTATCGCACGCTTTTGTAACATATATAATTTCTCAACATGAGTTTCATAAGTCTTACCCCATATTTCATTACAATGATTAAAATGTGGTAATATTATTGCATTGTATGTATAAAATAAAATTTTTCTAGGCACAAAATCTACCAATTTAGATGACACTCCAACACATTTTGATATTCTCGAAGATGTATTTTCTAAGTGGTGCTTCCACTGAAGAGATTCATGAATAAAAATACCAAGAAAATTTATAATTTGAGTTCTTTCAATAATTACATTTTCAATCTTAGTCAAATCAGAATTTACAAAAATTTTCTTTCTCTTAGAACGAAATAAAACATATTTTGTTTTTCTAAAATTCAAAAATAACTTATTACATTTAAACCATTCATTCAACATTTGTAATTCATTATTCAGGGTAAATATAAGTGTGTTTACATTTCTGTGAGAATATGATACTACAGTGTCATCAGCAAAAAGAGAAAATTTCAATATTTCTGAACAATTCACAATATCATTAACATATACTAAAAATAACAGTGGCCCCAGCACAGAGCCCTGAGTTACACCGATGTTTACCTCTCCTTGCATGGATTCGACACCATCAACCACCACATATTGTTTTCTATTCAACAAGTGATTAGAAAACCATTGTAGGGGTGAACCCCTTATTCCATATGAACATAGCTTTGTTAAAAGGATATGGTGGTTGATGGTGTCGAAAGCTTTTGAGAGATCCATGAACACTCCACAACAAATATTACCTTTATCAATTTCTTGTAAAATATAATCAGTAAAATATATCAAATTCAATGAGGTGGAATGATTTTTCCGAAAACCAAACTGTTCGGGAATTAAAATATTCTCCTTGGTAAGATAATCATAAAGCCTATCATACATATTAAGTCTTTCAAAAGTTTAGCAAAAGTAGAAAGAAGAGCAACAGGTCTATAATTTTCAATATTCTGTGGATCATCTTTTTTTAAACAAAGGAACTATTTTGGCAAGTTTAAATTCATTTGGCACAACACCAGTGCTCAATGACATATTAAAAATATTACATAATGGATCAGCAATATACTGAATACAATCTTTAATGACTCGAGGAGATATATCATCTGGCTCACTGGCTTTTGATGTCTGAATTAAAGAAGATATTTTTATAATTTCATGAGGGGATGATGGTTTTACACAAAAAAAAAGATTTAGCATTTTGACATGATATAAACTCTTGAAATGAATGAGATGGGGTAGAAATCGTCTTTGACAGTCTTTCGCCAATATTAATAAAATAAGAATTAAATTGATTTGCTATATCCTGTTTCGAAGAAAACCTTGAATTTTCGAAGCACATACTTTTGGGCATAACATTGAGTTTTTTTCTACCTAAGATTTCATTAATTTGTCTTCATGTTAGTTTGTTTTTGGGATCACCCTGCGTTGACAAAAACATTTCATTCTAATACTTATATTTTGAACAACGAATAATATTTGTGAGTTTATTTTTATACTTCTTATAACTAGATACATGTTTAACATCAGGATATTTAAGACTTGCCTTATATAATCTATTCTTAAGTTTCATGGATTTGAGTATGCCTTGAGTAATCCAAGGTTTCCTGCATTTATTTGTCTTTTCACGAATAATCTTTAAAGGAAAACATTCACAATATATCATATCAAATTTTTCAATAAACTTACTATAACTATCATTTACATTTGAACACTCATTAACAAAACACCAATCAATACACTTTAATTTATTCTTAAACAACAACAAATTTTCTTCATTAATAATTCTTTTCTTCACACATTTTTTCTTAACTGATTTATAATTACATAGTCCACCTTTCAATATGACATATATTGGAAAGTGATCAGAAAGATCATCATATAATTCCATTAGAAATATTCTTATTGATAGTGTTAGTATAAATGTTGTCAATTAAGGAAGCTCTGGTTGATGAAATACGAGTCGGTTTTGATATCAAAGGAAACACATTGAAAGAAAACAACATATCCAAAAAGTTGTTTGTTTTACAATGACTTCCATAATTCAATAAATCAATATTAAAATCACCCATCAAATAAAATTCCTTCTTTTCACTTTCCAATTTTTCTACAATATCATTCAATTTAGAAGTGAAATCCACAATATCGGTACTTGGAGGCAGTGGCGTATCTAGGGGGGGGGGGGGGCAAGGGGGGCACGTGCCCCGGGCGCCACTCCTTGGGGGCGCAAAAAAAAAAAACGAAGAAGAAAAAAAAAGAAAAAACGAAGGAAAAAAAAGAAAAAAGAAAAGAAGAAGAAGAAGAAGAAACTCACCGGAAGGGGGGGGGGGGAGAAGAATGGTGGGGGGGGGGGGGGCAGAAAACCAAATAAAAAAAAGATAAAAACAAAACATAACGATGACTCGGACAAAATGACAATGTTTATTGTCTTGACACAAGAATTCCATGTTATGTAAGCTGAAATACAATTTTTCGGCTAGCTCGCTGCGCTCGCTCTCTAAATTTTATATAGAAGAAGAAGGCAAGAACAAAATGTGATGATGAAGCGGACAAAATGACAATGTCTATTGTGTTCACACATGTCATTTTATATTTAGCAGGCAAAATGTTTCACTGAGCAGCGGCTGCAATTTCTGTCGTTCTGAAGCGATCGCCAATTGGATCAAAAGAAGGCGCCAACGGTTTCGAACATACGGGGGGGGGGGGCGCCAAAAAAATCAAACAAGATAAGAACAAAACGTAATGATGACGTGGAAATATATAAATTTCGTCTCACTCGCTCGTAATAATTTAGAGTATTTCTTCAAGCCCTCAGTTTGTTGGTAAAATTCGTTATCTATAAGGCCGTCACTATATCTTGATTAGAATTGTAAGATTTGATAAGCAAAAAATGACAAGAGTTCCATGTTTTGTAAGCTGAAATACAAAAATTTTCGGCTCGCTCGCTGCGCTCGCTCGCCAAAATTTATCAAAACAAAAAGGAGATAAGAACAAAACGTGATGATGATGACGCGGAAATATACAAATTTCGGCTCACTCGCTCGTACTAATTTAGAGTATTTCTTCAATTCCTTAGTTTGTTGGTAAAAATCGTTATCTATAAGGCCGTCACTATATCTTGATTAGAATTGTAAGATTTTATAAGCAAAAAAAAAATGACAAGAGTCCCATGTTTTGTAAGATGAAATACAAAAATTTTCGGCTCGCTCGCTGCGCTCGCTCGCCAAAATTTATCAAAACAAAAAGGAGATAAGAACAAAGCGTGATGATGACGCGGAAATATACAAATTTCGGCTTACTCGCTCGTACTAATTCAGAGTATTTTTTCAAGTCTTCAGTTTGTTGGTAAAAATCGTTATCTATAAGGCCGTCACTATTTACATTGTATCTTGATTAGAATTGTAAGATTTGATAAGCAAAAAATGACAAGATTTCCATGTTTTGTAAGCTGAAATACAAAAATTTTCGGCTCGCTCGCTGCGCTCGCTCGCCAAAATTTATCAAAATTAAAAAGGAGATAAGAACAAAACGTGATGATGACGCGGAAATATACAAATTTCGGCTCACTCGCGCGTACATCGGGGGGGGGGGGGGCATTTCATGAAGCAATTTGTCAGATATTTCGTCTGACAAACTGTTAAAAGCTACTGAAATCCTTGCTTCTGATTGGCTGAAAGCAAATTTTGTCCGACAAGTTGTCGGACAAAATGCTTCATGAAATGCCCCTCTGATTTAGAATATTTTTTAAAGTACTCAGTTTGTTGGTATAGATAAATCGTTATCTAAAAGGCCGTCACTATCTTGATTAGAATTGTAAGATTTGATAAGCAAAAAATGACAAGAATTCAATGTTTTGTCAGCTGAAATACACAAATTTTCGGCTCGCTCGCTGCGCTCACTCGCCAAAATTTATCAAAATTCATTACATTTAAATCACCCTCAAAAGACCCCTTTTAAGGGCTTGAAAAGCATATCATGTGGACTTTGCTTAAAGTCCCTACCGGGATGGGGTTGGGGTTGAACACTAGTCTTTTTCAGAAATTAGGGGCGCAATTTTCGCGCTTGCCCCGGGCGCCGTTTTCCCTAGATACGCCACTGCTTGGAGGACGATAAATACATGCTGCAATAAAGGAGTTATTATTTTGAGTAAGTTCAATAAAAAGCATTTCATAATTGTCTGTAATACATGACAAATCATTTCGTATAACATATTGATATTCATCTTTTACATTCAAAGCAACTCCACCACCAACTTTACCTGGAGGTCTACATATAGAAACAAAAGAATAATTATCGATATCATACATATTATGGTTTGTTTTTGAAGAAAACCACGTTTCAGATACTGCCATAATGCTAAAACTGAAGTCTAAGGTAGCAAGAAGGGTATTAAATTGATCAAAGTTTTTATACAGACTTCTTGCATTGATATGAAAAAAGGACAGGTCAGAGTTGATATGTGCATGCTTGGAATGAAAGTCCTCACTGAAAATATACTTGCAATCAACATCAGGAAAATTGGAAATAATTTCTTGACTATCTTCAATATTGAGTGATTGATGATTCACTGAATTCATATTAAAAGGATAGATCTTTAATGATTCAATTCTATTTATATTGATTTCTTTCGTTAAATTGAAATAACTATAAATTGTCAACAGAAATTCATTATCGTCAGAAATGTGATTAAATGGCAGTGCATCTGAAGCACAGTTTACACAAAGCCATGACTGAGTAGAAGAAGAAACATTGCTACTTTCACACTCACACATTCATACACACAGACACAGTTACTATTCAAAAGTCACAAAAAAAATTGATGATTTAAATCTACTAGAACGTTGATATCGTAACAAAACAATGAGTGGAAGTAATAGAACACTACCTGGATATCGTTATTCGTTGCAAAGAACAAGATAATGAAGTACAGATAAACATAACATTCATCTTTAAAACAAATACACCAACAATCACATTTATTAATGCCCCTTAAAACCGTCGTGACACTATCCTTAGACAAATGAAAAAGTATACCTCCAAAAAAAAAAAAAAAATAGGAAAACAAGCATAAGGATACACAAACAAGGCACTTGTGTTATTTATGACCACAGAGGGAGCCCTACTAGCATGATCCTGCTGCATATCAGACTGCAAGTGTTGATAAAGATTTGTCATTATTTTTACAGCGCGTCGTCACTACAAAAGAGCATTTCTTCTATATTCTACCCCGCATGATCGATCACCAAAAGACTATAATAGGGAAATATTTTCATTAACATAGGGCAGACCCTGTAATGTCTTGTTCTTACCATTATTTATTCATTTATACATTAGCATATCACATAATATTATCTGGTATATATATTCATGTTGTCATCTTAGTGCTGTTTCCAAGTAAGTGCGATAAATCTTCATCTAAATGAAGAAAGCAAGACCGTTATTTGCACCTGCTTTCATACTTGACACTCTTTGTTTTGACTCGTCTGAATTTAGATATTATTAGGATAAATCAGTTGATTATGTCTTGCTTTCTCATTTCCATAGAGGAATGTGGATGGAGGAGCACAGAACAACAAAAATAAAATGAACAGGCGAAATAAAATCAGCTTAATATGGATATCGGGACCTTCGGGACTACGGTTGCCTATCAGTCAATGCAGCTAAGGACCGAGGTTCGAAACCCGTCTCGTGCAGTCACCTGGTGTCTTCTATACCATCACCTTATCGTATTATAGCCCAACCATCCTCTATACTCTCCACATTTACCTTCACCGCTTACCAGTCTCATCTCTCTTCCTCTTATCAACAGCTTATCACAAAAGACTGTTTATTCGTTCATAAACGTTTCATGCCTTTTGCACAAATACTTATATGTCGTTTCAACACAGATTAGCAAATTATGGAGAGTGATATTATCACCATTCACTAAGTTGTTTTTCATGAATAAAAACAGTGAGTCAAGTGTACATTAATACATTTTATCAAATGGGTTCAAGAATGTAGCCAATTGGAAGCGCTGCAATGAGTCACGTGTGCGTGCATTAATTTCTCACTAACATGCACGCCCTGACGTCACAATGTTTACACTAGCAGTGCGCTCTCAATCAGTTGTTACAAGTGCGTCGCGCGCTACTATACGCGCTGTCAATCCTGTAAACAACTTCTAGTTCGGGCTGCCGGCCGGCCTTTCTTGTGTGCATATATCGCATGTGTGGCGTACGTATACACGGTGTACTCTTATACGTACAGTACTTATGTGCGGGATTTCCGAGTGCGACGTGCGTAATTAATGTTTGGGACAAACATCTTCGGACATCTTGACTCTTGAGCGAGTGCTACATGTAGCTGACTGGTATTGACCCACAAAGGTACGTGAAAAATGCTGTTAGTTTTCGACCCATTTTATAAAACAAATGATGCACAGGATTATTTCGTGGCGTTAGTGGAGATGCAGCTCACTCTCGGGTATTTACAATGTAGTGCATGTTTCACAATTGTAAATACAGTACCCTCGAGTGCGCTACATCTCCACTAACGCACTCTATCCTGTGCATCATTTGTATATTATAAGCTATGTCAAGAACAATTAGACAGACATAAACCGCTCTGGATTATTAAGCCTACAAACGATGTTATCTCCCGTTAGGGGTAAATAATGGTTACTGCTCTGTTGTTGCTTCAGTGACTGATGATCATGGGACATCAGCCGAACTACCGCCGTATTGATAACAACGGTTACGGAAGAAGGCATGAGATGAGCCGTAATTTTGATCACAATATCTCATTATTAACCTACTCAGAGTCACACGTCAGTGACCGCTTGCCAAATTATAGATTTACTCAAGGTCATACATCAGTGACGGCCTGCCAGTCGATAATGACTGTGTAACACAGTCTTCATTGATCATGGTTCTTATAGCTGACACACACACACGCACCTAATGACAGACACACAGAGACTTCGAGAAGAAGTTGTCATGAATGCATTATATACACTGATATATCCAAGAATGATAAATTTCAGTCGAAACAAAGGTCTATTAGTTTACATCGATAAAGCGGCAAGACAAACAGTATAAGTCCCATTTAAACCCAGTCATGGCCGAAGCTGCATCGAACTCGATCCCACGACGGTGAGTGATTAATTAGTGAAGCAGAGCAATGAGTGACGGACTCTGACGGACAGCGATTCAGTGAAGCAGAGCAATGAGTGACGGGCTCTTCGTCACACCGTCCAGGAACTCACTCAGCGTTATTTGACCATCTCCGTCCGTGTCGATCTGATCGAAGACTTTGTCCGACACTGCTTCCGGTGTGCAATTCTTGAAGTCTTTAGGAAGGGACTCCGGCGTGTCTCCAACCATTTGTAGTTTAGCCTGATCGCCATACCATGAAGGGGATATAAAGACAAGAGGGAGGTATAGTTAGAGGGGGTTGCGTTATACCGAAGGTTCCTTGATTCAAAAATGAAATAATGTTCGTTATTATGAAAATGAAGGTTCGTTTATCAAAAAAAAAAGTTTCGTTATTCCGAAGATTCTTTCATTCAAAAACAAAATGAAGTTCGTAATTCCACAGGTTCGTTAAAAATATACTCTCTCTCTCTCTCTCTCTCTCTCTCTCCCTCTCTCTCTCTCGAGTCTCTCTCTCTCTTTCATTTTCAGATTAACAAACGTTCGCAATAATAAACCGTATTCATTTTCGGATTGACGAACCTTCGGAATAACTAACCGCGCCAGTTCGTTTTCGGAAATACGAGTCCTCGGAAAATCAACCTCCAGAATAACGCCACAAATGTTCGGATTCACGAACTCATTTTTTCCGATTTACAAACATCTAGTTATATAAAATTTGTGCGTTTCGGAATAATGGACCTTAACGAATCTTATATCATTTTCAGATTAAGGAACCTCACCGTTACAAGAACAGTGCACATTGGGTCATTCTTCACAATGAAGTATAACATAAAATGAAGACAAAAAGTTCATTGTTTGTCATCCTCTGGTATGGTTATTTCCTATATTATGTTCCCTATATTTTCATCTTGGTCATTAAATTCTATTTTCATCATCCGTGCCGTGGTATCAAGTATTTGATTTCCGGGATAGATTTTAAGATTGAAAAATGCATATACAATCCATTGTGAATAAGCAGATGACTAAACCGACTCAGCAATGCCGTCATTGAGATAGCCACCGTATCTGTGATATACTTTGCCGCGTGTCTCATTAGCTATAAGATCTGTATCTAATGGTATCATTTTATTGTCTCGACTCCTGATATGGTCGCTTTAATGATTATAGACACAAGGCATTTGTAAGGAATAACACATCAATCATTACCAAATTCATCATTAAGGTAATAACAATGATGGTTAAAGCAGCTTTCATTGTAATCACAAGAACATTTTTACACTTTTACAGCACGCCAATGTTATCAGTGTTGTCACATCCGAGAAACAGCATTTCCACAATGTACAGCTCACCCTATTTTTCTTTTATCTTTTTTTTGGGGGGGGGGGGGGGAGGGGGTAGAACTATGAATTCGACTTCTTACATTTTTTATAGTAATACTGATGAGAACAGTTAACTATGATTATCATACCTGCTCCTCCTAATGCAAGTGGCGTGTTTCTTAATGACAATTTCTATGAGTGCTACTATACACGATACTACTTACAGCATAGAAAAAGAATCATCAAAACGGTATAACAACAAAACGTGACCTCCTCTTTACAATAGTGCCGTGTTGTCGAAGACTATAGTGGATATTTTTGAAGTTCAACTTGGATTGTTTCTTTTTAGATAATTGACTATGATTATAGTTTGGCATTGTTTGCATCTATCAAAGGGTAGAGGACACCACGGGTAAGTGAATAGTCACAAAGTGTGTTATTTGCTAAACAGGGTTCCAGGGTTCTCCCTAGATCTTTGTTTGTACAAGCTGTGTAGGAGATTATTCCTTCACATGTTTCCTATTCACATGCTACATCAAAAGATATTCGCCTATGTTGTTTCAGTTATACTATTTCTTTCAATGCCTACCCTTCTTTTTTTTAAATAATTTCAGGTAAATTCCGGTCGAAAGGATCCAAGGACAACTTTAGAGCAATCTTCTATAGTTCGTATTCTCCCCCTCTCACAATAATGCCAAGTTACACAAGAGAAATTATAATCATTCTGTTGCTCTAGTTCTTCATACTATGCAGTATCGACAAAAACATGTTGATTTTTTTTTTGGGTGCACCTCACGAGACCAACATCCACGAGTCATACAGCCCACGAGTCACAGAGCTCAGGAGTCATAAAGCCCATGAGCTATATACAGCTCACGAGTCATATTAGTTCGACACTAAGCTAACAAGGCCCACGAAACCGACACATTAAGCCCCGTGCTGTATCTGTCGAACTCGTTGGCTGTTTTTACCTTACGTCGAACTCATGGGCTGTATGACCCGTGTGCTGTATGAGTCATGGACCTGTTTTCACTGTCGAACTCGTAGGCTGTATGACTCGTGGGTGTCGGTCTTGTGGGATGACCCCGATTTTTCATGGGTTCCAGAAGCAACGACTGACACAGGTCAGATTTGTGAAAGCAATTTGTGTTGACGCAATTTCCCTATAAATTAAGGCCCATGCTCCCTTTCGCTAGGAGACCCCCCCCCCAAAAAAAAAAAACAACAAAACAAAACAAAACAAAACAAACAAACAAACAAACAAACAAACAAACAAACACCAAAACATACAAAGAACTTTGGGTCCTTCTACCGAAAGGATGATTCCTAGCAATTTTGGTTGAAATCTGCCCATTGGTTCTGAAGAAGATGGAAATGTGATTCTCTTCCCCTCCCCCTTGTGTGTTCCCCCTCTAAACTTTCACCCCTCTAGGAACCCAAGGGGCCATCCTAAATATTGCCATGAACAGCTTATATTCCTCTCCTTTTTAATGTATCTAAATGTATAAAATATGCCTTTTTCCCCTTGCCCCCCCCCCCTTCAGCTATAAAGATATCCACATACAACATATCTTAAGTGTAGTGCTTTTTGGTCTGGAGCACAAATTTCTATACCTATTTCCCCTCGGGGGGGGGGGGGACCTCCCGATGGGGGCCACATGCCCAACATAAACAACCTTAGGACCCAACCCCCTAAGGATGATCCCCACCAAGTTTGATTGAAATTCACCCACTGGTTCTGAAGAAGAAGATGAAAATGTGTTTTCCCCCCGTGGCCCCCACCCCTCAAACTTTCACCCCCATCTAGGGGCCCAAGGGGGCCATCTTGGGTCTTGCCATGAGCAAACAATATTCTTCACATACAAAGGTATCTACATACAACATACCTAGACTGTATTGCTCTTGGGTGAGCTAAAAAATGTCTTGCCTGCCTTTACTGCAGGACCATAATCACCTTAACTCCTTGACCGTATAACAACTCTCAAGCCCATCCATGGGTTTTCAGTTCAGCTACCAAAATGTGCACATTGTCCAAAATGTGTAGGCAAATCCACTTTTAACTGCTTATTTTGGTAACAGTTGATCCCGTTAGGTGTATATAGGTGCACTATTGGCACATTTTGGTAACAATTTTTTTTCCCAAAAATGTGCAGTGACAAAAATGTGCCGTAACATATAGTTACGGCACATTTTAGTAAATTGCACATATTGGTAATTTACCAAAATGTACAATTTACCAAAATGTGCCGTAACAGACGTGCAAGGTTCCTTCTTGGAAGGGATTTGACTCATTTAAATTCACAGGTAAATTTCAGGTGACAATTTAATGTGTTAGGCAAATGAAAATGATTTAAGTGCAAATGAAAACGGAGGCCTTTAGGGAGAGTATACCGGTCTGCACAGAAATGCGTCATGAAGATGTAGGTTCAGATTACGCCCTCGATTACTGTGCGCAACTATGTATCCAGGTACCTCTATAGTACATGAAGATCCGGTTACATTTTATGGCTCTTGAAGTTTGATACGGCAGATATCGTTGTGATATCATTGATTATCTCCTAAAACTTGTAAGAGGCCATGTTTTCACTTTATAGGTCCCCATTTTGCCTCGTTGCCATAGAGACCACATACCAGGGGTACATCTTAAAATAACAACGCTGGCAATGCTGCAATCATAGAAGGGCATATCAGGGGCCCCATGTAAAAGAAGAAGGTTCAGCTAGCAACACTTGCTGGAATGGCAATTTCCATGATAACGACATGAATCTAGCTTCCTGATTGGCTGCTGTTATTACAAGTTGCCATTCCAGCAAGAGTTGCTATCCTAATGGGGCCCAGGTTGTATTGGTAATGATACAAGATACCTTTATCATCTCCGTCATCTCGCTCTTGGTTATGAAACCGTCGTCGTCGATGTCGTAGAGGCTGAAGACCCAGGCGAGTTTCTGATGGTACGACCCCCTGGACAGGATGCCCATACCGATGATGAACTCGTTAAAGTCGATGAAGCCGTTGGAATCTTTGTCGAACGTCCGGAAGACATTGTTGGTGAAACTCCCCGTGGTCCCTTCGGGGAAGACTCTTGTATACAGTTGGCCAAATTCTTCCTTACACATCTGTCCCTTTGGACTCTCTGTCACAGGAAAGCAAATCAGTGATATTCGATGTTATAGAGAAGCAAACAGATTCAGTGCGCTGTATCAAAAACAAATTGAGCAAGTGCTATTGTCTGAAGTGATTTGTCGCAAAGTGAGAACATCATTTTACTATATTATTCTTACAATGAATGGGTTTCCCATTATATCACGCAACTACTTAGATGTTTGACTTAGCTCTGCTCTATGGCAAGATATGGTTCTATTAATAACGTCGGCGTTAAAACAAAATGATGTACGAGTAAAAAAAAAAGTACCAATCAGATACAGATAATGCAAATGATATCCTATCATTACTCAACTGCCATGAATGTTTCAGTGTTCTATGTCCGTTCATTAACTGTCATGTAATGATATTCATGTGACGTCTCGTGTAAACAATGAGAGAACAATGTTATTGTCAATGCACTCCCACAGACGGGTAATCAACCAATAAGGGTAAACAATCATGTCGTAACGGTGTGGTGCGCCTTCATATGTATTTTTGAGTGCGTGTTTATAACATATTTTGGTATGACTGGATACATTATTTGTAGTCTATGGTGCATTTTCATTAAAAGGAGTGATAACAACACATACTCAAAATGTTGTGATATCGTAACATTACTGGATGATATTTTGCAGTGATGGTGATATTGACATATCAACAAACATTTGGTTCGACAAATTGAAATACGTACACTCTAACTGACCACGCAGAATAAAATGCATTATGTGAATGTATTTGACACTCTTTACCTTGCAGGAACATGCTGTACCACTCGTTTATTTCTTCTTTTGAAAAGTTTGTTTGGTAGTGTAGATCGGTAACTTCCTGCGGGGAAAGTTTGCTGGGAGGTGACGACCCCATCGTTGCCCCCTGTCTCGAGATGTTCGTCCTTGAAGAAGGCTAATTTCTGGACTGTTCCAGGATCGTGTGATGAGTTGATTGTCGCTTCAGTTGGACGTCGGCAAGATCTGCTCCTTAAAAATGTCTACTCTCAGGTGCAGTGTTTGATATGATGTTGATTAGGATTGGCAACATTTAAATTCAGCTGTTGAGTCAGGAAAAGGAGAGGTTGCAAGGAGATGAATTTGTCTCATAAGGTATATAAAAAGTAAGGAATATATATAATGTACAGATGGAATTTCGACAAAGAAGGACAGAAGCGAAGTGAAGTAGTCTCGGTTGATTTAAAACCTAATGTTTAGGTATATGACAAACAGCAGCCAAATGCTAATAAATGCTGAGACAATATACAGTAAAAGTTCCAAAAGCGAATTGGCAATAGGTGGGACGAGAGTCAATATATTACGTTATCGCATGACGAGAAAGAAAGCTACCGAATTCGCTGGCAATAGCATTCATAACGGCGATTATGATTTCATAAAGGGACATTGTGTATATTGTGCGAGTATTTAATACATAAACAAAAGAAACAAGACAATCCCATACAAAGTGCTTGTTGCAATATGATTTATTTCTTTTTGATTGAGGTACTAGTATATGCTTAGGAGGGGAGCTGTACTGTGTTCAAACTGTTAGTATAATAATTAGGCTTAACTAGGAACTATAGGATTAACTGAGCCATTGCGTGTGAGATTGTATGTTCACTGCTGGTGTCGTTTCTCTTACTTTCCCTTTCGTTGTAAAGTCAATGAAATCCCCTTTACCATAACATATCTATATCTGTCGTCTCTTTATTTTGAAATTCCCCCAGTTTTAATCATGAGTATAGATAACAATGGAAAGCGTGAGAACACCATGTTCCTCAATAGGATCGCTTTTGGCTTTTGGCGGGATAATCAATCATAATCTGTTAATTTTCTTTTTTTTTTTGTCATGCTTGTCATATTTTCTTCGAGCTTTGAAAGCATTGATTGACTACAAATCAGAAAGATTAACACATCTACCAGTAATTGTTAGAAAAAAATTAGGTAAAAGAGTAGTGCGATGTGACAATGGTTTGACTAATATATCACAGTTTTATCCGATGCGGGGGGTTAGTGATGACTTTGGTGTAGAAGCAAGGAAGTGGCGGAAAATTGCTCTAGAGCGAACGTGTTAAATGTTTTCGTCATCGTTGTCGTAATCGTAGTCCTAATCGTTGTCCTAATCGTTGTCCTCAGCGCGCTTTACTGCCAACCCAGACTGGGACCAAATTTGCACAGTTCTCGTACTCTTCTCCCCTGAGGGAGTCAACCTGCCACCTGACTGCGAACACAATTTTACTAAAAGCCAATCACACCGGGGAAGTGAGAAATCTCACCTCCCTGATCACACTACACATTGTATAGCATCAAGCTTCTTATACCAAGAATGGTCGAAGACTCTTATTATTCTAAAAACATTTTCGTGCTCAAAGACACAAATATTTTGGCAAGATTTGAATCTTATGATACAAAATATAGTATATAGGTCTATGATTTCGCATGAAAGCACACCCGACAACCTTCTCGACCACCTCGACATGAAACTTATATTGATATTAGCATCATTGATTTTTTTTTTGTCTAAACTTTGGTATTAACGAAAAAAAAATAATGGCAATTTCATGTAGAATTGATTGGAATGCTTACCTTCTATCACAAAATCAATGTCGGGACATGCAGCTTTAATTTACGGCGACTGTACAGCTTTATCACACATTGTTATCGCCATACCTCCCCCGCGACATAGTGGTACGCAGCAAGGTGAAACTCGGTCTTTTATACAGATTTTTGCTGTTTTCTAGATTTTGATTCGTCTGGGTGATTGACGGCGTTGTCAGTCTGCTTGAATCATGTTTACAAAGTTATGGTAGGCTGAGTTCCTTCTGTGGAGAAATATCATACATATAGCATATACGCTTGTTACCGGCAGAGAAGTAGCTTTCTGCCATTGAATACACCTGTAATAGTATTGAAGTTGAGTTGAAACGGAGCCGACAACATGCTCGGTCCACTGAATATTTGAATATTTGCGACCCACGCATGGAGGTGGTCTTTTCCAGTTTCCATAAAGTACCTCCGCCAGTATAGGTGAAACCTGCGGCCGACGGAGGTTATATTTTTGGTTTTATGTAAGTTTGTTTGTCTGTCTGCCTGTCTGTTTGTGTACAAGATAAACAAAAAACGGAAAAACGAATTTTCACAAGCAGGATATGTTTATAATGAGGGAAGGAAGTAACGCTTAAAATTTGGGGTCATGAGGTGAAAGGTCAAAGAACGTAAAGATCACAAAAACATCATCTCCGCTAACTCGAAGGACTGAATTTTCACTAAACTTGCAGACTGTGTTCATAATGAAGTAAAAAGTAAACAATTTAATTTGAGGGACACGGGGTCAAGGGTCAAACGTCATAGGGATCACAAAGGACATGGAATAAGTGTAATCTCCCAATAACTCAACAATAGATGATTAGATTTTTACCAAATATAATGTGCAGATGTGCCTATATACTTCTATGTCTGTGTTGAAGACACTGCCTTTGAAATGGTGATTTTCTAATCATGATATCATTTATAATCATATATATTTATGATCATATATATATGTATATAATCAAATATAATCATATATAATCATAAATGTATATATATATATATATATATATATATATATATATAAACAGACATCTCTCTCTCTCTTACATTATATCACGTCGCCATTGACTGTTCTGTTTGTATCCGTTAGAATTTGAATATTTAATCTGAAAATGAAAAATTGTATATAACACGAACAGCTGGATAGCTCTAATCAGCCGTACATACAAGTCACGGTTGTTACAACACAGGGAAAGAGATGAAGATACACTGTATATTAAATTTGAAATGAAATTGACAAATGCATGTGTCTGTAACGATAAGGACAGAAAAACAAAAACAAAAGAAAAATAGGGCACAACTAGATCTTTCCCTCGCCGTAGAATTATATTCATATATATTATATATATATATATATATATATATATATATATATATATATAGGCCTATATCATTAAGAGTACGCATTAACTTGGATATCATCAAGAAACACGTAATAAGAAAGTGGTATAGATTTTATAAATACTCTCAAGTCTAAAAAAAAGGGAAATAAAATGGTTAGGTAAACTGTAGGTATAGGAGCTAGTCGTCTACTAAAAATAAACGTGAAGATTTAGGTTCTGGTGGTAAATCAGCGTATAGCTAAGTTCTCTTATGTACAATAGAAATGTTCAGCCGCAGTAATGTTTAATTTGACAATAATATGTCTAGGAATTATGAAATATGCGGGATCGGTAATTTCTCAGCATAATGGTGTCACAATCTTTTGAGGAAAGTTCATGAATAGTTGACACAGATTGTCCTATCAGTGCCATGACCCACTTCGATTAAAGCAGTACATACACTCATCCATAGCGTTTACCTGCCTTGTGGTAGAAATGTTAGCAGCCATATTTTGTTCCGTACACCATGGAGCACACGATGCTATATTGAGTTGCTGCCGAATGGTTTCAAGTTTGTGAAACTTGTGAAACACACGGCAATAATTGCAATGAATCGGTCTTTTGCATATTAGATTTTTCACAAGACTTGAAAATCATCGGGGCCGAGTTTGTTTGGTTCATCATTGATTAATTCATGAGAGACATAATTTCTATGGAGAGGGTTCGTATTGCATGTGTTTTATAACTATTGGGGATTTTTCATTTCTATTTTTTTTTTTGGGGGGGGGGGGGGGGGAGGTCAAAACTTTGTGAACATTCCTTGTTCTGTTTTTGCTTTTTAGTCTGTAATTGTCATTACATTTTAGTCGGCCAGAGAACAGTTTACTTTCATAAACTTGAGATATATAATTTCATCAGTTATGCATTATTTCACTTCCGAACTCCACATCCAAGCGCAATACACCTCCCACGTAGTCTGGTGACTTTCAAGCTATAGTGACATGCTCCCGCAAGACACATGTCAGTAAAAAGTCCAGGAAATGTGTACTTTTATGATTAAAAAATATGACTTTTTTTTGGTTTTCTATTGCTGTGCGTCAGTAACTGTATATAAGACCTAATTTTCATTCATGAGCGATGGCTGCACTGAACTTCTAACTTTTCTAACTTTTCAGCGGATCGTCAGATTTTTCTCAAGCTTCGCTGATGTGTTCTCCTATAATATTCCTGCATTTATTCAATCCACATGGGCTTTGTAGGCTTATACATTCTTCTCACGGCACTACACAATGTCAAGAAAGTGGAGAAGGTATATGAAGTAATAAGCAACAAAGCATATTCTCTATAATATCTCAAGACCTTTTTAACTGCACAACACAAATAGAACACTCAAGGAGAAGGTAAAGCCACTGGCTCACTGCACAGCGTAACTCGGTTGAAAATGTTATCTGCTCACAACTCAAGGTCCTTATATTCCATTACACCTGTGTATATCACCCATCTTTTTTCTTTCATTCATTTTATTTATTCATTTATTTTTGCACTTCCAACAGAAACATATAAACATTTTACAGAATCTTACAGAATATCTTCAGTTACGCCACAAGATACGTAGGCCCCATAGTGGGGCAAAGTGCCCCGCGGCAGGACCAAGAAAGAAAGAAATACAAGATGCATTATATGGTCGCAACCACTTTCCTTAAGTATACACGGCACACAATGCACCTCTGGTATAGACCTCTTCGGTTTTACAACGGTGTATCTTATGTGGGCCATAATACAAGAGGGAAGGCTTCCAAAATAAGGACGGTAAGTGGTAACCTCCACCTGTCGGTTCGCCTTTTCCCCATAGGACCTTTAGGAAGATCAGCAAGCTAGCAGAATAAAAACCTGCGCGTGAGTGAGATTTAGATGGAGAAGCTGTTGCGCGGGAACAACCCCATCCTCTGGGTCGCAGAATCAGGGAGGTGGGACGAGATGGCACGCTGGTAGCTTTGTTGACTGCAGTGGAAGGCCAGGTCATCTTCCGTGCTCTAGGCCTGCCCTAAGCACTCCACAATGCCTTGAACCGCTTTTCTGGTTATTGAATCTACTTGTTGATCTCATCTGTCCGTAGTCCATCGGAACAGTCTCCAAATAGGAGGAACAAGTCATGTGCTTCACAGGATGGTGATGAGGCCCGCAGCTAATCTCACATAGTTTGGCCCGCCAAGTCGAGACAGTGCACGGGTGTGGTGGCCGCTGTCGCATGTAAACAGCTACTTGGAACCACAGATGAGAGCTGAATGTCAGGTGGGGCCAAAGCGGACCAACACCTCGAGAGGTGCGACTGTTCGACCTCAGAGGTACTTTACCCTCCCTGGAACCCCATACACTGATTTTACAACACAAGAATGACCCCCTTTTCACCTTTCATTCATAATGTCCTCTTTCACCTCTCATCTCTCAATAAATTGTTTTATCAGAACACTGCACTCTCAATTTGCACTTAAGATTAATGATTGCAATAAAGGTATGAGTAAAACAATTGAAATTTGGATAAGATATATAATTTCTTTGGTGACTGATCATGCGGTCAGTCCAAATCTATAAATTGGAAAGATTTCCGCGTGTGGAAGTGGGGATGACCCTCTCCAACACTTCCATTGACCATGAATATTCACTTGTCATTCTTTTTATTTGGACATTTTTGAAGGCGGATCTTTTGGGAGAACTTTTTTAAAGCTTTTTGAACATGATATATATAGATATTTCACCGGCAATACCTTAAACACGTAATTGCAATACATATATCGTTTGTTCACTGATGGCATTCTCCGGCATTTCGCTAATGTGCCGAAAGGAAGAATAATTATGAAGAAGGAGAATTAATGCACCTATCAGATCTTTGCTCACGCCGTACTGATGAAGTGCACCCAGAGCGATGAACAACAGTGAAATACCGTAATGATGATAACATTCATAGTTGTATTCCACATTTCTTATTGTCATAAATGATTATTTGCATCGCACATAGCACTGCAACTAATTCTTGTTAGTCGTGACTTCGTTGAAAAGAGCCTCCTGCTTCCTCACTCCACAATCATTCAAACACGTACCATCACTTGATCCCAGAAATGATGCAGATCTTTCTTAACAGCATTCTTGCCAGATGAAGTCAAAAGTCGTTATAATTCCTGGAGGGGAATGAGCCAAAGCGATCACTCCCTAAACGCTGAAGAGAAGGAGGGGAGGAAGTGGAGGGGAGAAAAGGTGGGGTAGAATAGTTTTGGTCTCGCTGTTATCTCAGTGAAGTAAGGATACAATGGCAGGGTTGTTCGTAACGCCTTCCAGGAATTCACTGAGAGTCAATTTGCCGTCACCGTCTTCATCTACCTGTTGGAAGATCTGCTCCGTGATCATTTCCGGGGTCAAGTTATTGAACTCGGGTGGCAGCTGCTGGTCCACTTCGACGACGAGTTTACATTTTGCCTGCAAATAAAAATAGCATATTTAATATTGAGACGATATTGCGCGTTCATCAGGCTAATGAAGTATATATACGTGGACAGGAATTGAAGTATAAGGTGAGGATCATCTTTGTCAGTTTGGGTATGTGCATTTCCACAACCATCTGTGTTTCTTGCAATTTCAGACATTTGTAGTTTGTAGACATTTTTTTTTTTTTTTTTACTGTCGTAAGGGCCGTCGTGCTTTAAGAATCTTAATACTTGGTCTGCTTATGCCTGCATTGCGTATCAAGATGAAACATTGAGTACTTTCAACTTTGGAACAGAATAACAGAGCTAATCACTTTTGTAAGACCACAGCGTACTACATGACCTAACCCGTCTCAGTTTTGTCTGTGATTATGTCTCTTGTGTCTGTGTGTTAACGAAAGAATGTGAAAAGGAAACGTACTGTTATGATACTAAGCATCTCTTCTTTGGTAATGTAGCCATCGTTGTCGATATCGTAGAGACTGAACACCCAGGCGAGTTTGTGGTGGTGCGATCCTCTGGACAGGACACTGATACCGCAAACGAACTCGCGGAAATCGATAGTGCCATTCTTGTCGGTGTCGAACGTGCGGAAGACGTTATCAACGAACTTCGTCTGGTTGCTTTGGGGGAAAACCTTGGCGTAGAGCTGACAGAATTCCTCCTTGGTAAGTCTCCCTTCAGGACATTCTATGACAGACAGAGACAGATGTGTAACATTGTGTTTCAACTTGCTTTATTAATATATCCAAAAGCGTTTCAAAAAAGATGTTCATAGTATGGTAACAAAGAAGGCAGCAACTTATCAAGAAACCCAAAGAGCTACACGATGATCAACGGACTAGAGTTCGTTGGACATCGTGTAGCTCTTTATGGGTTTCTTGATAAGTTGCTGCCTTCGATTATGATTCGCTATGGAATAGATGCCAAAGCGAATCATTATGAGGATATGCATCAAATGCAACCCGTTGCAAGAACGCGAAAGCTCATTTTTGCCCATACAGTTACCAAATTATCATTCACACTAGCACTTATAAAACGTATATCAAGAATCCATGCTCTTTTATTTTTTTGAAATGATGCATTTGCAGTCATCAGATACATGATATGCAATGGGGTCTTTACAGCACTGAATACAATGCAAAGGGGGTGGAAATCTCTAGGAGGAAAGATGGCCGATGAGAACGGGATGAAGAGCTGGTGAAGATGGAAAAGACGGGAGGTATTTAAGGAGACTAGACAACAACAAAAAAAGGGGGAGGCTACCAAGATGAAGAGGAATTAAGCGGATGATAGAAGAATAGCTATAAGGTCCTAATACCTTTCAAGAATTCTGTATACCAGGCTTGTAGTTCATCTCGGTTGAAGTTTGTGTGGTATCTGAGGTCAGCGATTTCCTCCTGCGTCAGGTAACTTGGAGGAGCGTTTCCCATCTTTCCTCGATTGAACTGATGGGTTCAGATTTTCAAGTAAAAAGAGAGTTACACTTACGATTATCTGCAAGTGTGCGTGCTGTTTAAAACCCATTTTCAGTTTCAGTTTCAGTAAGTTTTATTTCTCCACTTGTACATAACAGAAAATAAGTATAACATTATCAAACATATTTCACAAGTCATGAAAAGATTTAACATTACAAGTATATTATCGTGTGAAATACTACATGAATTTCATTATACAGATCTTTAAGTGTACAGGTGGGGGAGACCGTTATCAATAAGCAAATCGCTTGACTTGGACAACGGCCTCTGAACATAATATGCCTCGTAACATTTCTTTTAAATTATTTTTTTACATATCTGTCTGTAGTGACATATCTGTCGTTCAGATATGTCACTTGACCATTTACGATGACTTTTGTGTGATAATATTGTGTATATCCTATCGATCAAGAATGAAAATTTAATACAGAAAGAATACTAAATGAGAATAAAAACAGTAACTGTCTTAAATGAACTATCTGATAACTCTCAAAGAATGTGGAATTTACAAAATAAAGATTGGAAGCCGTCAAAGAAGTTCTATTAATAGAATCTCTTTGAAAGCCTTCCGAAGAATCCTGCATGGATACATTATAGGCCTATTCTAATTCGCAAAAGTGGAATTGTGTACAGCCACTTCATGAAACAAAATGGACGAGAATACTCGCGAACAACAACATCAGTGATAGCAACAGCGACACTGTTACATTTATACTGGTAATATTGTTAGAAGGAGTGCTATCGTTGCGAATCTTGTACCACATGTAAGATACTAGATTGATCTTTAGATTTTACTTTACATTACATTTCGTTTTGATTTTATTTCATAAATTGATTTCATTTTAACAGCAATAATCAATGCAATTAGTATACAACGCTGGTGGATGCATATATTTCAGTGGTTACTCACTATCTCATAATGCTTACACATGTAAAGAATATAAAAAAATTGAAAACTATAATAAAATCGGTCTATATTCGATATTGTTTTAACCTGAAGTCAATTAACATAATTCATAGTTGTTGCAATTTTAGGCAAGTCTTGAGCAATCAAAAATGATAATGAGCTCATTTTCATCTTAAGACTTTTCTCTGATCAAAATACAAAGAAAATCAAGAAGCAAATGTATATGTTTTATATATTGAGGGCGACAATATATATAGCGCAAGTTGTTAGACCTTTAAATACTTACGCAACTTATATAACACACATACTTGAAAACAAAAACTTAATTGCAAGTGTATCTATGCCTCCAAAATTATATATATGCTGAGTCTTTTCAATAAGAGATTAAGAAAAGATATTGACTTCTAGTAAACCCGGAGAACACATAATGATTAAGTTTACGTATATAGTGTGCCTAAATGAGGTACGTATAATGAAAAGAAAGAAAGAGAGAAAAGAAAACATACACTGAACAAATGGATTGGATGCGGATTAGGTTGGTCATAACGTCGTGCAAGTCATATTGATTCATTACTAATCTGCATGCCTGCTTACCCAAGATTGCCAAGGACAACAGTAAAATCAAATCGACTGATTTCTCAATGATCATGGGTATTGTGCTACACTTACCGGTTATAATAGGTGATGAAAAGAAACATATGAAGGACGGCAAAAGAGCGAATTCACTCGTTATTCATTGGATCTTTAGATAATCATTACACGTTTCTCTCAAGCTCAACCGTATACAGTGAAGCTCCAAACGCCAAGCATTGACCGCAATACAACGAACTCCTTCCTTCTATCACCGTGTGCATAATAGTGCACAAAATATATTACAGAAATCATCTATTCAGTAATGCAGTGTCTGCGCAAACAATCGGAATAGCTTCAGTGAACACCAAATGTATCATCTTAGATTGCTTTGCTGTATAAAAATAAACACCCCCTACACACACATAATTTATCTAGACCTATTTCTGCTTTTCATCTCTTCTAAACTGGCGTCAGTCTACGTCATTCAGCAACACAGAGACGATACCGTGGATGGAAAATTCTGTTTACCACCAGATGTTACCTTGATTGATCCCATTATCTCCCCTCTGATGTATATCTTTGTGTGTGTAGGCGTGTTTACCGATACACAGTTAGTGAGCACATCACACAAAAACAAGCGGTCAGGGAAAAAAAATCGTCTATAAGAGGAGACAATGGTATGCTTTTTCAAACAGAGTGTTTAAGAATTTTGATCTGTTTGGGAAGAAGTTCTGAAAAAATGTTCCTCGAGTTTAACCAGAAAACAAACAAACAACTCGAAATCACTATCAAGCACACTCATGCATTTTTTTTCTTTTCTCTCTCAAACCGGAAATAAGTATAGCATCGATTTGTTTGTTTTCACTGAATTTGTTTGAATACTTCGCATATGGCATGATCATTTTACGGCGAATCTATTATGTAAATTTGTGTTCAAAGTAAAAAATGCATGTGTACATTTAACTCATGTATGATTTTCATGGAAAGTGCAGAAACCAAACTGAGTAACTGTGTAATATCTCTTCCGTTCCTTTTGTTGCTGGTGCTGGTAATGAGAATGTAAGGAAATAAGTAAACGTCCAAATCTAGGACATTTGTGAAAAAAAAAGATTTTTGAAGAAAACAAAAGAATATCAGGAATGATTCGCTGTGCACAGCAAAGTCTAATGTCACTGAAAGCAAAGCGGTCCTTGTATCATGACACCCATTAATTAGAAGGTTAAATTTCACCGTAAACATGTTTATATTTTTGTACACTTCCTCAAGAGTTCAGAGCGCAGCTCTCGAAGAGTCGGAAACGTTATGAATGCCAACCATGCATTCAGGTGTGAAGAAGTCACGTTCTCAGAACAAAGCTCGTTTAATGTAATTTTCGAATAATTAAGAGAGATTATTATTTTTTGCTTCGGAAGAAATGTTTACGAATAGGTATAGTGATTTTATTTGTCCTCCGAACTATGGTGACAACACTGTAGGAGGAAGACATGTTTAGAGATGAGATTAACTCAGGACTAAGGCGCGGAGGATGAATAAAATGAGGTTTTCATATACAGAAGATTTTTCATAAGCAAAAGATCTGTTATGAACATGATATCCCTTGAGAGTCCAACTCTCAACGAATGATAACTATGTTGAACATTGAAGCTTCCCAGTTTCATCGTAAACCGAGAGCAGATATATATCAATCTAGTTTCCAGGTGAGAAAGAATGTAAAATACTCAAAATACTTAGCCTTTCATTTTTAGTTTCGTTTCTGCACGTACAACATTTGAGAAGACAAGACAATATGAGCAAGGGGTGCTGTCCATTAATGATTCTCGTGCATGAGGTCCTTATTGTATCAGGGCAATTACCCCCGAGGACAATTACTCCCCGGGCTAAATACTGGTTAGTAATAAGGTTAGAGTAAAAATTAGAGTAAGGATTAGATTTAGGGTGCTAGAGATTGGGTGAGAGTTAGAATTAGGTTCAGGATTTACAGGATTAGGCTTCGGTCAGGGGAAAGGTCTTTGGTGATAGTCCAGGGGGGTAATTGCCCTAGAACCGTCCTTATCAAACAGCAAAATGAAGCATAATATTATATAGAATAGGTAACGAAGTCAAGGCTTTATAGATATAAGATATCTCGTTTCCCTTTTGATCCATTCTGACTTACCTTTTGGATGGTTGGCAGAGAACAGTCCAAGAAGAAGACACCATGCGAGCAGAAATCAAATGCTATATGCCTATAATGCGTCAATGGTCAAAATGTATGAACCATTTCCTGTCAGACGTGTTGTGAAATAACAAGATAATCAATCCTTCACCTTTTTGTGACTGCACTAAAAAATGGCATTTTCCCAAGAGATTCTATTCTGAACAAACGAGCAAACAAATACTTCTCGAGCACATAGTTTGACATTGAATTGCATTAAATTCAATGTTTGCTTATGAATACAATAAAACACGATATAGGCATAGTGAGTGCAGTATACGTCGATCTGTGATGTTGTTCGCGGTTACTAAACTATGGAAAGAATAGTTCTCATTATTGTCATCGTTGACTTATATTAAAACCAAAATTGTCTACAAAGTCAGAATATGTAAGACAATTTCATATGTACAAAAAACCCAGAAACACAACAAACAAATAAATAAACAACAAACAAACAACAAACAAACAAAAAACAAAGCTGCTGAAAAATGTTTATCCAATATAAAGTGTAGTGAAGTCAGTGAAGCCAGTGAAGTGAAATGGAGTCAAAAGGGGCCTGATCTTCGACCCTAACAGAATCTTTGTCAGAGACAAAATGACTTCTTTTTTTTTCATTTTGCCTCTTACGAACCTTCTGCTATCATAGAATCGAAAGCTCATACTGGCCCCTTAGTTTTCTACTCCATAATTTTTCTATATCTCATATCCTCTATATAGAAGATCTACGCACCCATGCAGATAGCAATCCAGCATTGCGCTTCCATGAGTTTAGATCTCAAAAAAGGTCAACCTCTCTTCATACACATCTGGGTTTTTTTTTTCTGCGTGAAAAGCATCTATTATACAACCACATAATGGTCGGCTTATTTTAAATTAGTTGATAGTCGTATTTCAGTTTTACGCCTTACGGCAGTTTGAACCGAATAGATTTTTTTTCTCTCTTTTTCCTTTTCATTTCGAAGCAGAGCTGGGAATCTCGAACAATAATCCACAACAAAACTAGACCAAAGTGCATATAGATATTTTTAAAGTATCCATGGCGCTTCAGTTATCACAACAAATCGTCAGCACATGGGCTGTTTGCCAAGAACAAATTAAATCAAGTTATTTCAGTCTCGGGTTAGCAGAGAGCTCAGTAGGACCCTTGTACTCAGACCTACATAGTTTGTCAGAGAGAAAGAGATTAGATAGATAGATAGATCGATCGATAGATAGATAGATAGATAGATAGATAGATAGATAGATAGATAGATAGACTGATAGATAGATAACCTCTTAATTATTATTTTTTTCTCCAAACATAACTTTATATCATGCCGGTATGCACGTATACATTTTTATTCGTTAACTATCATTGCACAGTCGAATGTAAGCCTATGATATAATTCCTGATTCTTATTTTGTTCTGTGTTATGTTTTGTTGGAAAAATAGAATGAAAAAAAAGAAAGAACTGAATTGAATTGAATTGAAATGAATTGAATTGAATTGAAATGAATTGAATTGAATTGAATTGAGAAAAACAGAGAGAGAGAGATTGCGTGAGTGTGTGGGTGTTTATGGGTGTATGTATATAATGGATGTGTATAAAATCTAAATGAAATACAAATGAAAAAAAAAAATCATTTGTGAGTGAGAGCTACAGAATACAAAGGGAGAAAGGTAATCTCTATGCCCCGAACTGTGGATACGACCTGTTTGAAATATTCAGTCATGCGATATACGTAATAAATGTCCTGCTTTTCATTCATTCTGTCATATAATGTTGCTGTCGTATATGTTTCTGTTGGAGATGAAAAAGAATGAATGAATTAATTGATAAATAAATAGATAAACGAATAAAAAATATAGAAAACTAAAGAATAAATAAACAAACAAATAAGTAGATAGATAAATGCGAGCATGTTAGAGGATGAACGGTGGTAATTAAGATAAAGTGGCAATGATGATGCGAAGAGAAAATGTTTCCTCCGCTTGAAAAAAAATAGAACCATTTTTTCTTTCAGAGAAAAAGTGTGTAAATGTGTTAATTCTGAACAGGTGAAATGCAACTTCAGCGGTCAGGCACGACTTACGGAAGCTGATAAATCTGCATGGGACCGGGCTCTGCCCAATACGAACTGGGCTCTGCTCCAAACTGTTATGTGATTTACTGGAAATATCTGCTCATTTTCTAGGGAGTGCGCAAATTAGGCCTATCTGATAGAAGGAACCATCAGTATAGTTGACACACACCAAAACGGATCCAAGGATGTATAGGGCCTATGATATTGAAATTTCTTCTTACGGTAAAAAAGAAAAGAAGTATACAACGATAATGATAAAAAATAATTATGATAAAATGAAAATAAGAGAGAGAAGAATATTAAAAGGCATGAATTAGCATGCACAGTTGGTTGTGAAGACTGGCCAACTGACTATGAAATTCTTTTCTGTCAATATCTGCATGAAATAGCTAACTTGAATACACTGAGTGGTATCGAAACTACAAAAGTGCTTGAAAAAAAAAGTAAAAATGAACACCGCCATTATAGGCCTATTAGTTAATCTCCCTAGCTCTTGGTATATTGCAAGACTCGAGCCCCACATTATTGGAGTGGGTTTTTTTTCTTTCTTCTTTTTTTTTTTTAATAGAAAATAATCAGGTAGGCCTCCATCGTAGAGGATTGCAATGGATATAATGATACGCCTACCATACCGGTGATACGGGCACGGTTCGTCATTCACTGAACCGTACATAGAACGCATGGGTACTTTATATGGGAAGGGGCAGTCAAGTGAGTAGGAATGGTGCTCGTCAGTGGCCCAACCACAGAACTCTGTGGGCCCAACTAGACAGTACGTGCACTCTATCTTTATCCACTATATATGTGTCTTAGTCATGCTGGAGATTTGTGCTGATTGACACTAATTAGGCAAAATCGCAATTTAGGCGTTATCAGACATTGACATGATCAATGTCACCCGTCAAATCCATCGAAAGTTATCCTCCAACTCAGTTCGTGCTGTTACCCTCCTGTCACAGAAACGTACATGTGGGACTAACGCCAAGGGGACTAGAGAACGGATTGCAGCAGACATGACCCAATCAGCTGTGATAGCGGTTTGCCAAATGACGGCTACAGAAGACAAGGAAGGAAACATTGCAGTATGCAGGAAACTAGTGGAACAGGCGTCAAATTTAGGGGCCAAGGTAAGGAAGTCTGGGTTTACTTTGACGCTTTGACAAACTTGACAGCTACGCTGTAGGCACGCATATGGCGTTGGCGTGTTATGTTTCATACGATCGCGAGAGATTACGTAATGGCGCGGCATCTGGTCAAGCTAGGGATATGTACAAGTTGAATATATGGCAGAGATTGCCATCAGTTAGTCAGTAGCCAACGTAGCCAGAGGGTTCAGAAAAATATGACAAATTTCAGAGCATGTTTACTGAAGACTATAAAGAGCATGATTACTCGCAAAAATCTCAATGTCAAGAAATATAAGGAATCATTCCTTTTTGGACCTATGATGTGTAGGAGATTATACATCTCATGATATATTTAGGCTTACTTGAATTGATGATTTATACCCATTTATAGCTCACTATAAGTTACATATATATATATATATATATATATGTATATATATATATGTATATATATATATATACATATATATATATATATATATGTATATATATATGTATATATATATATATATATATATATATATATATTCTTATGAAATTAATCAATTCAAATATATATGTATGATTATCACATTATATGTCAAAGAAGAAGTGTAATTTTAATCACTTGTGTATATCTGTAATTGAATTGTGTACCAATTAGGGACTAGTGATCAATATGTATATGATAATGTCCAGCTAGAGATTTGTGCTTCTCATGATTCCACCACAGTCAAACATGGTACTATGTTATTTTTATGCAGTTAACTGTGCAATTATTGTTTTAAAGTAAAAAGAAATGAATGCTAAAATACTTAAATTAGATTGTTGATGCGCATGTTTTGTCATCCCCAGGGTGAATATATAATCTTATATCAGTCTATAGGAGGCGCGCTGATAGAAACATACTGCTTTCATACCTCCTGATTTTTTATCTAACACTGTTTTGAATATTCATCCATGTCATCAAATTGAACTAAGTGAGAACTACATTCTCATGAATCCTCAGGCCTGCAAGTGTCTTATTTCTCTATTATATTCCTATATATCACCATGTAACGTAACTTGTGTATATGATGTAATCAGGGGCGGATCCAGGAATTCCGTAAAGGGGAGGCGCCTTTACAAACTTTAAGGGGGACACATGCCCCCCCATTTTTCTTTTTATTTCTTTTGTTTTACAAAAAATAAAGAGGGGGCGCACGCCCAGTGCACCCCCCTCTGGATCCGCCACTGGTAATCATGTCATCCTTGATGTTCAAATGTCAATATATTTATCACTTCCATATGTGGATAGAGGAAATGGATATATAAGACCGACAGAAATCCATTGATTTCTTCACTTGCATTGCAGATGGTGTTTCTTCCAGAGTGTTCTGATTATGTGCAGAAATCCCCTGAAGAGTCTGTTCGCAGTGCTGAGCCAGACACGGGGCAATCCATGGCTGCTTTCAAAGAGATTGCCAAAGAAAACCATCTGTGGCTATCACTTGGAGGCCTACATGAAAAGGTAGACTCTAACATGCAGAAAATACATTGTATGTCTCCTATTTCTCCCCATGTTCACATTTGCATAGCAACATGGCTCTGAATGTGTTGCAGAAATTATTTTACTGGGCCCTGCAGGGGAGGTGGGGAACTTGGGCCCTCACCTCCAATAGAGATACAATGTATCTTTATGTAGAGATATCCAAAAACAAAGAGGTCTTTATAACAGATAGGACATACCTTTTATTAGGATCACCTTGTTTTACTTGATTTTGGACATCTTAGCCATTTCAAAAAGTGATTTTCATTAAAAAAACCCTCTGAATTCCTCATAAAATTTTATGCTCTTTAATATGTCATATTTGGTTTCTAATTATCTCTAAAAAATTCAAAATATGATTCCCTGTCTCAACCAAAACTATGCCATACCTTCAATGTTATGAACAACAAATGCATGTGACTTTATGTATGTTACAGTCAAGACTTTTAGACTGGTACCAGGGGCGGATCCAGGAATTCCGTAAAGGGGGCAAAAAATAAAGGGGGGTGCTCGCTGCCCGGTGTGCCCCCGCTGATTTATTATTACAGTTTGTTGGTATATTGTGTTGTCTAGGTGTAAAGCAATCTTCTGTGGCATTTCAGAAGACAGAAATCATCTGAAAGTCTTATTGTGTTTATTCCCCCGCTCATCCTTTGGTCATGAGAAAGTAGTGAACTGTATATTATTATTTTTGTCTTCATCGGTAGTTTGAATAACTTCTTGAATTTATGCTTTCTCATTGTATATTCCTACCTTTTTTCTTTTTATTCTTCTTCATCTTCTTCACTATAGAATCCTGAAGATGACAGCAAGTTGCTCAACACTCACTACATAGTAGATGACAATGGAGAGGTTGCAGCAAAGTATTCCAAGACTCATCTGTTTTCTCTCAACATAAAGAATCAGGTTCAACTGCAAGAGTCTCAGTTTGTCAAGTCTGGCACAAAAATTGTCCCTCCGGTCCAGACACCAGTGGGAAAAATTGGAATGGGCATTGTATCCTTTTTGTCTTTCAATCTGGCATCAATTTCAGTAAACATTTGAATTAATTTAGTAGACAAAATGTCAAATGTTTTAGTCACTAGATTCTAATACACAAGTTTATTTCACTTGTTTCATTTAAGGAAAATATTTCAGATAATGTAAGCTAAAAACTACTTGAAAATATTCACAGAATGTTTGAGTGTACATTATGAGCACATAATCACATAATCCAAGTCTAGTTGTGTTTGAATCCAGAGCATTTTTGTGTAATGATGTATTATTTGATAATGATTGTATCTGTTTTACATTGATATAGCTGATTCTGGGTACATGCACTGGTCGGGGAGGAAGGTCTCGAGCCTCGGTGATTAAGTTTGCCTTTTCCTCCCCTGGCAACCAGCAGCATGCACCTGGAACCACCACAATTTTTATATCATGTATTTACGATTTTCTGTTTGCATTCTATGTCAGCTTGTATTGTACATTGTATATTGAATTGCCGAATAAATAATAAATAAATAAAATAAATAAATCACTCTAAGGAAGATGCTTATCATAGTAAGCTGTCGATAGAGGGAAATAAACGAACAGGTACTGTATATGATTTCATTTTCGCGAACAGATATTTTCGCGAATGAGGGGATCACAGACATTTTCGCGGATGTTGTTTTCACGAATTGATGCAGAGATTTTCATAAGCGCACTATAGCGCATGGTGACATTTTTGCGTGTTGTTAAATTCGCAGCCCATGTGTGATTCGCAAAATTTGCGAAAATTAAACCCTCGCAAAAATAACATCCTATACAGTAGGTGTTTTGATGTGTTCATGGAGCCAGATGTTCTCTCTTTCACTATCATTCAACAGCATGTCAAGTTATCATGAAAATTCCTTAATGCCTCTGAATACCCATGTGAAATCCAGTGCTACGACATACGTTTCCCAGAGTTTTCTCTGACTCTCGCCAAACAAGGTGCAGAGATTTTGACCTACCCGTCAGCTTTCACCGTCCCTACAGGAATGGCCCACTGGGAGGTAAGCTGTGTCACAAAGGAGGTGTCATTCAATCATTTTTATCTATCACCCACTCTTTATAAGGTAACATCCAAGAGAAGAGCCAGTAAGCAGGTAGTATGTTGGTATTTGTTACTGGAAGTTGTAAGCCTTGGCAAAGGATGCAAGGTGTCCCATCCTGGTGCATGTGATAGGATTATGTGAGTGCCATTTGAAGGACCTGAGAACAAAATTGAAATGACACATCAAAAATTGTAAATGAAAAAGTAAATATCCACAGTATGAAGAGAGTTTCCATGCACTTTTAAGACTGAAATATGATGGACAGATTAACTGATTCAAGGCAAAATATGATGCATATTTCAGGACAAATGATGAAGGCAAGTACTTGTGACATCGCAAATTGTTGTAGAGTTCTCATTAAGAGAGGATGGTACTGGAAATTAACCAAAACTTTAAAAGTGTACAACTTTTTAACATATTGTCTGATTTTCCTCAAACTTTTATCCAGTGCTTCACTGATCTTTCTGTATTAAGTGAGTCTTATCATGTCTTAAAAACTTATCATGTTTTATGAAACTGTATGTCCATGTCGTCATCTTGATGCCAGGTAAACACACATACAACAAGCATGGTAATAATCAGCATCACTTTCATAATCAGGTCTAAAATACTTTTTGCATTGATGACAACTTAGTACAAGATACAGTACTTCACATGTTCATGACCAGTCTAAAATACACTTGGGCAGAATATGGTGCCATAACGTAGTCACTGTCCACAGTGGTTTTGCTCTTTGTGATTGAAATCTAAGCAAGGGTGCAGTGTATTGTAAATCAATTTAAACACTGTGACTCACATTTTCCATATATCTAACAGTATCTTAACTTCCAAACATTTATGAGAAAATACATCTGACACTAAACATTACTTTGAAAATGATATGGAAATGAAACCATTCTGGATTACATTACTTCTATGCTGTTGTCTTCAGTAGGATGTGCTATTCATTTATGAGTAGTTGCATATCTTACAGCAAAATGTAGCTGACTCAATGACATAAAGAACATCAATATTTAATCACCAAATCTGGATTTCATGCTTGTCTATATGCACACCCCCACAAAAATGTGATGGCAAGGCAGTTTTTTTTTTCTATTTGTTTTCTTTTTCCATCAATGCCACCAGCCGCTGCTAAGGTGTAGAGCCATAGAGACACAGTGCTATGTTGTAGCTGCCGCCCAAACTGGTAAACACAACGATTGGAGAGCTAGCTATGGCCATGCAATGGTGAGTTTGTGCAACTCTGTCCTTATTATGTGACAGATAAAAGTGGTAACCTTCATTTCCAGAAAGTTCCTGTTTCAGTGGAATTATGTTTCTTGCTATTTTTTCCTTCAAATGAGAATTGTCCTGTGATATAGCTTGAGGGAATTGTTACATCAAACATTTACCTTGCTTTTCAAAGACCACCTTCATATTTTGTGGACTCTCAATCACTTTCATTGAAACTTAATTTTGTTTATCAGCTTCCCCAAGGGAAAGTGGCAAAGTTCTTATTGTTGAATATGAATAGTTTGACCATGAATTGATGACTGACATGATTTTTAGATATTTTTCATCTTAGTCTGCAGCCTGTTCTGCCCTCATCTCCACGAGAGCTGCAAGGTTGGAGTTGATCCAATAGCTGCATGTTTCCCATTAACACACATTTTCCACAGACACCTGCCCAAGTATACCTGGGAATAGTCTTAAACAGGTTGATTGTTTGAGTAGCCTTCCCATTTTGGTTTTGGTATGACTTGCTTTCATTTAATGTTGTTTGATTGAGGTTTCCTCTGTTTATTCATTTGTTTTTTGTTCTTCATTATTAAATGAATCAATGTTTTCACTGGTTTTTAGATGTTATATCACGGTACTATCACACCATCAAATATTCATTTCCAAGACCTGCAAGTTTACACTTCTTTCTTTTCTTTTTCAAATGATGCAGCATCACATATGCAAATTACACAGCTCTTTCCATTTCTGAATACACACCCCTTCAAAAGCCCCTAAGAGAACATAGCAATTCTAGTAATATATCAGAGTATTAATTAAATGCATAATTTGCTTTTTCTCACTCAATGTAGTTGTGCTGTGAAATGCTGCATTTGCAACATTCTATATCTTAAATTTGTGGACTCTGAGAATTCTTGAAAACTACAGTGTACCTGGCTTTACATGCTTAACTCTTTCAGTCTCATGGGAATGATCGACATACACTGTCGATGGGATTTAAGTTCAGTGGTGGTGAGAGGGTTAGGCCTTCAATGTGTACCTTAAAGTTTGAAAGTACCTGCTCCAAGACCAATTTCTGT
The DNA here is from genome assembly GCF_040938485.1 of Diadema antillarum. Taxonomy (NCBI): domain Eukaryota; kingdom Metazoa; phylum Echinodermata; class Echinoidea; order Diadematoida; family Diadematidae; genus Diadema; species Diadema antillarum. The sequence continues at coordinate 772,439 of NW_027270917.1, forward strand.
TGTGTTGTCCCAACCTTGAACAGATTGTAGACCCCTGGGGAGCAATAGTAGCACAGTGCTCAGAAGGAGAGAGTGTGGCCGTAGCAGCCATAGATCTGGCCTATCTCCAGAGAGTACGGACCAGCATGCCTATCTGGGATCACCGACGCACCGACCTCTACCCAGTATTCTGAGTGGAATTCTGTCAAAATCTGCTCCCGGAGTTACAGCATGACTGCTTTTAATGGCCCGACATACTGGGGATATAAAGGTGCCTTACTAAGTTTGATCACAAAGAATTTATGCAGCTGTCTGACACTATAGTATTGAAACATAATTTTAAAACATTTTGAAACGTAAACATAATAATAATGATTATAGAGGGCTAGACATTAGTGGTGGCCCGGGGCCACTAAAAATTGGTGCTGGGCCACTAAATTTATCTCTTTTATTAATGATAATAATAATAATTGATAATAATAATAATGAATAATAATGATGATAATGATAATAATAATAATAATAATAATAATAATAATAATAATAATAATAATAATAATGAAAATAATAATAATAATAATAACAATAATCATAATGATAATGACAGTAATAATAAATTATATTAATAACAATACATGCTGCAGGCCAAGAGAAGAAACTACTAATGTGCAGTTATTCTAATGACATTACTGGCATTGATTAATGATACAAATATAGTTTGCTGTACACGTAATATCCGGCTTGCATACAAATGACATTGAAGAATCACTTGCCTCATAACCAAAACTCACCAGCTTTGTGTATTCACATACTCAAATTAATATATATGATCATAGGTCATGCTGGCAGTATTATATATACAATTGTATGGTAAATTGGCACCTCGTCTACACCCACCCTGTCCACTGTCCACCTAGTCTAATGCCATCTCGTCTAAACCCACTTCGTCTACTACCAACTCGTCTACCAACCATTTTGTCTATATGCCAATTAGTCTAATTGTCATTTCGTCTACTAGCCATTTTATCTATAGTCCAATTTGTCTAAGTCACATTTCGTCTAACACCCATTATGTCTATTGACCATTTCGTCTATTAATCATTAGGTCTATGAATAAAATAGTCTACAGTTCATTTTGTCTAATAGCCAATTAGTCTACAACCACCTTGTCTAATAGTCAATTAGTCTAATAACCAGTCAGTCTACTCCCAACTCGTCTACTCCCAATTGGTCTACTCCCAACTCGTCTACACCCAACTCGTCTACTCCCAATTGGTCTACTCCCAACTCGTCTACTCCCAATTGGTCTACTCCCAACTCGTCTACTCCCAATTGGTCTACTCCCAACTCGTCTACTCCCAACTAGTCTACACCCAACTCGTCTACACCCAACTCGTCTACTGCCAACTCGTCTACTACCAACTAGTCTACTCCCAACTGGTCTACTACTAGTTATAGTTTTTTTTTTTGTTATTTAAGTCTACTTCATCCAGTTTCTTTTTTCCCAGTGAAATAGGTTGAACACTCTTGGTGCCCCATTTGAATTTTACAAAAAAAGATAATGTCACAGTGTGAAAAACTTGCTGTGTTATTTTTGTGGTGGATGTGTAATTTATATCAGAAGCAATCATGCAGCATTTATATGTCCAAACTCCAACACTCCATCCATTCAACTTTGATACACAATCATAAGTATGGTAAAAATGAAAATGAACACTTTAGAAGTACATTATCAGTATTCTTTATTCTGTCTGCCACGTACTGATGTATGTAAACGGTTAAATGCACAAAAAAGGTTGAAACATATGCACAAAAATATGATTCATGTACAATATATAGCTACTACTGAGATGAATAATTTACTAGCCTGCAATGTACTCAATACACGTTTCGCGAGGAACCTAACGAAGTCCACGCGCATGCGTACAAAAACCAGCCAGCACACTGATAGTCTTTGCTCAAGTGACACAATTGACAATTTCAAAAAAAAAATCGCATCCCGCCAAGATCGCTGCATGCAAGCATGCACGCGCATGGAGGTTAGTTTGCAGGCACAAACCCTTGTTGGTCGTAATAGGAGTCTGCATGTGCCAAGACTAATTATACACGTACCACTGCACTGCAGCCTCTCCCAACAAGGGTTTGTACAGACTTCTAAAATCAGTTTCTCACGGTGAAAATCAAACTCCACCCATGTGATTGGTTGCTTTCCAATGTCCATCACCATCTCTTGGGACTTGTCTGGCAGCACCCAGTAACTGGATAATTAGAAAGGCAGATTAGGCAGATATCACCAGTCCATGGGTGAAATAAAAACAACACTGGTCAGACCAGGGAGGTGACCTCCCTGGTCAGACAACCCTTATACCAGTGCACCAAATTCCAAGGGGTGTATCAGGTGACCTTTTCTTCCTACTCTGCACAGTAGTCCGTATTGTCATCTTTCCCCCTTAATCTGGCTCTTCTGTCAACCATGGAGTAACATATTATGCAGATATATGTGGATTCATTCACGTGTAAACCATGAAATGACTAAAATGTAATGAGATATTTTGGGGGCATTATTTACTATTCTGAACAAGATTTCAAGGCATGTTATAACTTTTTGCAACAATTCATGAGATTCCCCTTATCAAAAGAGCATACATATTATTCTAAGAGACGAAAATCAAATTTGAGATGGTCGAGATATCCCAAAACAGAGTGGTCCTAATGAAATGTGGGAAATTTCTTTTATATGGACCACCTTGCTTTACTTTGTTTTTGGATATTTCCAAATCCGACTTTCATCAAATAGAATTTTAACTTCTGTTTGATAATAATATCTCGAGTAGTTTCTATCTTGCAAAATGTCAAAAGCTGAATCATCATCTCAACCAAAATTACCATCCTTTAACACCTACTTGTTTTCTTTTTCTCGCTGGTATACTGTGTACTCATGGGCCCTAACACAAACCTAGGTTCATTGTAAGTGTATACCAACCTAGTGTATATGACAATCTAAAATTGATACCCTTGAATTTCATTATGTGTAGGTTCTGAATGAAACCTTAATTTTGAGAAAATCAATGCTGAAAAGCAAAGAACAGTTCTTGTGCCTATGCAGGAACCAGACCCAGAAAAACATTTTACTTCTAAGAGTTTTTCTACTTCCAGGAGGAATTTTTAATAAGTGGAGTCAGAGATGGTCTTCTGTATAACTTCTCTCCCTAGTTTGATCTCTCTCCTAGTAAGTTCCGACAGTGTTTCAAATTCACTGTAAATTCCTCCCTATTCATTGGTCTGATAAAACAATACATTTCCAGAGTGAATGTATGTATCCATACATCTTTTAAAACTTGTGATACTGATAGATATCAATGTAAAATCTCCTGGATGCTGCAGTTGATCATAACTTGCAATTGATTGCAATTCTCTATTCTATACTAGTTAAAATCATTTGCTGGTTGCCATCAATTTTTTTCCATCTTTATTAATTGCAAAACACTGAAAGAGCTAATACTTAGTTGTTATGTGTTCACTCAAAATGAGTTGAATCTACTGTGTCATAGCTGTAATAATCTAATTAAGTGCTTTTTGGAAATGAACCTGCAGTATGTTGGCAACAACGTAATATTTGTCACTGTCGTCCAATGTTTTGCCATGATTTACAACATCATTCATATTTTTTTGAATCATTTACAATTTTGTGGATCAAACTTTTTGCTCAGTTGTATTTTTGGATTTGAGTTGCAATTTGGGAATTATGACCACTCTATAGTTGGCCTAATGTTATTTGTTTTGTTTGATTGATAGATACTTTATTTTCTGCAAATCAATATACATAAACTGAATAATCGTGAACATGGGAAATATACAAAGTATATTTGAAACAGAGTCGTTTGACTTGCATAAACAATGATATAAAAGGAAATTAATGATATTACAGTATGCATGTCTATGCAGCTGGGATTACAATAACAATATTATATTTAGGAAATGATAATGGAGAGGGCCGCCATTGTAAGCATTGCTTGAAAAGATGGTCGGCCCGAGGAAAAGGTAGGTAGGTAAATTGGTAAACAATACAAATTCTGCTGCGAGGATAGCAGGGGAAAATAAACTCTGATGTGTGAAGGTGGTGAATGTGCGTGCGAGTGCTTGAGAGTGCACAGGGGCAGATAGGCTGGGATTTGGAATGATAAAATTGGTTTGCTGGAAGAGGGAATGACTTACGATGTTGCTACTGTAACACCTTTGTTCTGTAGTGTTGATGTTATTCTTCGATGGCGTACGATAGGCGGTGTTACATTGGTAAAGTTTCTCGACACTCGACGACAGCACACAGAAGGGACCAGTTCATATTATATATACAATCCTGGGCTCTTTATTTAATCACAGTAGCGCTTAACAGAGATATGATATATTAACAGGTACTCCCCATCAAACGGCCATATATTGCCCCTAAAGAGGGATGGCAAGGGAGACCAACGCTTTGTGTGTCTCTACCCGAAGAGGGTGAAAGAGAGGACTCCTGACCAAAAGCACATGGTCACTTTTATAGTACATCTATACTCAAAGGAGGGGCTTAATTTAAATAATATTCATCTATTCAAAAATAGAGGGATTCAGATTATAATAAAACAAAGGTGTAGGTTGATAATGACCACTGTCAATCCATGGATCACTGACACCAGTGACTCACATATTACATGATGGGGATGATGGGGGAGAAATTTATAGCACTGGTAGACAATGGGGAGACAGGTTATCCAGAAATGTTTATGGGAGAGGTTAGGCTCCTAGGGAGGTAGGGTGTGTGGACTGACCACAGGATGTGATGACCAGTCGGGTTGGACAAAATTCTGGGAATAACAATGAAGGAGTTTTCCCTCATGTCTGTAGTGGTTGAAGCTCGGGTTTGTAGCAACAACACTCCTACATTTGATATATTACATTACTTCCATCTTTCAAAATGAAACGTCCTCGTTTCAAGGAGGTTTATTACAGTGGGACAGGTGACCTAAAATAACCAATTGAGAGTATTCTCCAGTGAGAAAATGAGCGGGGAACTGGATACAAAATGTAACTTATGTGTACAAAATAATAAAACATACAGAATAATACAGCATGACTAAAGGAATGAAAGAAAGCGGAAAGAGGTAGAAGGAAACAAAAGAACATAGAAACATCAAATTCAACATGGTGTTAACATTACGACAAAAACATCAAGTGAAATCATAGTTAAAAGGCAATGAGCACATGGGAAAAATCATGAAACATTTTCCTGTTTCCGTGTTGCAATACTGAAAGTTGTAAAACCTAGGCAAAATCAAAGAATCGCATAAATACTGATTCAAACTATGAGGAAAAAAATGTGTGCACAGTGAATTTAAACAACTTAACAAAAACCAGCTTCATCTGAACAATACTAAAAACTACAGTGTTGAACTTATTGATCCAAAACAATTAACTCATGTGTAATAGGGTGTAACACATGAAAAGGAATAAAAAATTCCAACAAAATGGAATAATAACCAAAGAGAAAGTGATTGCATTGATCACTAAAATTCAGCAAATAACTGGTCAATGAAATAAGCACATCATGGTAATATAATTAGGCTCATGCCTCGAATAAGCAGGAAAAATAAAGCCAACTTGAAATAATGGAATAAAAATATAATAATCTTGCATTTATGGAATTGAAAACCTGAAACCAGGATATTGGTAATGTAACATAATTAAAAAAGAATACATTCAAACAGATATTAGAAATAGACCAATCTATGCCGATAAGTTATAGAGACATGACTGTGTGAAATATGGAGATCTTAAAAAAATGTGCTAAGAAAGCTTAGTAATTGGTCCACATGAGGCTGTGGACAGGCAGAAATATGTTGAAAGCATCATGTGAAATGAAATAGGAAGAGGAGATTCAAAAGCTGAGGAGTCAGAGAACAGGCAGAACATAAGAAAAATCAAAGCAATAGAAAGTCAATTATTAAAACTTAAACTATATAACACTCGTGTGGGACATGAGCAAGAAATCGTTGGCTTAAAAGATAATCACACATGAAATTATAGCAAATACGAATGTTAAGGCATTAATCGGTAGGAACTACACTTGTCTATAAACATAAATCATGACCTGCTTTAACTGGCTGATGGTCATGAAAAAAAAAATGTATACAAAGGAATGGCATTATAGGAGGCAATACCTCCTTACTTTGTATTCTGAAGTCAAACACATAACAGATACATAAATGAACATAAAACCAATGACGCGATAAACTTCAAAATGGTAACAATCCTTAATAAAGGTTGTCTGAAAGTCAAATTAACCAAGGCCTAACGAGAGAAAGAGGTGAAATCTGAGGAGATGGGGTTACCATAATAATCAGGAGGGTGTACAATCCGGCCGCTTCGAGTGCGGTTCGGAGGATCATGGTTACGTGCATGAGCGTCATGGGATGGTGAGGGAGGAGGGGGAGGCGCGTTGGGGTGACTGGGAGGGGACGCAACAGGTTGGACAGGTGGGGAGGGAGGTGGGACAAGCCATATATTAGTAGAGAGTGATGGTGGGGTGAGGACATCGAGGGAAGGTGGTGGACTTGTCGGGGATGACAGAGGCAGGGGAGTGTCGAGAAAGGGCTTTAGCCGATTGTAGTGAATTACTTTCGGCTGTGAAGAAGGGGAGGATGGGTCAATGAGATGGTATTGAATACCTTTTTCATCTCGTTTAGTGACACGATACGGGCCTTTCCACTGTGGGGCCAGCTTATCACGTGACACAGTAGGGTCATTCATCCAAACTACATCATTGACATTGTATGGGACAAAGCGTGTATGTCGATCATAATGGTACTTTTGCGTCTCATGAGCATGATCGGCCTTGGTGGCCGTCTGTGTGAAAGCAAAATCAAGGCGACTGAGTAAATCAGCAGCATAATCACCAGCAGAGGAGGATGGGAGGGTGGGGTTAGAGGCAGTAAGGAGGGAGAGGGGAAGGCGGGCTTCGCGACCGTGTACAAGGAAAAATGGGGTGTATCCTGTAGAGGAGTGAGGTGTCGTGTTATAGGACAACTCAACCTGGCCGAGAATCCGGTCCCATTCACAGCCAGCTTGAGGTAAACGCTTACCGAGCTCTCGTTTGAGGGTGCGGTTGAAGCGTTCTACCATACCATTTGATGAGGGATGATATGGGGTCGTTCTTGTTTTGGTAATCCCCATCTCTACACACAATGTCTGAACCAACTGGGCCTCAAATTGGCGTCCCTGGTCTGTGTGGATCGATTCTGGGATACCATGCTGACGCACATACTTGTCAAAAAGACATGTGGCAACAGTGGTAGCCTTCTGGTCGGGCAGAGGGAAGAGATTTACATATTTCGTGAAATAGTCCATTACAACAAGAACATAGCGGTTGCCTTGTGAGGTGAGGGGTAATTCGGTCAGGTCAGCGGCAATGCGTTCAAAGGGACGAGAAGAGGTAATGGGTTGAAGGGGGGCACGGAGAGCGGGAATGGGATTGCGACGTGCTTGGCACGGGGCACAGCGGAGACAAAAATCTGTAATGTCCCGGCGCATAGACTGCCAATAGCAAACCTTGTCAGCTTTCTGGATAGTTTTAGCAGCACCAAAATGTCCAGAAAATGGGGAACCATGCAAAATAGCCAATACATTAGGAACGAGAGAGTGCGGTATGACAACCTGACGATCGAGGGAACCATTTGAAGCACGTCTTAATCTACAAAGCAAGCCATCATGGAGCACTAGGCGATCACGTTCTGAGTGAAATTTGCGAAGAGCAGACTCATAACGAGGGATAGATGATTTGTGGGGAAATTTTCCAGATCTAACCCAGGACCGAACCTCACGAATGATGGGGTCCTGGTGTTGTGCTTGATGTAATCTGAAACCTTCATTAACTAACAAGAAACAGAGGTCATTACTATCTTCCGGGGTATGGAAATCTGGGTCATGAGTATCACAGGTAGACACAGGTGAAAAAGGAGGGATACTATCACTGTCAGATACTGAAGAAGTAAGGGGAGAAGTAGGAGGGGGTGGAGGATGAGGTTGGGGAGGTGGAGGGGGCGGTGGATGAAGTGGAGGAGGTTTTGGAGGTGGTGGCGGACGAAGTGGAGGTTGGGGTGGTGGAGGAGGTGGCGGATGAAATGGAGGAGGTGGTGAAGGTGGTGGAGGATGATGTGGAGGAGGAGGTGGCGGATGAAGAGAACACACAGATCCACTAGGTGGTTCAGTGGGGATTCGAGAGAGGGCATCAGCATTAGCATGCTTGGCTCCATCGCGGTGTTCAATGACCCAATCGAGGGGGTCAAGTTCAAGCGCCCAGCGACTTCGACGTCCAGTCTTATCAAGGGAGACGGGTAATCTGCGGAGGCTGACAAGAGGCTTATGATCTGTGACGATAATGAACTGATTATCTGAAAGATAATGCCTGAAATGACGCACTGCCCAGACAATGGCCCAAAGCTCTCTATCATACGTAGACCAATTTCGTTCAGCTTTGCTAAGCGCTCGGCTCGCATAGGCGATAACTCGCTCCTTACCATCAGTGAATTGTGTCAAAACAGCACCTACAGCAGAATTCGATGCATCAGTATGCAGAGTGAAAGGTTGAGAGAAAGTAGGGAAAGCCATGAGAGGGGGTGATATGAGGATATTACGCAATGTGTTAAATGCATTCTCACACTCATCAGACCAAACAAAGGGCACACCTTTATTAGTGAGATGGTTCAGGGGTCGGGCGATTTTTGCAAAATTTTGCACAAATCGGCGGTAGTAGCTGCTCAAACCGAGAAACGCACGAACATCTGTCACGGTGCGCGGGGTCGGCCAGTCTCTTACCTTCTCGATGTTGGACGGATCAGGTAAGACACCATCTGGTGAGATGACATGACCGAGGAATGTAACCTTTTGTTGGAAAAAGTTACACTTTTCTGGGCGCAGTTTCAGACCTGCTGATCGGAGACGGGCGAACACTTCGCGCAAGCGCTGTAGCTTTTCATCAAACGTTTTGCCAAAGACAATTACGTCGTCAAGGTACACAAGAACCGAATCAAGGTGCAGTCCACGTAGAACAAGCTGCATCAGCCGCTGAAAGGTAGAGGGAGCATTACGTAATCCCATGGGCATGACTTTGAACTGAAACAAATCAGTACCAGTAGTGAAAGCAGTCTTGGGACTGTCGTTGGGATGCATTCCTACCTGCCAATATCCACTAGAGAGATCCATAGTGCTAAAATAGCAGTTGCCAGCAAGCGCATCAATTGTGTCATCGATGCGGGGAAGGGGGTGGGAATCTGGGCGTGTTACCTTATTGAGTTTACGATAATCGACACAAAACCGATAGCCACCGGTTTTCTTCTTTACCATAACGATCGGTGAACTCCAGGGGCTTGAACTAGGTTCAATGACATCTGCTTCCAACAGGCGATCGCATTGCTCTTTTATTTCCTGCCTGATTTGGGGAGAAGCCCGATATGCACGTTGGCGAATTGGGTTTGTGTCGGGTGTGGGGATTTCATGTTGGACCAAATCTGTACGACCATAATCATCAGCAGTGTGACTGAAAATATCAGCATACTCAGTTAGCAAATCCTGAACTTTAGCCTGTTGAGATGGTGACAGAGAAGTCGATGACAGATCAAAAGACAAGGTGTCTGAAGGGAGAGGAGTGGTAGGGGAAGAGGGGGAGGGGGCAGCAACAGCACAGTAGCCTTCACCTTGTCGGCCTATGACAGAATGAAATTCACCCAAAATCATACCAGAGTACAACGTAACATCACCTGTGGTTGGATTGCTAATCCGCACTGGGATTGTACCTTCATGCACAGAAGCTAACGTACATGCTACGACAATGGGAGTATCTGTAGATGGTTCGAGAACGCCATCATAGCTGACAGGGAGGAAAGAAAATGGTTCATTAGCGAGAGAGAGTGGTATTGTCATTTCACTCCATGCAGGCACTACAATTTGCTCCTTAACAACAGCATTACACACCAGTGGTGTGAACTCATGAGGATGCATGAAAGGAATAGTAGCATTGCCAATGATGAGGACACCTGAAGTGAGGTCAAGCTGTGCATGATAGTGAAGCAAGAAATCCCAGCCAATGATAAAAGGGGGATCAATGTCACGGGCCACCTGAAATGGAAATGTGAAACAATGAGAGGTCGTGGAAAAATTCACATCAATTGCACCTAATGTGTCAAGGGGGTCACCAGATACAGAATTAACCTTAACAGGTAATGAGTGGACAGGGCGTGTACGCAAACTAGGAATGGCTGAACGCAATTTATCACTAACAAGAGAGACAGATGCACCAGTATCTATAAGGGCAGGAATTTGCATGTTGTCAATTCTGACCAAGATACGAGGAAGGCAATCGGAGCGAAGGGAATCAGTGGGTCTATCAGGAGAGATGGATGCTGGTAGTCGACCCGCAGTACCAGCTAATACCTGTTTCCCGGCTGAGAAAAGGCATGTTGAGATCCATGGGGGCCGCCATTTTGATTGTCTGCAAATGAAACATGGCGAGAGGAAGTGGGGGTGCGGTAGTCATGGGAACGATACGGGGAGTGAGATGGAGGGGAGCGAGCGGGACTATCAGTCCTGTCTCGCATGTAATCTCGGCGTGAAATTCGCACGTCAGGTCCACCATAACTGGAAGACCGATCAGGAGAACGATATTCCCGACGGGAATACTGCCGTGAATTGTTAGGATGATATGGGGATGGGGAGCGAGTACGTGGATGGTGACAATAGGAGGATGAAGGGAGATATCGAATTGGTGAGTTAGAACGGGAGTACGGGGAAGGGGAACGATATGATGTATCCTCCCGACGAGAGGTAGACGAGTGGTGAGGATGTGAGTGTGCCAATGAGCGGGAATATGGGGGAGGGGAACGATATGATGTATCCTGCCTGCGAGATGAAGATGAATGGGAGGGGTGTGCACGTGACAATGAGCGAGAGTATGGGGAGGGGGAACGATGTCGAGCGGCTGTATTGGGAGGGTGGTTGTGGTGCGAACGACTGTTGACAGTTTTTGCCAAATCACCTACTTGAACCTGGAGTTGAGCAAGCGACTCAACTACTGTGTTCAAAACATCTGTAGAGCGGGCAGCAACAGCAGCAACAACTGGGGATTGGGGGCGGTTATGGGGAAAGGGGAGACGAAGTGCCTCATCCGCTCTTTGGATTTGATGAGCGATACGGAGTGCATCGTCGAGAGTTGCAGCGCCATGCTCATGGCATTTTCGCTGCAACTCCGCATCCAATCCTGCCAAAAATCGACGGAAAACTTCGTCGTCCCTCGCTTTTTCGTCAAAATTAGGGAAAGCAAGGGATGTTAATCTGGTGAGGTCTGCAACATAAACCTCAAGGGGTTCATTTTGGGCGCGGGGTCGGGCGTTCAACATTCGCTGGAATGTTGAAATTTCTGTCGTTTTAGAGAACACTTTGGACAAATGTGTCTTGCATTTTGGAAAATTACACTTGTCAGTAGCTGGCAAGGAATCCCAGACAGTGAAGGCAGAGCCTTCCAAGCGGGAGGGGAGGATTTTGGCCAGATCAATCTGACTACTGCCTGGCCATGCTTCTGCTGCTACTTCTAATCTCCTACACCACAGGGAGAAATCCTCTCTCCCATCGCCGCTGAAAGGAGGAGGGAGATCAATGCGGATGAGGGGTTGGGAGGTGGAAGGAGATGTAGATGTGGTAGGAGTGGGTTGTTCAGTAGCCATTGTTAGAAGTTAAAAGGTTTAACCAAGTCAAGAATGAGAAAGAAAGATCGAGTACTATGTAAACCTACTTAACTGATTACACAGGAGAGAGAGAGAGAGAGAGAGAGAGAGAGAGAAAGAGAGAAGAGAGAAGAAAAAGAAAGATGAAGAGAAAAAAATATGCAGATGTGAATAAATCACCCTAGATGCAAACATAAAAAGGAAAAAATCAGCAAACAAACTTATGCTCAATCAAGCATAAACTAACATACAAAACTAGCAGTATGTCATGAACCGTAATCAATGTAAGAAAAACAAGTAATGTCATCAACAAACAAACACACGTCAAACAATTACAATTAAATACGTATATCAACATGCGCATAAAATGAAAGCAAAAAAAAAAAAATTGTTAAAACAACAGAGTGTAATCAAGCTATGTACCAACACTCAGAATATCAAAAACAAATCTCATAAAATGAGGACAGGATTAGGACAAAAGAAAAGGCTATTTGTAATAAGAGTCTGTCCAAATTTAGTAATTAATGTTCAGTGAAAAAGGAAAAACTAATATGAATAAGAAGAACTCATCCAGATCCCTCGTAGATGACCGGTAGCTCTGTACAGTCCATGTATGACGTCACTGGTTGATGACGACTGAACAGGAGGCACAGCCAGGTACAGCATAAGTAGACTCACGTTAACACAGCACAAGTCAGCGATGAAAAAAGATCCAGGATGAAGAAGAACAGCTCATCCAAGGTAATAAAGGTTGGTTCTCCAGCAGTGGCGAACAGCTTACATTAAAATACAGAACACTCCAGCATATAGATGATGATGCCACAATGACGACAGGATACAATCCGCTAAGGAGCACAATATCACGTCGCTTGAAATATAAAACGGATATCAATCCACTGCTCCAAAATCCAGGAAAGTGATGATAAATATAATAGTTAACTCTGCAGAAGTGATAGTTCACAGCTGTTCACTCTGTGAAACTGCAATCTCACAGTGCAAAAAAAATATAATAATATATATATATATATATATATATATATATATATATATATATATATTGTGTCAGCAGGAGCCTTATACTGCACAAAGGCTCGAATTCAGTTCCACAGAAGAGATAGGTCGCTGTCTCGAGATGATCCAGTCGCAGGAAACAAATAATATAAAACAGTCCAGAAACAGGAACGTCCAGAGCGATATAATACAGATGGATCCGATAATCCCACCGCTGCCACCAGAATGTAACACCTTTGTTCTGTAGTGTTGATGTTATTCTTCGATGGCGTACGATAGGCGGTGTTACATTGGTAAAGTTTCTCGACACTCGACGACAGCACACAGAAGGGACCAGTTCATATTATATATACAATCCTGGGCTCTTTATTTAATCACAGTAGCGCTTAACAGAGATATGATATATTAACAGGTACTCCCCATCAAACGGCCATATATTGCCCCTAAAGAGGGATGGCAAGGGAGACCAACGCTTTGTGTGTCTCTACCCGAAGAGGGTGAAAGAGAGGACTCCTGACCAAAAGCACATGGTCACTTTTATAGTACATCTATACTCAAAGGAGGGGCTTAATTTAAATAATATTCATCTATTCAAAAATAGAGGGATTCAGATTATAATAAAACAAAGGTGTAGGTTGATAATGACCACTGTCAATCCATGGATCACTGACACCAGTGACTCACATATTACATGATGGGGATGATGGGGGAGAAATTTATAGCACTGGTAGACAATGGGGAGACAGGTTATCCAGAAATGTTTATGGGAGAGGTTAGGCTCCTAGGGAGGTAGGGTGTGTGGACTGACCACAGGATGTGATGACCAGTCGGGTTGGACAAAATTCTGGGAATAACAATGAAGGAGTTTTCCCTCATGTCTGTAGTGGTTGAAGCTCGGGTTTGTAGCAACAACACTCCTACATTTGATATATTACACTACTATCGGGAGACCAACATAAGTCATATAAATTATTCGGGCTTAATTCGTATTTGAAGTATACTGTGATAAAATATGCTTCTTTAAGTTTGCTTTGAATGAAAACAAGGAGGCACACTGTTTCAACTCTTCAGGAAGAGTGTTCCATGTATCCGGACCGTGATGTCTAATCGACTTTTGACAACACTTAGATATGATACATATAGAATTTTCAATATGCCTCTTTCCATTAAACAATATTTTTATGGATAAATACAAAATCACATGAACTGACCTACACTTTGTATCTCCCTCGATTTTTTAGCATTAGACTTGAAATTTGGCACATGACATTGAGGCCGCCATTGTAGAATTTTAGCTTTTGTCATTGTCAACAGTGTTTGCCATGGTAGCAGCATTTTCATTAAAAAAAACATACAAAATTTTGTGGAACAAACTGCTCACTTTTTGAACAATTGATTTGCAAGTTGAGAGACTATAATGATCACTCTTGCATGTTAAAGGACAAGTTCACCTTCATAAACATAAGGATTGAGAAAATGCAACAATATTAGTAGAACACATCAGTGAAAGTTTGAGGAAAATTGGACAATCGATGCAAAAGTTATGAATTTTTTAAATTTTTGTGTTGGAACCGCTGGATGAGGAGACTACTACAGCTTGTGAGTCATATGCGTACAACAGTATAAAGAAAATATAAAAGAAAATTCAACATATTTTCACTTTTTTCGCATAATAAAAGAGCAATTGACTTGCCTCTTTCTAAAGGCAGGGGGAATAATATTACCCATAACATTTATCGGTAACGAGGTAGGGGAATGTGTACTTTTTTTCAAAAGATGGAATTTTGTGAAATTCTCTTTATATTTTCCTTATATTGTTGTACGCATGTGACATCTAATATTCATACACTGCAGTAGTCTTCTCATCCAGCGGGTACTGCAAAAAAACTTCAACAATTCATAACTTTTGAACGGATTGTCTGATTTTCCTCAAACTTTCAATGATGTGTTCTACTAATATTGCTACATTCTCTCAATCCTTATGTTTATGAAGGTGAACTTGTCCTTTAATAGGGCCTACTATTTCATTTTAGCAAGACAGTTGTGTGTGTGTGTGTGTGTGTGTGCGTGTGTGTGTGTGTGGTTTTCAGTCTGTCTGTTGCCATGACATGAGTATTATCTTACAATTACAGAATTATGTGGATTGATCTAACTCCCTCACTTATTGAGCATTAGAATTGAAATGTCGCATATATGTGGCCGCTACTGTAAAGTGAAGACATGCAAACTTCATCTCTTGTCATTGCTGGTCAATGTATTGACGTGATAACAACATTTTTTTAAAATTAAACATCATACAAATTGTTAGTTGATTTTTAATAGCTAAACCCAGCAGTTTGTAGGATTTGACTTGAGATTTGACACATAATACCAATACAAATTCAATTGCTCAAAGTATTTCTTTCGTCAATATCAAACAATGGGATCCCATGGCAACATCCTTTTTCTATATTATAATTATATATAATTATATATATATATAAAGAAAAGTAACAAAGCTGCAACAAAGTTCATGCTGTATTCACCAACGGTTTATTTCTTCACACAAATTTTCGAGCGTCTCGCCGCCCTTTCTCAAGTGTTGATACTGTTGAAGAAATAAACCGTTGGTGAATACAGCATGAACTTTGTTGCAGCTTTGTTACTTTTCTTTTTATCTTGCCAACACGTGGACTACCTTATCAACACACAATATATTAGAGCTTACTCCCTCAGTCTTTGAACATTTGATTTGATATTCGGTACATGTGACCACTATATAGCATGTTGATACTTAAATTCAATCTTTGGAGTATGGAAAATCCGTGTTGCCATTGTAACGGCATTTTTCATTAAAAAATATTCACTTCTTTCGTCAGGGACAGACAGTATTTGCCACAGAAATAATTAACTTTTTGAATAAAAATCAATCAAACAAAAACATTGCTTACGCTATTTTCCTCAGTTTTGAGAATGTTGTTATAGCTTTAGATTTAGCACATTTTGGTAAACCATTATAGATTTTAGATATGCATATTGAAAAACACATCTTTGTCAATGTTAAATAACGCATTGCCATGGTAGCAAATTTTTTATTTCTGATAAAAAGCATACAGAAGCATTGTGTATTGACCTAACTCCCTCAGTTTGAGGTCCATGGGGTATTAATCACATTTAGTGATAGTTCTAGTCTGTATTGCATGCATTGTTGCTGCCAGTCCTCTGTGGTACATTCTTATTATTTTCTGAGCAGCACATTTTTGCTTGTTTGTTTACATTTCAATGAACTTCTGTTGTTGTTTTTGAAAGAAATGTAGGTAGGCTATTGTTCTTTAAACTGTAATATTCTCTGTTAAAAAAAAAAAAAAATGGGCGTATATTCCTTGGCAATGTAGCCCACATTATGTGTGGGACCTTGATATTTTGACCTGGCTATAGAAACTTCAAAAATTCATAACTTTTTCTTTTTCTAATTTTGCTCAAACTGTCACTGATATGTTCTAATAATGTTGCTGAATTCTCTCAATCCACATGATTTCAACGTGAACTTGCGCAGTACTTTTTTTACGATATCATCAAAACATATCTAATCTCTTTTCTGTTACTCCCCAAATTAGCCAAAAGCATTACAACGTATATAATACTACAGTTATCAGGGTCATGGCTTTATGACAACATAAAACTGTTTAATTGAAATATCAAACAATCGCAAAAAATATTTTGATGATATCGTAAAAGTCAAGTTCACATTGAAATACATGTGGATTGAGAGAATTCAGCAACATTATTAGAACAATAAACACATCAGTGACCGTTTGAGGAAAGTTAGATAAAGAGCAAGTTATAACTTCAAAAATTCATAACTTTGTTATTAGGCTCTATAATATTATCCACATTATTCGTAAGATACATGAACGCCTATATTTATTGACTAATTCAGCTAAAACAGTTTGAATGCATGACAATTATAAATTTGACATTGGTGTCAGATTTTTACTTGAATGGATTGATCCAGGTTATAGCTAATCTTATATCTCAGCTCCTATGGGCCTATTGGCAAACTATTTCGTTGAGATTTTGCTTTGGTACATGTACAACGCATTAGCAATAGCACGACAAGACATTACGTAGGCCTGAAGGGAAAAGTCACCAAATCATTAAGTATAGTAATCTATTACTGTAGATGAATAAGCCTTAGTAGATTTATCTCAAACTTCCAAGAAGGCGAATTTGATAAAATGCATGATAAGCAGGCACCATGCATAAATAGGTGAATTAACTTGGGTTTTTATATATATGTAAACTCGCATTCACAATTAAATCAGAATGTCACATACAATGTAAAAGCTTATTATAGCTATTATCTTTTTTTTTTCTTAAACAGATAAAGGTTAGGCTCGTATAGACATATCAGTAGTTTTGTACAATCTTGTATAGCCCTTCATGAAATATTATAGAAATATGAAAGAAGGAGTTATATGACACATTGGATAAGTATGTCGGCCAGAGGCCAAGAAAACTATACATGTAAGGTAGACTGATTTTAAAAAAAAACACAACAAAAACCTACAAACTTGTTCAGCTATTAATGCAAATGGGGAGTGAATTTTCAATGTACAAAAACAGAGAATGATTTAGGCCTTTTGTAGTATTTCTTTCATAAAGAGATTTATTGAGAGAAAGGTGAAAATAGAGGGAAAAATCATGTTGGTCTTGACATGATTCAGTAATTATGAAGAGTAGACAGACGGACAGAAAGAAAAAAGATCTAGTGAGAGCTTGAAAAGAGAGAAAAGAAGAAAACGAATAAACAGAAAGGGAATGGCTGGGATAGTTCCTTGGTTCCTCATGCAAGGAGGTCTCTCATTGCAGACAGAATGGAGCATTTCTTCCTCTAGAAAGTACATTCCGAGGTGTTACATAACAGTTCAAACCACCATCTGGCTTTCTACTCAGGTTGACCTTTAGTGGGGGTTAGCCAGACAGGCCCCCATAGGACATGTCAATCACGGTTACCATGACAATCCTCTCAGAATGAAGCTCTGCCTAATAAACATGAAAAGGTGTTTCTGGACTCAAAGGCTGTTGGGAGAAGCTACAACACAGGGCCTATGGGACAGTGCCGAAGTGGTGCATATAGTAGTCTTGGCGCAGACTCCTCTACGACCAACAAGGGTTTGTGCCTGCAAACTACATGGAGGTACGGGTGGACTGGGGTGGTCGGTCGAAATGTAATTCTGTTACGTATGACTGACAATTCGTTTGTGATGGAGGATTGTAACTGAGCTAGTTTATCATTATTTAGTTATTTTACGGCCAGAATGTAGACTGGATAGTCATGTCTCACCATTGATTAGTATGTCTTTATATTCAGCATGTGCGGAATAATTAACAACTAGAATAGTCTAATAGTAATATTGATTTTTGTGCTAATCAAGGGCAGGTTTAATATGAATAGTTCATGACAGTGAGACGGACTGGACACTAGACAAAGTGGTATATTCATTATAAGCATGACCAGATGGAAATGATCAGTTTGGGTAAATTGTTGAGAGTAAAACTATATCAGTTGGGAGTACACCAATTGGGAGTAGACGAGTTGCTGGGAGTAGACCAATTGGGAGGAGACGAGTTGGGAGTAGACGAGTTGGGAGTAGACCAATTGGGAGTAGACCAGTTGGGAGTAGACAAGTAGAGAGTAGACCAATTGGGAGTAGACCAGTTGGGAGTAGACCAATTGGGAGTAGACCAATTGGGAGTAGACCAATTGGGAGTAGACGAGTTGGGAGTAGACCAATTGGGAGTAGACCAGTTGGAAGTAGACCAGTTGGGAGTAGACCAATTGGGAGTAGACGAGTTAGGAGTAGACCAGATGGGTATAGACCATATTGGGTATGGACAAACTAGGGTTGGACGATATGATAACTAGACAAAGTGAATGTAGACTGAATGACTTGTAGACGAGGTGGGAGTAGACTAACTAGTAGTAGACAAAATAAATATTAGACGACATGGCAAATAGACATTGTGAGTGTAGACGATTTGGCTATTAGATCAATTGATTTGTAGACGAAATGCTCCTTAGACGAGTTAGGTATTAGACAATACGGGTAGTGGGCAAAGTGGCTATTAGACAATATGGGTACTGGACAAAACGAGATGTAGACCAAATGGGTATTAGACTAATCGGTAATAGACGATATGCCAGTAGACCAATTGGAAAATAGACGAAGTGGCTGTAGACGAGGTGACAATAAACCAATTGTATTAGGATACTCAGGATTACCTTTTATCACTTCCATGTGGCAAAACCTTTTACTGTGAATGAGCTTTTTCAAAGTTCTCATTGGCCCAAGTAGGAACAACCTAGTTTTCAAAGTCCTATCTCACCTAGACTCGATTAACCCACACACAAAGACGAACTCATTTTGCTGTGACACAGGTTTCCCATAGACACATGTACGAGTATACTCTGGACTAGTCTTCAACGGGTTAAAGTTTTGATGACAACACAATTACGTTTAAGTGTGTTTTATCTTTTTGTAATCATTTGATCTACAAAATTGAAGGTGGTGCCAAATCTTGACTGCTCTCGAGTGTGTGATGTTATACTGTATTTATAATTTCTTTCTGATCTGCAGGTTTGCAAAATATTGAATGATTGTAAGGATTGTTACAATAATGATTAAAAATTGTTCAGTGACTATCAATTATCATAGCCTGGGTTACAGCCAAGTTCTTTAAAAAAAAAATATTGAAAGCATATTGGCTGCATTTTGTGAGGAATTCACATAATGATCATTAATATAAAGAAACAATTTGTGTGATTACTTTTCCCCAATATTTGCTTCACAATTTTCAATGCGGAAGACAGTTTCCCTTGTGCTTTCTTAAATTGATTCATATTAAGTATAATTTATGAAACTTTCATATTATTGTGGTCAGTTTATTCTATACAGTTTATAATTATGTATGTTTTCATCAGAATGTTCATGTAATTGTAGCTTATGTCTTTGTTATTGATTGCAAAATTCTTGTTTTCCATGGGTGTCTTGATTTTTTTACCTTTTTTTTTTTTGGATATTTCCATCAAGATGACAATAAAATTTATTCAAAAATGATTACTATGCTTTTTTCATGTCATCTCGAGCAATATATTTATGTGTGTTTGTATGTTTGCAGATGATGTGTGTACAGCAAAAAAAAAAAAAGAAAAAAGAAAAAAAACTTGTACGTAAGGAACATTTTTCATGAATATCAGTTAGACTTATAACATTTGCAAAAATAAAAACACTGAAAAATATACATGTATCACATAAACAGCATTGAGAGAGGAGAAAAAAAAAAAGAGTGGCCCAAGAGAGTGAATGTGAGTGTACAGCTTGTTAGTATATGTTACTTTGTGTGTGCATGTGTGTGTGTGTGTGTGGGGGGGGGGGGGGGAGGAAACAGGAAGGGAGGGAACTGGTGGGGGTGGTCATAGGGACTCGGTAAGGGATATGAGTTAGTAGGTGGGCGGGTATTGGTTGATAAATAATATGGTTCCATTATTTATTACTGTATAATTTTGCTGCATAATTCATTTGGATGATTATTAAGATTAATGCTAGAAGAATTGAATTATCACTGTTAAATTCAAGCAATTTTTTTGAGAGCATAGGGGAAGTGACTGTATGTAAATTGATAATTGTTCATGAAAATGTAATTTTTGTTATGTCATGTACAGCAATAGCAAATTTGATATTATGATCACAAATGTATATTTTTGTCATTTCAATTGTAGCAAATGAAAATTGTTATTTTTTTCTATTACTTTGAATGGAACAGAATAAACATCGTTGAAAAAAAAGAAAAAAAGTGCATGCATATGTGTACTTGTGTGTCTGTGTGCAATGTGTGTGTAGTTTGTGTCAGCATACCGGTAAATGAGTTTGGGTTTGATTGTGTATGTGTGTGCCTGTAAGAATAAAAAACTGTTCTTTGACCAAGGAGATTAAAGAAAGAACACAGAGTATACAAACTGGCATGATGCACACATACCACACTTTAATAGTTCATGTAATATTTTTATGCTGTATCATATTCATCTAAATGCATCTAATGCATGATTTTATTATACTAGCAGAAATAACTTCTTTTTAAAGTTTGTACTGAATCAACCTCTAAAATGAATTCTCTACTACGGACTGACCTTGACAAATTGTAAAATCGCTTAAATTCATTCACACAAGATAATCTTGCCACTATAAGGATACAATGTAGTATTATATACTCTACAAGAATGTGTGCTTAGAAACTACATATCTAATGTACACAGAGGTATAGCCTGATGTTATTACACACACTCTCTATCTCCCCTCTTAAGACTCTTCAATGGTGCCACACAAAGTCAGCTGCAGCACTTTGAGTTAATCTGCAGGGTAACAACATTACACAAAATCTCTATTTATAGTGAGAAATATGAACACTACTTTGCACAGATGATGTGGAATGAAGGCAGGTTCCCACTGCTTCTTTAAATCACGTTGCAGATTTCATGAATAAACAATTCATTGATATACATATTGATGTACCCAAAGGGTCTGCAATGAGGAATCCAGTAATAGCTCATTTACTTATGAAGGTATGACTTCACCAGAATAACACACAGTTTATCATAAGGTATGATGCATTGTTGGAAATCCCTCTGCTTTGAAATTTTCTGCTGAATTTTATTAAGACACTAGAAAAATTTGAAGTTCACAGGGCCACATGAAAATGTACAGGCACTCTTTTTTTTTTTCTCTCTGTGATGGCTGAAGTGTCGACGGCAGACACACCCATTTCCATGGCAACAAGATCTGGGCAGAGATACATAAGTCTACAGTCTTTTATTGGCTGATGACAAATTGTTGCCGATTCCATAAGTCCGTCTACACAGGAATAAAATGTCATCTTCATCTTCAGACAACCATAATTATATCACCACACTTGTGTTCACAACTGACAATTCCAAATGTATCTTGATTTAACATACTGTAAAACGAGAAATGTTCGCGTGCATTTTAATTTCACGAATTTTGCGATCGCTAAGATTCGCGAAATTAAAATGCATGCGAAATTTCTTATCTACACTATGTGCACTGAACGCAAGAGGAAATTCACGAAAATTTCTTGCCACGAAAAAGGCCGTCGGCTCCAATTCGCGAAAATTTCGTGCCGCGAATATATCATGTTTTACAGTATCTAACTGTGTGTACAGTTTGTTGTTTCTCTATGTAGATGATATTAACTAATACAGTGAGACTGGATTGGAGAGAAAACACAATGTAATATCAAAATGGAATCAGTTTTTCATTCTTGACATTTCCAACTTTATGCATCTTAGAAATATTACCTGAACTGTTTGTCGAGCCATGATCCCTACAAGGACTATGTACACATGGTGCTACCATGAACCTTTCTCCCTCATTTGGATTGCTGTGCTATAGAAGTAAACACTATTATTATCATTATTATTATCTACTTCACCATGCAAACCTTCAAGCAACATATTACCTGAACAAGTACCTGCTGTCCTCTATCACCACAAACTGTCTATAATCCTCTATCCTAACTATTCATGTGACTCACAGACATACACACATTGCACACACTTTTTCTTTCAAAATATTGAGAATAAAGTATCATAGATTTCAGTAACAGGCAAGACTGATTTGCTTGTACTGACAAATGAGCAATGTACACATAATTCTGTTTGGTGTTTATTCATAGGAATGTGTGTACCCTGTAGCTTTGTCTTGCTGGTAGAGAACACTCTTGAAGTATCTGACAAAACCTTCACGAAGGGTCCCAAACCAACGTGTGTTGGTGGAGCATAATACAGTAGTCACAAAGATCATGATATGTGACATGGAAAGATCAATGAAAGTTCTTACTGAGAGTTTGTAGAAGAAAGTTCCATTTTGGACCATCTCAGATATCACAAATGTATGATCAAAGCTGAGTGTGATGGATCACAGTCCATCTATTATGAAGTTAAGTTCACATGAGTCAAGGCCACTTGAGCCAAAAATTGCCTTACTCGAAGCAAAAAACAAAAACAAAAACAAAGAGGTCCTGATCTTTTTCTCATATTGTACTTTTATGTACAGAAGTGTAAGCCAAGTTAGTGAGTTCAATATCCAATGAGGAGGAATATCCTGTTCCTTACATTTGAAATACATTTTTTTTTAAAAATATTTGCGCAAGTAGAAATGGCCAAGTCTTCCAACACCAAATCTACCAATGCAAATGAGCATCACACTACACAGAGTTCTACTTACAACTCCAATATTACTCTCCTTGTTTTCTGCATGTGTATTTGTCTGTTTTGACCCATTGAGATCAGTCAGTCCCCATTGAAAGCCACAAGTTTTTGTGTGGGTGTGTGTTGTGTGCCAAGATGACAACATCCATGGATATTTAATTTATACCATCATGAAAATGCACCTTAACACCAGTATATCCCTATACATAGACATGCACCTAGTAATTATGCCATGAGCAAGGCAACAAAGAAAGGAAGAAGATTGTTTGATTCAAAATAACGGACTCTTGCAAGAGTCAACAACCATTTGAGTCAATGCACCTTTTTTCAGTCATGGGCCCATCGGAAGTTTCCTGTATACATGTAATAGATATTTGGCTACCAACTACTGGTACAACCATCACTGACAAATGTTATATATTTTTGATACATTTATCCTTACGACATTTCAAAAAAGTAAAACAATAAGCATATTTGTTCAAACAAATTGGTATGGATTCATAATGTCTATATTACAAAATACCTATCTAAATTAAAAATCTTGTCATAGCTGTTTTTCACAGCTGTCAGTTACTTAAAGACATATAGGTAGAGTACTAGAGCAGCTGCAAGAAAGAGTAACAAAAATAGAAAATAGAAAATATCTCCCAAGGGCACCTGGGTGGGGCATTAATGCCTTTACTTGTTATTACAAGTACCTGGTTTATCATTAAATATGTTGAAGTAAAATTGGAAGAACATCTGCACACAGTGCAAACTTCAATATATAAATTCCCTGTTTTCTGACTTTGACTTTAGGAAAAAAAAAAAACATATTGTATGCTGCTGAGTACTGTGAATACAATTATCATGACTGAAGTAATGACTGACTTGAAACAACCATCAGCACAGCCTCTTTGTCTACAATAGGATAATCTTTATATATTATAACCATATTCACACAGATCATGCCTTTATGCTGCTCCCAAAAGGAGAAATAACATTCTCCTTTATGGCAAGTCTTTACCTACACTTCATGTGTTCGGCTCCATGTCAATATTCCACTATTAATGCTACATAGCTTTTGTTATTTCGCAGCTCAGTATAAACATGCAATGATTGTCATTCTTTTCACAGTCAACACACAGACATGATACAATGGAAAGCAATATAGTTTGTCAGTCACATTCAATATAGGGTAAGCACATTTTGATAACTGGGCAAGGATATTGAGATATACAAAACAGTACTGGCAGGCTAATGTTTGAAAGTCTGAGAAGGGATTTTAAATGCCATATGCAAGTATGAGATACATGAATACATGTAATACACTACCACAGTTCATAACTGCCATCAACTCTGACATGATCATTTCAGTGTTTTTTCAAATTGCCACTACGGAAATCTGCAAGTTTAGTTGTCCGCTATACACTGTTCACTAGGAAATGTAGGCAAGATTTCAGTGTATCTAGTTCTCATCAAAAAAAATCATCTAATTCTATCACATTGTAATATGTATACCTCACCAAAATTCATTCAAAACACAAAAAGTAATGACTATGAAACTTTGATATATTAGGAGATAATTCATATTCTAATCATTAATATGAGGAAATGCTTCAGATTCACTGAAAAGTGTATTTGAATAGAGTAAAAACAAATCAGACACAAAACACATATTTTTCTTTGAAATCCTCATTATTAGGATTATTATGAATTCCCAACAAGGCAAAGGTTGTACTGATAACAATGTTAGTATGATAATGCCATGGACTGAATAGGAGCACTGTGTATAGTAGACAAGACTCTGGGCTTTAAAAGAGATCTGGAGTATAATTTCTCCCCAGCTCCTATATGCTCGCTGGTAAAATGATAATGGGATGGCTCTATAGGAGAGTTGTGCTTACACTGAAGGAGCCATTACACCCAACAACATTGCAACCATTTTAGGATATACAAGGATACATTAAAAAAACCACAAAAACAAATATTACAAAGTATTTATATACATACAAGGATTAATAACATGAATAAAAGTAGAAGGGGAGAGGATTTCAGTGAATAGAAGCACACACTAAGATCCCCCCCCAAAAAAAAAAAAAAAAAAAAAATAGATACATAATAATAATAATTATTAAAAAAAAAAAATCAGCTCTTGTACCATAAGAAGTCAGTATGTCACTTCTAGTTAGAAGACTGGAACATATTTTCATACAGGGCATACAAACTATGAATAACACAACTACCATCAACTTTCACAGTTGGAGGTAGAATCTTGAATTTCACTTTGTTGCTATGAAGCAAGAAGTGTAACTTCAGTGGATAGATCCCCCATTATCTGTCTGGTAGCTTTGGACCTGATGCTGTATTGCCATCATTAACATACAAAGGGGAGCTGAGTGTCAAATAATTTGCTAAGCAACCAATCCTACATGTTGTATACAATATGTATCTTTATCTTTTAAAACTTATTAATGCTGAGTTGTCCAAGGAAATGACAGCTTATCCTGTCACAACATAAATCACTTCAAAAATGTTACAAACAAAATACAAAATATAAAAAGCATTGTGGCAAGATTTCAGAATCTAGACATTGAAACTCAAAGTAGTAATTTACGCAAAAGAAATATTCTGATCATGTCTGTTGTCCTTGAGTTTACATTTCGTCTCCCACATTTTGAGGTTTTTAAAGAAACATCTTTGCTTTAAGACACTGAACTAGTTACTGCCAATAACTAAATAACCATAGTTAAAGCTACATCAGTTCAAGTACGAAGATTTTTGGTTGCTGCAATGGTGATTTGCCATTTAAGTCTTTGGATATTCCAAGCATTCACAAAAAGTCCTGATGGCATAACATAAATCAAGGTATACAGTACTGAAGAACTGAGAGGTTTTCTTAGTGAAACCTTAAATTTGGCTAAAAAATATACAAACAGGCACAAGTCATATTTTAATCTTAAAAGCACAATACATACAAAGAAAGAGTTAAAAGAATAATTCAGCATGTTTTGAGAAAACGCGAGTCTCAGATGGATGTAAGTGCTGCCTTGTCTTCAGCCTCTCCATTCTCTTCCTTCTTTTCCTCTTCTCCCGGTTGACCATCACTGGCCTGATAGGGGTTATAGGGTGGCTGAACCGAGCTCTGTGGTTGGGTGACCAATGGTGCCGTTTCTCCCGGTGGTCCATCCTGGACTGGGGGCCCAGCACTTGGCATTCCCATTGCTGCATACAAGGTGTTTGGGTCATAGTAAGGGTACTGCGGTGCATACATTGTGGTGCCAAAGGCACCTTTCTTACCAGCAATCTCCTGGGCGCCTCCCACTGCCAGTTCATAGGTCGGTGGTGGAGGAAGAGGGCCTGTGGGGTGAAAGTATGCAGGAAAAAAACACTCCTGTAACCTCTTTCAATATCCAAAACACCAAAGAAAATACTTTTTGCTTTGTTTCTCAACATGTTTATTTAAGTAAGATATCAAGAATAAAAGATTATGTACTTTGGTTAAAAATTTCTTTCGATTATGTATAGTCCCATTCTTGCTGAATGAAATGATGACACTGTTAACCCTACTACTACTTTGACAACTACTACTACTACTACTACTACTACTACTACTACTACTACCATTACTATTACAAATAATGTCACTAATGTTTATCATTATCACTATCATCCTCTCCACCTTAATCATCACAATCATCACCATCATCATGATGCACACAAACACCCATAAGCACTTAACAGAGGAATATCCACCTGCTGCAGCAGGATCAGGCTGAGGGTAGCCAGGCTGAGGTTCTCCTGCCGGTGGGTACCCTGGTTGTGGTTGCCCAGGTGGAGGGTACCCTGCATCTTGAGGCTGTCCAGCTGGTGGGTACCCTGGTTGGGGCTGACCTGGTGGAGGGTACCCTGGTTGGGGCTGGCCTGGTGGAGGGTACCCTGGTTGGGGCTGACCTGGTGGAGGGTACCCTGGTTGGGGCTGACCTGGTGCAGGGTAGCCAGGCTGAGGTTGGCCTGGAGGTGGATACCCTGGCTGGGGTTGGCCTGGAGGCGGATAGCCAGCAGCACCCATGGGGGGCCCTTGGGGTGGAGGGTAACCCCCAGGAACCCCAGGCTGCATGGGAGCTTGGGATGGGTCACGCAAGGTTTGCTGGAAAGCTGGAACCGTGCCAATTGTGACTGGATAATCAAAGTCCAAGTCAACTGGAGTGCCAGACACATCAGCCTCAATCTTGAAAATATGAAAGTTATGAAAGAAGAGTAATATATATATATCACTATGGGAACAATACTGAACTGGATAACTGGATGATAAAGAAGACATGACTTTCCATTCATGAAACATTAATCACACAAAATTGCAGGATTCTGGAGAACAAAGTTATTGATTTTACTGTGCACAGAATTTGATAAATGAAAAATGGTATCTTCTGACTTCATTCATTGCTTATCTCCCTAGCTGTATACTCACACCTCCATCGGAAAAAAAAGGGAGGTTTAATTGGAAATTTGACACATTGTGAAAAACGGTTTCTGTACTAGTGTGGATTTTTCTATTCACCTCGGCCAACTTCTTAGAGATCATTCACATTAAGAGTTTGGTTAAGAAGTCCTCATCTACACATATTTTTCAGATAAATGTTATACACAGATAGATAACCACGACATCAGCATCTACACAAAACATGTCATGGACCTTGTGCAAATGTCATTTGTTTAGAATCTAAAGAAAAAAATCCAACACATTTTGTAAGTGAACATTTCAGCATTCTAAATCCAATGATTAGGACTCAAATTTGACTTTAAATAAGGCCAATATATCATAACCCGCACTTTAAGAAAGTCATGTACTACGATATAGATAATTTTACACTTTTGTTCTCAAATTACTCCAAAGCAACTCATCCTGGCAAATTGCATCAGCTGGGCAAGTTTCTTGGTAGACCCTTTTGATGTATTGCAAACAAATTCCACATGGTAAAATATGGATTTTGAGCCCTTCTAAGAACCATGTTTTAGCATTAACTCGTTGAGAACGGACTGATTTTGCTACAACAGGCATTTCCTATAGACACCTGCCCCATTATACTTGGGATTCGTCCTCAACGGGTTATCAATCCTTCCTGATGTAACAGCTCACCTTGACTTTGTACTCCATCTGGATGTTTGGGCAGTTTTCAAAGGAGACTGGGGGGATGGGAGGAATGACCATGTGACGTCCTTCCAAGTTGACCGTGTCCATGGCTCCACAACCATCATGCTTCACCTCAGCAACATTGACAGAGGATTTCTTGTGATGGGTGCGGGATCCGTGCTTCGCATAGAATGTTGTTTTCTGCACATCATGATGGCAAAATACAAGAGTCATGTTGAAGGAGAAAAATAGTGAGCCAAGAAGGGTACTTCATTAAAATACCATCATTGCCCTGATTCAAAGTTGGAGATAGTGGCATACCAATGTGCTTATACTTCATCATTCTCTACAAAATTATCCTAAGTTGAAAAATTACTTGCTAAAATGTAGACTTTCTTCAGTGATGCCAACACAGGATCTATAAATCACTAACATTATCTGGTTCTCTTTGCAGAGTTCTACACTTTACCTACCGAGTATCTTTGGGCTACCTAAAAATGTGTTTATTTTGTTTTCATTTCAGTGTTAAGATGTATTCTGTGCACGTTACAAAAACAACAACACAAATATTCACACAGATGAGTTTTGTGAAATTCAAAAGTTGCCTCTTGGGTGGTGAACAATTGAACGGATGGTGTATAGTACATCAAAATCTTTGGAACCACTGTATGGCTGAGCAAGGGTGCTTGGAATGAATTTTTGAGTGAGAATGACTGAGGCAAACAGTTATGGAATTACGACAACTAGCCTTGCTTTTACATGCATCACGCATGCTTAATTTGAATGCTGAATTACAAACACGATTGCAATTATAATTTGAATCATTGTTCCTTCATACGACCAAGGAAAGCCTCACGGATTCTGTGGTTCTGAATGCCAGAGGAGGGGAGGTTTGGCTTCTTTCCAAGTTCCCATTAATTGCTCTTGAGCCGTAAGTAGCATGCACTTTTGACTGCAGTGCAAGCATTTGAGGAGTGTGATCTTTCTGCGGAATAGTTGGAAGGTCTTTGTAACTCCGCCCCAAAAAAACATGATTGGAGTTCAATTACGTTCACACAGTAGTTTTGCTGCTTACATGCAATTCTAGCGAACTGTGAAAAACACCTCTGGACCGTCATTTGAAACAATGGAATTACGATTCAAATCACCCTCCACGATTCCAGTTTGCATTCCCTTTGCAAGAATGCTTAATTTAAAATACAATTCTAGTGATGCGTCATTACAATCGTGTTTCAATTAAAGCACTCTCTGTACGTGTGAAAGCTAGGTAGGTATTATGGTTACAAAGCGGATACCTGAGAGAGTCGAATCTTGATGCTGCAGATGTCCCTTGAGCTCTCATTATTGAGGTTGACGGTGTAAAAGATGTATTCGCCAGGTGCATACCCACACTTGTCGATCCTGGCTGACATTGAGATTGGTCCAGATTCACAGCAGAGGCAGCAAACTGTCTTGGAGGCAGTTTGAACAGGGCTGTGCTGTGAGGAATACAAGAGTAGACAAGAAGAACTGATAACCTTAATTCATCTAAAATTGCTTATTTGTTGATTAAATAGCAGTGAGGCAAAGCAAGTGTGAAATTTCTAGAAATGCTTATTTCAATTCAATAGACTATTGCAAACTTTTGTGAAGTTGGACAGATCACAGAGAAGCTTAGAGGGGATTCCAGACAATTTTTCATAATTTTACATCATGTAGTACATAATTCAACAGTTCCACATATAGATTTGTGGAATTTGTTGTGGTCCTTGAGCAGAGAAACCAATACTCTAAAAAATCTTAAACAAATTACACTGGACAGAGTTGATGACATAGGAGCCTCACATATATGTCATAAATGTAGCAATGTAATTCCATTACAACACCACTTGCTTAACAAGTCCATCTGTGTATAATCTATGCATGCCTTCTTCTTTTGTTCTGCTGCCTTGAGACCCAACTCATGCATTCTTATGGTGAGGCTGCCATGTCATCATCCTTGTTCATTGCAATTTGTTATAAATTTTGAAAACACTCTTATTCCTCATCCCAATCACTATAAATTCTGAAACTCTGTACTCAGTATTACTAATTTATAGTTGTTCAAATGTAAAAGTCTGAAAATCATCCGGAAGTCTCCTTTAAGTTTCCGTATTGGCACACAATGCACCCTAATGACACCTCCATACACTACTTGTCTTATCAGCTAATGATACTCCAATATGATTAATTATCATCTATATAGGACGTTTTAGCGGCGCATTAAAAACGCGTATTGTAGTCCGCTCAATTTTTACCGTTCAATATCAGAGCTTATTGAACGAATCGCATAGACCAACGTATTAATTCCCCATAGGCTACCGTTGTTACTTGCCGTTCAAGATCACACGATATTCAATTCTGTCTCGTTTATTGCGTGAGCGCTTGCTGAATGCGCAAACGCTTGCTACTAGTGCGCGTCATTTTGTTACATTTTTCACAAGCGCGCAAACATCTTGCTAGTTGTTTGTTTCATACGCAGTTTTAGGGGCTTCCCCTTTTCAGCACTGGGATGGGACTGCAGAGTCAACTTCAAAGACGAGTAGAAGCTGGGTAATTTTGTGCAGTTTATGCTTGCTCTGCTTGATTGTAGAGATGATAATAATTATATTGGATGGCCTTGATTCATGGAAAACCAGGGAATATTGCACTCGATAGGGTCAATATTGCACTCATCTTCGATTCGTGCAATATTGGCCCTAACTCATGCAATATTCCCTGGTATCCCATTCATAGCCATCCAATATAATATAATTCTTTGATCACTGCAGACACCAAAACAATGTCACTTTGATTAGACTGCACTGCCTATGTTTATTTAACTTGAGATAAACATGAGCACTGCCTGCAGAATTTACATCTTCATAAATGAGAGCGAGGTTGATAAAAGTTATTCCACTGTAAGCTAGGCTTATTTGGCACAAAAAGGGTATGAAATAGTAATGTAATGCTTTTGACACCTGCGCAGAGTGCAGTTCCATAACGTACACTCTATGTAAGGCCATAAAACTGAGTAGTGCTACTGAGTCACAAGCAGAATGTAGTGCGATATATATGCACATTGGTAGCATGTACTCTGTTTATAACCCACAGGTTCAGAAGGGAAGGCCCTGCAGAAATTAAAAAGACACGCCACATTGCCAATTCATTCCATCCAATGAGACTTAAAAGTATAAAAGTGATATAGTATCCTCCTCTCTCTCTCTCTCTCTCTCTCTCTCTCTCTCTTCCTTTCCCTGCCACTCTGTTTAAAAGTATATTGACAGTAAAGGATTTTTTTTCAAGAAGGCTTTTGCTTCATGAAATATAAACCACTCATAAACAGGTATCACACCTAATTTCCTAGGGTTCTAGATGTTCTCTGGTGCTATCTAAGGCTTATTTCTTCAACATACGATAGCAATAAGTAAGAAATCCTTTCCACCGGGAGACACAGAGCCAGGGCGGGAGAAATCAAATCTCAAGCGGGAGAACGGGAGATTTTGCAAAAATAGGCTTTTCGGCGGGAGATCTCCCGTCGAAAACGGGAGAGTTGGAGTCTCTGTGGTAAGTCTTGCAAGAGTAACAACTTCTTGTAGAAACAGCCAAACAGGAAGTAGGATTCTTGTCATTTGCATGAAAACTGCCATTCCATCAACAGCTGCTATCAGAGCGACTTTTTATGAAATAGGACACAGTGACTAACTTCCTTCCTTTTTCCTTCATCTTTGGGAAACATATGGACTGTCAGAGCCACAATGATTTTCACATCATGCGTGCATGGCCAAATCCCTGGTAAAATACACTGCAGTATATCTGTATGTCAAGGTTAACAAACTTTTAATGTTCAGCTACTTAAAGATAATAAACTTTTGGTACCGGTACCTCAAAGGTTTCCCTGAGTTTCCTTGTCTTAGTTTGTGTTTCAGGTTAAAGTACCTTTCATATAACTAACACTGTGAGACTTACTCGCCCCAAAGTGCTCTCATGTCTTAGTAATCATGCAATACTGTAATGGTTTTGTACCAGCGCAGAGCGGGCTCTGAAAAATTCGAACGAGTCGTTAGTTTGACTCAACGCGGTACCGCGACAATCAATATACACGTATTGTATGAAACCATTATTAGTGTTAGTTATATGAAAGGTACTTTAACCTGAAACACAAACTAAGACAAGGAAACTCAGGGAAACTTTTGAGGTACCAAAACTTTATATTATCATTAAAACCATCTTTTATGCTCACTGAACACGAAGGTTAAAACACAGCAGTCATTCGCACAAAGCAGGTATCTTTATTAACACTTTTTTTTTTTAAAAATTAACATGAATACGTGAATGAAAATAGTAAAATGCTAAAAGTTCAAGGGAAATTTTCACATCTGAAACAAGTGCGACGGACGCGATGGATTTCTATAAACCTATGTTCAAATCCAAGTAAATTAATTTGTCTACAGATAGTTGAATATCAACAGATAATGACATACATATAATGGCCCTTGAGTTACTTAAACACACACACACACACACACACACACACACACTGAAATTATCTGGAGATGTTCTACATAGCTTTGGGTATTCTTTATGCACTGTGTTTCCTATTCTCCCCTATTTAATACTGGTAATGTTTTGACTTGCAGTTAATGAATGACAATGATCCAATTCTTTGATTCTGTCAATGCATACTGTGTAACATGCTACTGTACTTTCTTTCTTTCTTTCTTTTCATGAGAGGATGATGAAATGTAAAAAAAAAAAAAAAAAAGGATTTCTCTAGGATATGCTCTACCTGCATGCATGACAGTAATTGTATGCTTGCAAGCGATGCTCATGTTGTGAGCACTGAAAATTGTATGCTGATTGAACTACATGTATAATGTATTACAGTGTATACATTTAGTACACCATTGCACTGAGTATCATCATCAGAAAATTTCAAGGTTACAGGTTATGCATTAATTATCATTAACATGCGGTTATGTGCAACCCCCCCCCCCCCTTTCATACACACACACACACACACACACAGCTATACCAGCAATTCTCATGATAGTGGAGTACCTGCTTTAAGAGCCTGCAGTATGTACTTAACTAATACACGGTCACCGTAACATGATATACAAAAAATAAACAACAAATAACTCCCACTCATTTTGACCTTCATCAGTCTACAGACAAGGTCCATGAAGTAGTTGTAACAGGATTGTAACAGTACTTACTGTATTTTAAAGTGAATACCCAGTGGTAACCTGCTGCCTGAATATACCAGGGGCAGATCCAGGAATTCCATAAAGGGGAGGCGCCTTTGCAAAATTAAAGAGAGGCGCATGCACCCCCCCCCCCCCATTTTTTCTTTTTATTTCTTTTGTTTTAGCCAAAAATAAAGAGGGGGCACACCAGGTACAATGATCATGACAAATGATGGTCATGAAGCCAATGTTCTTTGGGCAACAAAGAAGAGTGGAAAGCTAATGGTGGCATGAAAAGACCGACAGAATTCTGAAAAGATTCAGAATTAGAAAAAGTGGACCACTTCCGGGTTTAATCAGCTGAAAAGCCAATAGGCATGTTGGTTTTTAATTCACTGGGATAAGCATGCGTGATGTAATGATTGATTATCAGTCCTGTTATTTGTTTGAACAGGATATTGATGAATACCATAAATTGTTCCGTAAAACTTATGCATTATATCGCTCTGAAAATGAGTGAAGTGCCTCTAATTGCCTGAGAACAATAAGAGGTCATTCGTACCAAGGTGGTTCTACCTCCATGTTCGTACCAATGTGCCCATGATCTAACTCCGAACTGGCTTATTGGTCAGGTTATCACTGATTTTATGCAAATGGGGAGCTGATTTACATCTGAAAAATTGACACATGGCACTCAGTGCAACATGCAGTTCAGAAGCATGCCTGTATGAAAGTGGCACTTTGGCCAGACCTGTACCACAGCTGAATACACACAAAAAAGAAAATCTACATGTATCACACTTTAAAAAATTTTTTTATAAAAGGAAACTATTGTTATACACAACTATTGAAGATTAGGCTTTTCAAATTTACATTGTAGCACGGATGCACATATACTGAGTTGTGAGTCAACAAAATTTATTGCCATGATACTCAAATGAGTTTCATCTCCTGCAACAGTACAGCATGCCAGTATCAGTTTTATTTGCACTCCTGGGCACAATATTCAACAGGAAGGGAAGTATCTGACATTTAAAGGACAAGTTCACCTTCATAAACATAAGGATTGAGAAAATGCAACAATATTAGTAGAACACATCAGTGAAAGTTTGAGGAAAATTGGACAATCGATGCAAAAGTTATGGATTTTTTAAATTTTTGTGTTGGAACCGCTGGATGAGGAGACTACTACAGCTTGTGAGTCATATGCGTACAACAGTATAAAGAAAATGTAAAAGAAAATTCAACATATTTTCACTTTTTTCGATACAATTGATTGAGAATAATATTACCCATAACATTTATAACGAGGTAGGGGAATCAAAAGATGGAAGAAATTCTCTTTATATTTTCCTTATATTGTTGTACGCATGTGACATCTAAGTTATTCATACACAGTAGTCTTCTCATCCAGCGGGTACTGCAAAAAAACTTCAACAATTCATAACTTTTGAACGGATTGTCTGATTTTCCTCAAACTTTCAATGATGTGTTCTACTAATATTGCTACATTCTCTCAATCCTTATGTTTATGAAGGTGAACTTGTCCTTTAAAGTCCAAATTTTTGAACGACCCAAATTTTTGGCCAAATTCAGTTTTTAATGGGAAATTGTAGCTTATGCATGGACTCATCTTGTGTGTAAATGATAAATCTTAATTACCCCCGGAAGTGCCTGAAATGAATGAGTTAAATCTTATATCAATATAAGAATGAAGGACTTGGGTCATTCTTACATTCATATAATAGCGCCCTCTCTCATCCTTCTCCCATCTCTATAGCAGAATATCATGTATATGAATCACAGAACGACCCAAGTCCATATGAATCAAAGAACGACCCAAGTCCACCACACAAAATGGCCTCTCCACAATTAATGTAAATGTTAATTGTCATAATAATATATGTTCTAATTTGTATATACAATGTTGCCTTCCCATCACAGTTGAATAGAATATTACTGGACAAATAAAAAGATATGAAGTTTTTTTTAGTTTACTCGAAATATTCCTCCATGGACTTGGGTCGTTCTTATATTCATATACTCAATTCCTTCTTGTATCATTCCCTTGTAGAGTATCAAAATAATGATGTCAGAATATTTTGTTCCAGCTTGGAATGGAACCAGGGCCAAGCATGGTTAGTAACAAATAGTATTCATAGATACCAGTATAAAGCCAGTTCGGAGTTAGCTCATGGGCACATTGGTATGAATGACCTTTCTGTTTTCTCAGTTGACTAGGGGCACTTCACTTGTTTTCAGAGCGACATAATGCATAAAAAATTTATGGGATTCATCAATCCTGTTCAAACAAAGAATGAACTTACGTAGGCCAGATGACCAGAATGAGCCGTCAATTAACACTGTACTTGGGAAAGCATCCATTTTGGTATTTTGCATTGAATGTATTAATCATACCAGTCTCTTTCTATAAATACTGCCAAATACCACTTTTGCTGTGAGGTGGATGTGCAAGCAAGCAGCATTTATGAGGATTAAATGAATAATCATAACATCACAGATGCTTGTCCAAGTGAACTTAAAAATCAACATGCCTGTCGGTACATGCCTGTTATGAATGACCTTTTGTCTGCTCACTTGCAACATGGAACTGCAAACTGGCTCATTAGGCTGCGTTCACATAGAAGTATTCGGTATTCGGGTATTCGGTGTTCGCTATTCGCTATTCGGGCACCGAATACACCATCACCCGCACCGTCAACTCACCATCCCATGCAGTGAGGATTTCTTCCTCCTACATCCCAGCAAATCTTATTAACAATTTCTAAACAGCATCAAAATGTCAGTCTACATGCTTATTTTTGCTAAAGGGCAAATCCAGACCAAAAGTGTCATTATTTCATAAACGAGAGACGGTATACGCTGCAAGAAAATCGAACAAGCTCGATTCCCACTTTGCTATACTTTTTGCAGCTATTCGGTACTTTCGAATAGTGCCCTCCTATGTGAACCGGTGTGAGGAAATCCTATCGTTCGATTCAAGCTATTCGAGTGCCCTTGAAAAACGAGCCCGAATACCCGAATAGTATACTTCTATGTGAACGCAGCCTTAGGGGCAAGGTGAGGTTGTTAAGAACCAGTTTCCATTGCGATGAACAGCTATTACATCACACTTTGGCACTCTATATATCCATGACCATTTCTATAGATATTTCATTCTCAATCACTGCTGTGTATACAGTGATGCAGTTTGCTCTAATTCATCCTACAAAATACTGTGAAATAAGAAAGTTTTGGGTGCATGTAACTATCTCGAATTTTGTAAGGAGCCAGGATTCATAAAAGTAAAATGCATGCAAGAGGTTTAGTCTACACAATGCACTGAATGCCAGCACTTGGCCATTTTGCGAAAGTTTCATGCTGCAAATGTTTCTGGTTTGACAGCACAGGCATATTTACAGTAATTTACATCGGAATAGATGACATGGAAAACATTCATCATAATAGATAGATTATAAGAAATCATCATTATTTAATGACAAAGCAGTCATGCTTTCAGATGAAAATGGGATAATATGTTTTACTTACCAGGATATTTGGGACAAAGTTCAGATCTTTGACCGTCATGATGCTAAAGAACCTCTTGGTGTGATGGTCAAACTTCCATGGCCGGTCAATCACTGCCTTCACGTAGTACCTCACGTACCCATATCTCCCCTCAAATGGGGGCGGCAAGGACTGAAATGGGACCTGGAACTGAAAAGGGAAGCGGTGCTCTCCGGTAGGGAGGGTAATGCGATTGGCCTGGCTGTTGTCCTTACCTGTATGACACAAGGAGTACGAATTTCATCAGCATTCAGTTCTGCCAGATCTTAGGCTCTCATATAGACTGCATCTCTTTCCAATTTCTGCAACCTGTTGCATCAACGACTTAGGAACACAAAGGACTCAAGAAAATCATGAGAATGGTTGTTTCCAATGAGCAAATCAATCACACCAGACCATAGATATTTCCAGTATTCTACAGTGAACAAGCAGAGGGTAACTAGCAATCAAAAGCAGCCGTCAAGAAGAATTCCATTCAAGCTGTTACCTGCTCCACGAAGTGTAACTTCCTGCTTGAAGAATGGAATCTTCCATCGGTATGTCACAGTTCTGCGGTCATCACCAGACCCTTCTTCTTCTGTCCAGTGCGTGTACGACTTTCCGACAAACTTGATCTGAATTCCTGGAGATGACAGACAAAACAAAGAAATAATCAAGGTCAAAGGTCAACCTATTACACTTGTAAGACTAGCACTGAAAGTGGTAAAAACTATTCACACGACAAAATTAGTACAGCTCGTTCAACCA
The DNA here is from genome assembly GCF_040938485.1 of Diadema antillarum. Classification (NCBI taxonomy): domain Eukaryota; kingdom Metazoa; phylum Echinodermata; class Echinoidea; order Diadematoida; family Diadematidae; genus Diadema; species Diadema antillarum. The sequence continues at coordinate 810,059 of NW_027270917.1, forward strand.
AGTAAATCTGTTCACTTTCATTATAAAAATTTGAATAGCAAAAAATGTTACTAGGGGTCATGATGAATGGAATGTGTATGCAGAAGGGGTAGTATGAGTAAACAAAGAAATTGTTAACAAATATGATATAGCAACTAAGCTAAGGTGGTGGCACATACAAGTAAAGTGTGTTTCATATTGGCCAGATACCCTACATTTACCTTGTCCTTTCTTTCCCTTTCCAATTCCATGGCATGTCTCATGTGATTGCCTTTCTTGTACCAGTATCAGGGGGCGGATCCAGGAATTCCGTAAAGGGGGGGGGGGGGGGGGTGCAAACAATATTTCTGGTGCTATTCAGGGGTTTCATGTCAGTTTTTCTTTTTATTTCTTTTGTTTTAACAACGAATAAAGAGGGGGCGCGCCCTGGTGCGCCCCCTCTGGATACGCCAAGTGCTGAGTATGCCATGGAGAGGGTCCCTGGCCTAACCAGGCTACAATGTATGATTGAATATGTACATAAACAGAGCAAGGCAGCTTTCATCTTCTCTTTCTCCCCTCTGACCAAATTTGATAGCATTCTTACAGTGGTGAATCGGGGGGGGTTAGGGGGTTTAACTCCTCCCTCCCCCTTTGCCTTGGGCTGCCAAGTGAAAATGTGATGTGCATCTATAGACAAACGCAATGTGTCCAGACTAACACAGTAGGCCGGTATGTTCCTAGCACTCTGTCTCAAACTCAATCTCAGACACTTACAATTCATTTATGGGGGTTCAAAATAGCAAAAACAAAAGGAAAAACAAAAAAGAAAACACAAATTGCCAAAAGGGGGGACACCTCCTCTCAGACTGCCATGCCTGCCAACAGTATTCGTGAACATTACACCAAAGGTGGACTGCACTGAACAGGAAGAAGAAAGACTCTCCCCCACTTGCTGCATAGCTCAGACTTTGCTGTATAGATCCGCATCCTCATTGGGTCAACCCCCCCAGCAAAAAGCTAAATCCATTTCTGCCTTACTAGGCTAAAAATACAAATCATCTTTGTTTACTGGTAATTGTTTTTCTCCTGTTGTTCTAATTCCATTAGCTCAAGGATTCGCTATTCTAAAAAATGATTTGCATACTGCGACTTAAGGATTCACAATTCCAGATCTATACAAAACTGATTTTACATTGATGAGGCAGGACTCACTCGACACTCCCAACTTATCACAAGCACGTACTCATAACATATTGAAAACTTTGCTGGACATTTACAGTCAAACCTGTCTTAGCCGCCACCTGTCTATAGTGGCCACCTGCTTATGTAAAGGGGCCACTGAAGATCCCCCACACAAAATTGCTGTACACTACAGACTCTAAACGCTGCCAGTGGCCACTCATCATTTTGTATCCCGAGGTGAATGTTTAATTTGCATAATACATTGTAGCGGCCACACAAAATTTAGCTGAGCCTTGAATATGTTAGCTAGCTTTTACATTCGTTGTGTGAATTCTACCAAATCCTAGTTCATTTAGTCACAATCAAACAAACTTAATTGACAAACACAGCTCTTACTTTGTGAAAAGCCCGTCTTTAAGTGGCCACTCGTCTACGGCAGCCACTTTTGTCGTTTTCCTTGGGTGGACGCTACTGTATATCTATAGACAGGTTTGGACTGTACTATACAATCAACAACTGAGCATTACAAAATAATCACGATCTACAATCCAATATTCAAACTAACTTCACTCTTTACCAATCTTCAACAAAACATCACTTTCATTTGCCTTTTGTCCTGCAGAAACCAGTTACTGGTGTGTGCACAACATAGAATGTATATGCAACGTGTATATTGTACTTCAGACAATCACTACGATGTCGGAGGTACAAGTACCAGTACCTATTGTTTCATGTGAGAAGTGTCACTTTCATTCCATGCCCTCACATTGCACGGCTCTTCAGCTCTCATATGACCAGGTAAACAGAAAGATCCGTCTGTCCGGAGGACTCTTTTATATTTTGCCATTAACGCTGTCCTCCGTAGACAGAGGGGATCTGTGAAGCCAGACGCAGTCTCCGCGGAACATTCCCCGCGACGGACAGATACAGACCAATCTTTCTGTCAAATGACCAGGGAGTCAGACTCCCACTTAAAACCTCTCTTGCTCGTAAAGTGTCAGGGGCGGATCCGAGGAATTCTGTAAAGGGGGGGGGGGCGTGACTAAAATTTCTGGTGCCACTTCCGGGTTTCATTTCATTTTTTTCTTTTTATTTCTTTTGTTTTTTACGAAAAATAAAGGGGGGGGGGCGTGCGCCAGTTGCGCCCCCCTCTGGATCCGCCACTGAGTGAAATGTATTTAGGGTTGTCAGTCAGATCAGGAAGGTGGGTAACTGCGACCAGCCCGAACAAGGAGCGCCCCGAGGTTAGATAGGGGGTGGGTTGACCGAAAGATATGTTCTGCGGAGACTACTGGCTCCACGGATCGATCCCCTAACGTCAAAAAAATAAAAGACTCCTCCAGACAGACGGATCTTTCTCAATCTGTCTAGGTGGGAAGAGATACAAGAGTCACCATAGTCACACGCCTTGTAACTGCTGCCACCATGCACCACCACCATCACCATCAATCACCTGACTATCACTTAATTTACACGTATCTAGTATTACCGTTTCTCGCATCTTTTTGGTTAATACATTGTACTACGATCTGTGTGAGGATAGCAGTAAGCCAGTATCATCAAGAGCTGTGAATGTTATCTCGTTTGCCCCTGTCAACAAAAATTAACACTGGGCACGCTTCTATTCTACTGCCAGTACTGGGCGGCAGTAGAATCTAGTACTAGTAAGTAGTATAAACTCACCTCGTATGTCACCCTTTTCCTCCGAGACGACAATCCTCACCTCCCCATGTACGGGGTCTCCAGGTCTAAAAACTGAGTTGTTCCCTGCAAATAACACCTCAAAAATTTGTAGTTTGCCCATGGTGGACTGGACTGAAACGATACTTTATCAACGACGGGAGCACGTCTGTGTTCGCACCATCCAAACAGTATTTCTCGCAATCAACAAATCCTATCTTTTTTAAGCCAGCAGAGCCATGACACCACACTAAATCACAAGCGGTCGAGTGCAGGCGCAGGCGGCCGGAGGATATGTGTGCAATTCCAAGAGGAGGGTTGTGGGTGCGGCCGCACGGTGGTGGTGTGTACTCGTACCATGGAGCTACTAAGTCTCTGTTAGTAGCTCCATGCTCGTACCTTGATGAGCGGTCTGCAACAGGGCAATGCTGCCGTTTTCCGATTGTGCGTGCTGTCATGTCACGAGATGCAGAGCCACCGCCCATGATGAGTACATGATCCCCCCCCCCCCCTGGACTTTTTTTATACTTCAGTGGACCGGGAGGCCTGCTGCTCTTCTTTCACTTTTCCAGAACGATGTTGTAGGGCAGGGCCTGTCATACAGAAATATTCAAAACAAAGCACTTACATGGACATCAATCGCATGGATCAATAAAGGAATAGGCCCTACAAAAACTTTACAAGACAACGGTGGAAATTAGCCTATATATACTGTGTGAAATTTAAGAATCATTATAGGCCTACACAAGAGATGAACATTACAGCATTGTGACTCATATCATATTAATGAAGCCAAAGAATCAAACTTTTCATGTGAATCATGCCAGTATGTTTACTAATACGAATGAAGATTGTAGGCGGATACAAATTATACTGAACGATTGCAGTTCATTTATTGATAATCATTTATATCTTTATCTTACACCGGCTATTTGAAATAACAACACTCGTATTGATCAACATCGGAAGTCATCTTTCACCCGAGTTTGCGACATGCACAGTGCATTCCAATCATCTTTCGGGCATTAATATTACTCTGCCCAATATTGAATCTCATATTAAAACATCAGTGATGCACTATAGGCCTATCTAGTAGAGTAGGAGTTTGAGTTTGAGTTTGAGTTTATTTTATTTCACCACCGGTCACCCACTTCAAAGTCCATGGCTGTTCCTCTGTGAGTCCGTCTATAGTTTTAAAGCAACATTTTATAGGCCTACATAAATAGTATATAGGAAACGAAAAGAAAACAAACACACAAAAGCAAAACATTCGAAATCATGCATATTGCAATCAATACGCAATAGGACTTCAGATACCGAAAGAAAAGTGACTGACATACAATGTTACAGTTCAATGCAAACGATTGCTATATTATGATTTATCTTATTTTTAGATAATAGAGAGGGATACACTTTGCTTTACGTCATCTGAGAGATTGTTCCATAATTTGGTATTTATACCGCGATATACACCACGTCTAATTTAAATGTTCCTTTTCTCCGTATGTAAGCAGTAGACTGCTTAAATGAAAATGAATTACAAAGGCATGGTCCTATTTATAAATCTATACGTATACATGCAACAACTGTTTATCACTTTTTCAACAAATTTGTCTATCTCCAATTTTAAATTTGTACTAAAATCAAATAATTCTTCACTTGAAAATCTCCACTTTATGTCCATAGCAACTGTAAGTGCTCTATTGAGTAATTTCTGAATTTTATCAATACGTGTTTTTCCTGCATTTCACCAACGCCCCTACATACTACAGTAGCCAATCCTACTCTGAATAATAGTTTTAATAAAAATTATGCCACTTGCTATTATATAAGGTCGGATTCTCTTTAACAAAAATAAAACAGGGTGTGTAATTTTTCTATAATAATTATATGCAATGAATCAAATTGATTTGACCACTCTATATAGATGTTGATCATTAACATCATGTACACCAAGATACTTACAATTTGAACACACGAGTGTCCTTGATTTTAATACATGGTGTCTCAATTGAAATGAGTTACTTATTACTTGACCCAATTAAAAGAAATTCATATTTTGTAACATTTCAGCGGGTTTATTTCTGTTTAACCATCTATATGTATTCTTACTATTCTTCATTTAAAACAATCTTCAATCCATGCACATCGCCACACGAGTAGTGCAGGCAGGTATCATCTGCGTGTATTGGAACCTTGCAATTCATTACAGATAAAGGTAAATCGTTTTGTAAAGAACAAAAAGTAAAGGGTCCAGATTTTGACCCGGCCTGTAGTATTCCATGTGTGCATGGTTGTTTGTGAACTGTTAAATTGTTGAGGACAGTGCATTGTGTGCGATCAATAAGATAGCTTCGGAAGTCGGAACCATTCAACAGCATCACCTACCATTAATATATACCATATTTAAACGCAGTTTCTTGAGGATACATTGTACCATGGTCTACCATGATATCAAATGCCTTAAACTTTAAATCCAAGGTTACCATCCCAACCAAGTTACCTTTTTCCATCAAGCCAGTCTTGGTGGTAATTAAAACAATTTTCAATGGTGAAATTATTGTTTGGCCTAAAGCCTGCATGATTAGTGCTCACTCGATAAGCAAGACATTTATGTAAATATAGTATCCGTAGAGTTGGACAACATATTGACTGATATATAATTATGTCAGCGGTTTTAAGATATTATTCAGCAATTGACTTCAAAAAGAGTTATGGGGGAATATTTTCCAAGCATAACGCACTTGCTCTATCAACAGAGAGGTTATTCAAACCACTCAACATCTTGCTTGCTCATCTATCTTTTTCAACTTAAAATCATTTCCGTTATCAACAATTCCATAAATCCCATAAATTTCAAATTCAATTTTTGCATCGATGATAATCAGCTTCCCAAGAGCGCCTCATGTAGGCCAAATCAAGTATTCTCACTCGAGGACTGGCATCTAACGTCTCCGTCGCGTCTTCACATCGTCACCGTTGGGTCGTCATGGGTCAGCAAGATTGCGGAGATGTCTGCGAGACCAGCTGGAGACTGAAACAAAAAATCTACGAAAAAAAATCAAACATGTTGAGTCTACAGCGAATGCCCGGTGTGACCCGGCATTTGCTGTATAAAAATCCTATGTCGACATTATAAGGAGACGTCGAGGAGACGTAGCGGAGACTTCGCGGGGACGTCGCGGAGACATCGCAGAGACATCGCAGAGACAATATCATCACTGTAACCAGCGAGACTCGAGTAGCCACTTTGGTCACTTGTCAATGACCAATATTGTAGTATTGGTAACATCTTGTCATTGTTATCATCAAAATTATATGTTCATAGATTATGAATCACGTGACAGACAGACAATGTAACACAGCCATGACATTGATAATTATCATTTACAGATCATTATCATTTATCTCATTAACATATCTCTGCGTTACCTTTGTACACGAAAATTTAAAGAACATGCATAACACGCAGAAAGGTTGCACGGCTTGTCGATATAATAGCGTCAAGTTGATCTGAGCCCGCCCCTTGGAATTGGATTCAAGCTGTGAGCATGCGCACAGCGCAGTCAACACAATAACCTTTTTTTTTCGCAATGATCTCATGTTGCATAATATATACATTTTATGTATAATTAAATCATATAACCATCTTAGGCAACTATAAGCTGCGATACTTTGGCAAAAGGAAGCAAGTGACATACCATCCAAATTTGAGTTATTGATGTTTTCATAATTCACAAAATGAGCTCTTCTTCCAGGACAAATTTCATGCAGAAACACTAAGTATCCTACTAAGAGATATATTAGATAAGACATATAGTCCATTGACGTCAGTGTAAATGACAGACACATTTTTGCTCTTTTACGAGAAATGCCACTTTTGTCACTTGCTTCATTTTGCCAAAGTAGGGCAGTAAGGATCTCAGTCTGTAAAAAAAAGATAGATTTCATCCATTCAGTGAGACCATGGAGCTACTAACAGCGTTAGTATAATAGCTCCATGGTGAGACATTGTTCCTTCACGATAACACACCAACTTTATTTGTCATTGTTGTCTTTAAAGTAATTGTTCATGTGCTCTGTCATGCATGACATTTTCAGCATAATAATGTATCAGTGGAAAGAGGAAGAGTTCCTCTCATCCTCCCAACCAACATTCGAGCCGACAATCTCATTATCCATCAAGTACTATCTATTTGGCAAATGCATGACGTCACTCAAGACGTATAGTCAGCCATGGGCAACAGAGAGCGTACATACCATTTGGACTGTCTGTCAAGAATTGACACAACAGTACTTGTATGCTGCCCGTACCAAATTAGATTTTGAGCCTAGCCACGTTTTATCCTCCGCGCGAAATTTGTTGATGGTTACTCTATTTCAAGGGTGCTGAATCTAAATCTTGATGATGCAACTCTTACACATCCTTTGGGATTTTGAGATATTCAAAATGGTGGCCAAAAGGATTGCCAAAATTTGTAGCCAAAATCTAAAATCCATCGGTGTGCATTTCCATAATTATGATGAAAAGCCGAAAAAGAAAAATACATGGTTTTACTCTACTTCCAGGGTGCTGGATTCAAATATGAATCAACTTTTGCATCCTGATGTGAAGAATCTTGAGAACATGAGAACAAAAAAAAAATGCCCGCCCAAATCTGAAATTTAATACATTTTTTTTTTCTTCATTAGCGGTAAAAAAAAAGTATGCTCTATAGCTAGTATAGTGCAAGTGATTCGAGAGATGGAACCAATTCAAAGGTGAAAAGCAACAAATTTGTGTAATCCACCTTATACTGAAATGTGTATGAAAATTCTAAGGCTTATACATTTCAGTCGAACGAATTCGTCGATAAAATCAGTCAAAATGATAAATATTTCCAAATGGCCGCGACCATGGAAATCTGTGCGAAGATATCACAACAAAGTGTATAGGTTTCTTTAAGAAATAATGTTTTCACGTGTATTGACAAGGTTGATATCATAATTACATCCTTTCTATAAGAGCTGAGAATCTGACACTTATGGAAACAAAAATATGACTGATAGTTTTATTATACAGAATAGAAAAAGATGACTTTTGTGGGGCGCTGTGGCATAGTGGATAAGACTCACGACTCCCGAAAGGAGGACCGCGAGATCGAATCCCGCTCAGTGCTTAATAAACGTCCTTGGACAAGATGTTTTTACCCACAATGTCCCTCTCGACCCAGGTGTATAAATGGGTACCTGGCAACGCTAGGGTAATAATGATAGCAGGGCCCTCTGGTAGAGCAGTGGCAACACTGAAGAGGCTACCCTGGGTAAATAAGACCTTATTATTATTATTATTTGAAATGACCGCCAATAAGTACAGAACACCATCCTCGGTCAATCTTCACTTGAAACCTATAATATTCTTTTCCACATACTTTTACTCAGCATCGCCTACGGATATACCCATCACTGGGTAATCCTAGTTTGCAGGCACAAACCCTTGTTGGTCGTATTAGGAGTCTGCATATGCCAAGACTAATACATGCACCACTGCACTGCAGCCTTTTTGGGAGAAGCTACAACACAGGGCCTATGGGACAGTGCTGAAGTGGTGCATATAGTAGTCTTGGCGCAGACTCCTTTACGACCAACAAGGGTTTGTGCCTGCAAACTAGGGTAATCCCAGGAAAATCAATTTGCCATTCACGAATCATATATATATACGACCAACGAGTTCGACTTAAGGATCCATGAGTCATACAGCCAAGAGTCATTATTGCAGCCAATGAGTTCTTTTATTCCTTAGTATAGTAGGGCCCATCATTGACTCTGGTAAACGACATGCCCCATACTCTATGGAATAGCCTTCCTGATGATGTATCAAACAAGTCAAAGCTTTTGTGACATGTGGCTCCTTCAAAAAGCAAAAGCAAACAAACAAACAAAAACATTTAATTGAAGAACATCATAGGCCTATCATAATTATTTGCAACTATTTCAGAATGCTGGCCCGTTTGACTTTCCGTTATATAGCCTACTATTTGAGAAATAATTACGTCACTCATGGTTATTGGTTATGATGACATTTTCCAAGTAGGAGCCTACAGTATTATAGGATGGGCCGAATTAAAACAAAAAACAAAAAAATAAAACAAAAACAAAGCTAAACAAAATATTAAGAACGGACCAGCCTCAGAAATAAAAGGACTAGATTAGTACAAGGTGTAATACGTTTCCTCTCAAATCATTTCCCTAAAAATATGATAGCCTACGAAAAGGTGCAAATGTGAAAGTTGTTGAAAAAATAACATCGCTTTGAAAAGAGAAAAAAGATACCTTTGGGAATGAATGGGTTTCATGGCATAATGACGAGCTAGACGGACGACGCGTCGTCACCGGCACCGTGCGTCAACGCCCGGCGCCGCTCGCAGCGCCGCCAGCGAGCGCAGCATGCAAGCTCGCCGGCAGGTAGGATCACAGAACTCTTCAGTGAAAAGAATCAGCAGTGGCGCGCGCATGCATTACTACTCACGGCCAGCCCACCCAAATGCAAACCACACGAACAAGCTGCACTTCAATTTGCGTGACGTCTCTACGAAACGGAAAGTGACGTGACAGGAAAGTTATGGCTGCTCCGGACCAGAATTTCCTTTGGGGTATTTTTCAAAGGTAAGGAATATTGTTCTAGCTTAATTCTCTGTGACTGTGGTTTGTGACCATCAAACTGAGTGTGTTACAGTCAGCCAATTAGCGGAGCCGGAGTTGGGCGTGATAAGCGTGAAACAGTGAACTTGTAACTAGTCGCAGTCCCATGTGTTGAGTTCGCTGTGGTGCGAGCATTGTCGCCAGTGTGGTGGTTTACTCACTGATTTGATAGTGATAACAACATAGCAATGAACAAGTCGTCTTGAGTCTTGACGAAGTAAGCAGCTACAACACAGCTGGACTGGGATAGGTTGTTGTGGTGTATGTGTGATATCAAAATAAACAATTAAGGCCTAGAACTAATCAAATTGAGTAATGGTATGTGGTTGGTGGTGACTAGTGGTAGGTTAGTGGTACCGGTACGCTGGTGACTGTAAGTTTAGGCCTAGATCTATAACAAGGTCAAGTATGTGCACGATGCGTGATGCTCTTTATTTTGAATCATCAGATCATGCACAATGCAGTGGGAATCAAATCCTGTCACTATAACCCCGGCGCGGGGCCAGGCGGGGCGCTGTTAACCGACTCGGTATAGTTGGGCCCACTACTTATCGACCACTTTTTGATTAGAAGTCTAAATACCTTGTGTTGTATCTTCAGTTTCACCTTTTCTTTCATTCCACTCGAGGCAGAAAATACCGCAGATTCATATCCCAGTGACCAGGCTCAGATTGTAGACTCGTACCGTACGTGTGGAGTTCTCGGCAACAAACACAAGTGACATTTTCACTATACACCGTTGCACCAGCACCAGCACCAGCTCATCATTTTAATCGACCTCCCGTTTTCCCATTGAAAAGCATACAAATCCAGTGAATGGGCAAATAGATCGATGTTTCAACAGTATTAAAATTACGTGTATGACTAATGAGGATTTTCTTCAATTTTCTTTTCCCCCCTGTTTCCTCAGGTTATTTACCTGTATCCCCCTAATTTTTCTTGATTTGTGTTCTTGTTCAAATGTTCCAGCGTATTGCACCCCGTCCGGCTCATATTTTTTATTTTGCACACGAAAAAGCCATTGGGCGAGGGCGGTCAATCTAAAAATAGGTGGTCGATGAGTAGTAGACTCACTGTATACGTGTTTGTTGGAGTCGCTGGTGTGGGTACTGTCACTAATGTCAGTGGTCAGCACTCCACCGAGTCATGGGAAAGTGTGATTTATTCATCATTGCATTGGATAGCATCATACAACAACAGCATCTTTTTTTTTTTTCACAAATAATTTACGTGGCTGTATATTATAAACCCTGCACTTCTGTACTGTACTGTCATGTAAATATCTCGAACAGTTGAAGTCCACAGGCGCTATGCCTAAATCCCTCCAAAATCACAGGAAATGCTTTTCCAGTCATGTATGTATTAGATGTATGTAAATTTTAACCAGTTGGTTATTATTTTGTAAAAGCACAGATGTCGATGACAACTTACATGTATATGTTGCTCAAACAACTAACTCTTACTATGTGATCATAATGCACATTGTCTGTGCAATCTTAACCTGAAGTTTGCCATCTAAAATGATATGTGACATATATGAATTTATCATTTATGTGTCAAGGAATTCGCAGCTAAAAACAATGTACAAATATACAAATGATTTATGGCAAGATGAAATGAGAAATTTGCTTGAGAAATGCAGTTCATAGAGCAAACAATATGAGATGGCTAACTTTAATCAGAAAATACCCCTGTAGTAGTGTGTGCCATGATTGGATTAATAGAAGAAAACAGAAACACTCAGTGATACCAGTTTGTCTATATTCTGTCTGTTCAGGGTTGATAAAGACAAAAGTGGCCACATTTCATCAACTGAGCTGCAGCAAGCCCTGTCAAATGGTAAGTAACAGATGCACTGTCATACAACTGATCAGTGTCAGAACCTCCTATTTGTAATTATGATGTGGTTTGGACAGCGCACAGTGTGCATTCCTACTAGAACCATTGAGTTGCAGCTGTATTGGTGGTTTTGGAATTTCCAGTTACTTCTACATGAAATAATTTCAGAAAGCATTAGTCACCAGAAGTTTGAATAGGTAATACCTTCCAAACAGTATTGCAAAGAATAACAGAATTCATCTCTTACAATTTGTATGTATTGCTTGAACCCAAATTCATCTCTTGTCTACAGTTTCAACTTATCAACTGCAAGAAACAACAAAAAGAAAGGGATTCCTCTTTATTCTTAAAGTCAACGATAGGATTATCATATTATCACGCGGGAACACTGACCCCATTCAATCCAGAGACAGTATGACTCATGATCACCTTAATTTTGATGTGGTTTGGACAACACACAGTGTGCATACCTACTAGAACCATTTGAGTTGCAGCTGTAATGGTGGTTTTGGAATTTCCAGTTACTTCTACATGAAATCATTTCAGGAAGCATTAGTCACCAGAAGTTTGAATAGGTGATACTTTCCAAACAGTATTGCAAAAAATCCAGAATTCATCTCTTATGTGTTGCTTGAACCCAAATTCATCTCTTGTCTACAGTTTCAACTTATCAACTACAAGAAACAAAAAAGGGATTCCTCTTTATTCTCAAAGTTAATGATAGGATTATCATATTATCACGCAGGAACATGGACCCCATTCAATCCAGAGACAGTACGACTCATGATCACCATGTTTGACCGCGACAACTCTGGCACCATCACCTTCCAGGAGTTTGGAGCGCTGTGGAAATATGTGACAGACTGGCAGTCCACCTTCAGGAGCTACGACAGGGATAACTCAGGATCGATTGACAAAAATGAACTAAAACTAGCACTCACAACATTTGGTATGACTCCGCCTAGAGGCCTGCACTCATTCTGTTATTTCCATCAGAAAGGGGCACATTCATATGTGGCATATGGTATACCAAAAGCATATTGATCCAGCTCATAGTTACCTTCTGAAAAATTTTGTATGAACTGTCATGAGAAATGCCACCAATGAAGGGGTGTTCACTTACTACTTGCCTATACAAATGTAGGAGAAGAAGCTTTTATGAAGGAAACATGTGCTCATATGAAGTTTTGTGATTGGTTTCTAATCACAAATGTGGTGAACATTTCCATGTGCCATTTGCCAAGATCCTCCATTTGGAGAAGCACATTCTTGTGGTTTATGAAAGGCTGTACATTTTGATAGACCCCATGGATATAAGGCAGAATGCAGTGAACTTCAAAGAAGCTTTGTTACTGTTTTATATGATGCACTGTTTGTTTGTTTGTTTGGTGTTATTTGAGATATAAGCCATACTGCATGACATATTGTTCAGTACTGTGTATGTATACATGTGTACTTTTATTTAAAAGAAAAACAATTATGGAATTTTAATTTTCTTTACATCATTCTACAGTGATGTCACAAACTGTTGTAGTCTCCTCATCCAGTGATAGTGACACTGAAACTTTAAAAAATTCATAACTTTTGAATGGATCGTCCAATTTTTCTCAAAGTTTTACAGATGAAATCTGCTTTCATTGCTGCTGTGATTCAATCTGCACATTTATTTGGGTAAGCCTGTCTTTCAATTTTTTGATTGTTTGGATATTATAATTTTGGTGAACTGTTGTATACCGCAGCAATGGATCGAACCATTTGGAAACTTGTTTGCAGTCACAGAACAATAAAAGTATGCATCTAGTGTCGAGAACTCTCCAAAACATTTTTGACAACTACGACTGATGCTTGAATCGAACATGTCAGTGATGGCACACCTTTTGATTCTGTCGTCTATGTAGGCTACAGGCTGTCCGACAGGCTTTATGATGTCCTGCTGCGCAAGTTTGACCGCGGCGGGAAAGGTGCCATTGCCTTTGATGACTTCATCCAATGCTGTTGCGTCATCCAGGTTAGTTGTGTTCAAACGTAAGAGAATTTTTAATGTGGGTAGCATCGTTGCCTAAATGATGTGTTGGCCTTGCATCAATGGATATAGCGGCATTCTGCCATAGCAGAAGTAATTTCTCTCCTTTTGAAACTCCCCAAGTCATGAAATTTCATTCTGTGCAGAGTGTAGATTTCACAAAGAACTGTGTTGTGCCCAGAAGAGAATAGTAGTTTAGAAATGCAGTGAAATGGGAGTTGCAAAATGATTGTTCGATATAGGGGAATGGGGCAAGTATTAAAAAAAAAAAAAAAACAAGTCCTGAAACTTTATAGCATTGTCAAAAGCAGATTTGTCATGGTATTATGTGAAGTTTCAAGTCAAAGCCTTTCAGTGTCTTGGGGATGTACTCACAACATACCTTGAGTTACACTGAGCAAAATTTAGTTACATATGTTTTTTTTTTTTTCGTTAGGGGGTAAAATCTAGAGAAAAATATCTAGTGATACTACATGTATAATCTCAGTTGTAGGATTGAACTGAACCAAAGTATCCATGAGATCTGTCCCCATGCTATATGTCAATTTTTGTCTGATTTTCCTCTCCCAGGGTTTAACCAATTCATTTCAACGCTACGACACAAACAGAAACGGCTGGATCACCATCAACTACGAGCAATTTCTCACTCTCGTGTTCACCATGACAAAGTAGATTCCAAAGACTTTATAATGTAGATTAGCAGTACTTTTTTCTTTTCTTTTCTTTTGCATTCTTTATGATGTAGCCGTCTTTCTCAGCCCTTTTATACCGTATGCAAATTTGATTTCAGTGCTGGAATAGGCACAATACAGGATAGCATCGTTTGTTAGTTTATGTCTCTAATCATGATCATAGTTCATAATTAAGTGTGTATGACTGGTCTTGTCAATGTTTTTTTGTTTTGTTTTGTTTTTGTTTTTGTTTTTGTTTTTGCATTTTAAAAGCAAGAAATCATGCATGCAAGCACACTCAATTTCCATCATGCATGATCATGTATGACACTTTATTGCCTGTGGCCTCCTAAAGTATAGCATTTATATGGATGCATCAATACTGTATATATAATTCTGGTGTATGTGTATACTCTAGACTTGATATGCCTGGGACACATCTATTTCTGTCTGTCAAAATATGCTTATATACCTCTGTAAATATATATATTGTATTATATGCTGAAAGTATTGTTGTAGTTATCATGCTCTTAGTTATTGGTCACATAATAGCAACAGAGAACAAAGTCATTGTGAGTACATGTATCGGCTGGCGCCAGCCAGGACCCAGTTTCTTATGAATTTGAATATGACCTAGTCACCATTCATTTTAATAGGACTCTGTCATCATATTGCAGCATGTTTGATGGAACTACAGAGTTTTGCACGGCTGGCCCACTCTGATGAGTATAATTCTAATTAGCAGTCATTGTGTCCTGTATTTGCCATAAAATTATAATGATCGTGTTTAGGATGTTGAGTAACTAAATGTTATAGGGCAGTTTGTTATATCTTAAAATTCACTTATTTTTATTCCTAATAAAAACGGTATTAACTGCATCCATTCTTTCAAGAATACTAGTGCATTGTCGTTCAGGGGCGGATCCAGGAATTCTGTAAAGAGGGGGTGCCTTTACAAAATTAAAGGGGGCGCACGCACCCCTCCCCATTTTTATGCCTCTGCCACGAAGTGGTGCGGGAGGCATTATGTTTTCGGGTGGTCCGTCCGTCCTTCCGTCCGTCTGTAATGAATTTTGTGGCAAGTGTAACTAAAAAACCTTTTGAGGTATCCTAATGAAACTTGGCATGTATGTGTATGAGGGGGTGAAGTTGTGCCTATCAACTTTTGGGTGCACATGCTCAAGGTTAAAGGTCAAAAGGTCAAGGTCAGATACGTAAAATTTCACTATTTCCTCCATATCTATGCATTGTCTAAAGACATTTTCTTGAAACTTAGTGTACACATGTATCACCCAATTAAAATTCTCTGGTGAAAGTTTGGGGTCATGAGGTCAAAGGTCAGAGGTCAAAAGGTCAAGTAAAAATATTAAAATTGCACTTTTTTCTCTTTACCTTAGAAATTGTTCAAGATATCTTCATGGAACATAGTATATATACATGTACTGACTGGCAGTGATTATCTAGAGAATTTAGGGTTCATAGGGTCAAAGGTCAAGGGCAACGCTTCAAAATTTTACTATTTCACTCATATTTATGCAATGCCAGCAGGATTATCATACACTTGGTGTATGCATGTATAACCCAATAGAGATTCTCTGTTAATTTTTTTTCTTTTTTTTCTTCTTGCCTCAAAGGTCAAAAGGTCAAAGATCAAGTGAAAGTGCTGAACTACCGGTAACTGTTTCCTCCATATCTACGAAATGGTTCAAGTTATCTTGAAACTTACTACATATTTATGCATGTTTTGCCTGACAGTGATTATCTTGATATGAATTTTAGGGTCAAAGGCCAGATGAAAATGGGAACAATTTACTATTCAATACAGAAATTGCACTTTTTCTCCATACCTTGAAAATTCCTCAGTGCATAAACTTATGAATGGATCAATGTCAAGTTAAAGTTCTTAAATCTTCAAATACATGCTCTCCTATTCATCCAATTAAATCTAGGTCAAGGAAGGTGAACATTCAACACATTTGTGACAAACTTGTCATTTTAATATTTTGCCAATTTTGTGAACATGTAATCACACATTGTCTACACATGCTATAGACCTATTAGGAGAAACCATGCATTATGGCGGAGGCATACCAGTCGCCATAGCGACATTTCTAGTTTTTCTTTCTTTTTCTTTTGTTTTTACAAAAAAATAAAGGGGGAGGGTGCACACACCCGGTGCAGTCCTCCCGGGATCCACCACTGTAGTTACGTATTCAGGATGACACATATAGTCACAAGAGGTGATGAAATGACATCTCAGATTAACTCTTATACATGTTACTAATCTACAGAACTATTGTAGATCAAAGCCAGTCTGTTTGTGGTTAGCAATTGCAATGTCCAAAAAATTGGCAAATTTAAAATCATTTGTTTATTACACATATGAAAGTGTTGACAGCTTTTCTTGTTTACCAATGATAAAGTACCATGGTTGCGACTACAAACTTATATATTTCTGCTAAATAATACCAATTTTTATATCCTGTATGGTAATTGTGACAAAACATTTCTATATATCAATTTCAATTTCTATTTTGTAATTTTATATGACTACTGTAAACTTAAGGCTTTTTTTTTTCGCCAGTGACTACTAGCCATTATGCCTATATGAGGTAAACTTTTCACTCAAACTTTCCAATGATTCTTCATGACTGTCAAGTTTTGAGTGTTTCATGCTCAGAAAGTTTGTTATGTCTTTCTTTTTCATCTTCACTTTCATCAAACAATCACGTCACCATCTGATTTGTTAACTAGGAATCATGACGAGTAGAGAATGCAGTGTGACAATGTTGTTCACAGAATATTGACGGTGATTGCATGGTGATTTATGTTTTTCATGTTGATAACCCTGACCCAAAGACCTCAATTGTCTTTTAGGCAGTAAACCGTATTCACTCGCACCTGCATCAGAAGTCAGAAGACTATAAATGAAACATAGACCAACTGAATCTCTGTAAATGTCATCTCGTTCCAAATGATTTTTGCCTATGAGCTGCAGAGTGTTAGATATATTCATCACTACCTAGTGAATATGCAATGGGTTTTTTAGTCCGTATGTTGAGAAACTGATTGTTTTTTTTTTCCAGTGATGTTTGTATGAAGCAGAGTAGTAAAGGTTTTGAAGACAATTTTGCATCATTTGCATTTAAAAAAATATAAGGAATTGTAAGTTCCAAGAAGGCTGGTGTGGAAATTATTTCTTTCAAAAGTGCACTTAATTACGGTTTATAAAATTTGTGCAATTTACATTTCAGATTTATCAATGTTGTGATGCCAAAATTACTGCAACATCGTAGAACAAGTGAAGTGTATTCATCACGTAATAGGCAAACCTGAGCTTCATCTCATACACATGTATTATAAAAACAACCAACCACATTTTCCTTATGCCAAGATTGTATGAATAATCATGTATAAATGATTAATCTGTGAAGTTTTTTGCAGCAAAATGTGCTCTTGGTAAGGACGAAGCATGAGGGGGTTTTGCAAAAAGTTTTCCCATCCAAATTACTGTTGATAAATGGCAGGAGCTGGAGCATCTCTTACACAAGTAGTTCACCGAAATACAGTCAGTTCTCCAATCAGTTAGGAATTAAGAACACAGATCATTTGTGTACCTCAGTTAGTTCTCTGGTTAGGTTTATTGCATACAGACTAGTGGTTCTTCCTGATTACTTGCCACTGATGTATGTAAGTACATGTTTACATTTGACATGAAGTTTCATGAGGTTTTACTTGCAAATAAATCAAACATCTAATATGCAGTTCGGACTTCTTCCGAGGCAGAGTTTGAGCATCCACAAGGTTTACATGAGATTATAGGCTCAGCAACTGTACGGCCGAGCAACTCCAGAGTTCAATTCCAGCCAGTAATGTCATGAGAATGTCGTATGATATTGGTACAGTACTTTGATCTTTATCTCCCATTAAATTTTGTAGCAAAAGGGGAAGAAAAGGAGCATCCACTCCAATGTCTTTTGCCTGTTTATTCATGCAAGTCTCTGGAATGCCATCATTGACTTACAATGAATGCACGTGTGTGTTTGCTTTATTGATATTGCAGGATTTTTGTTATTTTTTTGAGGGGGGTTAGGGACATTTACTTGATAGTGTCTTTTGGGCTCGATTAACATCGAATACACTATTAGAATATACAGGATGGTTTAGTTGCATGCAGTTTATTCAAGATGAACTACAATGTATAGGTGTATGTGCACTTCATCCCACATCATATCTTGTCACTTGCATCATCATCATCACCATCATCATCTGAAAGGAATGCCTTTCTTTGACTACCATGAAAATGAGGTCTGCATGCATCTGACAAATTCTTACAATCATTTGGCCTCTTCTTTCATTTTTCCTGACCGATGAAATGGTTTGCTTTAGATGTCTGAAAATCAATGTGAAGACGAGCTGATGTGATTTTTGCTTTCATTTGCTCAGTAGATTCCAGTTATGTTTTTGTTTTGTTTTGTTGAGTGTTTGGCTTTTTGTTTTCAGATGGATATTTGGATATAGGAAAATGAGCCTGGTGCCTAGTTTCAGCAAAGTCTGGCAAATTTACAGTTACTGGTGATGGTAACACTGTAATCGATTGTAACTACCATAGCAACACTATTCCTCAGCCAATCAAAGCCAAGAAATCACTGATGCTTGCCTGTGACTGCACAGTTACCAGTACGCCCTCATCATAAAGTTACCACTCTTGTGCATCCTCGTGCAGGTGTATTAGTGATATTGATAAAAAAATTGAAATCCTTCTCCAAAGTCCCAAATTAAAAAAAGGATAAGATAAATAATGATGATATTGATCATGGGTACAGTGCACTCCCATAATAACGAACACTGTTATAACAAAATTCCGGTTACAATGAAGTAAAAATCAAGACCTTAACATTTTCAGGTCTATATCTTTTTATTGTTGCTTGTTTGGTTGTAACAAAATTTCAATATAACAAAAGAAAAGTGATGGAAATCCCAATTCATGAGGCATCAGTATATTCATTAGATATTCATGAAGATTCTTGTAAATTGTACACGAGTGCATATAAGGTAGCTATTGCCCTCTACTATAAGGCGTCCAATGTGTACTCATGTTTTGGGTTTGTGTTTTTTTTTTTCATACCATGTACATATAATATTCAAAGAAATGCTTGATTCTATCTCTGTACCAATTGTGCTGGCAGAGAGAAATGAAAGCACTTTCTTATTACAGTTGTACGAGTATTTTATGTGAAAGCATACCTTGGGGAAAACAAAAAACTATGTACAGCATAATACATGTAGTAAATGTTAGAACAATGGGACCATATATCATTCTATTTTTGTGCCAGGAGCCCTCATCCCTCCTAAATCCTAACTACCTTGAAGGTTTCCCCTCAATTCCTCAAGATGCACATATCTTTAATAGCATAAGTGTTTATAAAATACAAGAATCCCCTGATAGTCACCGGGTCAAGGTACTTGTAACTGCTATGAAACCAGAAATGGTTTGTGTGCATTTAAATTTTGTGAGAGCCAAGATTTGTGAAATTAAAATGTATGTGAAGGTTCTTGTCTATACGCATTAAATTGCAGTGCCAACTCACAAAAAAAAAAAATTCATGCCACGAAAATATGAAGAGTTTGTTCGCAAAAACCGATAAATCTATTTTTGAAGATTTTGAAGTACGGTCACTGTCATAAAGTACAAAATAATACCTTTTAAATGATATATTGGTCACTACATATAAAGGTACATTTTTGAAGTTATGGTCAAAAGAAGCAAAATTTTCTTATTATTCTCTTTGTTTTTCTTGACCTTTAATCGCAAATATCTCCATTTGGCAAATATGGACTTACTGGTTTTTGCGAACAAACTCTTCATATCTGGTTATACAGTAGTCACCAGTTCAAGGTACATGTAACTATGCAAGGGAGCAGCTATCAGCTCAGTTGTTATTTCAAGTTACTCTTGGATGTTTTGTTTTTTTAATGACCAGTAATAATGCACAGCAATACTTTCTCTCAAAGCATCCATTTTAAGGGTGGATTACTACAATGCAATTGATGGGTGTCTGTTTGCTGACAGCATCTCTAACATAAGGAGGTCCTCATTTAGGTGTTGTTCCAATGGTATGTTACATAGGATAACTTATGTTCAGTTTCACTTCACACCCCGTTTTCTGATGTCGTCACACTTTGTCTTTCAGCGACCCAGGTTATCACTTCTCTGTACATAACCACTAAATTTTACCGCCATTTAAATACAGTGTTCATGTATTTCTGTGATATGTATCACTGTGTAAGATGCAAGCCTAGTATTAGTAATTATCCCATCAATAAAAATATATATCATTAGCTAGACAGTCCACCCTCATCGTCCGTATGACTGTATTGTTGGATGCATTGATGAAGACTGTGTGAAAAGAGGGCAGTGTTCAACTCGGTTCCATGACAATTGTTCCCATAAAATATTTCCACACTTTTAATAAAGCCTAACATAGTTCTACCCACAAACATAACCCTAACCCTAATCCTCGCATCAAACTAAACCTTAAACCCTATCACAACCCTTACCCTAACCCTAAGTCCTTGGAGAAAATAAGACTGGAGCAATTATCGCAGGAGCAAACGATCACCTCCGACTCTCAGAAAAGATGGGTTCGGAATATCCACAAAGAACGACAGAATCTGAGAATAATTCCCCATAATATAGCAGTAGATGAAGTTACATGTGTTTGAATTGAAATAATCAACTGTTGCAATGTTACAAGATAATCTCACAAAGACATTGGCTTCTATTATGACCTTGATTTCACTGAATGTCATGCTCTAAGTGCCAGAGAGAGAGAGAAAGAAAAATTGATGCTAAAACTGTTTGAAGTTTGATAGACTGGATTAAGTTGCTTGGATTGAGCGATCGGAAAGAACAAACAAAATTATTGCCAAGTTATATTATACATGTATACATATATTCAGTGCCGAATAAATATGTAAATACATGAATATATACATGTAAATATTTATATATTCATCTATTTGTTCATTCACCTATTTGTTCATGTACATGTTTATCTATACATATTTTAGATAGAGGGGAATTTGTAAATACATGAATATACACATGTATATATTTATATATTCATCTATTTATTCATTCTCCTATTTGTTTATGTACATGTTTATTTATACATTTCATTGTAGATAGAGGGGAATAAAGTCAAAACGAATTCTTTCAAGAATGCCCTGATCTTTACTGTTCTCAGCCTGCAGCAGGCACTCCAAATGACTTTCACATTTTTAGAATTGACACATCATTTCCTGGAAACAACGGGACTATGAGCCACACATAGTATTGCTGGGTCATACCTCGCCTTAACAAACAGGAAGTCCTGTTTTTTGCTTTGTGACATTGGCCCGTATTTATTTGTGTGTGTGTGTGTGTGTGTATGTGTGTGTGCGTGTGTGTGTGTGTGCGTGCGTGTGTGTGTGTGTGTGTGCGTGTGTGCGTGCGTGTGTGTATGTGTGAGAGAGAGAAAAAAAAGTGGATGCTATTTGTAGAGTAATTGATATTTGGACTGTATTGAAAAGACCATTCCCTTTTCAGCTCAAATTTGAGTGACTAGTCAGCCATTGTGAGCTATAGACGAGAAGTATTACTGTATCTCAACTTTTGTTTCAGTTGGTGGCAATAGCACGGTCATTTGAAATTCAGACCATTGTTATGATTAGGAACTTTCATGGTCAAGAGACACTAACTTGGTGTGGTGTAAGAGGAAACAAATTACAGCATGGAGATTTGTAGAGCACATACATAATTGCTGACTCTTAAAGGACAAGTTCACCTTCATATACATGTGGATTGAGTGAAGGCAACAATTTAATAGTAGAACACATCAGTGAAAGTTTGGGGAAAATCTGACAATCCGTACAAAAGTTATGAATTTTTTAAATATCTGTGCAATTACTGCTGGAGGAGAAGACTACTATAGTGTATGATGTCACATGCGTACAACGATATAAGGAAAATAAAAAGAGAATTTCACAAAACTTGACTTTTTGAATAAAGCGCACATTTCTTCGACTTGTTACTGACTTATGTTAGGGGTAATATTATTCCCCCTGACTTCTGAAAGAGAGAAGTCGAGTGTTCTTTTATTATGTGAGAAAAGTGAGAATATCTTGAATTTTCTTTATACTTTCTTTATATAGTTGTACTCGCATGACATCACAAGCTATAGTAGTCTTCTCATCCAGCCGTGACTGAGCAGAAACTTCAAAAATTCATAATTTTTGAACAGATTGTCCGATTTTCCTCAAACTCTCATTGATGTGTTCTACTAATATTGCTGCATTCACTCAATCCACATGTCTATGAAGGTGAACTTGTCCTTTAATGTACACAGATGTATGAGCAATTGAGTTGAAAATGTAATTGTATGTACTCTATCACTGGTAGTATGTTGTACAGTGGTACTTTGAATAGATATCAAAGAAGCAAACAAGGCAATCGCCAAATTGTGTCTCGCCCATTCGCGTACAAGGAATTAATATTTTGTATAACTCCCAGAAGTTAATTGACCTGCTTATGACCTTTGACCTTGTGGTGACCTTCAATACCCTAAGGGACATTTACCATCCAAGTTTGGTCACAAACGGACAAAGGGATCAAAAGTAATGAGCCATAATCGAAACGCGCCATAAAAACTTAACGTTGGGCCCTAAAAATTTGACCCCTTTCTGTGACCTTTTACCTTGTGATGACCTTTAATTCCCCAAGGGACATCTACCGTCCAAGTTTGGTCACAAACGGACATAGGGATCAAAAGTTATGAGCCACAATCAAAACGTGCCCTTAAAGTTTGTTGACCCCTGTCTGTGACCTTTGACCTTGTGACGACCTTCACCTCCCCAAGGGACATGTTCCATCCAAGTTTGGTCACAAACGGACAAAGGGATCAAAAGTTATGAGCCATAAACGAAATGCACCCTAAAAACTTAACATTGGGCCCTAAAAGTTCGTTGAACCCTGTCTGTAACCTTTGACCTTGTGGTTACCTTGAACTTCCCAAGAGACATCTACCATCACCCAAGTTTGATTGCCATTGTAGCAACATGTGCTGAGTTATGTGTGATAAGAGTCTTGCAAGTAAACTGTAACGTATGACCTCAAATGACCTTTGACCTTATCCTGTGACCTTCTGTGAGATACAGAACGGCACCATAACATGAAGGTACCCCCAGTGCATCTATGACCCAAGTTAGATTGTAATCCAAGCAACTTATGTGAAGTTATTTGTCAAAAGAGAGCCTTGCAGGTAAACTTTAACATAGAAAAGAGGGTCTTGCACATACCCTTTAATATATGACCTCAAATGACCTTTGACCTCATCACATGACCTCTGACAACACCATAACATGAAGATACCCCTAGTGCTTCTATCACCCAAGTGTGGCTGCCATTGCTGTAACAGTTGCCAAGTTATGCATCATAAGAGAGTCTTGCAGGTAAACTTTAACATTTGTGACGGACGACGGACGACGGACGGACGACAGACGGAAGACAGACGGACGCCATTTGGATCCCTTAGTCTCGCCTTCACCTCCGGTGGGCGAGACAAAAATTGAGAAGTAAAGCACATATACATTCTACTAACTTCACTCATTAAAAGATGACAGAAATAGTAGAACACCCACACGCACATTTTGCTTCACATTATAAATTCTTTATTTACATATTATCACATAATTACCAGTGACATATCCATACATACAAAGAAGATACAGTTATACGTGAGAGAAAAGAAAAATTATGCCGTATCAGACCAGAAAAAGATTTTATTCTCTCTTTATATCTAATTCTGTGTCTCCTTTTGTGTCTTTTATAGTCACAGGCTTTCATTTTCAGTTACACACCTAACTTTGCAGACAAACCTCACAATCTTGTCACAACGTGCAATGCCATGTTCGCTAACAAGGAATAAATCATATCTGCATGTAAAAAGAGGTATTAACCTATCTGAATGGCCTAGGACTGTACAGAGCTAAACAATGAAAGTAAACAATTCAAGTATAAATACTGGAAGAATGTAACTGAAAGATAAATCTCAACAAATTCTTACTTGATAGTAGCTGCTCTAAAATGTGCTAGTCGCAAAAACTAGTGGCTGTATGGTTGCTGCTTTTTTCAATATCTGAATCAGAGCATTCTGTCCACAACGATGCACAAGGTTAAACTTATCCAAGTATCTTTCAGACTATCTAAAGTTGTCAATTACTAGTAGATGAACCAACTTGTTCAGTTCCTCAATGATGAATGTTTCACAGAGCTTGTAAGGAAATACTAACAGGCACATCAGATTACAGGTAAATCCACAAAGCTACACTACCCATCCCCTCTCATAAAGACACTGGGCATGTACATATGCTGTGAAAGTAAACAGATTTTTATGTGAAGCTTGAAAACACCATGTGGGATTAGTTTTGTCTACCACTTTCAAGATTCATTCATCAATCCCAGTTCATTCATTTTGACCATTCATTTCCAGAGGAAACATAAAGTGCTATAAAGGTACTCTATACTACACCAGTGATCTATTTCTTTTTTGAAAGAGAGAGAGAGAGAGAGAGGGATAGATATCAGGAGCACTTACAAGCCAAAATTTGACATTTGAGCCACATCAGTATATCACTAAACATTGGAATATGACCAACTGACCAACTAGTGACTTGCAAAACTTTTTGCCACACAAACACACAAGAGTCAAACTTAGCCAAAGTCTAAACTTGCCCACGTCCACAACCTTACATTGATTAAAGCCTCAACAAACTACAGTGTATCTCGCACTTTGAATTGATCACAAACAAGGCAAAACATTTTTCCAAATAAGAATTATTCATGGGGGATTGACAATGTTCTTTTGAAGCATGCAGTAAGGGATACTGGTAGCAATCATGTTACCATTCCATAACCACTTTGCTGAAACTGACAGTGCAATGTGAGAATTGATGAAGTTTCCAAACTGATTGTAATACAATCTTCTACAGCAGTGACATATCGCAACAATAATGTGATTCTTGCTTTACAACAAACAAGTCATGATTTATAGGTGGTCTAGGATGAAAAAGATAAGGTTTCGCTGGTGTTCCTTGGCAATAATGATGATAATACACATCTGCCACCAATTTTCTAGCCAAAATGCTACTACAATGCTCAAATCTATTTCCCCTTTAACTTAATCGATTATTGTACCTTCCTTCTGTTAGCAAACATGGTGTACTACTGTCATAAGATATTTTTTGCCTGTCAGAATGCAAAAAACAAAACCTCACAAGAGCACATTTTCCTTGACTGCCATTCTCTACCTGCACTCGTTCTTTCTTTCTTGCCAATTGAGTAATTGTTATGCGAGAGCTAGACAGAAAAATCTGTCTTTCCAGAAGAGTCTTTTATCATTTTTTGACGTTTACAGCTCTCTTCCAAAGACATACAATGTAGGAGGGGATTCCATGAAGCCAGACATAGTCTCCACGGAACGTATCCCCAACGACAAGATACCGACCGATCTTTCGGTCAATGCAAGAGCATGAAACTTCAGCTACCAGTACTTTGACAGCATTGGCAGTGGCAGCAGATATTCAACCTCTGTTCCTCCCTATGCATGACTGACTACAGGACAAAGGCCTCCATGAAGTCAAAAGCCATTAAAATACACTATGCCCTGGGGAACAAAAATGGTGTCTGTCTTGAATTCACGTTAAACTAAGGATGTTGCCGACAGTTAACGTTGTGAAAAACTATGTTATAATGTGACGACCTTTGTACCTAAGCATCTGTTGCACTTTTTGATTTAAAATCACCTTTTTGTCTTTCATCACGGACAGAAATCCCACATCCATTTTCAATTCTAACTACATGAAACGTTACGACGTACAAATGTACACAGTCAACAGACATACATAAAAAGCAGACCCTAAAATTTACAACTTTAGTACATGGTGATGTTAACCTCTATGTAATTCTCATAAACAGAAGGATCTACATGTATCCCAAGATATGCACTTTTTTAATAAGCGAAAGAGCAGAGCATAATGGAATTCAATGCCCAATCACACAAATAAACTAATATTGTTTTTCTGATTGCACACCGCAAGGAGGAGAAGTAGCGATGTCATAAGTCACTGTTGTTGGGATTAAAGTGACAGAAATGGTGCAAATAACTCAGTAAATGGCAAAATTTGTTATTCTTTCCTCCAAAATTTGTTATTCTATCCCTGCAAAATTGCTTGATATTGTATGTGGGTATCATCATGTGAAAGGGTTAGAACTAGCAAAAAAAAATTAGTGACATTTCATCAGCACTGGTTGGCCTACCTGGCCCAGAATACACAAATCTGAGGCTTACATATTTGTTTCCTAATAAATGATCATCTACCAGTACCACCACAAATTCCTTATACAGCTACTGCACAGAGAATAAAGTTCATGATAATATATTGTTGATACAACAAAGCCAATACCCAACATGGAGAGTACTCATAGTGTGTATTGGAATTATAGATTATTGATGTGGCTCCCAAAATATGGGACACTGTCCAACAATTCTTTGAACTTTTAATTGAAGTTTTGAAAGTTCAATACTTTTAAAATTGAAGTATTGAAAGTTCAATACTTTTGGTACTGAAGTTCAATTCAGGTAGGTATGAATTCCACAAATAAAAGCTTGTCAGTTCGAAGGTAGTAAAGGGCTGGCATTTACAATGAAACATACCAGTAGTATGGCAACATTAAATATCCTCTTTAGCTAACACTGTAGATTCAAATGGACATTGAATTTTCACATTGCTCTATTGCTCCTTGAATATCCTCCCATAATGTGTGTCTCATCTAGAATTACACTGAGTCGTATGTTTGGCATAAATAATGCTCTATAATATTTGATGAATTTTGTTACACCACAATTGGGTGTCAAATTATTTGCATGTATGTAAAATAATGTATGTACCTCTAAACTTACTTGAAACTGCTATGAGCTGTTTCCATTTCCAGGAAAGATCTCATCATATCCATAAAAGAATCTACTGAAGCTTGGCAAATGAGGGTCATCACCTTCAATGAAAAGCACAAATGTGGCTATACTCTGTTCTTATGTATCAGAGCCAGGACAATTTTTACTCTTATTTTGAATAGCAGTAACTGTTAAATATCATTATATGAATTTGGTCAGATGATAATAAATACATGCAGGAAAGTGCAACTTAAAAAGGAAAAAATAAATAATTAAATGTTTTGTTGAGTGTAAACCTCCATCAGAGTGGTTTCCGTAAATCAATGATAAGCCTACAAAAATCAGCATGTGATGAGACAGCATGTTCTGAAGAGACAGTAATTTGAGTGGCTGGGACTGGTTCACAGAGACCATAGCTCTAGGTACAGTAATTTGTACTCCATCTACATTAACATGTGTCCCGTCCAAACTTCACAGCTGAAGCCTGCCATGCAGTAGCTGTTGCACTCATCACACTTTCTTAGCACTGTGTGCAAATTTCAAATTAAGGCAATTCTCTCAGTAGCTATCAGTTGCGAGTTAATTACACGATAAACACATAGCATACAAGGTTCTGTACATAACATATTTTTGTATCTCTCACTCTCTCGCTATCCATATCTCTATCTGTATATTTCATGTCAAAGACACATGGCCATTTTTTGACGATATAGCCATATGTACATGTACTCTATCTGCAAACTTTGGTTCTACATCTACTGATTTGGGGTGGAGTAGTTTCACAGAGGAATAAAAGTGAGTAAAGAAACATGATGATCTTATCAAAAGCGGGTCTTGTCCTTCTCTACGACGCCCACATTGCAAGCTCCTTCATGTCATCATCCTCATCTTGCGCAACTTTTTCTGCAAGAGATCAGAAAGATTGGGGGGAGGGGGAAGAGAAGAAAAGACATGATTTACATAAGGAACAATAATTTAAAAGTGCTAATTCAGCCCACTGTAACTGATAAGAAATTTAATCTACACATGAGATTTTGACAACACAGTCAGTTTAATAATTTTTTTTTTTCTTTCTGTACAGACAGCATTGATTCACAATGACAATAATTTAACGTCCATGAGTCTATTGAGCAGTAGACTACTAGCATTTTCAGACAAACCAAGTTATCATAAATACATCCATGCAACATACGGATATCGTCGCTGGGGTGACAAGACCTTTTATCTCTAATATTGGTGAAAATGACTTTCTTAGAATGATGGTCAGATAATCGGTAAAGCAATGTCCTGTCCAAATCCTAACTGTCTTACCCCAAAATCTAAGCCATCACAGCACGTCAAAGGAAAGGCTATCCCATTCAGTATAGTGCTTTGGCCGCCATGTTTTTTGGCTCTCCTGAACATTTGACATTTTGTAGATATGAGGTCTTGTCACCCCAGCGACAATATATGACATATTTACATGAGACCATTCAGACATGTCAAGATATACAATAATCGTACGGCAGTATCAGTTCTCACACACTGTCATGTTTCATGAGAAGCACATGAATATGTATAAGTCTCTCTCTTGTGCAGTATGAACTTTGCATTTTGTGTTTTTACACTGCATTGGATTCATTTGGTGGTTCAAACTAATCCTAGCATGTGATGCAAATAAGCCACACCTACTTATACGACATATGGTACATGAGCATTCAGACACAAATATATACGTCCTGTGAATATACGGTACATCACATATCAGAACAAAGCTCAAACCATCATTTTTTTTATACAACAAAATAATATTCATGAGTCATATCAATATACAGGCATTTAGACACGTAAAAAATTCCTATATCCATTCATTGTATATCCATACAAGAAGTATGTAGTCTGAAAGAGGGGTTAATTAAAGCTGGCACAAGTGTACAGCTATCTACACAAGTTCACTGAAGGTTTAGAGTCTGAAGAATCTGACCATTAAAAAAAATAAATAAATATTAAACAGGAAAATGATGTTTGGCAATTTTGTCAAGCTTCATCAAGAGAGGTTTCATGCGAGACGCAGTCAGTGGGTGCATGTTTGGACTCACTCTTTGGTGCCGGTAACTCAGCGTCGGGTACCGATGGCAGCTCAATGTCCACATCAAGCATCTTCTCGTCAAACTCCTCCTGTTCTAGCTCCTCCAGCTCAGCATTCAGCTCATCCTGGGATGCAAAGTTACATGTGGAAGACAAGTTCATAAACATGATTGGTCCATCACTCAAATTAGCTGGTTGGCCTCGTCACTCTGCGTGCTTCCCTTTTTGAGGCTGAGGTCTCCCATCCAGTCATCATTTTAGCCAGACACTTGCCCCATTATCAGGTCTGCCCTCTGGGTCAGTGGGGCACTTTGGTGAAAATGACCAGTCCAATGACACACACACAGGGCAGGCAAAGAACTCAGTACATCTTGTTGGTTACTTTGTCCCCATGCATCAGAAGAAATTCTCAGAGAGATATTCCTCCGTCTTCTCATTTCTTTTATACACTCGCACAGAACATAGCCATTTTGTTTCATCCTTACCGGTATTCAAATATCAATTTGCTGTAATTTATCTAGTTATAAATGTAACAAAGAGTAGACAAATCTCATGTCATCTTCTTTTGTATACAGAGACATGCTTTCTATTTTCTGTTTATGCTGTGTGACGAATTTCTCATGCAATTTGAGCACTAAGACAGAGAGGTAAGGGGCATCATAATGCTCTGTACTATTATAATTATCATCACAGATGTGGATCTGAATACAAAGCAATTTTGTTGTCCTGTCAGAGTTATATCAGAACAGCCTCTTAAGGAGGTATCTCACTGAGCGGCGAACGTTTGCGAGCGTAGCGAATTTGGGAATTCGCCAGGGTTCGTAAACGGTTGCAAAAGGTTCGTTAACATTCGCAAGAAAGTTCGCAAACGGTTTTTATTGTCGCAAACAGTTTTTCTTGTCGCAAAGAAATTTTGAACATGTTCAAAATTTCTTTGCGAACCTTTGCGAATTTGTATTTTCGCTAACAGTTGCAAACATTCGCAAACATTCGCAAAACACTCGTAAGAATTCGCAAACGGTCGTAATACGGTGTCGCTAACATTTTTATATGATTCGCCACTGCTAGCGAACAAGTAACCACATGGTTCCTATATAAAAGCTTCTGAAACAGACAAGGTTCCACTCTAAGAAAGTTCTTGAAGCTCTTGACATCTCCATCATGATTGTAATTGCTTCAAAAGCTTTTCATATTGACTAAAGTCTGTCCTCTGCAACAAGCACTCTCTGACTCTCTTTCTTTTCTTCTTCCTTTCTTGTTTTTCTTTATTTTATTTCTCTTATGCTGCACAATAGCTGTAGCAGCAGCCTGACAAAGCAGCTCTTCAAGGATAGCAACACCTTGAGCCTCTTCTCGGCAGAAATTCATGTCCATATCCTGGAAATCCATCTTGAACGGTTGTCACAAGCGATCTGAATTCAGTGGAAGGTTTTATGTCGTTTTATGGGTCTTACTATACACAATCGCCTAGTACTTTTCTAGGTCCAAGAACATTCGCAAAATTGTCGCAAAGGATTTGCAAACAGTTGCTAATATTTGCAAAACCATCGCTAACATTTGCAAAATTGTCGCTAATATTTGCTAACATTCGCTAATAGTCGCCACATGTGTTCGCAAACACTTTCGCAAACAGTCGCTAAAGTGTTGCTAATTGTCGCTAAACATCGCTACAAGTCGCTAACTGTCGCTAATGGCAGAAGCGAACTTTGATTTTTCGCAAACATTAGTCAGAAAAGTTGGCGAATCTCAAATTTGCTACGTTCGCAAACGTTCGCCGCTCAATGAGATACCAGCTTTAACGATCGTAGTTTACCAAGCCAAAGCGCTATTGCGAGTGTCTGATACTAATGATTTAAATTGTTTCTTCCACTGCACATCTTCTAATATCCACTCATATCATGCAACAGATACTGTATACGCCATATATTTCACGAGTCTATATTTTTGCGAATCAGGACTTCCCAACAATTTTGCGAGTGGTTAAATTTGCGATCTTGGAGTCCTGTACTGAACGGAGAAACGTATACACGTACGTCACACTCATGTGGGCATTAGAGTCAATATTTTCACGTTTTTAATTTCGCGAATAGCAGCTGACTCGCGAAATTCGCGAAAATAAAAACCTCGCGAAATATTTGGCGTATACAGCATGTAAAAGATGATCAACAGCCATCCCAACTCCAAACTTACCTCATCAATATCCTCTGCTCCAAAGCCGATGGGATTGGAGATAGCGTCCGTGATTTCCTGGGCTCTCTCCATTTGCTCTTGAATGTCGCCCATCAGTTCATCAACATCATCCACACCCCTGTATATTACAGTCATCAATATCCATACAATGCATACATTAATATCAGTAATATCCAAATTAGCATATTCATGTTATCATCACATTAATCTTATGAATATGCAATCCTATCACTGCAGTGTACCAACAAGATAGAACTAGTCTCATGATTTAGCCTGATACGAAATTCTCTTCTTCATTTCTAGACTCTTTCCACGGTCCTGCCACATATACACACACATTTTGATTTTCAATCTGTCTTCAAGCCTCCTGAGCAGTTTAAAGACCCGGTAGTGTGGGGATACCACGGAGTACGAAGGCTGACCCAGCTCAGCTATATTCCAGAATTCCCATAAACGAATTGTGCACAGCTTTATCATTGATCTCTGTAAGTACACAAACAGCCACAGAATCTCCACTGGTGTCAACTGTTGCCAATGAGCATACCCTTCGATGCACATATTTGCATAGGTGTAGTTGTGGGTGAAAACATTATAAAAAAAAAAGAATTTATTTCATACATAAGATTTTACTGAAAACTTTGCTTGTTTGATTTAACTATAAGTATTCATAAAAGTCAGCTTGAATATGGATTGGCATTGCATCATTGTGAACATGGCAGAAGAAAAAAAATAACAAAATAAACAGGCCACCAGCAGGCATAACTTACACTTTTGCATGGGTTGCTTGTAATGCTTTGCTGGCATACTGCATGGTAGACAGAACCTCAGTATTGGTGTGGGCATTTTCCAACGCCTCTCGCTGGGTCTCTATCGTCGTGAGCGTCCCATCGATCTGAGCAAGCTGTTTCTCATACCGCTTTTTCCTCTTCAGAGCCTGGAGAGCAGCTGTGGATATTTAAAGGAGCAAGCATTCAAAAGCTTGAAGACACTCAAATATATTCTGAAATATAAATTTAAATTTTCTTACATGATAGCTTCATAATTACATATGTTACAATACTATTCCTCATTGTTCTGTACTGCAATCACTGTTGTTGCTATCGACACTTCAAATAAGAAGTCTGGGGAGCCCCAGATGCTGTTCTGCAATTTATGTTGTTTTTAATACCATCACTGAAATGTAAATAGACCGGTCAAAATAATAGCCAATTAATGGTGTTACATGAAAACTTGTAATATGAACTCTGTTTCAAATAAAACTGAAAAAATAACATGTCAATGTAAAAACCTCAAATGAAAGGTACAAACGTAGGGAACTCTTAGCGTCACTTGCAAGACATTTAATATACCCTCATATTCACGTAAAATACCAAGTTTAATAGCTCATGGATATGGCTACTTTCAGATTGTGGAGGCAGAGTGGTATGTCGAAAAGCTGAAAAGAGAGCACCAAATTTCAACAACAACATGCAAATCAACATTGATATCAATGCTTCCCGACATTCAATTTGGTTCAAATTTAAGTGAGTACTTAAAAAAGAGTTGAGTAGGTTCTTCTTCTGGACCATTATCTATTTCTTTTGAGTTTGGGACATTGGTGCAATTCAGTAATGCAGAATTTGAGCAGACTTCATGGATATGAAAGTACATTTTATTTGTGCCTTCATTCACTACACTTTAGTGGTACATTTGTAGCCATAGGGTAGATGTACCCTTAACCCTGGGGTGCTCCTTTCCAAATGCTTTGCGTTCGGGCTATGTAGTACAATCCTCAGCCAGGTAACCAATATTTGATGATAACAAATTTGTCACTGATGACAGAGTAAACTGTTGGCAGTTGTCAGTAGATTTGGATGATTTCTACCTATTAGAAATTGAGTCCTTTTTTTTTTGGGGGGGGGGGGGGACCAAGTGAAAGAAAGTGCCTCCTACAATAAGTACAAATACAATATTACAATTATCCAACAAACTTCAATTACTGGTATATTGAATGCACATGTGACATGCTTCTAATAGTTTTAACTTTTAGTTTTAACAACATCAAACATGTACCGTAGTTATGGGTAAACTCGACCTAGCGGGTAAAGTCGGCCTCCAGCGCGCACAGTACATAAAATTGTACTGTGCGCGCTGGCGGCCGACTTTACCCGCTAGGCCGAGTTTACCCATAACTACGGTACTATGAATAATGATGTAGCATCAAGTACGTATATGATAACAATTGGATATTGATCATTTATCACACACTAAACCCAAGCTCATTAGAAGAAGACGCGGACATTCTCATCAGTTTGAAGTACCATCCTCCAGACTGGAAGTCCACAGAAACTCATTTTTTCCCCGCACAATTAAAAGTATGGAATGAACTTCCTTCTTCCGTAATCACACAAACTAACTCTGCTAAATTTAAGGAGATGTTATTAAATGGAATAATTGTTTAAACGTCCACCCTCCGGCCTCCAGTCAAAACTCCAGTAAATAGGCAGTAGGAGTATTCAGGAGGACCTCAACCAAGTACCAAGTACGTACTTACACCCCCCCCCCCCCCCACACACACACACACAAACAGAATAAGAAATATATCTCACCTCTTTTATTCTTCGTTCCATTTTTCTTAGCTAATTTCAGTTCATTGTCTATCTTTCCTTCAAGGAAGTCTTGCTTTTTCATAAGCATTTCTTCTACAGACCTCAATTTTTGGAGAGCCTCATTTGACGTTGGCGCCGGTGCTTTCTTCTTCTTCCCAAAGAAAGACATGATTTCTTTCCTGTCAGACTTAAGTCTCTCCAATAAATCTTCAATAACAGAGAAATTGGTTCGACGACAGATCAGGATCAGGACGAGAAGTAGTGACAGTGTGCTGAAACTGATCAGTGATATACTCAGTATATGTTTGTTGTTAGTGATATGGTACAAACGCTAATGAGTGAAATAGATTCTACTACTACAACTAGCCTCTTTGGCTTTGCCGCTGCCGAGAGCCTGGTCGTGGTCACGTCACTCAAACACACAACTTGAATGAAACATAGAAGAGTAAAACATCTGAAATTTACTGAAATATTGAGTGTATCAGCTGCTAGTCGAGTAGTTTCGACTAAAACATAAAAAACACAGCTCACTATCACGGATCGGGCGCTGGGTAGATTGGGTGTAAACACACAGAGACACCGCGTACAACGGGACGTCTCGTTTATAGTGCACGGATCGGATCAGCAGCTAGTTGTAGGTTACGTTATACGCTGAGTGCTAGTTAGTGCACTGCACTGCACTGCTTGTACTCGTCAACGGTAGGAGTGCAAAACTCTAGTCGAAGTCGCCGTCCGTGTACACTACACCGTACAGGCCGTATGATGTGCCACTGCCTGCCCGCACAGTGTGACTGTGAGTAGTGTGTTGTTCATGTCCTTATTTTCGACATGACGTCATGAATGTGATACTCTTTGACGGTGATGGCAGCATTATCATTAGTCGCGCACATGATGCACAGTGCACGCGTTCTTTCCGTCAAAACGACCGCAAAAATGCACCACGACTAATTTCCCCACAATTTAAGCTAATTTACAGAGTTTACAGTCCCAAGATGTAAGTTTTCGCGATAGCGATTTGTAACATAGTAACCTTTGTTTGCATGTTCACACGTGAAGAAATTCATCAAGGGTTTCCGATTCTGATGTTAAAGCCACAACTTAGTAAAACGTTGGTTCGACCAATTGTTGAGTATGCTTCCACTGTTTGGGACCCATCTACCAAGAACCTAATCCACCAAGTGGAATGGTCCAGAGAAGAGCTGCGCGATTCACTTTAAATCGCTACCATAACACCTCGAGTATCACCAAAATGCTACAAAAACTTGAATGGACCACTCTGGAACAGCGCAGAGAAAATGACAGGCTAATTATGATGTACAAAATACACAATATTCTTACTCATCTTTCAGCACAGGACTATATATTTATTATCAAACAGGCTACTCAGTTAACGAGAGCCCACTGGCGTAGCCAGGGGGGGGGGCGATGGGGGCGATCACCCCCCCCCCCCCTAAGATTTGGACCGGGGATTTGGGAGGCGGAAAAAAAAAATGCGTGTATACTGTATATGCATGCACATGAAGCGGGTCTCCTTTGCAACCTTTCATCAAATAAGATATTTTTTGAATATTTCACTCAAAGTGTGCACCAGATCGTTGAATTTCAATTCAAAATATGGAAAATCTCTCGTGCTTGGGAGGGGGATACCCCCTCCCAAACCCTCCCCCTCTGTGCCCCTTTCCCTAGCTTAGTACACTTTTTAGATTTACAAAAAATTATGAATAATTCTGAGTGCACAAGACTTATCACTTACATTCCGAAAACTCAAGGTTCCTGTCATGTATAAGGGGAATTTCCCCTTTTAATCGACCCTTTCCTCCCTCAGCCCCCTCCCCCAATCAGTTTTAACACTCGCCCACGCCTTCTCCCTGCTCCCCCGCCCCCCCCCCCCCTTCCACCATGCATAGAAGTATAGACTGTGGCTATACCCAGATCGCTTTATTTCAATTCTAAAAACGCAAAAGCTCCGCGAGCGGGAGGAGGAATCCCCCTTCCTCTATATACCTCACTAGACTTTATACATACACACAGATGGTGCACATTCGGAATAAGAGCTAAATTCCGTGATTTTATCACTTCGATGAAAAAGTATTGCACCAAAAATTTGCAACAGATCGCTGAATTTCAGGTCTGAAAACGCAAAATCACCTTCGTGTGGGAGGGGATATGCCCCTATCTACACCCTCGTGTGCATGCTTTTTCTGTTTGACTGCTGAACAGACGGTATTCATGATATTCAGTGTAAGAATATTAATACAAAAAGATTAGCTAAATGATACCATTCTATAGGCAATTATTGTTCAATGATAATATACACTAAATTATACTGCAACTTTCAACAAGTGGGACTGTTTCATCACGTTAAAACACGCAAAAACATGCATCAAATTGCACCATTTGCAACATCAAAATGCAAAAAGTTCTCACCGTGGGAGGGGGTACACCCCCTCCCACACCCTCCCCTCCCCCTTCACTCGCTCCACTCGCTCGGGTTCAGTCGCGTTCATGATATTCAGTGAAAAGAATTAATACAAGAAGTGTATTTAACGTATACCATTTTATAGGCAAATTGTTCAATAATAATCTACACTAAAATATAATGCTACCTTAAACAAGTGGGACTGTTTCACGTCGATAAAACGCGCAAAAACATGCATCTAATTGCACCATTTGCAACATCAAAATGCAAAAAGTTCTTACCGTGGGAGGGGGACACCCCCTCCCACACCCTCCCCTCCCCCCTCGCTCGCTACGCTCGCTCGGGTTCAGTCGCGTTCATGATATTCAGTGAAAAGAAGTAATACAAGAAGTGTATTTAAATTATACCATATTATAGGCAAATTGTTCAATGATAATCTACATCAAAATGTACTGCAACCTTAAACAAGTGGGACTGTTTCAACTCGTTAAAACACGCAAAAACATGCATCAAATTGCACCATTTGCAACATCAAAATGCAAAAAGTTCTCACCGTGGGAGGGGGTACACCCCCTCCCACACCCTCCCCTCCCCCTTCACTCGCTCCACTCGCTCGGGTTCAGTCGCGTTCATGATATTCAGTGAAAAGAATTAATACAAGAAGTGTATTTAACGTATACCATTTTATAGGCAAATTGTTCAATAATAATCTACACTAAAATATAATGCTACCTTAAACAAGTGGGACTGTTTCACGTCGATAAAACGCGCAAAAACATGCATCTAATTGCACCATTTGCAACATCGAAATGCAAAAAGTTCTTACCGTGGGAGGGGGACACCCCCTCCCACACCCTCCCCTCCCCCCTCGCTCGCTACGCTCGCTCGGGTTCAGTCGCGTTCATGATTATTCAGTGAAAAGAAGTAATACAAGAAGTGTATTTAAATTATACCATATTATAGGCAAATTGTTCAATGATAATCTACATCAAAATATACTGCAACCTTAAACAAGTGGGACTGTTTCAACTCGTTAAAACACGCAAAAACATGCATCAAATTGCACCATTTGCAACATCAAAATGCAAAAGGTTCTCACCGTGGGAGGGGGGACACCCCCCTCCCACACCCTCCCCTCCCCCTTCACTCGCTCCGCTCGCTCGGGTTCAGTCGCGTTCATGATATTCAGTGAAAAGAATTAATACAAGAAGTGTATTTAACGTATACCATTTTATAGGCAAATTGTTCAATAATAATCTACACTAAAATATAATGCTACCTTAAACAAGTGGGACTGTTTCACGTCGATAAAACGCGCAAAAACATGCATCTAATTGCACCATTTGCAACATCAAAATGCAAAAAGTTCTCACCGTGGGAGGGGGACACCCCCTCCCACACCTTCCCCTCCCCCCTCGCTCGCTCCGCTCGCTCGGCTTCAGTCGCGTTCATGATATTCAGTGAAAAGAAGTAATACAAGAAGTGTATTTAAATTATACCATATTATAGGCAAATTATTCAATGATAATCTACATCAAAATATACTGCAACCTTAAACAAGTGGGACTGTTTCAACTCGTTAAAACACGCAAAAACATGCATCAAATTGCACCATTTGCAACATCAAAATGCAAAAGGTTCTCACCGTGGGAGGGGGGACACCCCCCTCCCACACCCTCCCCTCCCCCTTCACTTGCTCCGCTCTCTCGGGTTCAGTCGCGTTCATGATATTCAGTGAAAAGAGTTAATACAAGAAGTGTATTTAACTGATAGCATTC
This sequence comes from Diadema antillarum, assembly GCF_040938485.1. Lineage (NCBI taxonomy): Eukaryota > Metazoa > Echinodermata > Echinoidea > Diadematoida > Diadematidae > Diadema > Diadema antillarum. The sequence goes on from NW_027270917.1 coordinate 848,130, forward strand.
TATAGGCAAATTGTTCAATAATAATCTACATCAAAATAAACTGCTACCTTAAACAAGTGGGACTGTTTCACGTCGATATAACGCGCAAAAACATGCATCAAATTGCACCATTTACAACATCAAAATGCAAAAAGTTCTTACCGTGGGAGGGGGGACACCCCCCTCCCACACCCTCCCCCCCCCCCCCCCCTCGCTCGCTCCGCTCGCTCGGGCTCGGTCGCTTCGCTCCCTCGCAGACTAACCGCCCCCCCTAAGATGAAATCCTGGCTACGCCGTTGCGAGAGCCTCGCAACCACACTCCTATCAGGTACCATATTCGAGAACTGAATCGCATCGCCTTTCGTTCTCCCCAAGATGTTTAATACTGTAAGGAACTGGAATTCCCTGTCGTCAGAAATTGTTTCAGCGTCATCTGTGGGATCATTTCGAAACCGTCTAACGGTTGATCACAGTGGATAGTTATTTTAGTCAAATTTTCTATGTGCTTGTAAATATCTGTAAATAGATTGTATTATAATGTAAATAGCACCAGTCTGCAAGAATCTTCGGTCTATTGAAGGAGGCATACTTAATTAGAAGAAGAAGAAGATTCGTTTTTATTCAACGACGGGCAAAACCAACTTCTCAGCTTCGTTCAAGGATGATACAGGCATCTATTGCGTAACTTTTATCCTCATTGATCATTGGCACTGCAGCTTGAGAGGGATCATAACGTTACATTTCTTTGAGTATTGCATAACTTGCAAAACAGTTTTACTGTTGTGTGGACCAGTCAGAGAGGGGTTGCTGCACCTTTCCTGTAGATATGATGACTACAATAATTGGTTTATGGGCCTACATGAGACCTCGAAAACAAGCCGGAAGGGGTGGTATATTATGAGGATTATACTGTAGGCTCATGATGAGGAAGTACAAATAATACCATTATCGTGTTTGTTTGTTTCTTGTTTTTATTAGGAGGCTTACAAATGAGGAGCTTATTTGCAAAAGGGGCTAGATCCACTTTTAGTACTTTACAGAAAAACTGGTTTGTTTGTGAGAATTTGTACACAAGTGTATGGAAAATCAAAATCTAATTTTGCTATAATTTCTGTTCAAATGTTTGTCTGGATTTGAAATTTTCACTGTAACTTAAACTCGAATGGAATTCTGTGCAGTGATGCTAATAACTCAATTTTCATCAAAAATGGATCTAGCCCTTTTTGCAAATGAGCTCTTCAAATACACTTTCGGAAGTCACAAAAAAGACGGAAAGATTCTAATCAGACACGCAGCACGCTCACCAATTCAAATCAGAAATTTGTGCATCACCATCATCTTGGTCGTACAGAAATTTATATATACACCGCTCGTTTGTCAATTCATTATTGTTGCTGCGTAATGATAGGCCCTATACGTGTATGCGTGTGATAGTTCATTATCATTTTTAGTCTAACATTTTGGATTTAGAGAAAAGCCTATGAAAGAGACAATGAAATGTGAATGCACGCACGAAGGAATCAGCGGAATTGGATCGTGACAAAACTATGAAATCGACTAAAAACTTCCTCATATTTTCGATAAAATCAATAGAGCAAGCTTATGCTTAAAATTTGCCCTTCAAAATAATCGTGATGACGTCATCGCATTAAAAGAAAAACCAATACTAAAGATTAACTATCCAAATCATATTCCTAAAAGTGGATCAGTAACATCTGATAGAGACGTAAAAGGAGCAAAGAATATAATACAGTGCACATAGCTAGATATCGTTGAGATAATCGCTTTAATTGTGCATGATGATGTGAGGGTTTCTCCCTTAACATCTGTTTTTCAGGAAGAATCAACTACATCTTCCAATTTCTGTAGTGAACAAAATGAAAATGTTGTTGAAAATGAAGAAACTCACTCAAGTGTAGTCAACTATTATCCGGCTAACGAGTTTGATGTAACAGTGCAGCAATAAATGTTAACAGACAATTTTAGTATGTTACATTTTAATGCAAGGAGTCTGTCCCGAAATTTTGATCAAATTCACAGTTATATCTCAAGTATCCAATTTTCGTTCTCAGTGATAGGAATATCAGAGACATGGATAAACTCATCTTTGACTTTACCATTTGTGATTGATGGCTACAAATTTGTCCATGTGGATAGACCCAGTGGCCGTGGTGGTGGAGTTGGTTTGTTTATACATGAAAGCTTAAATTTTACGTTAAAGAATAATTATGAGGAATGTGAAGGTGTTGATTATCTGATTGTAGAAATCGAACGTAAATCCCGTAATAATATAATTGTAGGAGTTGTGTATCGACAGCCCAAATCACCAGTGTCTGCATTTACATCTTTCTTTGATAACTTGTTGAACACTGAGGATTGGAAGAGTAAAAAAGTGTACCTTATGGGAGATACTAATATTGATTTGATGAAAAAACAAGACAATGCACAGGTATTTGATTCTGTTAATACAGTTGTTTCATCCGGGTTTTGCTCAACTATAGACAAACCCACAAGGGTGAATTCATTATCGGCCATGCACTATCTATACAAATGATGTGGGATACTGTGTAATCTGTGTGGTATTTTATTGACTGAAATATCAGATCATTTTCCTATATTCTATTTATCTAATGAAGCTGTCTGTGATGATAATGTTGAGCAGGTATCTTTTTGTTACAGGAATGTAACGAGGGCAAGTATCGGTGAGCTAATAGAAGGATTGAAAACAACAGATTGGTGAGATGTGTATAAGGAAGAATCCTGATGCAGCATATAATGTATTTTGGGCAATATTTACAGGTTTATATAACACACACTTGCCGAAAATTATTAAGCATGTGAAGAAATGTAAGAAAAGTAGGAAACCATGGGTAACTTCTCGTATTGTAAAGATCATCAATAAGAAAAACAAAGTTTATAGAGAATATCTTCAATGCCCGTCAGAATATAGATATGAAAAATACAAGAAATTGTACGTAATCATGTTACAGCTTGTTTGCGAAGAGCAAAAAAGAGTTATTATTTTAGTAAATTTGACTCGGTAAAAAATAATTTAAAAAAGATGTGCTTTCATATAAATCAGGCCCGTAGCCAGGGGGGGTGCGTCGGGTGCGTACGCACCCCCCAAAATTCTGAAAGGTCCACTTTTTCATAATAACGGTTTTTAGCAATTCTCAAGATAACAATCCAAATAAATATAAAGACACATTATATGCTACGTAAATGTGGAAGAGTACGTTTAACAATGTTAAAAATAATTGTACGAAACCCTTTTGTTGTATGAACCATCGGATCGCCCCCATGCACACAAACACAAATATTATGTATCAATTTGTGCGAGCTATTACTCATATTGAAAACTTTCGGTCATCTGCGAAGCCGCGCTTCCGCGCGAACGCTACAACACGTAAAACGGGTCAAAAATCGACGCATTTTTCCACAAAATCTGCCATAACTTTTGAACTGTTTAAGAAGCAAACTTGGGGCGCCCGGATTCTGAAAGTGGACACTTTAGGGATTATTTATGTGTATATATCTTTATTGTAACATTTGTAGCAGTGACGCAAATTAGATCAGAAAAGTACCTTATGAGTAGAATTGTCTATGGCGAACAGTCCAAATTTGACGAATTTGAGCATATTTTGCCGTCTTGCAATTCTTCCAGACGGGATATCTCGAGAACGGAAGATCGCACAAACTTGGGGCGCACGGTTTCAGAAAGAAGAGGTTCTGCCCATTTTTGTGACATAAGAATCTTGTCCATTGGTTGAGCAGTCCTGACGCAAATTTGCAGTAAAGCTAGACCAAGGAGGTACCCTCCTTGGCTAGACTACCCATTCACAATTGCTGTCATAGGGAACGTGTACAATCCATACAGAACTATCACGTGGCGAGACTACCAACGAAAATTTGAGCCGTTGACCTTCACTGTCTGCCGTTGTCAGCAGTGTGAATTCCTGTGATTTCAAGCTTTTGTTTCTCGCCAAATATCATTTTCAGCGCAATATCCAGATACAGTTGTATGTGAGACATTATCTAGATACGTAGCAGCCTTATTGACAACATAACTGTTAAGTTTGGGAGCAAAAACGACCAAATACATTCCACATTCCATCCATTCTCATTTTTCGATGATGGCTGTAGTCGGACTGGTGCATTTCCTTCGGAGATGGTAATAATGTAAGTAGTTGCAACGGTCACCTTGCCACCTGCTGTCTGCAATCGGGCGCTTATATACACGTGTTGTAAACAGGTAATCAACTGAAATAATGTTGTAAAGGAATGATAAGGTCATAGACTATATCATTTCAACTGTAGATTTAACCCGATTGCACTCATGCATATCCATTACAACTTTGACGTTGATAACGAGAGGGTGGTGAAATTGCTCGCCAGAAAGCATCCCAGAAGACTGGAACTTCAAACAATGCTTAAAGACTAGAAAAAGACTAAGCGAAGATCACACTGCACAAGTGCACATTCAAAGGACCTGCAAATGCTCCCCTCTAACTCCTGTTATGTAATCATCATTTTCTATTTTGGATGATTACTTGCCTGTCTCAATATATTGTTGATTATTAGTTAGGTATACATTTTCTCATGTTGTGACAGTTCGATTGGTTCTCATTTTGAAGTGAGCCAAAACCTAAGAACATTCTCACTTATAATTTCCAAAGAGTAATATGCAGGCACGCAAACTCAATTTAGTTGTATTTCATTTAAATGTAATGGGTAAGAGGGTATGAGAGAGAATGCTGAGCTATGAAGTAAAATGGTAAAGTAAAAAGTTTGTCAGATAGTATTACAAAAGCCTGAATATTGCAAGAGCTCCGGAGTAAAAACAGTCAGGGAAAAACCCTATGTATGATAACATTGTGAGATCGTTAAACCGCATTGTGACGCGTCGTTATTTAATCTACATTCTTTATTCATATTTTTCATAAAAAACACAGGTAATGAGCCGGATTGGGTTAAAATTCTCACTTACAGCTTTGCAGAAGTCTGAGTCAACAGTATCACACAGTACTTCAAGACGTATTAGTACAAACGATTTCTTGAGCCTGCACCGTTTCAGGCTCTGTTCTGGATACGGCGGTAGAAACTCATTCTTTTTTGTTGTTTATTTTATCATTATTTACTAATCTCTTTTCTAACTTACAGGTAGCGGATTTCTTTGCAGGCCAAATTCGGAAATGTAGTGTTGATTATTACTTATACATTTTCTCATGTTGTGACAGTTCTATTGGTTCTCATTTTAAAGTGAGCCAAAACCTAAGAACATTCTCACTTATAATTTCCAAAGAGTATTATGCAGGCACGCAAACTCATTTTAGTTGTATTTCATTTAAATGTAATGGGTAAGAGGGTATGAGAGAGAATGGAAAGTGCTGAGCTATGAAGTAAAATGGTAAAGTAAAAAGTTTGTCAGATAGTATTACAAAAGAAACTCATTCTTTTTTGTTTGTTTATTTTATCATTATTCATTTACTTATCTCTCTTCTAACTTAAAGGTAGTGGATCTCTTTGCAGCCCAAATTCGAAAATGCCTAGAGACAGCTAGTAACCAAATATGCTACTATAATTTAATAAATAAGAAATAACCATTCCAGTATGTATCTTAGTGTGCACAGTAAGACAGATCAAATCAAATAGGAAAACATCTGAGCACTAAGCCTGAGGTCTAAATTTGCACTCAGCTTCTTCCAATGGCTAACGGATGTTTAATTTTTGAATTTCACTGACCTCCAAATTTCAAAAAGAAAACCTTCTTAGCATGATGGTTAATATGACATTTGACTGATATTGGAGATGTTTGCGAATCGGATCTACTACCTTTGATACTATTAAATCTAAAATGATTATTTGAAAGTTCGGAAATGCTGGAAATATCCTACCACAAGGAGGCAAAATATAAATGGTTCACATTTACAATTCATTTTGTTTTAAAAATTTTCTTATTTATTTTCGTTTTTGACAAACTCGCATACCAACAGCTGATATACTGTATAGTAAAGTGAATGTTTCATCTTCCAAACAGCATCCAATGGGATGGAAAACTCCGACTGAAAGGTGGACACCGTGACCATACTCGCTAAAGAAAACGCGTAATAGGGGTCGTTTTTTCTCACGGATTAGATGGAAAGTGTGATGTACGAGCGTATATAATCAAAGGGTATCAAAAAGGCCGAAATTTGGGAAAATTGTATATTGTTCAATCATGATGAAGTACTTCTTTAGGGTGCAGGAAACATTTAAGGAATACTTGTTTTTAAGGCCCGAAAAAATCATATGATCATTACTTGTTTAGGGGCCATTTTGAAAGTCCATGTATGAGCATGGTGTCCACCTTTTAATTGTCGCTACCCCTCCCGGGACAGTATCAAAGGACCGTTTTGTTAATTAACGCAATCCCCCCTTCCTTTAAAAATCCTGGCTTCAGGCCTGCTAACGCGGGTATACAATAGAAAAAATAAAAGTTAAAACAACACCAGGAAAATCACTATTCTCAATTTTGCGGCGCGCTACGCGCGCAGAGTCTCGAACACAATTAAACTTTGCAACTTCCTGGCAAAATGAGTTTTTACTATTTCCTAGATGAAATACCGTAACGCGATTGCATGCAACAGACAAAAATACAAATTTCCTCGAGACTTTAAAACGTCATTAAAACAGTCAAAATTCACAATTTGCGGCGCGCTTCGCGCGCAAATTCTTATACAACTTTTGTAGTTCGGTCGTCCAAAGAATATATATATATATATATATATATATATATATATATATATATAATTGTATGTGTGTGTGTGTGTGTGTGTGTGTGTGTCATCATTGGTATTGGTACCGAAGGTCCGTTTTTTTAGTGACCGCACCCCCCCCCCCCTTGAAAAATCCTGGCTACGGGCCTGTAAATTCTATACTCGGTAAGAAAAATAATGTGCAAAGTGAAGGTATCACATTGATGGTAAACATTGTAGAGATTCTGATGTAATTTGTGAACGTTTTAATGATTTTTCTATTCAAACTGGATCTAAAGTTAGTGAGATTGACAGTGGAAGAATTGGTGATTTATATGGATATCTGCACGAACAACTGTCTCATTCTTTATTTTTTAAGCCAGTGACAGAGGAAGAAATAATCAGAACTGGTAAACTGTTGAAGAACGGGAAGAGCAGTGGATATGATGACATCAGCCCAACTGTTGTCAAACATGACTTGTATTACCGTATAGTTCAACCTTTACATCATATTTTTAATTCCTCACTCAGTACTGGTATTATACCATCTGAAATGAAAATTGCCAAGACCGTTCCAGTTTTTAAAAAAGGTGATCCAAGTTTGTGCAATAATTATCGCCCAATATCAATTTTACCCTGTTTTTCTAAAATTTTAGAGAGATTGGTGTTTGATAGATTAAATCTATTTTTAATTAAGCATAATGTGTTGTATGACAGCCAGTATGGTTTTCGTCACAATCATTCTACGGACCTTGCCGTTATTGAAGTTCATGATCGAATCCTGGATGAGTTAAATTCGGGGAATGAGGTCATTGCAGTCTTTATGGATTTATCAAAAGCTTTTGATTCTCTTTCACATTATATTTTGTTGCAAAAATGATATTATTATGGAATACGAGGTGTTTGTTTTGACTGGTTTAAATCATATCTGTTAGATAGGAAACAATACACTGTATTTAATTCTTGTACGTAACACACAAAAAATAATTAGCACAGGAGTACCCCAGGGCTCAATTCTTGGGCCATTATTGTTTTTATTGTATATTAATGATATTGTAAATATTTGTTTTGATTGTCGTTTTATTTTATACGCTGATGATTCTACAGTCCTTGCATCTCATAAAGATATCAATGTGTTGACTTGTAATTTGAATAGAAGTTTGGCTCAGATATCTTGATGGTTTAAAACAAATGAATTATTTTTGAATATTAGCAAGACAGTGTATCCGTTTTAAAAGGAAAGGTGTGCAACAGGAAATTGGCAATCTGTCTGTCAAAATAGATTCAGATTCTTTAATGTTTTATGATTCTGTAAATTTTCTTGGTGTCACATTGACTAGCACTTAAATAAGTTGGAAGGAACATATTAATTCTGTTTGCCAAAAAGTGTCTCGTTTTGCTGGAATTTTAAACCGGTTGAAATATGAATTGCCAAAGTCTATATTATTCATATTATATAATTCTTATGTTTTATCACATTTGACATATTGTAATTCTATCTGGGGGAATACATATTCTTCCCACTTGCAAAAGTTGATAGTTTTACAAAAGAAGGCTATACGTATCTGCACTGGCTCTACATATCAAGCGCCTACATCTGAATTATTCAAATCATTGAAAACTCTGAAGTTAATAGATATAAATAAGATGCAAATTGCCTCGTTGATGCAACGTTATCATTCACAAATTCTCCCTCCGTATTTTATGAATATGTTCATGATTAATGCTGATGTTCACACTCATTATACTAGATCATGTTACCAGATTCACCGATGGTCTTTCTCAAATGATAGGTCCAAATATTCATTACGGTATACTGGACCTGTATTGTGGAATGATTTGAACCTGAACCATGTTTTTAATGTACAATTTAATAATATTTGAAGAGTTTGTTCGCAAAAACCGATAAGTCCATTTTTGAAGATTTTGAAGTACGATCTCTGTCGTAGAGTACAAAATAATACCTTTTAAATGATATATTGGTCACTATATAAAGGTACATTTTTGAAGTTATGGTCAAAAGAAGCAAAAATTTTCTTATTATTCTTTTTATTTTTCTTGACCGTTAATCGCAAATATCTCGATTTGGCAAATATGGACTTATCGGTTTTTGCGAACAAACTCTTCATTTTTAAAAAACAGTATAAAAAGATTCTTCTGAGTTTATACTGAAGTTCAATGTGAAAGTATCGGTTTTAGATTTTGGGTGATATCCTTATGTATCTTGACCATGTTAATTTGTTTGTTTGTTTGTTTCTGTATGTTTTTGCTTGTTTGTTTTTTCAGTTCAAATCTGTTTCTATACATTATTAGGTATGCACAGTCTTACAAGCCATTTAAAGGCTTTCTTGTGCATTCCATTTTTCATCATTACAGTTGTATAGTTTGTGCTGATTTGTATAGCATATGAATGTAACAATACCTTGTGTTAACGTTGTTTTGTTTTTTATATGTCATGTGTTTTTTTATCCTTGTGGAATGATGGAAATAAACGAAATGAAATGAAGAAAAAGGCCTATTTGCTAGATTGATGTATAGTGACTATACCACCCGATTGCTGTTATTCGTAAAACATGAGAAACCACACCAGTGTCGCAATTTTCTTGCAAAAGTGACAGGGAAGTAGTCTACGTCCCTTCATCTTGAAACAAACTTTCATAGGGCCTACACACACGAATTAGAATTGAGGCCTAAAAGAACAATACGTGAAGCCAAACAAGAGATCAAACTGAGAGAATAACATAATATATAGCGTTAATTGCTTAAACCAGACCAGCAAAACAAACAAAACCTTATCATGACTATTGTGCGGGAAGCATGATTCTGACAAATCAATCTCAAGCTCTACCGACGGTGACCATCGAGAACAAATTAAGAATCATTCGATTAATCGTCAGGAGAATTATGGCATCAATCACCAATACAGAGAAGATAGAAACACAACAAAACTGTATTCAATGCAGGCAGTATTATTGGCTTTTCTATATGAAATCCTATGGAAGCAGGACACCTATTAGTATCACTTTTTTGAGACAACAGACTAGTCAACATGAAGAAGAGTAAGTGATCACCAATGTTCTGACCATACGAAAGTAGAAAGAGGGGACGATGCTTTCCAGCACGATCCAACATACAATTTGCGTCATTATGTTCTTCCATTTATTCTAAATCTTGTGGCAGGGGCGTCACCAGCTTTTTTTCAAGGGGGGTGCGTTTTGACACTAAATGTTTACGAGATTTTTTGGACAGACATTTGGAATATAGGAAGCTCTCAATCCCTAGACTTTTACTGTTTTTTGAGGGAAACCAAGCGGGGAAAGGGCACCGGCGTAGCTAGGATTTCATCTTGGGGGGGGGGGGGGGGGGGGGGGGTTAGTATGCGAGGGAGCGAGCAAGGGTAGGGGGAGGGTATGGAAGTGCCGGAGGGGGTTGTACCCCCTATAAATGGATTATGGAATGACGGCGTGAAACGACAAATTACTGGCAGCGATATCAGGAGAATGGCATAACGACTACATGCGAGCGAGGGGAGCGAGCGAGCTTGAAAATTTTGACATTTTACAGTCCCAAAACTGCCGATTGTAGCCATATTTTTTTTTTTGCTTTGTAAATTAAAGGGGGGGGGGGCGCACCGGGCGCAACTGCTGGCAATAACTGGCAGCAACATCAGGTGAATTGCATAATAATTAAATGCGAGCGAGCAAAGAGAGCGAGTTTGGAAATTTTGACATTTTACAGTCCCAAAACTGCCATTTGGAGCCATATTTTTTTGCTTTGGAAATAAAGGAGGGGTGGGGGGCGCAACGGGCGCATCTGCCGGTAATTACTGGTAGCAACATCAGGAGAATTGCACAACAATTCAATGCGAGCGAGCGAGCGAGCGAGCGAGCTTGAAAATTTTGATATTTTAATGTCCCAAAACTGCCGTTTGTAGCCATATTTGTTTGCTTTGGAAATTAAGGGGGGCGCACCGGGCGCAACTGCTGGCAATTACTGGCAGCAACATCAGGTGAATGGCATAGCAATTAAATGCGAGCGAGCGAAGAGAGCGAGCTTGAAAATTTTGACATTTTACAGTCCAAAAACTGCCATTTGGAGCCATATTTTTTCTCTTTGGAAATAAAGGAGGGGGGGGGGGGCGCACCGGGCGCAACTGCCGGCAATTACTGGCAGCAACATCAGGAGAATTGCGTAACAACTAAATGCGAGCGAGCGAGCGAGCGAGCTTGAATATTTTTGACATTTTACAGTAAAAAACAAACAAACTGCCGTTTGTAGCATATTTCTTCGCTTTAGAATTTAAGGGGCGCATCGGGCGCAACTGCTGGCAAATACTGGCAGCAATATCAGGAGAGCATAATGGTTATATTCGAGCGAGGGGAGCGAGCGAGCTTGAAAATTTTGACATTTTACAGTCCCAAAACTGCCGATTGTAGCCATATTTTTTTTTTTTTTGCTTTGTAAATTAAAGGGGGGCGCACCGGGCGCAACTGCTGGCAATTACTGGCAGCAACATCAGGTGAATTGCATAACAATTAAATGCGAGCGAGCGAAGAGAGCGAGCTTGAAAATTTTGACATTTTACAGTCCCCAAACTGCCGTTCTTAGCCATGTTTTTTCGCTTTGGAAACTATATTGGGGGGGGGGGGGGGCGCACCAGGCGCAACTGCCGGCAATTACTGGCAGCAACTTCAGGAGAATGGCATTACCACTAAATGCAAGCGAGAGGAGCGTTTGCAGCTATTTTATTTCTTTTTTTCGCTTTGGAAATTAAAGGGGGGGGGGGGACGCCCGGTGCGCCCCTCTCCTGGATCCGCCACTGGTAGTCAAGGGTGTGGGTTTATGTTCATGACTGGGGGAGGTATGACCAGCGAGGTGGCGTCGAAGTGACCAAGCGGGGAAAGGATGTCCAAAATCTGCACTTTAGAGCATCCCCTTAACTAATTGTGCGTGTTTGTTTGTGTGTGTGTATTATATACATGGTACAAGTTAGGAATTAGCCCAGGTCAAGTCTTTTTATTGGCAATGTAAGACATTTTTATAAAGACTAGTATGTACAGCAACACTGCAAAATCAATTATCTAGCTTTGATATAACGAAGCGTAAGGTACAAAGGTGTACATTCTACATCACATTGCGCAACATTGTAGCGACTCTTCGTTCGGATGTACTGAGTACACTGCGCACATCCTGCTTGTTATGCAGAATGCCAACCAGGAATCACAATCTTTTGTCGGGTCCGGGCTTTTTGAACAATGTTTCACACCATATACCTATTTAATTATGGCTAAAAGAAATCATAGAAAAATATCTTATTTCTGGATCATCCTTTCATTCAGAAGCAGTTTACTAACACTTGAACTGCTATTTCGGTAAATCTTTTTTTTTTCTTTTACCAGCGGATTGGGAGGGGGGCGCACCCCCCCCCCCCCCATAGTTACGCCACTGCTTTTGGGTGAAATAATTGGACAGATTTCTTGAATTCTAACAAAAAAGCAAGAAAATCTTTTCATCGCAGGAATTATGATTATGTGGGGTGGGACAAATGGTGCGCTTGCCTTCCGATATTTTTATGGGGGCAACTACTTTTGTTTTCTTTCAAAAGCAAGAAAATCTTCTCATTTCGGGAATTATTAATTATGGGGGGGGGCAAAACTAAAATATGCTTGCCTCTCCATTTTTTTGAATATTTTTTTTTAATGAGGCTAAGGCTCGCTCTTGGGCTGGCAATATGGATTGGTCAGAAGTAACGTACATAGACCCTACATACTTGTAAGTAGCACACGTACATGCAAACATGTATAAGTGCTCCGTATCGTATGGATGTACAGTACGGTCGAGAAATATAAACACTAATAGATATGTATAAAATCAGTGCTGCCAGAACCAGGGGTGCGAATTGTTTTTGCTGACGATTTCATTTGTGTGTGTGTGTGTGTGTGTGTGTGTGTGTGTGTGTGTGTGTGTGTGTGTGTGTCCCTGGTGCAAAACATTTAAAAAAATAGAAAAGAATGATTATTTAGCGTCCGGCGTTGATGTCGCTCGCAGACTGATTTTTTTTTTTTTTTTTAAGGATCTGAAGGGGGGTGCGTTCGCACCCAACGCACCCCCCCTGGTGACGCCCATGTGTGGTGATACAAAACCTTACATTTTAACCATCAAAATATTCCGTTGTTATTCATTCCCTCTATGTTTCTTCTCTAAATTGAAGTAATCTTGGATGTGAAATGTCATCTCATTTTGTAGGCCTGTTTGTGAAGTTAGTGCAATTTCATGAACAATAAAAAATGATAAGAAAGAGGAATAAATCTGAGCATTCGACAAAGTGCCACTCCTTCATATCAAAATGATCATACGTATGATACTAGTAATGATTCTACCGGGGTGTTGGAATAGATCCTCCCGGAGATTTAACGAGCTGAGTGTATTGCAAGCCCTTTCAATATCTATTCCTTTTCTTCATTGATATTCTCATTTCTTAAAAATATTAAAGGGACTGTAGTACAGTATACTGGTTGAGGTGGGGATTCAGGTTTATAACATTCCTAAGTGAGATAATGAGAAACCTCTTATGAATATGAAAGAGCATGTAACAAGAAGGATTCAACGTTTATTTGATGAAAATTGGTTTTCAAATGGCAGAGATATCCAAAAAAGTGATATTAATAAAAGGCGACAGGCCATGTCTTTTACTAGGATCTCTTTGTTTCACTTTGTTTTTGGACATCTCAGTCATTTCAAAACTGATTTTCATCAAATAAACTTTTGATACCCCTTAGAATTGCATGCTCTGTGGCATCTCATAGAGTCGTTTCTGAATATCTCGCAAAACATTAAAGTTAAATCCTCACCTCAACCAGAACTGTACAGTCCCTTCAATAATAATAACATTATTATCAAGAATATTCTATTTTTTTTAAATATCAAGAATTCAATGTTTGCTTATCAAGAATTCGATGATTAGTTCCCTGCAGAAAAAAAAAAAAATTTCTTGATATCATAAATAATTGTATTCTTGATATAGAACCCTGTGAAAATGAAATGCTGATAATGTATTTTTGATATAAAATCGTTGAATTTCTTATACATGTATCATTAAATTTGAATAAAAAAGCGTGCTAGCACTGCTGAATGAGCTCGAGTATTATACTCGGAGTATAGTCTCATCGTGGGACGATACTTATCGGCCTACTTTCAGGGGCTGATCCAGGAATTCTGTAAAGGGGAGGCGCCTTTACAAAATTAAAGGGGGTGCACGCCGCCCTCCCCCCCCCCCCCCATTTTTCTTTTTATTTCTTTAGATAAAGAAAAAAAAAGAGATAAAGATAAAGAGGGGCGCGCCCCTGGTATAGCCACAGATGGGGCCCACAGAACTCTTCTGTGGTATAGCCGCCCAGGGCGCCCCCTCTGGATCCGCCACTTGACATATAACGTTGTGCACGTACGTCGTGTACGCTGTCAGCTGAATCACCGCAGGCTGCCTACAGTACATGTGGTTTGTATTGCGCAACAAACCTCCAAACAGGTATCAACTCAAGATCGAAATGCCATTGTTTGACTCTTTAGTGAAAATAACCAACTAACTGTACACGTCCTTTGTCAGTAATGTAATGTTGTTTGGCTCTCAGATTCGTCAAATTCAACTAATATATTGTTGCCGAAATGTGACAAACGTTTGCCCCAAACTTCAGTCCCAGGTGTGCCTTTCCGTGTTAGTCAGAGATTTGTCATCGTGGGTTTCACGAAGATCTAGAGTCGCCCGTAGGCCCAGGGTGACGGGAAGATCCAGAGTTTTGGACGATAGTTTGTTGTTTTCGACATCGAGATGTGCTATATTTTATTTTGATTACATAAGCGGGATTCGCACCAGACCTTCGTGTAATGTAATGTGGAACAAATGTACTGGATTTGCAAGTACAAGTACAGCTAAGTTTACAGGTGATCACTTTGACTTGGTCTCGGACTTCCAGAACAAGATGCCGAAACGAAAAACAAAGGTGAGCAGAACAGAAGACATTTATGTCTGATATATTTGATAAATTTTGTCCTGGTGTACAACGAAGGGAATGGAAGGAGGCAAATATTTGAGAGACAAATAATTCATAGCCATATTGCACTGTAAAGTTATTAAAGTTGGTCTTTGAATCACAAAGTTTAGAAAAAATGCTGTAAATTTAAAGCAATGAATGACATTGTTTTTGCAATTAATTTATAAACATTAGACTCTCTACATGCCAGGCTTGTATTGTAGCTGTGATGGGATCCTTCTGACGTAGAATAGACTGAAGCAGACTTTTTTTTCCCCTTTATATCATCTTCAATGGAGTGATGTTTCATGGATTTATGTGCAAACTGGGAAATTAATGAGAATGTTCTTTGAAATTACAAAAGCATCCTAAGCATAAGAAAGTGTTCCTAGAAACTTTGGGACAGGGTGAGAGTTTGGTTGTCCTACCTCAAGTCAATTGTGTGTGTGTGTGTGTGTGTGTGTGTGTTTGTGTGTAGGCCCTATCAGTTCGGGAAACCCACTCACAAGGGGGGCCCCTCCTTATAAGTAACCCGTCCCCCTTATAAGTAACCCCGTCCCCCTTGTAAGTAACCCCCGGGGCACCCCTTATAAGGAGTCTCCACGCTTTTTTGCAATGCAACGCGAAAATGAAAGGACTGCGGCAATTCGCTTGATTATGTCCATAAAGCTTCACAAGTTTCCTAGTTACTCACGAAATTTGAGCAAAATCGGTTCGAGGCATCATATCTAAAATCATGGATTTATATGCGATGTCAAACGACCCATGCGAATGCTGAAATGCGAGCGATTACTGGCGTGAGTGTCGCCAGGCGCGGCGGCGCGGCAATGCTTGAGTGCAGACATGGCGACTGAGTACGGAGACTTTCGTTCATTCAGGTGGCTGAACGAACGAAAGTCTCCGTACTCGGTCGCCACGTCTGCACTCAAGCATTGCCGCGCCGCCGCGCCTGGCGACACTCACGCCAGTAATCGCTCGCATTTCAGCATTCGCATGGGTCGTTTGACATCGCATTTAAATCCATGATTTTAGATATGATGCCTCGAACCGATTTTGCTCAAATTTCGTGAGTAACTAGGAAACTTGTGAAGCTTTATGGACATAATCAAGCGAATTGCCGCAGTCCTTTCATTTTCGCGTTGCATTGCAAAAAGCGTGGAGACTCCTTATAAGGGGTGCCCCGGGGGTTACTTATGAGGGGGACGGGGTTACTTATAAGGGGGACGGGTTACTTATAAGGAGGGGCCCCCCTTGTGAGTGGGTTTCCCGAACTGCTATGCTATGTATGTTTTGACAGCCATATTGCTTTCATATGATGTATTAGCTATTATTAATCAAGAGTGTGTACAGATTTATGAATTCAAGAGTCCGCCACTTAAATATGGGCATTCTTCCCTGCAAAGCAGTGATGTATGTACCTGATACTATAGGCTAATTGGATAGACCTTTACATGGCGGCGCCACTCTTCAAAAATGGAAGGGCCCACTTCCGGGTTTCATCAGCTAACATATAACAGGCAAAAAAAAAAAAAAACCTTCCGACTTGTGTTGCCACTTCCAGGTTTCTTCAGCTGACAAGCAAAAAAAAAAAAGAGCGCAAAAACAAACCCTTGTTGTACCGCGCTCACACTTCAAGCAAGGTCCCTATTTCTAGTGCCACTTCTGGGGTAAAAAAAAAGATGGGGGGGCCCAAAGTGGTGACATCCTATGTATTTCTATGTATGTTGCACCCCTACTGACCCTGCTTTAGGCTTATCACCAAATTGAATTGGATCACTTGATGCCAAAAGGCAGAGGATTTAGAGTTGTTCAAAATTGAGCCAATTTGGTCAGACAAATCAAATTTCATTTTGGTTTTGCTACAGTGTATCACAACATGTAGTAACCTGAGCTGAAAGGCCAAATGAATCCAAGAACCTACATGAAAGGCAAATATTCTGTTGCTTTTGTTTTCTTTCTTTCTTTGTTACTTTCTTACAGAAGCAGGGAAATCATCCTAAAAAGGTGCAAAAGTTTGCCCATGAAGACCAGTTCAGCAATGTGGAATATTACTTTGAGAACGGTAATCATTCAGAATCAATATTTGACAGCTATGAAAGATTGGACACAGTACTTACTGTTGACTCTAAACTACATTTTAGTGGGCTATGAAATGTGTAGAAATAAAGACTGCCACTCTCTAAGATATATTGATAGCCTCATGTTTCCAGCATAAGTCTTGTGTGAATTGCAGACTGCAGGTATCAAAAAAGGTAAAATTCACAAAGTGACCATGTTTTGAAAATGATATGCTGTCAAGTGCAGCAGCTTGTTTGTCAGGATCATATAAATTTTAAAAGATAGGCAAGGCATATTCTGATGAATTGATGTAGATTTGATGATGTAGAGTTGATTTCAGAGTGATGTACCTGATTTCTGCAAACTGCCTGTTGGATTGATTGTGAAAAATTTTCCTCTGAATTCTCTTATTTTTCTGTAAATCCTTGCCATACAGGTCTTTCTTTCACAGTTGGATAAGGTTAGATGCTACATTAATACCAGCATTCATTCTACACATTTGTGAGGCCACTAATTGTCATTTATTGGACTTTTTGACTTATTTGTCAAACACGAATGAAGGCTGAAACCTTTAACCTTCCAACACATCCATGTCTGTGTAATTTTTCCCAACCCTCATCCCTCCCTCCCATCCCCCCCCCCCCCCCAATTTCCAGGTCTGAGGAAGGTCAAGCCATATGTGTACAAGTTTGAGACCCATGCCAAAGGGAGATGGTTTGGATGCAAGCTTTTGGATGTCTTCAAGAAGGAATTTCGACTGGAGACTCCCGAGTACTATGTGAGTCCAATTTTCCCTCCCCTCACCTCACCTCCATGGTCATCACTGATATAGCAGCAATGTCAAGTGTCTGTTTAAGACACCTGATTTCTTGATATGTATCATGTGATGGTCTGAGTCACGATACTTTATTGGTTGTTTTTCAAAGTATTTTATTTGAAATATTATGATGTTATTTGAAATATGATGTATTATGGGTTCAGATGAATATATGTTTGATGTAGAATAATGAATATCCCAGTGGGGGAAAAATGTTCATGTCCTTTTCTAATTGCACAGTAAATCCTGTCTCTGGTGAATTATGATTCTAAATGTGAGAGAGTGTTCATCAGTTTTTCACCCCTCTCTACATCTCCAGGAAGTGGCCATCAAGGAGGGCCTCATTAGGGTCAACAAGGGTGCCGCATCACCAGACCGCATCCTACGGAACAACGATTTCATGCAGTCCAAGGTACACCGTCATGAGCCACCGGTTTCTGGAGAACCCATCCAGATCATCGCCGACACAGAAGACTATCTGGTCATCAATAAACCGGCCTCCATTCCCGTAAGTTTGGCAGAATGCTCTTGAAGAATAAAATATTTTGAAGAACTTTCAAATTTTTGTTTACCAGCCTTTCACCCTGACCAGTGCTTGCCCCAATGTGGATGAACACTCAGTATGGACAGATAAATGTGCAGTTCATGTGCTATTGTCCATTACATCTTTATCAGAATGATTGGGTAAGATAATATTAGCTTTCCCCCTGCTATTAACTGTAAACAGCAGCATTCCTTGATACACTCCTTTTCGTAAGTATTCTTGTGAATATCTCATAATGGCCATTACTGTTTTGTTTTTTTCATTCTCCGTGACAAAGTGGTAAAACACAACTCTTGACCTTGCAATGCTGTAATAATTGTGAAAGTGGTGACAAAGTGAGATATTTCTACCATGTCATTGCCGCCACAAGATATACTCAACTGCACATCACAATATTTGTCAGTATGAAAAAAATATTGCCCTCACTAGAAATATTATGGAGCACATTTAAGACAGAAACAAATGGTCCTTGCCCAGGCAATATATTTGTGTGCCCTTTGAGGCCAGAGTAAGTTTTATCATAATAACATGTAGCTTTGTCCTGCAATGGAGATATAGCATTAATATGCCCCTATCAAAGCGACATTTCTCTTTTCTGTATAAACATGAACTAATATTCATCCTTGTTGCAGTGGGTCAATGTAATAAATTTGTCCTAACTATAATTTTCCAGAGAGAGCTGTTACTGGGCAATAGTGAATATCATTCTCATGTCCTCCCACCCTTTTACAGGTTCACCCCTGTGGAAAGTATCGGCGTAACACCCTGGTGTTCATTCTTGGTCGGGAGTATGGCTTTCGTGGTCTTCATAGTGAGTGTTGTCAATGCTTCTAGTCCTCCTCTAGTTCTTTTCAGTTCAATTCAATTCTATTTCTGAGCTTTGTTTTCACAAGGATTAACAGAGAATTTTAGGCAAAATATACATATGATTGATTTGGACAACACATGCTTTTAGATGATATCATGCAGAGACCTGTCAGCCAACATCAAAACATCGTTTAAAGTAATGCAGTGTCGTGTAAAATCAATCATTTTCACGTAGGCCTACAGATATTTTCTCTGTGAGGAGATCACAAACATTATTGCAAGATGTTCTTTTTGAGATTTGACACCAAAGTTATTATAAGTACACCAATGCCTTGCCGTTTGCAATATTTTCAGGTGTTGTTAAATTCATGGCTCAACAGTGATTCACAAAATTTGTGAAAATTAATCCCTCATGAAAATAAGAGCTTTTACAGTAATTGAGAATCCGATGAGAGCATATTGTATACTGCCATGGTAATCTCAGCATTTTATGAAATGTTTCTATCATGCAAGGTCATTGTGATTTGTTATGACTTTTTTCTTTTTCTGGATTACTATTGTTTTCAACTGTGCAGCATATCAGATATGATGAATTATCTGTAGTAGACAGCATTTCTTGTGACTCATTAGTTTGAGTTAAAGAGCCAAGTGTGAGAGAGCTTGTTTTCATCCTGAACTGAGTTGCAACTTAATACAGTGCTGAAAAAGAATATTCACATATCTGGATTTCCTTTCATTGTGATAACCTTGTAATGCTATTTTCCTTCGAAAAACTTTTTTTGTTTTGATTTTCATCAGCAATTCATCGTTTAGACAGACTGACTTCTGGGCTGCTCCTTTTTGCGAGGTATTTCATAAACTCTCCATAAATAGTTGTTTCCATGATGCTATTAATCCCTCTTTGGTGGATTTTACTTTCTTACAAGTGTACCTGAGTCGTACTACAGTACTTGTAAAGTCACTGATGTACAGCTAATTAAAAGTGCGTATTATTGGACACAAGACACTAACCCTCAGAACAAAGGTGAATTGTACGCACTAACTATGGCATAAATGTGCTCAGTGGCCCACAAAGAGCACAAGACTTATCTCCGGTTCGGTTCTAACCCCCAAGACCTGAGAAAATTTAATTAACAATGTTTGTCAGTACAGTGTCAAGAATGGTGAATATCTCGACTTGGGGCATCACATAGAACATTCTGAGCATCATTATGCAACAAGAAATATTGTAGGTGGCATGATATTACCGTAATTCCCAATTTGCCGTTTTCAGAACGAGGGAAGTGTCGCTCCGTCTGGATGCCTACGTCAGGGACAGACGGTTGGAGAAGATCTACCTCTGCAAGGTCCAGGGGGAATTCTCAAGGTGAGAGACGAGGTCAAAGTGAAAGGGACATTGATTCATTAGGCCCTCTTCTAGCTGGGAGGTGTTTAACAGCTCAACATATTGATCAGAGATTCTTTAATATGTAGGTTGATATTCTGATATTATGAAGTCTTAAAACAAAGTGACAAATCCCCCCCAGAAAAAAAAGAAATACATATTTAAAGTTAAGAGATGAGCCAAAATCAGATGAAGGAAGATGTTTGTTTTCTTAGTACCAGGTTAGATGCTAGCCCATCATGAAATGCATGTGAACACAACATAATGGACACTTTTGTGATATGACGATTGCATCTCAATTCTTTATTTCTATATTTAAGATTCTGTATTTGGTTTATTTACTTATAGTCCCCAAATTTTTTTTGTTGAATTTTTATTGAGAAATTTACTTTTTGTGTCCTGGAGGTTATGAGAAGTCCTTTGCTGCAATTCTGTTCTCCTTTTAAGTTTGACTGTAGCATTCCTGATGCTAGAAATCTACAGGTGAAGATCAGAATAGTTAAAAGAAAGAAGAAGAAGAAGAAAGAGCAAAGTTTTCTTGAATAACATCGGAGTCCAATATGCAACTATTTCAGTTTCGACATTGTAATGATCCACGTTAAACTGAAACCATCACCGAACAAGATATGATGAATGGAAAACAGACCGTAATTTTTGAAGTGATTTATGGAGTGAATGTTTTCTGTGTTTCATTTTTTGTGCTGAATATCACACAGAGGCTAAATATTTCGATTTTCGAATGCTCAACATCATTTGATGAGGTTAGAGATATCAAAATTGGTATGTATAGATTGTTCTGAAAAGAAGAAATAGTTTATGACTTCATCTGATAGTCCCATCCTATCTATTCTGTGTTTGCAGTGAGCCAGTGGAATGCGCAGAACCCATCTTCATCGTGTCCCACAAGATTGGTGTATGTCGAGTGAAGACCGATGGAAAACCATGCCATACCAGATTTGAGAGGCTCAGCTACGATGGAGAAACCAGTATCATTAAATGTAAGTTAAACTTTCTCAGATGTAACATGCAGTGGAATAGAGATTATAACACTATGAAAAACCATTTGAATGTATGAATTTTGTCACAAATTGCAATGCAAAGCATAGTCTCATGGTAGATGGAATAAAGAGCTTTATTGAAGTACATGGCAGATGTAATGCCATGACATTATTTATCATAATCCATGTGTTATGCCTAGAATCACTGTAGCACAATGACTGAAACTGAATATTAAACTATATATCTGATGTTAATCCTGATCACATGCAACTTTTCAGCATCTTTGCCACCAATCCTGACATGGTCTTATAAAAGTATAAAATCATGCTTCTCAATCAAACTAGATTCAGGATAATTTTTCTGGCAAGTGTACCTCTCATGTGGTTTGCATTTTTCTTTCACCCTAAACTTGATTTCCCCTGCAGGTTACCCCCTCACAGGGCGCATGCACCAAATCCGAGTCCACCTGCAGTACCTGGGCTTCCCCATCATCAATGATCCCCTCTATAACAACCCCGTCTGGGGGCCAGACAAGGGGAAAGGGGGCCTCCAGGGGCGCACAGACGAGCAGGTAGAAGCTTGATCCCTTTTTTGCCAAAACTACAAGTGTCTTGTTTGAGAAAGATGTATGCAGGGCTGCCAACCTTGAGTGAGAGTTTGGAGTGAGACTTTGAGGGAGCGAGCAACCAGACCTGAGGGATGGAAGTAATGGTGGTGGTGATGGTGGGATGGTGGATAGTATGGAAGAGAAGTGACCCCCCTCCCCCCTTTTTTTTTCCACTGAGGAAAGCTTTTGACAATTCGTATTTTATTATATGGTGCACTCTGGTGCATGGAAAGAGTGTGCCTGTGGGAAAACCTCAAAAGTTTGGGCGTGGGCATATTGAATGTTTGGATAATCGTGGATTTGGGGAACATGTCATTCTTACTTTCTGTTTGTGGAGCTCAGCATGAAAATTCTTTCATCAGAGTGAGATAGTAAAAATTTGGTGAATTGTGTGAGACTCTTGCTAATTGCATCAGAGTTAGCAGCCCTGTTTATGCAAAGATTCCCTCTCACACATACATACATGTATATACTTTTGTGCAATCACCCCCCCCTCCCCCCCCCCCCACACACACACCACCTTCACCACCACATACTAACAAACAGACAGATAAGAAATAACTACTGTATCTGCAAAACAATACATGGAAATCAAAGAACCCAGAAAGAAAGAGAACAAAACGATTCAGACTCCCATATTAGTACTTGTCAGAATTCTTGAGAATCTTATGTTTTCATAAAAATGAAAAGCAGAAGTGTACCCTGACTAGGACTATGCCTACACATTGGGAGTAAAGCTTGATATGTAAACTGCAAGATCAACAAAACTGTCAGAATTTGGATAAACAAACCATCAAGGATTATGAAGGATGCAGTCATTAATTCCTTTGTGGAATAAATTGCCATAAATTGTCAGCATTTGAGTATGTCACAAGGCTTGTAACACATCAGAATGGACTGCACTTATCCATTTCACAGAGTGAAGATTTGTTGAAAGTTGAATATTTCTACCACATTTGTTTGAACTACATACATCAGTCAGCTATGTTAAAAACATAGAATTAGAATTGTGTATATCAATAATTCTAAAGTCTAAAGTCTTAAGTGTGGGAAAGAAGAGGCAATTTCAAAACAGATTTGTAACTCTTCAGGCCTCATGTAGAACTGTTATGATCATCAAAATTTTTTACTTGGGAACTCTTGGTTTCTTTGATGCTTGTCTTTGTGAAGCTACTGAAGGATCTGATCGAGCAGCACGACATTGAGATCGATGCTGCCCTGGAGAAAGCCAGAATCCAGAACTTGATGAATGTCAAACAGACGGGTGATCAGGGAGGTGACAGTACTGCCCATGTCAATGACAGCACCACTCATGGCAACAATGATCTTGAAATGACCGATGGTCGGGTCACAAGACTTCAGGGTGGAGACAATTTCCCAAGCTGCTCATCACAAGACGGCAGAGACAGCGAGGCAGTTTTGTCCGTCAATCGTCTGCCAAACTGTGCTGTGCCAGACAATATCACCAGCAGTGATCGAGGACTAATTGCTGTGGACTCCACGTATGTAGCCACCTCTCAGCGTATAGCTTCAGTCGATGATAGGACCAATCAAGAGGAAACTTCAAAGGAGACCCGTGGAAGCCTTTTGTCCAGTGATGCTGCCACAAATAATCCTCAGGAAACACCAAGGACTAATCATGCTGTCCTGATGGAAACCAGATGCCATCAATCCTCGGGTTCACTGCATGGTAGAGGTATACACATTGATCATCATACTAAAATTAAGGCTATTAACCACGACAGTTCCCAGATATCACATATCTGTGACTTGGCATTCTATTTCTTTATTGCAATTTGTACTGTTCATTGGTAGTGTGTCATAGGGTGACATAGAAATTATCTTTCTTTTGAGCTCTTTGTTGTTCATGCATTATTGTTCGTTGTGGTTGCACAGTTCTCAAAACTTTCATGATTCCTACATGTTGAAGTGATTCTACAATTGCCAACACTGTTTTGTATTCTCACACTGTCATGGGGTATTCATCAAAAATATCAAATCTTTTCCTGTATAGGATTCACATTGGTGTCATTCCCATTATACTTGTCATTTGCACTCCTCTTGTGTGAATTGCTTTTGTTCTTTTTGCCATGCAGCAGATGCACATATACCAAGCACAGACTGTAAGCCTGATCAGGTCGTTGACAAAGGAAGGAGCGGGGAAAATGATGGAGATGGTGATGCCACCCAAGCTTACAAAAAGCCTGAAAGAGGGGCACTATATACGGAGTGTCATAAGAGTCAGCTGATGAATGCCAACATCAAAACCGGCAGGAATGACAAAGATGCCATGGACACGGACAAATCATCACCGCCAGCGTGCCGGGCTTCTGTCAGTCCAGAGGACGTCAGTGGTGGAGGTGTGAAAGAGGCGGTTGCCAGGGACAACAAGGTTAATGATGATGATGATGATGATGATGACATCAGGGAGCGGCTGGAGGATGAGAGGACAGACAAGCTAGTGGTGACCCTCTGCAGGGAGTGTCGTGACCCCATGCCTGACCCTGAGCCCCATGAGATGTGCATCTATCTTCATGCTCTGACATACAAGGTGTGTGGATAGCAGTTTTTTTTTAAATCACTCGTTTTTCAGTTCTGTTTGTTTTTTACTCAAAGTGAAGTGTTTGTGCAGCAAGGTCTTGTTGTAGATGTTAAAAAAGCTTTATACAATCTTTAACAGGACCCTCACTACCTTGTCTTTACTTCTAGTACATTTAATGATAGCACTTCAGAGTCAAAACCATGATAAAAGACATTTTTTTTTAGATATGATTTTATAACTTGCCATTTAATGACATGTAATGGTCATAATTATCAACGGGTAGCTCTGGACAGATCCCCTGGTAAATTTGGTGAATACGAGACTTTCAGCAACTGTCTTGTAAAAATCTTTTCTTTTTTTTTTTTGGTAGTATTTGGAAAAACAATTGAATACATTTTGAGACTTTGAACTTCTGGGCAAGGAAAATTATCTTATTTGTTATATGTCAATTACAGCAGTATACTATATAATAGGAATCCATTGTATTGAATATTTTGTTGAAATTGACATCTTCTTTCCTATCTTTCCTTCCAGGGTCCAGACTTTGAGTTCACTACACCGATGCCATCTTGGGCCGTAGAGCATTTCAACCGCACTGGCACTGAAGTCACATGACATTTTCTCCTTTGTTAAACCTAAAGAATGAAGTTAGCTTTTTATTTTTATGGTTGAAATCCACAGGTCAGTGTTTCTAAGCATGATTGAAATCTTGTAAGATTGCCAGAGACTCCAACTCTCCCGCTCTCGACGGGAGATCTCCCGCCGAAAGCCCATTTTTGAAGAATCTCCTGTTCTCCCGCTTGAGATTTAATTTCTCCCGCTTGAAATGATTTCCGTATCGTATGCAGAAAAATAAGCCTTGGGTAGCACAAGATAACATCTAGAACCCTAAAGTTGGACCCCGGCAGCAAGGAACTTTGCGCTTCGCGCGCACATCAAGTTGGAGTCTCCCGTTTGCTAGGGGTTTCAAGCGGGAGAATCTCCAGATCAGAAGGTGCTTGGGGTTGGAGTCTCTGGATTGCTAATACAGGTAAACAGCATTATAGCATGGTCACCAGGACCACCTCTTTTACCCCATTCTATCTGGTATCTAGTTGTTAATGTTTTTACAAAATAGAGACTCGATGAACACAGCACACTAAAGGAAAATTGAGACTGCTGAATTCACCTCATTACAAGCAATATGTGACCTGCTACAACAAAATGGTCCTAAAGTCGCGCACGGTCAAAGCCGTGAAAATCGAGTTTGAAGTCAGACCATCAAAATTGGTCAAAACTTACGATTTTCTGAATTTGACATATTATTAGAGTCTGACATGTCTTCTGTTGTCTGTCGAAATTTTGAAACAAAATGATGAAAGGAAAGACCAAAAAATAGCGTTTTTCTGGGCCATGTTTTTTGGCGTTTCAACGAAGCAGAAACTGGTTCGAACATTTGGATTGAGCGCCACAGATAGGCTCCGCCCCTAACAACGACCAGAGTAATCTCATTGGTCAGTTTGCTGCTTGCCGCTAACCGAAGTGTGAAGCTCGCACACTGCCCTGTTGACTGGTGCGTGCTGGCGGGGTGCGTGCTGGCGGGGTGCGCTATGCCCAGCCGCTTCTCCCGGCATCCTGGTCACTGATTGGTCGGTGAGGAGACCGCCGACGCTGTGTTTGAATAAGTATTTTGGGGGTTGCTAGGGCTCACCTTCTATTGTCCGGAGGTGAATACTGACTTGCGTGTCCCTTGATCGTGATTGCGTCGCAAGGAGAACTTTTAGGGCGCTTTTCTCGAAACAGTGATTTCCCAGACGTCTCGACATGCTCTCTTTTAAACATCGATATCTCCACAACCGATTATTTTTATAAGATGTGTTATATATCATTTTAAAGCAGAAAGATTAGGGAATTGTTTCATGCAATTTTCAAATAATCGACCTCACCCGACTTTAGGATCATTTTGTTGGAGCGGGTCACATATACACCCTGTGCATGCTTGTCATAGCAAACATGCTTGTTATAACAGGGTTTCCCTTTACACCCTTTTCAAGGTGCAATTAGGTTAATGCAGGCAGGAGTGTTTCATTCAGTGTGGATGTCAGTCAGTTCAGTAATCTGCTTCTACTAGATTAAAAAGAAAAAAAGAAGAAGAAGAAGAAGAAAAAAAAAGAATAGATATGATATTCATGGCCAACATTTTTCTGGCAAAGCTCGGATTCTAGAAAACAGCAGTCAGTGTTGACCCGGTGAGACTGTGATTAAAAAGTGGCAAATGCGGACAGGAGACTTCATTGATTGACTTCATCAACTGCATGATTAACATGATGGTCATACAACCGTGTTGAGGACGAGTCGTGAGTACACTCTGGCATGTGTCTATGGGAAGCGCGTGTTTAAGCAAAACCAGTTGGTCCTCAGCGGGTCAAAGCCAAACTTTGCCGCTCTCAACCTACTTTGATTGTGCCTGAAGAGCTGCGGATTGATTGCACAAGGGAAACCTCTTTAAGTGCTGCATGGGGCTACTGAGATTTCCTCATTATATCGAGTACATGCTTATAACAGGGATTAAATACAAAAGAATATAAAGAGGAATGGTACCTGCAAAATTACCTCGTTTAATCAGGCATGTAGCTATCTGTGGCTTCGTTATAATGAGGTTCCACGGTGTTAGATTCATGTGCCCTGATGGGATGCTATATAGCTTACTTGTCATCCAGTACTGTTAGAAGTTTGTGACAGTTCATCATGGATGCTGGCCGACTGCTAACCTACATATCAATGTTTTCCCTGACCCTGTGTTTCATACTACACAAATAAAAGTAGATAATGAAATCTAGGCCTTAGTGGTGTCCCGTTGTATTTTTTTTTTTGCTCTTTCTAATCTCCCTACTTTATGAGAACCACTGAAATTTGATTAAGAAGCAATAGATAGTCTTAAAGTTCTGATTATAACCAGTTCAGTAGGTAACAATGTTTGGAAATGTGTGCATTTTATTTCAGTTTTCTGTATTTTTCATTTTTTATTTTATCATTTTTTTGCTTCATTGCTAAGTATGAAGTATACATCTTTGCATTCTTATACCAGTCTCAGAGAAAATGCTCAGTGCCGTTCTCAACAAACG
Organism: Diadema antillarum; assembly: GCF_040938485.1. Classification (NCBI taxonomy): domain Eukaryota; kingdom Metazoa; phylum Echinodermata; class Echinoidea; order Diadematoida; family Diadematidae; genus Diadema; species Diadema antillarum. Next base: position 875,732 of record NW_027270917.1, read on the forward strand.
GGTTTCTCTTTGTATTTTAAATAAAATTCTAGTTAAAATGCTAGTTCCAGAGGGCATCATGAAGACAAAATGTAAAATTGAAACAAAAATTAAAATTGAAGAATTTTTTTTTCATGGTCATGAACAGAACCAGAATATCAGTTTTGTTTGGTGTTATAGGATATTGTTGGAATATCAGTGAGTCATTACATGCTGCCTACCACAGTAACCAAATACCTTGACTCAGTCACATTCCTGTACCATGGTAGCAATTCAACTGCAATTGTTTTGATAGAAAATTAATGGAAGAGGAAGAAGAAATAAAACTCATGTACATGTACCTTTAGATTGTAATGTGCAAATCTGTACCAAAAACAAACTCATTCTGAAGTAGAGAAGTCACAACTGAGTGAATGAATGAATGTTTGTGATGAGATGACATGTCTTGTGCAGAATGTGTAGCAAAATTTGAAGTTTGTAGTATTTATGGAGAAGGAAAAAAAATGCAGAAATGACATCCCAATCATTTCGCTGCAAGACCATTTGTTCTAAGAAGCTGTATCGACTTCTACAAAGAAGTCATATGAACAGTTTTATTTTTACTTATAAAGTATATATCAGTGCACTAACATTTGTATTTGTGCATATGCGCCTCTTTCAAAACATACAATGTATCATTCAACCTCTCCTTTGTTTATTTCACAATGTTACAAGACAGTGAAGAAAAGTCAACACCACGCCAATCATTCGTATAAACCAATTCGTCGTCCTGTATTTTAAAATTGATTCACACATACAATACATAGAAATAAACAAATAAAGATATATTTCATAGTCGTAGAGGATAGCATGTAGAGAATGCAATGTATAAAATTGCAAAATTACAAAGACAGATAATATGCATTCAGAAGATTTCAAGTGATGATAACTTGCACAACATGTGTTTGCAGATGACAGCCATCAATCACATACCACATGATTATGTGTTTAATAACTGCAAACTTCTATAGACTGCACTGAATGACCCAAGAAAGAGTGAAAAGTGCAAGATATCAAAATTTTCAACTCTGACACTAGTTCTCAAACTGTGTGACACACAGCAGTTGTAGGATGCTCTGCGCCACTATCCCGATTCTTTTCTTTCTTTCTTTTCGGAGTTGAACGCAAGTAACTTTTAGTAGCTCACAAACAGGTTTCCACTGGGAGAAGTGAGTACACGTGTAGTAGTGTAAAAAAAAAAATAATATGAGAGAAGCACTGGACAAAGACTACAATTTGGACGATACTGTTGCTTCTTCCTGAAAATTACATTCCTACAAGTCACATTCCAGCTTTGTTTGTTTGTTTGTTTGTTTGTTTGTTTGTTTTTTCAATATTTGTAATCACACCCTGATAGTAGATAATTTTACAGAACCCAACCCTGGAATTTGAATAGCAAGTGGGAGGCTCACAGTGCCCAAGTTTCCAGGTTGTTCAGTACTTCATAGATAGCAAAGCATGTTTCACCACCGAAATTGATCAGATGGCACACAATTTACAAATACAGTCAACCTTGCCTAAGTCGAATCTATTTGGACTGAAGAAATAGCTTCGACTTGGAGATAATTCAACATATGAATATAGAGAGCAGAGGACTTGAAAAGACCTTTGACTGGGGCGATTATTCGACTTATGCGAGGTCAACTTAAGCAAGGTAGACTGCAGTTTACTACAGTACATGTATTTATAGCAAGACAGACAAAAAGACTGGGCATAGTTTGGGAGGTAGATATCCTTTTTATACATGTGCGTGACTACAAGATGATTGATGAGAGATTCAAGAGGAGTTTTTGGCTCCCAACAAAACAAGAACAGGACATCACAATAAGGACCACAGAATGCATACTACATGTACATGTATGTAGCCCGCAAGTCTTGCCAAACAGTTAAAGAGTTGTCACATCCAGTTCAAAGACTTTGCAATTCTCTTTACACTCAATACATGGCTGCCATGAATATGGATTTAAACAAGGTTTCTCCAAACTATTGTAGCAGCACTTCAGTAGATTTCCATCTTGAGATTAGCAGCTAATCTCTGCAAATTAGGCACACCAGTGTAAGTACACCTCTATACACTTGGCATTGGTGTAGGAAGAGGCTTTGGAGAGCATCAACACTTTGAAACACTAAACATTTTATGACTGTATTGTTGTACATTGTAGAATTTAAAGAGGTGTATTAACCAAAATATTTTCTAAAAACAGCAATCCTGCATATTCTGAATTTTCTGATTTGCCCATCTTCTGCACTGATAAAAACTAAAAGTATGTTAACCATTCTGTGATATACATAGTTGCATAGCAAAAATGTGAGTGCATGACGCATAAAAATGTATGCAGTTGGACACAACATGACTTGTGGTAAAATCCTTGGCCACTAGTGCCAATCCCAAACTGGGAATATAGGAAATGTACTGTCTTTACTTGACACATTCAAGTAACTTTCAACACAATAAGCATCATGATGCATTTTCATAGAAGCTATCACTTAACGTGATGCACATTGCCATGAAACTCTTTTGCCCATTGCTTCTCACCCAGCCCATAAACTCAAACAAATCCAAAACAAAATATGTAGTATGTTCATTAGATCTTGTTCACACCCCTTCCCCCTTTACCTCTTGATCGTCTGAATGGGGATTCATACATATGCTCTGCCTAATCATTATCACACAATGACATACACATAATTATGTATCATCCGTATAGTAAAAAAGTTGCAATAAAGTATTTCTCCTGGAACATTTTATTTCAAATGCTATAACCATGGCTCGACACTAACTTTTTTTGTTTGGTGGCCCGATGGGGCCACCAAAATCCTAAATTTCAAATTTTTGGTGGCCCGAGAGAAAAATTTGGTGTCCCGAAAAAAACCAATAAAAAACATTAAAAGTCCTTTTTTTTAATGAGTCAAATATTTAATCATGATAGTAAGAATTAGAAGTTGGACGTATCTATTAACTCATAAATAAACTTCAACAAACTTGCAACACTCACTCTCAGGCACTCACTCAGTCCTTTTCATCCATCCTTTAAACAAATTTAACTGCTAATTTCCGGCGCACAAAGTTACGAATTTATTGACATACTTTTCAAAAAAATTTGGTGGCCCGAGGCGGGCCACCAAATTTGTCCTTTTTTTCAAATTTGGTGGCCCGACTTTCATTTTTGGTGGCCCCGGGCCACCGGGCCACCGTTAGTGTCGAGCCCTGCTATAACTGCAATATCTTCGTGTCAATAACTTTGAATTGATTGAAGTTGTTCTCCACTGTATGCTTTTATTTGCACTTTTATTGCAGACATAGAGACATTTTCGCAGCTGTGAGGAAAGCCTACATGTACAGCAAACCATAAACAGAGCAGCAGCTAGAGAACAAGCACGTGAAATACATCTGCCTTCAGCTGAAAATAAATTTTTGAGTTGGGAATCATGCATTTTGGTGCAGAGCCTTGAAGGTAGTGCAGCTATCATATATTTTTAAGGGCTACACAAAGGTACACCTGTGGCAATTTTTTTAAATCTCTCTTTCTCTCATTCTCTCTCGTTGCACACATTCACTCGCCTGACATGCAGGAATTTGTTATCAGGAGATTGGTAGTGCACAAACTTGATGACTAATCTCATCATTTTTTTGTGTCATCTCTTCCAAAAAGGTGAAGTACACTATTAAGGGATATGGACTCACAATTCCAGAGGGATGCTGTTACATGGACCCACACTTGGTCATCTGCCATACTGTATACGCCATATATTTCGCGGGGGTTTTATTTTTGCGAATTTCACGAGTCGGGAGCTATTCGCGAAATTAACAACACACGAAAATATTACCTTCCAAAATGAATCCCTTGCCTTGATGATACGAACATTTCAGTACTAGTATACCATGTCACGGCTTACCGAACAGACCATACTGGCTAAGCTTGTTTACGTACATATAGCACGTCCACGTCTACTTACGAATACTGTAGAGAGCCAATCCATTATCGCAAGGGGACCACTCATCAGAAATCTAGCGCGATGGACTTCACAACTTCAAAAAAGTTGAATTCTAACTTACTAGTTCGCAGAGTTTGGTAAGTTTTTTTCATGCAGTGTATAACTAGTATCACTCTTATTTGCTAGTAAGTTAAAAATTCACACTTTCTTTGCCACTTCGTATTTTCTCTGGTCCCCCAATCGCGAATTTAACCACTCGCGAAAATGTGTGACAGCGGCAATTCGCGGAAATTTATGTACGCGAAAATTATAGCGTATATAGTATTTTCAATGTCAAAATAATACTATAAAAGATTTTTTTTTTTGCTTTTTTTCTTCTTTTTTGCGTACAGATATCTTTGTGAATGAGGTCATGGACAATTTTGCAAGATGGTGTTTTCTCGATTTGACACTGAGGTTATCATTTAGTCTACAAATACCCTTATAGCAATATTTTCACATGCTGTCACAGCACAGTATTCAATTTGCAGTCCACCAGTGATTTGTGATATCTGTGGAAATTTAAACCCTCATGAAAATATAACAGCTTTTGCAGTACCAATTCATAATTACAGCACATATGTCAAAAATGTAAATCTCAGGCTGTCTCTTGATTCAGCCGTTGTTCCTATCTGGTCTCATCCACATTGCACTACATATGGATCCGTCTCAAAGACAAAGTTTGCTTGCGGCCTGGTTGCACAAACTAGCGTGCACATACATGATCTACTTTGAGTGGACGGTAATAATTTGGGTACTAAGCTAGCATTACATAGTCGATCATCATTATGATGATAGCAGTGATCATCATGCCATTCAACAGTGCCTTCTCCGAGTCCAGGGTTCACGTACTTTTAACATCAAATGGTATGAACATGGGTTTTTCTATACCAGTGAAACAGTGTGAGTGAAAATGAACTTAGGGTAAATGTTTTCTTATCTTTGCAGAGGGCATAACTAGTGTAAGTCTTGCGATGCTATGAGACAGGAACAGAGGGCCGAAAAACAGCAACAACAACAACAAAAGTGTCACCTCAATTGGGTGAAATGCAAGAAGTTCCCAAACACAGGACAGAAGAGAAGTAGCAACATGATACCACAGTCAAAGAAGAAGAACAAAAACATGAAGAAGAAAGATGTGTTAGCCTACTGTCCATTTAAAACTACATTGCATCTTGGAAAGAATTGGCAAGCAAACAGATGGTGACAATGTTAAGCAAGCATATGAAACAATGTATTACTTTTTTTTGATACAGTGTCTGTACATTCTGTACATCGGTAGAATCATCAGCACAATATACACATAAAATAGTAATTTTAAAAGCCCTAGAGTCCAATAAAATCTGCCAACAGAGGCCGACTGAAAATGACAAGCTATGCAGACCTACCACCACACAGTTTGTTACATAACAAACATATTAATGAAGATACCACAAGGTCCACATGACAGCACATTCAAGGTGACACTGTTTTCAAAAGGACATTAATGCTTATTACTTCATACATGCTTAATAAGTCCTTCTTGCCCTCACAAGGAAAACTTTACTGCATACGCCATACATCATGTGAGTATGATATTTTGCAAACTGGGACTTGTACGACAATATTAGAAAAGTGGTTGAAGTTCCAATCAAGAACCACTGAGATGAAATGATAAATAGGTATTATCAATCGTCAGGTAAAATGTGTGTGGTTGCCAGCCTTGGAGATATATATAGCACATTTGTGGTATGGGAGGCAATATTTTGCTGTTCATTAACTTTGCAAGTGCATCAGTTGCCTTGCGAATCAAAACAAAAAAGCCGCAATACCAAACATACAGCATGTGTTGCTCAAATACAGCTTGCATTTCTACATGTATAATGACCATGCAGCACTGCAAAAAGACATACACTCTCTTATATTATATATCTAATATCAGGTTATCAAAAACTTGCATGACATTGTTGTGGCACACACAAGTGGAATGGTATCCTGATAAGAATTTGAAAGTGTGTTTTGTTTTGTTTTGTTTTTTCTTGAAACTAGTAATAATACAACAAGAGTAGAAATAAAAACCTAGTACTGGAAGTATCTCTAAGACAACAGTCAGACAGACATACAGACACAAATTTATAAAAAAATAGATTGATATCTAAGATATAGATTTGATCTAGATTTATAAACATCAACACTATATAATATCTCACTGAGTCCATTTGTGTCATTTGCATAATCAACTTCTACACAAAAATTAGTGGCCATTTCAATACAATCAAGAGATGCATGCTGAAATTTCATTTACATAGCTCATATATATATCTACACAGAATTTCACAATGTCATTGATTGAGGAATACATGGTCATGTTTATGATGAACAGCATTTCTGCATGTATGGTGAAGTATTTCAACATAATGTTCTAATTCTGCCCATAAATGAAAATGCAATAAAACACTAGGAAATCAAAGTGGTCTTTCAAAGCTGATTCTATACATATTACACATAAATGTAAAGTGTTTGCATGTACAAAAAATAATGAATAAAAATGGGCAAATCAACCTCTAGAAATATCTATCATGACCAATATTCATGTGGCTATGCCACACACAAATGTACAATCAAATCATATGCATTACAATCTCATTATTTGGACAGAGGCCATCTCATAATGATCAATGATGCTTTAACAGGCCCTCCACGGTCAAATGCAAAATGGGTGCAGTGGTGTGTTATAATGCAAAACTTAACAAACAAAATGATATCCATTGAAAACCAGGCTTCATTTTGAATGATATTGGTTCTGTTTTGAAAGTGTGATTATGCCACTTTGCATATATCACTGTTTTCATTGGCATATCATGACACACTACAAAGTTATCAACCCTCACTGAAGACACTGTATGTAGAATATACAAGCCCACTGGTATGTACACAGAGTTGCATAATCTGTCTTCTTGTTTGTGAAAACATCAGGAATCTAACTCTAAAAAAATTCTTTGTCTCTTGGTAAATTTTCTTCTAAACATAATTTGCACACAGACAGTACTCAAGCTCTCTTCCCAGCACAGTTGTGAAATTGAAGCAAAGTACATAACATTTTCTTACAATCTTTCAACCTCACAATTGGTTTTTCAGCAAAACAGGTGAATTGTCATACATACGGATATGGTACAACATTGTACCATCACTAGTAATTAGCAGTGCCAACAGTACTACACGATTATTCATTGACTTCTAATAAGTCCTAACAGATTGACACCTGTACAGGCTATTGATGAGATAGCCATAATACATCTTTCACATTACTGCCTAGTGCAAATAGTGTATATTGGGCAAGCATATAATAGTTTGAGGACTGGGACTTGTAAAGACAATTTTGCAAGTGGTTAGATTTGCAAATGACAACCGAAGGGACAGAAACAGAAATAAGCCTCATCCCTTTTCCTGAAGCAAAGTGAGCAGTTTCCCACCTTGGTGAAAATATGTATACACTATACACTGTATAACTTTGAATTTGAGTTACAGGAATATTGGCAATAATTCTGTGTGTTGTGAATTCCGCAAAATCAGGTGATTCATGAAATTCACGATAAAAAATGCAGAGAAACAATGATGACGAATACAGCATATTCTTCAAGAATACTGCAGTCTCCATGTGGAATTACATACCTGACATTACAACAATTATACTGGGTCTATTCTTTGTTTGAATGAATGATGACATATAATGACACAAATCCTGCCTTTATCTGTTTCTAACATTTCCACCCAATGCAAGCTACAATGATGGCATTCTTTCAGCAGTCATCACCACATGTTGATGCATAAATTGTTGACATGTTATATTCCCCGCTATAACATGCGGGTGCACTAATCGCTTTCTTCATCCCTTACAATACTGCAGCTCAAGAAGAAAAATTTGTGCAATCAGTTCCAGCTATCTCTCTCCCTCTCTTTCTCTCTCTCTCTCTCTCTCTTAATCTTTCTCTCCTAATTTCTCTCTGTCTCTCTCCCCGTTCACCCATCTGCGGCAGACTGAAGTGAACTGGTTGCAAGTCTGTACTACGATGCAAAATGTTGGCAATGAACAATCTCCCACGGGTCCATCTCTCAGAGGAACAGAGACGTGTGCGCGTCGCCGCCATCGAACACCGTCGGCGAAGTCGGGATGCTTGTACTCGTCTCGTTGGCATAGAGCTGCTCGCGATTCAGCGCCAAGACTCGCAGGAGGGGGACCGTGAGCTGGCGGCAGACGGCGGCGAGCGCGACGTACGCCGAACCCATGATGAAGAGACACAAGCACCGGCGGACCAGCCTGCCAAAATTGGCCGGCACGTACCCTTCTTCCCGCCCCTCCGCGGCCTTTACAACAGCGCTCGACAACGCTCGACTATCACTGCCATTTACGTCCGTGCCGTAGGCGGACACTTTGGATGGACTGCTCTCCACAGAACTGACCAGCAGGTATCCATTTTTGGATGGCACCATTTGACTACCAATCTCACAAGTTCTTGGCGTGCCATCGGTCTCATTGTTGTTGTGAACGGGGCTGGATAGATTTGACGATGACAGTGCATCGCTGTCAAGACGATGCCGTGCCAACGTCGGGTCTCTACTGCAACTCGCCTTGCTGCTTTCTTCTTCTGACTGCGAATCATAGCCGACCTTCAGCGGCGGCGCATTCCCATTGCTCAGCTCAGTTTTTTCAAGCCCAATCCTCTTTTGAGCCTGAAGAAAATAAGAATGTACAAAGTTCCTATGAATGTCTGGATGACACTAATTTGCTACAATTAACATTGCCTTTGTCTGCAAAAGGAAATTATGTTATCACTCAACAATGTAAATATTAGTGTTTACATCTCAGACATGTTCGCTGTCTGCTAAAGAGTGTTGCTTTCCCAAAATAGTCCAAATGTCACCAATCTCTGTGGTAGTCTCTTACCAGGAGTTAAACTGATTTTTTTTTTTGTCATTTCAGGTTTTTCTGTCATTCTTGTAACAGTCAAGCTTTTCTTCTTATAAGTTTATCATTGCCATGGGGATTTCTGTCAGCTTTCTCCATTGCACCACTTTACGCCCCTTGACTGGAACAAGCAAATGGTTCAGATTTGGAATCCAAATAATATTTGCTATATGATGACAAATTGCATAAAGTCTTCACATTTTGTCATATGCATGAGGGTCAGGATCCCACAATAATGACTCCGAGCTCCTGTTGCACAAGAGTGTTTGGCAAATATTTGAAGACAAGCCTGTTCTGGGATTAGAATGCAAGCTGAATGTCCTTCTGCCCACTACACACAAACTTTTCCAAACTTCTGATCATTCTTACTTCTCCATGGCCCCATTCAGAGTACAAGAAACCATGTGTAGTCTACTATGTAATAACTTTCCATAGTTTGGAGCACGCGATCACACTAAAGACACACCATGTGGAGTTTGAGAAATGTGAAAGTACTTGTAGTTTTGCGCAAAATTTGTGCGCCCTCCTTCAACCCATTGGAGGAAATTTGACTGTGTATCAAAAATGCTAATGCAAGGCATACAGCGAGCAAAGTAATCACAATGTGAATAACCAACATGAAGTGGATCTAATCATGTGACAAACTTGTAACGGTTTCAGTCGTGTGTGGCCACACTACACAAAACTATGCAGAGTTTCGCGGGAAGTGAGAAACTTCCAAAGTGCGAGCAGGAAGTTTCGTGAAAAGTTTTGCTGGTACCTTTTCAAGAAGTTTGTCTTCAGACTCTTCAAACTACGTATGAAAAGCAAAGTACTGAGAAGGGAAATGATGCATAGTATTAGCGTGGCCTGACCAGGACTCATTTTAATCCTTCATTCCTAGACTTCCACAGACAGTTACCTTTTTTGTTTCTCTTCTCCAGTCAAGTTTAAAGATGAAGATGACAAAGAAGAGAGCGTGGGTTAGGAGCCCCAGGGTCATTCCACTCCAGAATCCTGAACAGAAAAAGATCAATACAAGACACAATACTGTAAAACGAGGAATGTTCGTGTGCATTCTAATTTCGCGAATTTCGCGAGCGCCAAGATTTGCGAAATTAAAATGCACGCGAAAATTCTTGTCTACACTATATGCATTGAATGCCAGTGGCATTTCGCGAAAATTTCATGCCGCAAAAAAGCCGTCGGCTCCAATTTGCGAAAAATTCATGCCGCGAATATATCATGTTTTACAGTACATAGACTCTTTTACTGTGAATGCTCACCGAAACTGGCTGTTTATTCAAAAGTTTCATGCATTTACATGAGGAAAATACATGCATGTACAATGTATGTGATGTTTGGAATGCGAAACATAGCGTAACTATTGGAGACCTAGACCACAATCTACACAAAATTAAGATTCACTGCTTCTCTGTCAGAAGGAATAAAACTGTTATTAAGGACTACTATCAAAACTCACGCCAGCTCATGTCATTATTATACCAATCATTTACTAATTGAGTCACTGAAGGTTTCTTGGTCCTCATGTTTCCTACACCAGATTAAACCATTTCCTTTCATTCTCATGCAGCAGAGCCAGTCCTTTCAAAGCCATGTACAGGTCTATCAATTTTTAAAGGGACTTGTCCATTAATTTTGTCTAATATGAATGTTCACTCGGAGATAGTGGCATAAAACAAGCACAAAGCGTGACAAGAACTGACCGTGGACACCCTTGCCGACGGCAAACATGAGGGAGATGGCGATGGGCAGGCCGATGAGGTAGTAACCAAGGAGATTGACCGCCGCCCCTATTGCTTGCCGCCCCGTCCCACGGATGATGCCTCCGCACACAGTCTGTGTGGGTGGATAAGGATTTCAGATGGATTCCATGATCAAGTGAACTCATCAACGATTTGCTTTGTACCTCAGCCATTTGTCAAGTTTTATGGCTCAGATACCTCTATGCTCACTACACTCTGATCAGGCTCATTTCCTTAGTTGTGATGGAACAGTGATTGTTGCTTATAAAATGGAAATGTAAGTTTGCAGGGTGGTCCACAACTTGAAATTTGACCATTAATCTAAGAATATTGCAGAAATTGTATGTGTGCAAAGCGCACATCACGAGCACGTTGTAAGCAATATTTTGCAGCTTATCTCTCTTTGTGCTGCTTACAATCACTGTTCTCTCTCATGTTCTGCACACAAATATCTAAGTACCAGGTAGTTTGATGTTCCTTATGTTTTGCACATGTTTTTCACATGCTTGAATACATTTTATTTTGAGCTTGTTGCAAAGTTTTGAGGATGCTGCACAAGAATTTCAGCATGTTGCAGTGACATGCTGGAACCCCTCGGGTACCACCCTGAGTTTGTTTAATTACTGCATATCACATTCACCTGTTCTATTCAAGGGCACACTTGCCACAAAGTTTGAACATCCTAAGACATGCCCTAGCATGGCCAAGATATTCATTATATCATTATAATTATGTACCTGTGCATACTTGTTGCTGGAAATAAATGTCATTGAACTGAAACTGATACACATATACAACAGTGATCACAGTATGAAATCGCATAACAAAATGTAACACAGTAAGGCAATAATCATACATGTATATTGAACAGAATGTTACGGTAGAAGATTAATGTCAGGAGAAGGAAGGTCATAAAACATGATAGCATGTACCTGTATTTAAACTACATTATAAACAAGTGAGGTTGTAAATATAACTAAAAGAAAGTACAATTCTTCTGTGTAAATGTTTCCATCACATGTAACTAAAAATTGAGAGCAAACAATGTCATAGCATGGTTATTTCCTGCAATTACCATCACACCTGTTGCGTTTGGCCTTGTCAACGACATATACTTTTTTTGGGGTTGAAATTAGCAAAAGAGTGAGGCATAATACAACCCCCACCTTCATCATTTTTGGTCAGAGAAAAGTCCAAAATATTTGAAAGAAGACATATAAATGATTTGTATACTACAATCTTTTTTTCAAATGTTTTCCCCAATTCATGAGGGGATGAAAAACAGGAAAGGTATGTATAGCAAACAACAAATCTTGAACTTCAATCAAACTCTCACTACCCAATCATCAGTGGACTGACTACTATGAGTGTGAATTTTACCTTTTTTAATAAATTTTTCGACGCTGTCTAAGTGATCATGCCATGGTTGATTATCTACGTAAGACCATGTGAGGCTATATATTAAGAAAGGACTGCATCCAAAGAACTTACAGCTGTCGCATCAAGAACAGAAAATAGGGCGCAGACTGGCAAGATGGTGGAAGCCAAATTCACTATTTTCCTGTTGGCACAAAATGTAAAAATAAATAGATAAATAAAGCATTGAATTGATGATATCAAAAGAATCAAGTAAAACAGTTCATTTGTCTAACTCCTACATAATGATTGTCAGTCTGCATACGTAAGAATGAGATTACAGTGATCTTCGATGGATTTCCTGGAGTGTAAAAAATACAGGAGAAAAAAAGAATCAATGATACACAATCAATGACATCTAATCATAAAGATATGAACTGTTTACAAATTTCGCAATGAGAAGCTGAAACACAGTATGAAATACAGTCAAACCTGCCTTAGCGGCCACCTGTCTATAGCGACCACCTGTCTATAGCGGCCACTGAAAAATCCCCCCCCCCCTCGAGAGAAAAGCCCTGTTAAAGACCCTGTGTATAGCGGCCACCTGTCTAACGCGGCCAGCGGCCACAAATTCTGTTTCCCGCGGTAGATTTTAACCTGTCTATAGTGGCCAAAAACCCAATGGAGCCGTAGCCGAGCCGATAATTCAGCGTGTTTTTCTGCTTTGTAGTCATGCCAGTCATTCCTGGGCAACGTTCAGTGATTGCCACCGCTGCAGTCATCACTCATTCAGTCACAATAATGCACTAGTGTTAAGCTTTTTCACGACTGTACACATGCTACTGTGCAACAATTTAATAAACACCGGTGTTAAAGGGATAGTACAGTTTTGGTTGAGATGAGAAATAGGCTTTCGAATATTTGCAAGATACCAAGAAAACACTTATGATATAGCACAGAGCATACCATTTTAAGAGGAATTCAAAGTTTATTTGATGAAAATCGGGTTTGGAATAACTGAAACATCCAAAAACAAAATAAAACAAAGCGATCATTACAAAGTGTGGGTCCCACACTTTGTAACGATCGTTCTTTTTTTGATATCTCAGCCATTTCAAAACCAATTTTTATCAAATAAACGTTGAATTCCTCATAAAATTGCATGCTCTTTCATATTTCATATGAGATTTCTCATTATCTCACCTAAAAATGTTAGAAACGTGAAATTAGGTCTCAACCAGAACTGTACGATCCCTTTAAGCTTTCTTCACGACAATACACATACTATTGTGCAACAATTTCATATACACCGACATGGTTAAACGCATGAAACACACGGTGTGTGCATACGTACACACATAAACGTACATGTAAGGATACAACGATGATACATGTACATGTAAGCAATGCATACAAAGTTAGATTACCTGTCTATAGCGGCCACCTGTCTATAACGGCTACTTTTTCCGTCTCCTTTGGGTGGCCGCTATAGACAGGTTTGACTGCATTACATTACACCTCTCATTGCACTGTTTTGTGCGCATGTGTGTGTGTGTGTGTGTGTGTGTGTGTGTGCATGTGTGCACGCGTGGGTCAAGACGATGTAAATTAGGGAATGGTGTCAAAGAAAATACATTGAACATATTTTAAAATGAGACACTATGACTGCGATCACAACGCAACAGTGAACAGACAGTGATTTCTGTATTTATAGAACTACTGAATTAAGATGGATAAGAGTCAAAAATAAAATGTCACAATTTTCTACAGCTAGATACTCTTCCATCCATTATTACTCATTAAGCACTTGGGGGGGGGGGGATACCAGAAAAAGAAAGATGCATTCAAGCAAATGCTGGTGAACTTGATTAGCAACCTTGTACAAAAATATCAATTATAGAATTAATTGAATTATAGACAGCACCACTGGGCCTTCTGACTCGGCAAATTCTTCGTGGGCAGCCGACTTCCTATACCCCACAAGTACACCTCCCCAGGCTCAAATTTTCTGCTCTTGTCTGTCAGATCAAGGTCAAAACTGACCACGTCAACATATGAATCATCATTCAATTTGACACTGCATGGTCACTCTCTTTTTGTATCCATCACAGAATGACATTACACAGTGACCTTGGAGTTTCCATCTCTCGATAAAAATGGGGAATCTGTTGTGCATGGTGGCTCTTCCAAAAAGGTATAATCGACCATATAGACTACTGGTAGTTCAAGTGTCGATGAAATCAGTTATGAAGGGTACGGTATTTGGGAGTCCTTCAGTTCTACATCCCTTCATAAAATGTGAAAGAGATGAGTCCCAATTTGAATCACATTATTATGCAAATTAGATGGTTAGTTTCTTCATAGAAATACAATATATCTTATACATTTTTGTTGATACAACAACCCTTAAAAGGTCACTGTTGCTAATTCACTCCATATTTGGAATAATCTAATGTGAAGGATACAAATTTTCTCTTGATGATAAACTCACAGAAGACAAATCTAGTGATAGATATGTGGACACACCATACAATGTGCGAGATGATATTATATTAGACTGTATCATATCATATATCATATATCTTAATACACTATATTATATTGTACTAAATAATATTACATTATACCATATTACTTGATATACTATATAAATATAAAAATTGATAGAATTCGGAGATACAGATATATTGATAGATAGAAATGTGTTCATACAAAGGCAAATACTATAGCAGTCTTTTGAAGGCAGTCTAACCTTCACTTCCCCTCTGCTATAGGCACAGAAGGTAACTTGGTCACCATTATGACCAGCCCCATACAAGACATATATCATGTATTAGTATACACCTTGAGACTAAACTTCGTATCAGTTTCTGCATACTTACTGGTCAGAGGTGAAAAGGTATGGAATGACGTCCTTCATACTGGAGTAGATAACAGCCAGGATGGTGGCAGATACGACTGGAAAAGAAAAACACAAGAGGGATAAAACGGTTGAGAGTAAAACAAGAAATGACACTGACACCGCAATCAGCAAATAATGGAAGAGTTATCGGAAGTCCAGCGATAGAGAGAGAGTCGCCAAAACTTGTGAAACTATTTTGTGCTTGGATCGACATTGAGTGAGAATTGACATAAATCTAGCAAGACACTAATCTGACAGTCATGTCTGTTGCAAACACACACCGGTATGCAAATTAGATGGTATGATAATGATGATGTCATCGCGTCACACTTGCATGCACACAGTCTTTAATAGCTATGACTTTTCTTGTATCCTCAGCATCATATCATTCATTAGACTGTTTTGTATCAAGCTAGCACAGACAACATTTAAGGAGAACGGACTGTATTTCTATTCAAATTATTGACCATAAATGCACTTGTTATGATGCACTAACAAGAGGAAGATTAATGATTTGATGACACCATCCCCTCAGCTTATCTGCCTATATGACAATGACCAATATCACTATTATGGCGGAAACCTGTGAAACCTTGGAATTCCTGAATTTTCTTTTTATTCTAGATTTAAAAGCCACATTTTGCTTTTGCAAGTCACAAAAATTTGCGTGGTTGAAGAATGTCTCCGAGCATCATGCATGAAACCCTAACAGTAATTCACCACACAGTTTTTAAAGAAGAAATGAAAACCCCATGTCACTATCAAAGTTTCAGTACTATCATTCTGAGGGAAGGTCTGACTTACCTATCTCTACAATATACCTGCTTATGAAATGAATCTAATTTTCAGGGTTGCAAAAGAGGACACACAAACATCAAACTGGCATGAAAATGCACTCAGATTTCAAAATTGTCACAATTCTTCACTTGCTAATGTTCTGGGGATGAAGTAAATGTCCACGATTCTCAAGTCTTCCATTAATTCCTCACAGAATGAAAGATATTTTCTGCATGCTGTCATCGTACAGTACAGGGGGGAATACATTCGTTGATGACACTGCTCCTTTCTTTTCTTTTGCAGTAAAATGAAGAAGGAATTAATGCCACACAACAACTGGATCACTTACCCCCTAAGGAGAGAGATGCCATTGAGGCAATGTAGGCGGTGCGGGGCCGCCTCCCGCCCAAGCTGTTTCCCACCCTGATGGCTGCTGCGATGCCTATGCCATAGGGAAACTGTAAGCAGAGATGAGAGACCATGGTAGAGATAGGCATGGGGGGGGGGGGGGGGGAGAAAGAGGGGAAGGGAAACAAGTAACACTATTAGTTAATGAGATGGGCGCCACCTAGAACAAGATGAGTTTGACTCAAGAAAAGAGAGGTCATGAAATAAGGTCTCTGAGACAGACCTCAGATGGAATTCCTGCGCCAAAAAAGC
The DNA here is from genome assembly GCF_040938485.1 of Diadema antillarum. Classification (NCBI taxonomy): domain Eukaryota; kingdom Metazoa; phylum Echinodermata; class Echinoidea; order Diadematoida; family Diadematidae; genus Diadema; species Diadema antillarum. Next base: position 892,110 of record NW_027270917.1, read on the forward strand.
ATTTATCTGCTGGCACCATCTGTGGCAATTTCCCCCCACTTGCCACTGTCTCTTGCGTCCTTTCTGCATGAGCAGCTTCTACAGAAAGTTTGGCAAATACGCTGAAAAGATAACCTTCCTCATTCGCAAGAGTGCAGCCGCAAAAACAGTCCTTTGTTGTTACGCCCGACTGTCTTGGATGTCTGTAGCTACATAAATTACCCATACGGAAAACAATAAAACTCTTTCAATGGCGAGCATTTTTTACTCTCATACCAACTGTATTCCTTGATGTGGAAATATGTAACATAAGAAAACAACATGCAATCCTTTCCTTACTATCACTTTGTCAAACAAGCTGAAAAAAAAAGAGATAAAAGATCGAAGAACAGAACATGTGCAATCGCAAAACGATCTTTTGCATTTATGCTTTTCTCTCAATATCAGGCATTAACATGTCATAGTCGTTTGTGCTTTTGATCTTAGTACAGAACTGGTCATCTACTTAGAATCAAACTTATGCCATTGGTACGTAAGAACTGGAAAAAAAAAATCACTGAAGGTGATTAATACCCCCGCCCCGTGACGACAGTCTTACCCAAGGAAATTACAGCACTTGGTGAAAACATGCATTGAAGACAGTATATGACATGGCATAACACACACTGAGATAACTTATTTCAAAAACAGAATACATGCAATAACAGAGGTTAATGTGTATTGGTACTCGTCAAAAAGTTGTAATCTTACCAGAGTTTTTGCTTCAACATTGAGGAGCAGTTTCTGGCTTTTGATGATCAATGTACTGATTCTGGTGATTTCTTTCTAGTTGATTCCTGATTCATTTATTGCCTGTCTAATGATTCCTGTTATCTCCTTTTGAGCTCATGTTTTCTTGAAAGCTTCTGGCTTCTTTAGTTAAATCCGCAAGATCTTTCCTTGATGTTCTGCCATTAATATGCCGTTACCATGGCAACGTACTTTCGGGTACTGTCGAAAAATGCGTCTTGCACATCTACAACCAAAGGCACACATCTGTACCAAGTTTCATGGAAATTGGGCAAAAACTGAGGAAGTAGTTTGCAACACAAAATTCTCCATCATTTTGGCTCATAATATGTGAGCTGTTACCATGGCAACATACTTTTTGTCACTGTCAAGAAATGTGTCATGCTGACCTATATCCTAAGACAAACATTCAATATGAATTCCATGAGAATTGGAAGAACACTGATGAAGCAGTTTTGCCATGAAGCATTTTGCCCTATATTTTACCAATAACATGCCGTTACCATGGCAACGCACTTTTTGCCACTGCGGAAATATGTGTCAGGAGTTCGCGACGCAAGATTTGTACCCATTTTTGCCCATAATATGCCGTTACCATGGCAACGTACTTTTGGGTACTGTCAAAAAATACGTCTTGCACATCTACAACCCAAGGCACACATCTGTGCCAAGTTTTATGGGAATCGGTTGAAAACTGAGGAAGTAGTTCGCGACGCAAGATTTGCAACGGACTGACCGCCCGACCGACCGCCCGACCGACCGACCGTCCGCTGATTCCTATATACCCCCTTCAAACTTCGTTTGGCGGGGCAAACTTTGTTTGGCGGGGGTATAAAAAATACATATATATAAAACCAGGGTCCTGTTGCATAAAAACTGCAATCAAACCTAAGTGTGGAAAATCAAACATCAAATGTCAGTCAGGTACGTATCAGCCATTAGGAATTGAGTATTCAGAGACCTTGGGATGTTTGATATTCTGACTTACAATGTACATTTGATCTCAACTTTAATACAACAGGGCCCTGGTCTGATGTTTCTATAACACACATACACACACAAAAAAAAAACTTACGCTAAAAGTTTAATAACAAAACAAACATGTTTTTAAGGACTTGAGGAAAGTGTGAGTACATGTGATGGCCCTAAGTTGACTTGGTAATTTGTTCCAGAGTACAGGTGCTGCTGACTGAAAAGCCCGATCCCCATATGAACATGTTTTGGTTGCTGGTATAACTAATAAATTCTGGCTAGAAGATCGTAGATTTCTTTGTGGAATATATTCAATGATCATGTCAGACAAATATGTTGGGGACTTATTTATCAATGTTTTATGGCATAATGCAAGGATCTTAAACATGATTCTCTTATCTACAGGCAACCAGTGCAGGTGTGACAACAAGGGTGTTATGGGATCTCTTCCTTTTGCTCGCATTACAAGTCGGGCGGCGCAATTTTGAACAATTTGGAGTTTTCTTATGTCTTTTTCGGGCAGGCCAAATAGAAGGGAATTACAAAAATCAATTCTAGAAGAAACAAATGCATGGATTAACTTTTCAGTAGTTTTTTCGCACAAATAATTTACTAAAACCATAACTAGCGGACAGACAATAACAGCAGGTATAATGGAGTGGATTACAGATAAGTGTCCTTTGATTCAGTTCCATGGGGAACATGCAAGAAATAATTTTTACAGCAAAAAATTGAGAAACCTAAAACAAGAAAAAAAACTGGCCTTACTTATCTCCTGTGGTACTTTGATATATCCATTTTCCTCAGAGTCCTTCTCCCTTTTTTATCGCTCTGTATTACAGCCTTTAATGAGAAGCTTTACTTGACTGATGATTGCACCACACGGTGCTTTAAAAAAAAAAAAAAAAAAACTTCAGTCACTCAAGATTGCATAACAGATGGCTGTAGACAAGAAGCGCAAATTGGCACACGATACTCTCTGATCTTGGCGGCATTTCCAAGAATTAATCCCAGGAATGCAAAGAGGTAATTACAGGACAATCTCCTCACCATATATCCGGTTGTAGCCGTGTACATGATGACAGCATGTGCTCCTATCTGCTCCTCTCCAAGTAATCCTTCGAAAAAAAAAAAATCAGGGCAAAAATGAATAGAATACGAAAATCAAACAAGAGTAAGATATCTTTAGCATTTTTTACATTTCAATCAATCAGTATTTACAATCTTTATATCATTCTGCAGAATTGAATTAGCCTGTAGATCTGTTATCATTTCTCATCTATCATTCATAAACTTTGTTCTAAAGTTTATGATTTATATTTTTTACAAACTGTTACAGGCATAATTTACCATTTGCAGATGAAACAAAAACCCAGCATTAGTGCTTTAAAATAATTCTAAAATGTGAGTTAGGGATAGAAACAACCACTGTGAAAATTTGAATTGGTAAAAATCAATGTTAAGTCTTGTTAAAATTACAAAATGTGAACAATAGCTATAATACAAATATGTTTCCAGACTGAACCGTCTACAGTTATGGTTTATTGAGAAAAATACAGACATCTACTTATATTTTAGGCTTTATCGCTAAAAATTTTATGATGAGATGTTTTGTGGTACAACAGACCTACACATATGCATTAAATGTCATATCTTGAAAATTTTTAAAATCACTCTTCCAAAAGGTAAACAGGATCTTTAACAGTAAGGTTTATAGAACGTATACTTTGTATTGCATTGTTGTTGTTTTTGTTGTTATTGGATGGAAATAAACACACAATTGAACTGAAATGAATTGAATTGAACTGAATTTGCACTGCCCGATATCTTATTGCTACTATTTAATACCGGAGTGCAGTATGAGTTGTCACAGCTTTTGTCTGGCTTTGTTTCTCTTCAAGTCATTTCTGTTATTCCACACTTTTCACACTTCACTACTATTTCTCAATAAACTTCTGTAGGTTGCTGTCTCTATTGTATTTACAGATTGTACTTGTCTAATCTCTAGTCTAGTCAGTCTCATCTCATTCTGTCCCATTGTCAAGGTCAATTGTGTCTCTTCAATGGGATTCCAAACCTACGTTTTGTACTGATTTGTTAGAATATGTGACCTACATTTTATCTCCAGGAGAGTTTTGCAACAGGTCAATTGGAATGCTTGCACCATCAAGCAATAGGCAGGTTTATTCATTTATTTTTAACCTAAGAGCACACTATCAACCAAAGTACAATTGTAGTTAACCACTGTCTGTCAAATGCAATTCAGTACTAAGTAATCCAGCTTGCATGTACAATTGTAAAATTGTCACTACGTACGTATGTATGTCTTTTAAGCCTAATAAAAGTTCCAGAGTTATCAGGTGAAACCCTCTTTTAAGCGTTCATTTATAGGCTATGAATCTCCTGGAAAAAGAGTCTACCAGTATTAGAACAACAACAACAAAAAAATTTCACACAGGTTTGAACAAATTCTAAAACTACTACAATCAGAGAAAGCATTTTGAGGTTAAATGAAGCATGCAGTGTCACCATCAACATGTAATTTGATGTGTTAAAGGGACAGCTAACCTAAAAAAACAAACAATTTACATGGTAACATACACAAACTGCAAACAGACAAATATTCTATTTAATCTTTGGAACAGATTGAAAGATTGAAGTGTGACATTTCAAAAAGAGGCCATCGTGTCTAGTGCTGACATGTGAATTAGTCTGTCTGGATCTCAAGGGGCCCAAAAAATGGACAAACAACAAACAAACAAACAAACAAACACATAAGGATGAAAAGAGGTGATGCAACCGATGCTGCTACACCCCCATGAAAATGTACTACTTACATTGTACTTAAACAATCCTGCAAGTCCTGCTGCTTACATAACATAGAAAAGGAAGATGGGGGAACTATTACCTAATGATCACGCAAGTCCTGCTTACACATAAGAGGAAGATGGGGGGGGGGGGGACTATTACCAACTTGGTACCAATAATCTGAGTCTCAAAGTGCCCCTCGCTATCAGTTTCAATTGTCTGGACACAGAGGTCAATCTCCCACAAGCTATTAAAGGGGGGAAAACTAATTCTTCATTACAGAAAAATAACTTCTTGTGCATTTTTTAAAGATTACATAACACCGTCAATGTAAATCCCTACCCAAAGACTGCGGGAGACCTAACAAAGGTTGTTCCTCTATATACAGGCTCCAGTTTATTCATGCCAAAGCAGCTAAATGAGATAATTAGATCATTTAGATGATTGCTCAAAGTTGACTTCTTCTTTTTTTTTTCAATTCAAGGAAGACTCTGTGGATACCGATTAGGCACTGTCAAACTAAAAACTAGTGTTTACTGTGAACATCTGCAAAAGCCTGACACAGTAGAAAAAAAAATGACAATTTTATATTCTTTGCCTTTTTTTTGTTTTTGTGCTGGTCAACTCTGACAATGAAACTACCTTGTTTTTTGTTGCTGTTTTCTTCTTCTTTCCTTACTTATCAACTCTGATGGCAATGAGACCATTGCACATTACAGCCATTGCAGCTTCTCTGGCACTATATAATCTAGTGTGCTTAAATAACAATACCATCTTTTTTTTTTAATTACTTTTGGGAAGGGCTGGTTCACACTGCTTGTATCTCCAGCTAGATTTTGCGAGGACACAACCAGTAATTTTCTGTCAAATTGCACCATCGAGGAAATATCATGCTGTGATGATTAAGATATAAAAGGTGGAATGATAAGTTTGAATCCTATTCCCTTGTCCATTGCTTTTGTGTCAAATGCTATCACAGTGATAATACACTTTCACTTTATATACAGCTAGGAATGTGACCACACAGTTCAAGCATTCTCTAGCATGTGAATCTCCTTGTTAATCCTAATCATAAATTGACCTAATAAGATAAACTGCCCTTTACTATTAAATGTATATTGCAAGTTACATAATCAGAATCTCATTTCCCCTTTAGATGAGAATTAAAATTTGTCTGCAATGCATTTACTACAAAAAAGTGACTTATTTTTGCAATAAACAATCTAGAGATGTAAATGATACTTGACAATACATGTATGTATATTATGTGGTATTTTTATCTTTTTTGATAAAAATTTCAGAATCAAGTGTTGATGCTATTTTCTTTACCTTGATGTGTTAAAGGGATAGTACAGTATTGGTGGAGATGAGAATTGGGCTTTTAAATTTTTGCGAGATAGCAAGAAAACAATTATGATATAGCACAGAGCATACCATTTTAAAAGGAATTCAAAGTTTATTTGATGAAAATCGGGTTTGGAATAACTGAAACATCCAAAAACAAAGTAAAACAAAGCGATCGTTACAAAGTGTGGGTCCCACACTTTATTAGAATCGCTCTTTTTTGGATATCTCAGCCATTTCAAAACCAATTTTTATCAAATAAACGTTGAATTCCTCATAGAATTACATGCTCTTTCATATTTCATAAGAGATTTCTCATTATCTCATCTAAAAATGTTAGAAACCTGAAATTAGGTCTCAACCAGAACTGTACGATCCCTTTAATAGCACGTCAAAACACAGATTTTAGATTAAATATATGTATTTCTTGAGTAAATATCATAATATGACCATCCGCTAATGAATGGAATTTTGGATAGCTGAAAGGAGTCTTCATTTGAAGCTACAAAATGAGCCTATTTTTTTTCAAACCATCCAAACATATTTTGAAAACTAAAGTGTAGAAGCTATACTCAACTTACACCGATCTTTACAACAAGAGCTGTAGTAAAAAAAAGAGCAGCAATGATCACAAGTACAGTTTAAAAAAAAACTCTTGACATTACAACACTGCAGGCAAGTTTTTGCGTAAAAGCTGAACTGTTGTTTAACACACAAGAATCAAGGAAGAGCCTGCATGCGAAAGTCTGTCCCTCACAATTTCTTCTCCAAGCCCAGGGTAGCAGATATACTCCATAGTGGAACTGAGAGGTGTGGGACATGGGTCAAGGGTCAAGGGTCAAGGGTCAAGGGTCAAGGGTCATACCTGCCAGATAGAATCCCACGTCAAAGCTCCACCACTCCAGGCAGACCATCAGGCAGCCGGCCATGCCCAGTCTCACTATGGGTGACCAATCGTCCAGACACGCCTTGGTCCAGCCTGCATCACAAGAGAGGAGAGGTGTACACATGAAGATTAACCATTTTAGAGCTAAAACATAGTACTGGAAAAGATTCACAAATTCCCCTTCCACCGTTTGAAATTTGCTTGCAATGTATCGGAAAGTCCTACCAAAAACTTATCTGCCTGACGCGATTTGCCGAGATAATGAGCTGTTTTGCGGTATTTTGAGATCACAAGTGTGAAATGACAAAAGTCGCTTTACCAACTATAATTATTCCTAAAGCGCCCTCCCCATTAAGTAGTGGGTATGAAGAATGGTACTAGTATGAGATGATCCAATCACGTCCACGTAATGAATTGCTTGTAGTCTCACTTGCAATGGATACCGCTGTGGCCTGATATTACAATTGGTGTAATCAAATGTAAAAAATCACAAAGCAACCATGAACAGGTAAGCGCCGAGACTGTAGTACTTACGGCGAAGCTTTTTTGGCTAATATTTTGCATTTTTGCCATCATGTGATTGACATTGTATTATGACAGCATTATTTACCACATTCCTTTGGCATATATGTACATTCAGAGCAACAATCACTAGTTCTGCATGGCATACGAGAATTATGAATCTGCTTTTAAGGACCAATTTCAAAAGATATACCACAGCCATCATGCATGGGAGAGTGGTGTTTGGAAAAGATGGGTCCTAATGTCCTTCCTTGCCTTTTTTAAGAGTGACCCCAAACTCTGTGTATGGTGACTAGTTATGAATGCAGAACGCAACTTAATTTGATTTCCTCCATTGGAAAGTAGACATAACCTGTCATTAGACTGGTAAATAGTAACCTATCCGTACAAATAAACAAACTTTTCACAAACAGACAAACAAACAAACAAGCAATCAAACAAATGGAAGGCAAAGAATGAGAATTCTTAAAGAGTGAGTCAGAGACAAAGGGGTGTTAAACAGATGGAATTCAATGGAAGTGGGAGAGGGGAGGGATACCTAGAGGCCAATCAACTTGTTATTGCAGACTTTCCTATTCTGACCTCCTCTCATTATTCCCTTTGCATTTGTCTCTTCCGAGCTCCACCGATCAATGGAATACTGGCTGGTGCTCAATGGCAGCCCTTTCTTTGAGGCTAAACATTCGCAGCACTCAAACTCATCGACGTATACATGATCTATTCATGGCATGTCAACAGAAAAAGGTGATTTTCCAGGGATAGATATTCAGCTCAATCTGCTGTATTCAAAGGTTCCAAGAATGTTGTTTGCCAACACAAGAAAGACAAGCCTTTCTTGGGGCAATTGCAGTCTGGTTAAAGTCCCAGCACAGAAGGCTATCTTGCTTTATTAAGCCATTGAGGATGAGTCCTGAATGTACTCGGGCAGGTGTCTATGGGAAATGCATGTTGCAGCAAAATCAGTCCATCCTCAACTGGTTAAAGTACCACAAACATGCTCCAATTCCCAACAGTATTCCACACTTTCTTTTCTTTTTTTTTTCTTGTCTCATCAAAGAGCAGTATCAACATTTATAGATGCCCCGTCGCAGGTTCCGATGAATCAGAATCTGAAACAGGATCATCTGATGGATACAGATGGCACAAGCAACACAAGTCCATTTCATGAAGTCATCATATAAAAGTCTTGACATAAATCTCAGAATGGCCAAAGTCCCTCATAGGGAAGTCACTGCATGTGTGATTTCAAGTCCATTTCACAAAGTCTCTCATACATGTATCAAAAGTGTGTCCTCTGAGCAAAAAGTCTTTAATAAGATTTTCATGAAATGGACCCCTGGTTGCTAATCCACAAGTGTCTGGCTTACTTCAAAGCACACATGGCAAAAACTGAAGTACTCAAAATCATCGGGGGGGGGGGGGGGGGGGTAATAAAGTCTTTCAGAATATCATTACAAAGTATGAAGGAGAGAGAAAGAAAATAAGACAGACAGAGACAGACAGACACACAAAGAAAGTCTAAGTATATTGAGCAGTAGATTATAAAAGTTAAAAATGAGACCTACTTGTAAATGATAAAATACAAAGTTGTGGGTATGTGCAGAAATATGTGGCAGGACAACAACAACAAAAAAAGAAGAAGATAGCAGACAAATTAACCACTTTAGCAGTTTGGTATCAACTCAAAGGCATGAACTCACAGTTTGTTTTCAATACATGTTCAGCCGTAAAAAAAAATAAATAAAAAAATACAGGAGCAGGGGCAGATCCAGGAAAGGGGAGGTGCCTTTACAAAATCAAAGGGGGAGGACAGCCCCCATTTTTCCTTTTTATATCTTTTACTTTCACAAAAAAATAGATACATAAAGAGGGGGCACGTGCGCCCCTCCTGGATCCGCCACTTGGGAGTAGGGAGATTCTCGGCTGAAAATTGAAAACTGTGAGATGTCCTTGTCAGTAAAAAGTCAACTCTGAGACATGAACACATTCTAATAAGAAACATCATTGCAGGTGATGAGTAATATCCCTTCCCTGCAGAGTCACCTTGGTGGAATAACTCAGGGCATAGCACCGTCTCTCTCAGCAAGGGCCTTCCTTCGAATTCTAACCATGATATGATGTTACCATGGCAATGCACTTTCTGACACCCATTTAAATTTGTCTCGCACATTAATACATCAGGGCCAATAAGTGTCCCAAACTTCGTATGTATTGCTCTGATACTGAGGAGGCTGTTTCAGCACAGACATTTCTGTGATTTGTTGGCCATAATGTCTTGTTACCATTGCAACACACTTTCTGCCACTATCATAGAATGTCTCACACATCAAGACTTTACAACCAACATATGTGCCAAATTTCATCTAAAAAATGGGGAAATTGTTTGCTTGATAAAATGTATGGGAAAGAATGGCAGGACTTATCACCCACTGAATATTGTCTGTGGCCATGAGGGAAACGGTGCACTGTTCTACTTGAAGGCATACACCAAGAAGCTATTCATATTGACAGAGAATCCACATTCCTCTGGTTAATATTGTGAGAGCACACAATCTCAATGTCATGAAGAGACACATCTGGAGCAGGAACTTTCCACTTGCTCTCATGTTTGTCAAACGGGCAAATTAAAACTTGTTCACATGACCTATTTTCCTTACAATATACGTTTGCCAGGCTCACAAACTAAAACCTATTATCAAAGTAGATAAGACTTTTCTTCTTTCATATAGGCCATTTTCTGTGAAATGCTCTACAGACTTCATACAGACTCCACTGCATATCAAATAATGGGAAAATAGTCCCTAGATGTCGAGTATATCACACAGAGTTATGATCCCATAGTTTACACTGCAGACATTTTTTTTTTTGAAGCTATGTTCATCCCTAACTGACATCTCTATCAAACATTTACTCTGTATAGCATTTAAAACCTGATTGGTATGATACATTCTGAGTGAAACTCGCTCCCTCTCTAGAGGTAAACATCCAAGTGACATTTCATGTTTGGTTTCATGAGGATATGATAATGCACTAATGTTCCAATTATTTGTATAACCTCTAAATCAAAATTTTGTCATTTTAATTTTTTGTGCAAGACAGAAATGTATGTTATTTCAATTTGAGAGATTTACATAGGGAACTAGACTCTTGACAAATATGTTCTTTAAAAACAAAACAATATAAATATATGAGTGTATATATACTATAAACTCTATTTAAGACAAATCTGTTGGGAATGAAAACAAAACTTCAACTTTGAGAAATTTCAGCTAATGTAGGATACAAAACAAAAGAAAATAAAGGAATGGGATCGGTAAAAGATGTTTGACTTAGGTGATACTCGACTAATGCGACTTCACCCTATGGAGAGTCTACTGTACATTTATATATATATATCTTTCAATACCTGTCCAAGTGTCCTTGTAAAGTTTCTTCCAAAAGATGTAGATGGTGATCAGGAGGCTGAGAATGTAGTGAGATAACACCTGTGCAATCACAGCACCTCTGGGAGAAAAAAAAAAAATAGACAGAGTCAGAGACAGAGATGGACACAAGTTAGCCACGATGTGTAATTGACCCAGACATACATATGCAACACGTTTTCAATACAATCAAAAGAAACAGGGCAGTAAACACACATATCATCATAAAAACCAAATCTGCAATGTGTATGTCTGATGTACTATGTGAATATAAATTCTAAATATATTTCACATAACTCTTAAACCAGAAATTTCTGCATGCATAAAACTTTCATGAGAAGACAGCAAAATTCAAGAAAAAGTGCTTGTCTACACATTGCACTGAATGCCAGTGGGCATTCGCAAAAGTTTCATGCTGCGAAAAAAGCCTTCGGCTCAAATTTGCAAAAGTTTCATGCCTATGTTTCTGGTTTTATAGGAATATTTAAAACTACAAGGTTGTGGATGGTCAAATAGCATACTTCCCTGTCATTCTGGGTAATCAGCCTGTTTATTACTTTCCCATGGTCAACAACTGACATTCCTTTCTCCACCCTCTTACTCACTCATTACCACTTCTTATGATAGCCATCATTTGTGGTCATTTTTTTAACCTTCATCATTATCTCCCTCCTTCCCATGCCAACATGTGCTATTAGGCCCATTCACACACAAGGGAAAAAGTGCGATTTAAAAATTGATTTTCTTATCGCGATCAAAATTTCGAAATTTTTTTTTGTGTGGACAGAAAAATCTCACTAATTACCGCGATCCTTATCGCGATCCAACTCGCACTATTAGTGCGATTTTTCAGAATAATCGCGATTATTTTGCTTGTTTACAAAATCGAGTCTCTTTGAATCGCGTGTGCGCGAAACTCTATTGGGACTGAGGGGTCAGTCTTCGGTCATGCAAGTTTCGCGCATGCGCAATTTGGCCACTGATTGTTCTTTCCTTGCTGCGAAGTGCGATTTTTCCCTGTGTATGAACGGTCAAAAAAAAAAATCGAAATTTGGATCGCGATTGTAATTTCGATTTCCGTTGTGTGTGAACGGGCCTATTATGTAACCACTTAATGTACACTTGGGAGAATGATATACAAATGTTACACATTTGTGAAGGCATTTATAAGTATTACCCACACAAGAAACCCTTGAAGCAGTCCAACACGCCCAATGCAATAGTCGATGGCATTTGGACTGTTTCAAAGTTATTAAGTGTGGATAATGATACTGTTAAAAGCTCAATTAAAATTATGTGTATTATCTGTTTTATAAATTGAGTAAGCAGATCCTTGTTGTTTGGTGAATCACCCTCATTTCCGTAAGTCTGTAAGTTACTAGATCTGTATCTAATTCTCACTTACTAGCAGCATTAGTCCCACTTAACAGCACTTTTACTTCTTCAGTCAAAAGAATTTCAAAAATAGCCATTTTTGCAAGTAAATAAAATGATGAAATCGCACACCATCACCAATGCGATGGTGACTATAAAAGTGCTAATGATTGATCTTTATCAAAATTGAGTGCTGGACAAACTAAATGTCTGGTCACAACTATGCTCTCATAACCAATCATCTGATTAGGATCTGCTTCATCATTTTGTAAATATGATTGTGGAGGAAAATAAACACATTCTGTGTATGGCCTCCCGAATAGAATGCATCAAGCCTTCTTTGTGAGTTTGCAACAGCAAGATACAGATGTACAAAACTCACTGATGATCAAATGTCTGACACAGTCTTGACCATAAACAGCAAACAATCATAAATCTACACTGACAATGGCACTCACTACTAAAAGTGACATCCTGGAGGTTTTTCTACCTTCAGCTCAATAATAATAAGGGCTTTTTACACTTGCAAATTTTTGCTTAGTCCCGTACCAATGGTGGGGCTAAGGGGGGCCTTAACCCCACCGTTGGTACCGGACTTTCCTTAGCCCACTTTCTGTTTACACTCGTTTTTGCCAAAGTGGGCTATCCCCACCAATAAGCCCGTACTATCTGACCCTGCAAAATAGCAGGGTTAGCACCGCAATTGCGGTGCCAAGCAAGTGAGTGTAAAAAGAACGAAAAAATAATCCGGGGCTAAGCGACGGAGACGAAGTCCGACCCCCACTGACCAATCAGAAACGAGGTAATCAAGTGCTGCCGGTGCGTGCGTGTACTTGTACAGTACACAGCGTAATCATGAATATTCATGTGGTTTGGAAAGTACGGGACTAAGAAATACGAGTGTAAAAAGATCAATTTTCTCCTTAGCCCAGGACAAGAGCTTAGTACGGGATTTATTGGCAAGTGTAAAAAGCTGAAAAAATTGGTACGGGACTAACAATAGTCCTGGGTCAGAGAAAGTACGGGGTTTTCAGTGTAAAAAGGGCTTCTGTCTCTCAAGCATGAACGATAGACATTTTGCTGTCAAAGATATTTGTGCTACCTCAACCATACCAGGGCTTTGATATCTGCTGTGTCAGCCCAAAGCCAAAAGCTGCCAGATGATGGATCATCAAGTAACAAGACAATCAATTTCCTGTTTGTTTGTTTTTTTTACTTTTCATGAAACACTTGATAATTACTAACATATTTATCTGTCCATGAGCTCCTAACACATTCTGGCGGGATCTAATAACTGACAACCTCTTACGATGAAAATATCATATGTCCAGAACTGCTGACCTAGGTAGTCCATCATTTTGTTCATTATCACGTTGGAAATTGGCAATAATCCATCTATATTTTGGTGATATGGCAATGCACAATAGAACCATAAGGTATTTGCGGCTAGTGTAAGGGACATTTGATCCCAACGGTTGCTGTGACAGCAATCAAAACCTACTGAAAGTGTGAAAACACATGTGGGGTGTATGACCTCAATCTCTTAATTTTTTGATGGAAGGACATTTTATTGAGCTCATACATTTCACCAGAAAGTGACTGCATCTGAATATGCAGCAAGCACAAAATATCCTTGCATTTCAACTCTTTCTTCTTTCTTAAATTCTGCTTTTTTTCTTTTTGAATAATTCAGTGTTAGTCAGAAGACATTCATGCATTCATTTTCATATTTCATGCTGCTGCTACCTTAAGAGTGTATTTTCATTCAACATGCATTACTCCAAGATTAAAGGGATAGTTTAGTATTGGTGGAGATGAGAATTTGGCTTTAAATTTTTTCGAGATACCAGGAAATCACTTAAGAAATAGTACAGAGGATACCATTCTAGGAGGAATTCAAAGTTTATTTGATGAAAATCGGTTTTGGTACAGCTGAGGCACCCAAAAACAAAGTAAAACAAAGCGATCGTAACAAAAGCTGGGTCCCACCTTTTATTAGGATCGCTCTTTTTTTAATATCTCTCAGCCATTTCAACAAAAAAATTCATCAAACAAGAGACCCGCGGGTCTAGCGCTCACCTGAGTATCGCAAGTTCACCTTTCACGCAGTCACTAATCAAAACAAGGAAAAGTAGAAATCACGCGGTGCGTAATATATGTCCCCGCCGGAAGTAGCATTTTGTAGCAAAATGTGCAATATAGGTCAAAAATCAAGGTCAAAGGTCAAAGGAGGCAAAGGTCAAAATTCTGTGTAAAGTTTTGAAGCCCTCACCTAGTGCCATCACATAAAGCAAACGAAATCGAAATTGGGTTAGAAATGGCGAAGGAGTAGCATTTTGTAGCAAAATGTACAATATAGGTCAAAAATCAAGGTCAAAGGTCAAAGAAGTCAAAGGTCAAAATTCTGTGTAGAAGTTTTGAAGCCCTCACCTAGTGCCATCACATAAAGCAAACTGAATTGAAATCGGATTAGAAATGGCGATGGAGTAGCATTTTGTAGCAAAATGTACAATACAGGTCAAAAATCAAGGTCAAAGGTCAAAGAAGTCAAAGGTCAAAATTCTGTGTAGAAGTTTTGAAGCCCTCACCTAGTGCCATCATATAAAGCAAACGGAATCGAAATTGAGTTAGAAATGGCGAAGGAGTAGCATTTTGTAGCAAAATGTACAATGTAGGTCAAAGGTCAAGGTCAAAGGTCACGACTGAAATTCTGTGTAGAAGTTTCAAAGCTCCCATGTAGTGCTATGATATAAAGCAAACAGAATCAAAATTGGCTCATAAATGACAGAGAAGTAGCAAATTGAAGATTTTGATCACACACGGACGCACACACGGACACACGGACGGACACACGGACGGACGCACGGACGGACGGACACACACACGTACGGAGCCCGTTTCATAGTCCCCTGCTCGAACTCGTTCGGCGGGGACAATTATTCACAGCTCTACTAAAATTTGACCGCGTATTCTCAAGTAGAAGATGAAAATGTACAATAAGGGCCCAAAGTTTAAATATTCCTTAATTGGGGGGGATTGGGGCCCCCTGGGGCCCTCTGGGTGGGGCATGGTGCCCATTTTGATAAATTGAGATCCTGACCCCCTAGGGATGCTACCTGCCAAGTTTGACGAAAATCCATCACGAGGTTTTCAGGAAGAAGATGAAAATGAACAATTCAGGCCCCTATTTGAACCTTTCCAACCTCCCCCCCCCCCACCCCCGCCCCCAAGAGGGGCACCCCTGGATCTGCTGTGAACAAACTTGAAACTACAGTCATTAATGTACTCACTCATAGTATTATCTTAGCTCTATAACTTCTGATTCTAGAGAAGATTTTTAAAGATTCCGTCATTTTGGGGGGTTTGGGCCCCCTGGGGGCCCCCTGGGTGGGGCATGGTGCCCATTTTAACAAATTGAGTTCCTAACCCCCTAAAGGGGGTATCTCACTGAGCGGCGAACGCTTGCGAACATGGCGAATTTGGGAATTCGCCAGGGTTCGTAAACGGTTGCAAAAGATTCGTTAACATTCGCAAGAAAGTTCGCAAACGGTTTTTATTGTCGCAAACAGTTTTTCTTGTCGCAAAGAAATTTTGAACATGTTCAAAATTTCTTTGCGAACCTTTGCGAATTTGTATTTTCGCTAACAGTTGCAAACATTCGCAAACATTCGCAAAACACTCGTAAGAATTCGCAAACGGTCGTAATACAGTGTCGCTAACGTTTTTATAGGATTCGCCACTGCTAGCGAACAAGTAACCACATGGTTCCTATATAAAAGCTTCTGAAACAGACAAGGTTCCACTCTAAGAAAGTTCTTGAAGCTCTTGACATCTCCATCATGATTGTAATTGCTTCAAAAGCTTTTCATATTGACTAAAGTCTGTCCTCTGCAACAAGCACTCTCTGACTCTCTTTCTTTTCTTCTTCCTTTCTTGTTGTTCTTTATTTTATTTCTCTTATGCTGCACAACTCTCTAAAAAAAGAAAGAGTGAAAGTGTTCACTCTTGAAGGAGTGAATTACAGAAAAGAGTGAGTTTTGAGTGAAATTGGAGTTAATTTTGAGTGAAAATAGATATTTTCACTCAAAATTAAAATGTAAATGTAATTAAAATTACATGCTCTTTCATATTTCATATGAAGTTTCTCATTATCTCACCAAAAAAATGTTAGAAATCTGAAGTTAGGTCTCAACCAAAACTGTACACTCCCTTTAAAGTCCTAACTTGGTCTTTTGAAGTCTATAATCACTATTACTGAGGGGCACAGGGATTGAGGGGAAAAAGGGCAAAGTTAGGGATTAAGACTACAACTCATACTACTCACACAAGTCCCAACTTGCAAGGATATATCAGCACATAGTAGATGACGATGCTGATGAGGTTGGTGATGAAGGTTGTTATGACGACGGGCATCAGTGTGCTCTGGCACTGCAGGTACTTGATGAGGAGCATGGAGTAGTAGTCTGCCTAGGAGAACACACAGACCAAGAGAGAATGCAAATATGAAAATCAATGTGTAGAGTGACTCACATGATGTACACATGCAACTGAGGGTGCGTTTATCTAACAAAATTTCTAGGCAGAATCACAATCCTAAACACATATGAAGCATTTTCTGGTGATGGATAAATGCAACTGTGTTTTCAAATGCATTTAGAAACGCCATTCAAAGGGAAAATTGAGACCACAATTGCCTTTCTGCAAGTAGATAAATGCAATGCCGTTTTAAAATACACTTATATCTCTGACCTGCCAAGGTCAATTTCCAGCTGTTTCTGGTTGCAGAGAAAATCGTGCGCCATTTGAGTTTTCCACCCATTGCTTGTGCATGAATGATGAAGGCATGTTTGGTGGTACGCAGTTGACCTCCACTTCCTGGGTCGGACGCCGCAAAGCAGCTGTTCAGTGACAACACTTGAATCGCAATTGTATGACGGTTAGATAAACGCGGCACCCTAGAATCGCGTTTCAAACCACGTTTGTAAATGCCATTCGAAACACATTTTGAAATGTGATTCTCTCTCGCGAGTTAGATAAATGCAGCCTAAGTAATGCATTAAACACGCAAGATATAAGAAAAAAGAAAAATCACTTGGAAACAGATCAATATACCTATGAACTGTTGAGAGTCAAAATAGCCTCACAAGAAAAGGACACTTCATGTTCAGTTGACTTAAATAACCAGAGCAAATCACAAATGGAGAGTTAACAACAGCGGTTTCATTTAGAGTTCAATATAAACCAAGAAAGTGGCAAAACTCTAAACCTATACATGATATGCTGAAAGGAATATTACAATCAAAACCAGATATACCGGGTGTCCCAAAAAAAGCGGAACGGTGGATTTTCAGTACCTTGCGGTCTAAAAGTTATGTATCTTTTGACATCATTAGAAAGAGCATCTTCAACAGAAGACTATGATACCAAAATCATCAAATTTGGTTCAGTATTTTTTATTCTACGCCAATTTCTGAAAATGCAGTCATTGCCAAATTTCGCCGGATTTTTGCGACTTATGACATAATAATTTGAGTGCGACACGCGATCCATACGGTGAATATTGTGTAAGCTCGGTGATCCATGTCAACAAAAGATACAGCTTTCACATTAGGCACGGGCCAGGAAAAAACCGTGTTTGTGTGTGTCTGTGTGTGTGTGTGTGCGCGCTCCCAATATGAAAGCGTTATCTTTTGTTGACATGGATCAACGAGCTTACACAATTCACCGTATGGAACGCGTGTCGCGCCCAAATTATTATCTCATAAGTCGCAAAAAATTGAAAATGACTGCATTTACAGAAATTAGCGTAGAATAAAAAGTACTGAACCAAATTTAATGATTTTGGTATCATGGTCTTCTGCGGAAGATGCTCTTTCTAAAAATGTCAAAAAATCTATCACTTTTAGAACGCAAGGTACTGAAAATCCACCGTTCCGCTTTTTTTGGGACACCCGGTATAAGATAAATAAGATGATGAAGACGAGTGTTTCCATCTCCCCCTGTAGTTTATACATTAAAAAAAAAGATATACATGTTAATATACAACACATGTTTTGATCCTTGCAATCTGATTGGATGAATGCTGGTCACATGACATTCAGAAGAATCAGCTATTCTACGCTCACTCTTAATAAGTCTATTAAATGGTAAATCAAGCAAGCCAGATGTGCCATAGATCTGAATCTTTAGACCTTTTTTAAAAAGACTTAGAGCCAGATCTACGTAGATCTAGGCCTAACTGTTAATCCTCCTCCAATATAAGCTTAACACTAGATCTATTTTGGTCTAGACCAGGCTATATCATGTGTTGTATAACACAAATATTCAATGTTTTATCATTCGTGCGACAGTTTGAATATTACATTTGTTGCGAGTTTAACCATTCTATTCAACTCTGCTTCGCCTCGTTGAATAAGAGTGGCTAAACTTGCATGCTCATGTAATATTTGGAACCATCGCACTCATAAACATTGAATATTGTATAAAAACCTTATCTCTTTTAACAATGAAAGGGCACATCCTGGACTTAGCTCTTTCAGAAACCAGGGGAATGATCCACTACTCTTTAACATATGTCAGTAACAAGGCGATAGAAGGCATGCTATGCATGAAAATGAAATTTTGTGGAATTCTCTTTTTATTGCCTTCATATCATTGTTCTGCACTACACGACATCATTAGCTGCTGTAGTCTTGTCATCAAGTAATGGCAGCCAGAAAACTTTAAAAACGCATAACTTTTGAAAGGACTGTTTGATTTCCCTCAAACTTCTGCACCGTTGTGTTCCATTTATATTTTTGCATTCACTCAGTCCACACTTGGTTTCATTCTCCTTTAAACTGTACAGCCAGTGCTGTACATTTGGGTTTCATTTCCCTTTAAAGGAAAAGGTTTTCTGTCCGTATCTGTAAGTAAATATCCACATATCCCTCAGATTTCATTGGAATCAGATTGTATTTGCTGACACAATAGCCAGTGGCATATCAAGATTTCAGCTTCAATAGTTTTGGCAGCAGGAAATTAGAAAAAAAAAGATGAAGGAAATGAGAATGAAGAATAATTTCTTTCATGAGTGAGGATCTCATTGTCAAAAAAAGAAAGAAAGGCCAATTTCACAAAGAACCTGCTTATTGTTACCAAGAATACCTACAGAACATTAACATCTTTACGGCATAACTCATCGCTTTAAGACACAATATCGTCTACTTCCTTTCACAGTTTTCATGGTCCTATTTTCGATTGAGGGTAGACGTATATGCGTGCCTGGATTCCAGGCCGCTCGCATTCTTGTTTTTCCAAAGGGATCGAGATGATTTATGCCAAACTCGATCTTATCAGTTAAAAGCCTCTCCTAGCCTGCTGGAATCACCTGAAAGCATCCACATGCATCCAGCCAATTTGTCTCAACAATCTAACCTGGGATTGGAAAAGGGTAGACTGCTTCTATGCTGCGAAATGAAAAAAATGCATGTGAATAAAGGTAACTGAACCGTGCTGTAATGAAAGGCATCCGAACCCCCCTGCAAGACTTTGAAGTGTAATGGTGTGGAGTCACTCGATCAAAATCACAGTTTACAGCTATTAGAGTACAAACCAAGATAGAAAGGGGCAGGAATACCCCAGTAGTCAAGCAAATAGATTTTATGGAAGGCAGCACATAATGCATGTAGGCAAATCTGTACTGGAAGTACTTGGAGCAAGAGATAACTGCCCACAGTACACTGAAGTGTAATATTACCTCTGCCACAGAGGTTATGTTTTAGTCAGCGTCAGTTTGTTTGTTTGTCTATTTGCAAACTAACTCATCAATGATAATAATATTATTATAAAGTAAATAAGTTGTGAACTGATGTAGATGAAACTTACAAGATAAGTTGAAACATATAAAATAAGTTGTGAACTGATGTGGATGAAACTTACAAGATAAGTTGATAATGACCCAAGGTACAGATGATTAATAGTGATCCAGGAATTTTAAAGGATTTTTTCATCTTTTGGCAAACAAGTATCCATGGGGTCAATGAACTTGGAAGTTGTAGCTTCATGTATTTGAGGTTTGCATACGCGCACCAAAGTTTATACATGTATGCTTTGCTCAAGCGAGGTGCCGGGCAGCTGGAAACTAATGACATAAACAAAAGGCTATCATATCATGAAATGAATGAATACAAAAACAAATGAATTACAGATAATATAAAGTTTTGGTACCTCACAAGTTTCCCTGAATTTCCTTGTCTTAGTTTGTGTTTCAGGTTAAAGTACCTTTCATATAACTATTACACTGTGAGACTTACTCGCCCCAAAGTGCTCTCATGTGTTAGTAATCATGCGATAATGGTTTCGTACCAGAGCCGCCGCCGTACGGCGGCGAGGTAGTACACATATTGTACGAAACCATTATTGCATGATCACTGCGACCAGCAGCGTGCAGCCCCATATGCATACAGTAGCTAACTGCGACCAGCAGCCCCATACACATAGCGTAATGGGGCTTCGCATTGAAGCATTCAGGATCATGACAGATTTAGTATCGCGGGTAAATATCAACTTAAAATCCATAAATTTCTTCAATTTGAAGACTTACCAATTAAGTTGAGGTATTGAAAACAGGCTTCGGGCAACATTTGGTTCTGCCAATAGTCCCTTTCTGTTCGAATTGATGACTGAATGTCACTCCGTCGAGAGGACCTTGGGAGATAGAGCTACATACACTGAATACTACCGCCAGCGCATGCACACACAAACATCTTATCCGTTCATGGATTTGAAATTTGTGCGCATGTGATGTGTGGGCATGCGCTGGCCGTAGTATTCAGTATAGCTCTCCCAAGGTCCTCTCGACCGAGTCACATTCAGTCATCAATTCGAACAGAAAGTGACTACTGGCAGAACCAAACGTTGCCCAAAGCCTGTTTTCAATACTTCAACTTAAATATTTAATTGGTAAGTCTTCAAATTGAAGAAATTTTTTGATTTTAAGTTGATATTTACCCGCCATACTAAATCTGTCATGATCCTGAATGCTACAATGCAAAGCCCCATTACGCTATGCGTATGGGGCTGCTGGTCGCTATGCGTATGGGGCTGCTGGTCACAGTTAATTGCATGATTACTAAGACATGAGAGCACTTTGAGGCGAGTAAGTCTCACAGTGTTAGTTACATGAAAGGTAATTTAACCTGAAACACAAACTAAGACAAGGAAATTCAGGGAAACTTTTGAGGTACCAAAACTTTATATTATCTTTAACACACAGAACTGAAACACATTATAGGAACATAAAAGAATAGACTATATGAATAAATTCCAGATGCATTCCCAAGAGCTTTTAAATACTGAATTACTTAAACAGCTTAAAAATATGCTTTTAGAACACTTACAAAGATCTCCATCTACTAGTACATGTATATGATGCCCTAACATTGACACATACATTTCTAGTGCTTCCGTGCAACACAACAACTACTATTAAGTAGGGCCTACAGGGTAGATAGTGAATCGATATGATACAGCAACATCAAAACAAAATAATATGAAAATTGTTTACTATGATACAGCAACATCAAAGCAAAATGATATGAAAATTGTACGCTATAAGAAATGCAAGGGCGATGGTCGCTGCAAATTTTTTTAATGGTGCAGACCAGTAAGTGTATCACTTTAATGAAGCACTTAATCACGGAATATGGATCACAATATCCATGACAATAACTAATTTGATTAGGTGTTGTGTTACTTGAAAGTGACCTCTCCGGTGTGGGAATATAGGTACAATGCTGGCAGTTACCATTTGTCCATCTAGAAAATTTGAAACTGAACACAGGTCAAGGTCGAAATATGAATTTCTGCTGCTCCCAAATGCTGACGAGATTCTTTTCGAAGCCCCATAAACCTAGAAATATCTGCTGCTATGCAATTTGTAAACTACATGTAGACCGCGGGTCGTTATAAAGCTATATATCATGATGGACCTGCATACTTTAATAGAGAAAAACAAAGCAGTCAAAATGCCAGTAGAGTATCAGCAACCTACGTATGACCTTTGACCCATTAAAAAATGGAACACTGAGGGAAGCATCACTATCAAAAAACAACAAGAGTCTAGAATCGACCAACATACTCCTGGTTACAAAATTTCAATAACACTTATCACAAACTTTCTATACAGTATGGCGCACAATAGCACACATCAACCAAAATGTGATGTTTGATTTCATAAAGAGAACATGGGGCAGCAGTATATACTTGGCTCAAATTTTCACTGTTGTGCCTATAAAATTTTACTCTGTCTTTTTTATTATCACAATAACTTTTAATTGGTCTAACACTTCCCCTTTAAAGTGAAAACATAGTTTTGGTAAGGGTGTGAGAACCCGTCTGGCACCATTTCATATTTGCTTGCAATGTTTATCTAAAGAGTCTACCAAGACACTTAGCTGGCTGACGGGATTTGCCAGGATGATGAATTGTTTTGGAGTATTTTGAGATCAAAAGTATACAATAATAAAAGTCGATATATCGACTTTTATTCCAGAAGGATCCAGGCTAACTTGGTCTCAGGGACAACTCTGCCCTATTTCAGACAATTTACACAAAGTTTGTGATTGCCATATTTTATACATAGACACACAGTCATTTTGTATTCACGTCAAAGAGGTTCTTTGATGCGTGCGTGTTATCAACTCTGCCCATAACTGCGACCAGCCAAAACAAGAAGCGCTCCCACAGTACAACACTTTACAATCCAGCGGAACAACTCCGCCCCACTGTCAAAGCGAGGCTGAGTTGTCCCAGAGTCCGAGTTAGCCTGACCCTACTCTGAGATTGCGACTCAAGCTAACCTTTTTGGTTGATATTTTGCATTTCTGATGTTACCCAACGAATGATCTTGTTATTACAGCGTTATTCCACA
Organism: Diadema antillarum; assembly: GCF_040938485.1. Classification (NCBI taxonomy): domain Eukaryota; kingdom Metazoa; phylum Echinodermata; class Echinoidea; order Diadematoida; family Diadematidae; genus Diadema; species Diadema antillarum. The sequence continues at coordinate 915,118 of NW_027270917.1, forward strand.
CATTTCTTCGGCATACATGTACATTTTGGAGTAAAATTTGACAGTTCTGCAGGCATACCAGAACTAAGCTTTACCTTTAATAGCCTCCTCTCCTCAAGACAAGACACCAGCCAATAAAGCACGTTCAACTGCTTCATACTTTGCCCATTTTAGACATGGCAGCAAGCTTCTAAGGTGGACAACACTTGGACAATTCTTTTTCTGTTTAACCCGAAAAAGACTGGGCTATTTTGATGCCTCGTAGGACTGGCTGCTGACCGTGTGATCGCAAGGAAAATTGGCATGCGCGTCACCAATAATGTAATCTACAAAACTGAATAGGCAATTATTTCACAATTATTACCTCCGCCAAGGGAGGAGGTTATGTTTTCGTTACCGTTGGTTTGTTCGTTCGTTCGTTTGTCCGTGCGCAAAATAACTCAAAAAGCAGTTAACGGATTGGGATGAAACTTGCAGGAAAGGTTTAGAATGACACAAGTACCAAACGATTAACTTTTGGTAGTGATCCGAGAATTTTGGGGGAATTTATGAAGGATTTTTGACATTTTGGTAGGTAGGGTCAATGAACTTGAGAGTTCAGGCTGCGCGTATTTGAGGTTTGCATGCGTGCACTAAAGTGCATGCTCTAGTTTCTGCTAGGGCGAGGTGCGCCGTGCAGCTGAGGGTTTATGACGTAACAAAGGCTTCTATATTGGGAAATTGGGCGACTTTCAGCACACAACGCTATACAGTAAGTACTTATGGGTAGAAATCACTGATATCTCTATGGAAGAACAAGATCAGTGGTGGACATGAGTTGCATGCTTGGCAGAGGTCTGCGCTCTCAGAGTGCTTTTCTAGTTCAAATTTATTTTCTATAGATTAATTAAGCTAATTTATGCATGAAATTTTACAAAATGACTGTAAATCTGTAATTAAAGGTCAAAATCTGCTAATTTTTGGTCTACGTATTCTTTGTAGGATTCTTATTGAATGTACATCAAATAAACAGCGGTATCAAAGATTTTATGTATTTTATTGTTTTAAAAATTTCTTATGTATTTCATTGTTTTTTACTTTTTGTTTGTTTGTTTTTTTCTATGGAAATCATCGACGACACTATTCCAATCATAAACAACATGAAATTAATTGATTTTGATCAGTAAAAGTATAAATAATGATGCATTTATGAATTTTGGTCAGAAACAAAATTTGCATTGGATTTGTACATGAAATCATGTTTTTGAGCAATTTCGGGTCTGCCATGCACTTACAAAATATTGTGTAACTTCAGAACTGCGTACCCGGGCGTCACGAATTTGGTCTCAAAAGTTACGCAAGACTTACAAGAAAAAAGTCATAAAACGTTGTGGCACAAGATTTTTACATTACAGATTTATCGTGAGAAATGTCGAGGGGGGAGGGCCCAAAAAGCCCCTCCCCCTCCCCCCCCCCCCCCCCCAGTCTTTTTAGGGTTGAATAGATTAGGACTTACAGAGGAAGACTTTAGTGCTGTAGGATTCAATATTGATAAGGTAGTTTGTCTGTTTGTTTGCTTCTCAAGAATAAAGAACATTTTCACCTCATCATCCCTCTATGCTTGAATTCTGTGCCACAACAAACCAGGTTCAGATGGAGAGGTGCACCATTGACTGTTAATTGCCTGGCTACTTTAACTTTTTTTAATATCCACCTTTCAGACTATAGAGTTCTTGTATGGATATAATTTTTCAAGTGTCTGAATGGTCCTATACTAATACATCATACGAATATACATCAGATATCGACAAAATGGTTCGAGTATTGTTTTGATATGCATGTAATGCACATTCATGTCTGAATGCTCTTGTATCCACATATCGTATTTCAAATGGGTGTGGTTTTTTTGCGACCACCAACTGAATAAAACGCAATGTAAAATCACGATGCATAGGGACTGTGCAAGTGAGAGACACAAGTGATATATTTATGAGCTTCTCATGACAAATGACAAGGCACAATCCAAAGCCTGATGCTGCAGAATGAGTATCAAGTATCCACACAGCATATTAATATACAGCTGTATGATAACTCAGTGGGTCTGAAAGTGCTTTTAACCTGTTGAAGCCTAGTCCTGTGTATTCTTGGGCTGGGGTAAATGGGAAATGCATGTTGCCGGGCCCCCAAGAATAACAGTGTATAATGCACTGATGGGGCTACCCTGGGTAAAGAATACTGAATAGATAGATTAGATAGATAGATAGATAGATAGATAGATAGATAGATAGAAAGAGAGAGAGAGAGAGAGAGAGAGGGAGAGAGATAGACAGATAGATAGATGAACAAATAAATAGGAAAACTGATCTGTCTTCAATGGATTCATCATGCTTCAATTTTGCAAGTGTTCCATTTTTCAAGCGTATTTCATCTACTTTTTTTTTTTTCAATAGAAAAGAAAAGTACAGGATTTTGTGCAAACGCTGCATTTCATGGACCTGGTCTTTTGACAGGACTTAACACAGACTTAAACATTGACCTCTCATGAAAGACTTAATGGGCTCTACAGCTGCTCAGTAAACCTTGTGAGTTACTATGGAGTCTTCATTGCAAATTTAATTTTGCCATTTGTTATAGGAAACACACACACAAACACACACACACAAATGGCTCTGACCTGCTATTAATGTACCCATGTGATATATACCCTCATACGTTTTTATCCCTTTCCTGACTAAGGAAATATTGAAACAATGACTCTCAGCTGAAGTCATGTGACAGTGAATAAAGGGAAAGAGAGACACATGTTAATTCACATGGCATTTGCAACACCACTACCAATGAATACCAATGTATACCTGTGCATTACCAGGGGTGGGAAAGAGTACTTGCAGAAAAGAGTCTGAAAAATTCTGAAATTTCTGGAAAAAAAAAAACAAGTCTGAAGTGCATTAAACTGTAAACATTTCAATACATTTGAATTGCAAAAAGAAAAGTCTGAAAAGTGCTTTTTGGGCAGAGTAAATAAAAAGTCTGAAATCAGATGAAACTCTGAACTTTCACATCTCTGGTATACATGCCAGGACTGCTCTCCTAATCCTCAGCATGGGCAGTTGTGTGGAGTCTTTTCCATGTAGACTACCACTTGAGCGAGATCTCGTTATAGAAAACCCCAGGGATACTTCAAAGCTGATGAAGTTGGAATTGACCGAAATGAAATGACTGGAGGAGTCATTTGTCCCACCGGTATGATTCAATTTTCCAAGTATCAGGGCAATCCCAAGTAGGGATCGTTTTACAGCACTCCTGCCATAGCGTTGTCATATGCCTCCACAACAAATGCCGCAGTGTTCTGTTTCTGTCTTGGAACACTGGGAAAATCACACGCCCTAAAGCTTTCCACACAATCTCACTTCTGCCACTGATAAACTGCAGAAAAAGTTTGGAAAGCCATTATAAGCATTCCCCCCCCCCCCCCGGGGGGGGGGGGGGGGGGGGTTAAAAAATTACCTACCAAGTCTGAACTTTCCATCAGAGAATTTCCTCCAATACGTGCACAAATTTCTTAAACTGCATATATATAATTTTGATATAACATTATAGGCCTATACCAGTATAGAAAGTAATACAAATCTATACACCGAAAATTTCACGAGGTTTTTATTTTCATGAATTTCACGAGTCAGGTGCTATTTGCAAATGTAAAAACATGAGAAAATATCAACTCTGGTCCAGACGTGAATTTGTCGTGCACGGATACATGTACATTTCTCCATTCAGTTACTGTACTTCGCAAGCGTGAATTTAACTGGGGGGGGGGGGGGGAAGGGTTAATTGTCAAGGAGAGCCATCTGTGCAACCTTTATCATTGATACAGACACAACTAAAGAGACCCTCTGATGAAATGTGTATTTCGTGGAAAGGCAATTTGACACGTTGACAGAAACCAGTCACATGCCGAAAGAGTGGCACACTTGTAAAAAAAAAAAAAAACAAGAAGAAAGAAAGTATGCCACTAAACTTAGCTGAACACATATAAACAGAGGTGTAGGAATATCACTAGTCTTTGTTAAAGACTCTCTCGATGTAATAATTGTCAGAGAAGCAAGCAGAGAGCTGATACGGAAGACTGTCAGACATACAAAAGCCACCAGTAAGAGGCAAGCCCCAGCAAGAAGTCTTTTATACCCCTTTCAGTAACTCATGCATTTCTGGCCAGCTCCTGGCCTGAGCTAATTTGGCCCATGCCAAGCAGTAAAAATTGCGTTCAGTAACTACAGCAGAGCCGCACTACTTTTACGATAACCCATTCACGAACTCGGCCACGTAAGGGATAAGTACCATGGTAACTGAACACGTCATGGAAAGAGCGGAAGTGCATTTTTGCGTGATATTTGATGTGCATACCGCGTGCTTATGAGCTGAGCAGCGTAAGCTGTGACCTTTGACTGTGAAAGGAATTTTGGCCCGCGCCTGGCGCTGCTATCGTTCATAAACTCTTCAATCAGCGCCAGGCCCGTGCCTGGTCCGCACCTGGTGCTAGCTGCAGCAGCGCCAAAATAGCCCGCTCCTGGCCCGCTCCTGGCGCGGACCACTTTGGCCCAACCCATTCATAAACTCAAAATTTTACGACTTAGCCCGCGCCTGGCCCGCGCCAGAGAGTTACTGAAAGGGGTATTAGAGACCTGTCCAAACTTCTTAACTTGCACCTCTGAATTACCCATTTTTGCTCCCATCACTGAGTAGTAACAAATCTGCAAAACTCTGTTCACAGAAGTCATGCATATACTGCATGGCACACAGTACTTGATGGCCAATACGTGAATCTAGCTATTACATTGGTCAAAGTGACCAACTGAATTATTCAGAGGTGAATTGCTTTAATAGTACATATGAGTGGTGCTGGGTTAGAATTCGTCAGACTCATGATTATCTCTCCTGTAAGTGTAACCTTAAAATGCCATAAGATCAGGTTGAAGCATCAAGGTCCAGCTCCCTTCCCTCAAGAATGTTAGTGCTGATAATGGCATGCAAAGCCTTTGAGAGAAAACTAGCCTGCCATGGCGGGCCCAGATGGTAAAGCATGCATGTCCACATGCAATTTGCCTCCTTCAATTCTGCATGTGCTTGATCACTGCTTGGAAGACTCACCAGCAATAGTCAAACAAGTCTTAGTACTATGAATGAGACTTTTGACTGCTGTGACTTTTGAACAGCGTAAAGTTAATTCATCAATTCAAACTATTGCAAAAGATGAGTGTAAACACAATCTATTTGGTGATGCAATATCTTGGCATGTTCTTCACTGTAAATATCAGTTGACTTGCTATTTTTGCCAAAAAAATAAAAGCAGTAAAAAAAATGCCCAGAATATTGAAATATCTACCACTGGAAAACTCAAAACCAACGATATCTTCTCACTATACCTTCCATTCTGCTGACACACATCATTACTGGTTAGAATTATTCTTTAATATGAAACTAACATTATTCAGAATTTGATTTTAACCATATCCAAGCATGTATCCTGCACAAGCAACAGCTAAATCACTGCTACCATGACAACTCTGAACATTATTTAACACCAAGGGCGGTGATGTGGCTCAGTTGGTAGCGAGGTCTGCCTCCAGATCCAAAGGACCTGGGCTTGATTCGTGAGTCTATCTGAGCGATGTGTGATCATACCATCCCCTCTAGCAAAACACTCTGTCCCTCCGATAGGACATTAAATGGAGGTCCCGTGTGTCAAAACTATTCCTATTCATTCATTCATCGAAAAGAGCAGGGTGCATAACATGGTGAAGTGATCTTGCCTCACATCAAACTGGACCCCATGGAAGACCAGCTTAGTGCAGCTGAATATGGGCTATCCAGCCATCTTCTCAGATGGATAAAATGAAACAAACAAGCAAACAAACAAACAAACAAACAAACAAACAAGCAACCATCATCATGATCACCATCTAACCATGATCACTACGGTTTCCAAACCTTAATCCATCACTGTCAAAAAGAAAGGAAAAGAAAATAAGTAGAATCTTGTAAGATCGCTAACTTGGGCAATCATATAGCTCAAAGGCAAATCAGGTCCATACACATGGGTATACTGCCTGCTGATATGTTGGAATGTCACACCCACGGAGAGAACATTTTCGTTGATTTCTTTCACAGGGCAATCAAAAGACCTTGTGCATTGGCAGGGATGATGCATACGTATTCAACACACCTACTTGAGATAATCTACTGGGCTGCAGATATGGGGAAGGGGATAAATGTTATTGACAGAACACGCGAAGGCTACGCTAAGAATCTAGATCAATTCGTCTGGAGCATCGCCCCCCCCCTCCTTTTTTTAAAATCTTTTGAAGTTTGACTAAACCAAACTGCAACAAAACACTACAGAACACATGTCTGCTGCAGCTTAGACCACCCTGCCACAATTGATCACAGAGAAAAGGCCACATCTTTCTCACTTCCATTCTCTTTCAAGTGGATCTCAGAAGAAATTTTATAAGATCAGAGTTCTCAAAGAAGAAGAGGACTGAGACAAACATGCAAAACTCCCACACATTCTTTGTGAGAAGGAGAAACCCTATTGTAAAAAGGCATTACCAGGGGGCCACGAAAAGAATGGGTGACTCACTGATATACTTCCATAGGGTATTCAAACTACATCATTGAATTCTTCGAAACATTCTCTTTATCTGCTGTGCCTGTTTTTGTCCAGAAATCTGGTTGACAATAATACATTAAAATTGCCGCTGGGGATTTCTACATGAAGATCCTCCTTTCCGACTACTTTGCATTAATGCCGTAGGGAAGTTTAAGCAAGATATCTAAAGCCTTTATCTTGGTAAGATCATTTTGTTTGTTGATTTCTTAAGCAGTACTAGAAACATTCTGTAGATCTAAAATTTTCCGGCTTGTCAAAACCCCTTCCTCATTCATTGTGAAAGATTTGTGTCACACCATTCCTGCCAAAGCAGTGCAAAGCTGACATGGACTGTTCCTTTACTTCAATGTGCTCCTAAACCCTACTTTCAGACATAACTAAAGAAAAGTATATAACTCTAAATCAGACTCTTGAAATAATGGGGGGGGGGGGGGGAGGGGACAAGCTCTAGATACATTTACCACAAACCATACAGAACTCACATTTTTCAGTAATAATGCTCTCTGTGAGTCTCTGGCCATCAAATGTGGCAAATAAAAACATATATTTCACTGTATGCTTTCAAGAGATATGAAGGGTTTCATCGAAAAATGAGTTAGTACTTGCAACTCTTTTTTTTTTTCAATTTAAGATATTTGTGATTAAACCTGCTAAGAGCAATGAAAGTATTGAGAAAATATGGGATATTCATTATCACTTCAAAAAAATTTTCTTGCTTTCAACAATTGAAGAATATCACTAGAAAGATTTTATTTTGCTCTATGTGATGATACCCTTACTTTAAGATGTTTAAAATGGCTCTTAACCTGTTTGCGATCAAAATCTTAATATTTTTCCTTCTTTCCTTTAAAAATTATATGCATTTGATATTACTCTATTTTAAACAGATGCACCTTGAAGATGGTATGGAATTATACTAGTAAAGTTTATGAACTTCTATCAACATGCCTTCACATTCAAATTTAAAACCATTTAAAATCCATTATAGTTACTTCTGTTATCCCAGTTCCATAAGGCGTTGCATCAAAATTATGACCAGCAGGATCCCTCAGGATCCTGCTGGTAGGATCCTGCTGGTCATAATTTTGATGCAATGCCTAACAACATTTAAAAAATCACAATATTGCAACTTTGTTAGCTTCTACTGTGCTTTTTTAAAGAGACTTGAAATTCACAGTTCTAGGTATTTGACTATTAAATAGGAAAAAAAACACATGACATGTTTAAATCGTTGGGTGCATTTCTTTGTTTTCTGGCTACCTCAAAACATGGCTGCGATGTATACGAACCAATAGGTAAAATAGTTTGGCTGGTAAACTGTAGGACAGCAAGGAATTGAAACATAAATCTCTTATTATAGAGAGAAAAAAAAATCAATTGCATTGCAGTAGACCACAGGAAAAGCACTGCATCAGGTACTGAATACACACATAGGAAACATTGGGGAAGGCAAATGTCACATTCCGACAGATGGACAGTGAGAAACAGTGAAATAAAAAGACAGGAGAAACAAGGGTAAGATAACAACATTTCATTCTCTGCCAAGAGGTTTACTCTCCGTGAAAAGAAAAGACAGAAATAAATGCCTTGACTTGGTCTCTCTCTTTCTTTTTTGACAGTTCATTGAACTCAAATCATGAGGAAGGGGAGGGCATGATGACAAGAAAGAAAAGTTGTAAACAGAGATTTGAACTTACTGGCACTGCTGGTATGTAGATGAGGCAGTAGACTCCAGCAAGTCTGTGGATGAAAAATACAAATATCATAAAAACGATACCCCAGTATACTTGCTACCATATCCATAAATTCTCTCTTTTTTTTAAGCACACAAAAGTTAATAAGTGAAAAAACCCCAAAGTTGTGACTTGTGAGATCAGAACAGACTCTGCAACTGGAGTTCACAAGTGGTCGGTAAACTCCAAACCCATGACAAGGATCCTTCCCCCCCCCCCCCTTAAGTTTTTGTATAAATCTCCTTTGAGGTTTTGAACAAATTCGCATTGAAATGACACCATAAATGCGTCAAGAGTGTAATTTGACCCCATTGGCAACTTACCTGTCTTATTATATGATATCAAAATTATATCATCTCCACGAAATGAGACTTATTCTTATTCAAAGAGGGGATAAATCGTGACAGATAGCTTCCTGTCTGCAGATGAAGTCATCTATGACATTTTCATCCAGTCTCGTCGACTCTCCTCCGGGATTCATGAAATTCGGTTTGGTAGTTTGGCACATCCTTTAATCCTGACTTTGCTGAAGAAAATTCTTATTCAGGTTTTTACTACAACGGGCACAGAACTGATATATACATCACATCTCGCATCAAGTTGGCAAATTTGTCATCTTAAAAAGAAATTCTTCACACGCTTTGTTTGGTTCAAAGTTCCTAAAGCATGCTGAGTGAAAAGCCTGATATGCCATCACAGGCATGCAAACCAGAAGTTGCAACACACATCATATATGAGAAAATGAATGCATCAAGTCAAAGTGCTTCTGACACTAATTTCTAGAGTGCATGGAACTTTTATCCTTTTGAATGGTGTCACAACTCACTGTTTTGACAAACCCCTTTACAAAACATTACTTTTATACCATTTATAGCAATACATAAAGCCACTACTGTTTAACCTTTAGACAATACACTACCACACCAGTCCTGCAAGTTTCAAATGCTTGCATAGATGTATCACCACAGCCCTTCTCATTAATCAAGGCATTTTTTTATGGAAATGCTAATCAAATAAAACTCTCAAACAAAAACAAAACCACCTGCAAGAGATGAATTGAGCTCGCACGAATTATACTGTTTGTGCAGATGTCGCGGTTTTTCAACACTTGACGAAGATGCTAATTAGAGGATTCATTTCCCCATTCTGCACACATCCTTGATGTGTCTACCAGATTTCCATTTAATCATGTCATTAGAGATCATTTCTCAAATGCTTGCACCCTCCCTCAGGATCCTCCGCATCATTTAATCGGCAGGCAGCATGCGTGGAAAATCCCGACCAAATTGGACTCATGAAGGGCACCCCGATTAATTGACGCACCACTTCTCTCCCATCAATCGCATTTACTACTAAAATGTAGAGCGGCCAGCGAGACGGTGACCACTTAACAAGATGCGTTACCTAGCAACCTCGCTGTTCTGCTGGGCAAGGAGGAGGATGGTCTCAGCGTTGATGAGGATGCCCCAGCAGACAAAGCAGAGTAGCGACATGATGATGAACCCCCGCTGGAGGACCACCCCAATGTGATGTCTGTTTGGACTCCCATACAACTGTAGAATCAGAGAGATGGAGGGAGGGGAAAAAAATCATCATTTACAATCCTAACTTTTTTGTCATTCTCTAACATTCTTCTTCATATCTTACTTATTAGAATTACCATAACTCTGATGATTAGAATGATGATATGGATGTTTATAGTGAGGATAACAAAGATGATGGGGAGTATTAGAGGTGATATAGGAATGATGATGATGGTGGTGCTAATCACTATCAGAATAACGATAATGATGATTGGGATGATAATTGTGATGAGGGTAATAATGATATGATCAGTACTATCAGCAGCAGTGTGTGTATCTCAGTGCATGACATATTACATCTTTATAAAATGGGTTCAAGAATGTAGCCAATTGGAAGCGCTGAAATGAGTCACGTGTGCGTGCATTAATTTTTACTATCATGCACGGCCTTGCAAAAGCGTAAAGTCACTGACGTCACAATGTTTACACTAGCAGTGCGCACTTAATCAGTTGTTACAAGTGCGTCGCGCGCTACCATACGCGCTGTCAATCCTGTAAACAACTTCTCGTTCGGGCTGCCAGCCGGCCTTTCTTGTGCACAACAATCATGTGTCGTACGTATACGCTTATACGTACAGTACTTACATGTGCGGGATTTCCGAGTGCGACATGCGTAAATGTTTGGGACGAACATCCTCGGACGTCTTGACCCACAAAGGTACGTGAAAAACGCTGACAAATGCTGTTAGTTTTCGAATTTTCGACCCATTTTATAAAACAAATGATGCACAGGATTATTTCGTGGCGTTAGTGGAGGCGTAGCTCACTCTCGGGTATTTACAATGTAGTGCAACATGCACTCGGCTTCGCCTCGTGCATGTTTCACAATTGTAAATACCCTCGAGTACACTATACGCCTACACTAACGCACTCTATCCTGTGCATCATTTGTATATTAACACCACTGGATCTTGATGTTCACTGTCTATGAATAGTTCAGTTTTAATAACCTACTGGCAATGATGATAAAAAGATCATGTGCGTTTGCTACGAGCCTTTGGTAGCAAAAATCTCAAACAATCATCCAAGGGCATTCATGCATACAAGCCTGCACTGATGACCAATTTGCGAGAAGAGCAATCTAATTGGTCAAAGCGACTAACTGACTAATTTGGTGATATATATTGTTCTGTCAGAGTGGTGCATGCATGGTTTACAGGCATTCTCCCATCATGAATAATAATTAAAATGGCAGATATCACGAAAGGCCCTTGCGTTGCACCGGCGCACTCAGCTTTGGCTCTGTAGCTCTTCACTCACAACTCTCAGTGCTATCAAATGCATGCAAGAACCTTGGAAAGCAGCTAGCACAACTAGAGAGAGTGCATTATCCTTATACTATATCAACAACACCTCCCTTGGGAGGCACTATCGAAAGCTTTCCATTACGAGCTCTTCACTGCTGTCTGCTAAAAAATTGTGACCATCACGACCATATTCGGAGGTTTGTGAAGGCAAGGGATTAGACTTCAGAGACATTGTGCAATATCCCCTTTCCTCCCCCGACAATTGCCGGCTATTATTTAATGGGCCATCAAAGTCACGGCTCATTATCATCTCTTTAAATACTCTCTTTATTTTACAAAATAGATCCCAAATTTCTGCTGGATTGGTCGCTTACTCAAGTTCTTCTCCAGTTTGATGAGACTAAACAGCAAATCGCAAACAAACTTTATGGCAATAACTCACACCTTCCATTGCCACTAATGCGGTATATCTTCCAGTGCAGAAATTATTCACACATTTTATGGTAACTAATGAAATAACAAATACAAAAAAGCAACAACTAAAGTGTAGTATACTGTCTAAATGACTTTTTGTCAAAGAATAGTGTGTCGACAATCCACAAAATTTGATACAAGCGGATTTTAGTTGACTCACCCTTGCACTAAAAAGCACGATCACACAGACATTCCCCTTTTTATATTACACCAGAAGTATAACTTAGTATGGAAATTCTGTTGTTGTTTTTTTCTTTTGAGTAATATTGAATGTGCTGACTGAAAATGAATCTGAATTTTGCCCTACTTAAATTTGCATATAATCAAGATACGTTCTGTCACATTGCAGTGAACATTAAAACAATAATTAACTATATTTGTATTGTATCGTAAGGTCATTAAAATTATGACAACTATGTCATTCTACTGCCATGATTTCCTAACACACACCAAAAAAAGAAAGAAAGAACGAAAGAAAAGAAAAGGTGTATTCCAATGAAGCAACACTGGTGATGTCTTGGTATAAACTACCTAAAAAAAGGAAGAAATATCGGTGAACACTGCATTCAATCACGCAGAGCCCAATGCTGACCTGCAGAGACCTCGCAATCCAACAACTTCATAGTTTGATGCACAGGCAATGTGGAAATCAGATCAGCATGTTTACTGTAGAGGAAGTCAACTCTTGTATTACTTCAAAGGAAAATCTGTCCCACACAAGGGAAAAGATCCAGAAAGAGACTTGATATAAGCATGACAGAGAAGTCTTAACAAAGTTCTCACAATTTAAATATCAACAGAAAGAACATCTGACAAGCTCTCAGGTGAAAATGCATGATATGTGTGCAGTCCTAGTCAAGTGAGTGTAACATCCCTATGTACTACAAAACTCTCTCATTTTCTTATTTCATTAGTACATCTAAAGTATATAACAAAAGTACTCTAATAAAAAAAAAAAATAAACAAGGTATGACATTCTTGCTCAGACTCGAAGCCCACTGCTTGCTTTAAATGTTCAATCAGGACTCCTGGAATGTTCCATCCCAACTGGCTCTAGGATATGCACCTCCTGTATTCTTAGAATACCATAGGGAAAAAATGCTCTAAGAAAATAAAAGAAGTTTCTACACACATACACACACACACACACATACACAAATAAGAATAGATGAAATTAAAACATAAAGTGCCAGGCCAGGTGGTCTAAATCTTGGTGCTTTGGCAGAGCATCTGAGAAAGCAGGAGTTTGATCCCTAACAGTACCTCAGTCAAATTTCTTTCTGGGATCAAGTATGCGAAAACATTTTTCCAGGCAATTCCTGATGTCAGTTTCCCATCAGTTTCCCATGGAAATTGACACGAGGAAAACAGAATTGGGTTAAGGAATCAAGTAACAGGTGAGACTGTAAAGATAGAGTTCACCTAAAGATCAAGAGACAGGTGTTTACACTTCAGGTGATTTCAAAGGTTAATAATGTTTCATTTTTTTTACTACTTTGAGCTGTGTATAAATCCAGACGAGAGTGTCTTTATGACTGTGTGTAAGTGTAAAGAAAAAAAACAAACAAACAAACAAACAAACAAACAAACAAACAAAAGGAAAACAAGATGTCTAGTGTGAATGGTCTGCCTTCCAGGCTGGAAGCTGTTTTTATTTCATCAATACTCATATTGTGTTCAATTCACATACATCTTACTTTAACAGTCTCTGACTTTCTTTCCCATCAGTCTCTAAAAGCACATGAAATGCAGACTATGAATGAACCCCATTCCCAGTTTTCACCTGCTACCCCCATATCAAAGTCACCTTCCATCTTCTTCTCCTTTTTCAGGGCTTTGAGAATGAGTAACACCTCCCTGATGATCAGCAAGGTGAGAGCAAATTAGAGTTGAGACATTACTGGTATGGGACATCAGGGTTCAAAGAGCTATAAGGGTTGTGTTTGCGCTCCCCCCCCCCCCCCCCCCCCCATTTTTTTGGTCCGTTTATAATATCAAGATCTCTGCGTCTTTTTCAAGTACTTGGGTATGCTGAATGATGAGAAGACTCAATTTTCCATCCTAAGTATGGTATGGTCAAATGCATCAAAACTGATCCATCGTCCAGCAAAACCATTACGGAATTGCTCTGAAGATGGCATTTCGAATAAGACAATAGGAAGCAAGAAAAAGGGCATATTTGCTGAACTTTCCTCTTTCACATCAAGTAAGCATTTATGACAGTATTGACATTACGATCAATTTCTGCCTCATGAATGATTTCCAGTTCATTTCTATTCGAACATAGACATGTTGTCAGGTGAACAAAAGATAGCTCTCAGTAAACCACATACCAACATACCTATACTTGCCTTGAGGTAACCAAAACTGACAAGGTACAGCAAGTGAAAATTACATTCATTTCCCTTCTAAATGAACCTGTATCTGATGCCTGCCAAGTTGTCTGCTTGTGCATAGTGTGATGTGTATGCGTGATTTAAGGGGGGGGGGGGGGGGCCTTAAACACCTTGGCGCTTCATAAATGTAGCCTTTCCCACATATCAAATATTCACTGATGAATTGTCAAAGTGCCTATTATTTCCTCTGAATTTATCAGACATTTCATGAGCTGACGAAAGTTCCATGTACTTTGAATGAATGCACAGTGTCAAACAAGCGTTCAAAGAACCAGTCATGACTCAGTCAGTTTGAGATAACAACATTCAATGTGAATGATACAATGGCTTTTATTCTCCCAGCTGCCATACTGCAAACTGCCGGCCCAAGGGCATTGCAAGATCTTATAACATTCCACAATACGCGTTACCATAGTTGCGTATATAAGTGAGGCGCATATTGACAATGACATGCGCGTGAACTGCGCATGTGCTTAACACATTATTACATCCCTCCTTTCATATAAAAAAGAAAGTGTACCTGAGGCGTTTCAGAAATATACATCACTTGTAGCCTTTCTACCACGTTCATTTCTAACTTTGAATTGGATATCGAAAAATTCAAAGCCTTTGCCAAAAAGATTATACATGTATGTAAATACAATCATATCAGTTATAAGCACTGAACATTTAGCATGCATGTACTGGAATAGCATTCGTGCAACAAATGCAAATCTTAACTATGTACAATGAAATTGTAACAACGCCTTTAACACTGTGCATGAGAAATCTTTATCACACAACGTGTTTACTTGAGCAGGAATATAATCAACCATACTGGAAATGTACAGAATTTCAATATAGCATGCACACAGTTATCTTCAATAATTACATATGACTTAAATTCACTCTTTTGAACTTCTTTCATTTTTTCTTTCAGTTACTGTGTGAATACATGCTTTATTTGAAATTAACACGCAAGTTTAATCATGGATGTTTTCACATGCTTTTGTCAGACATTTCAATATATGTGGTTTGAGAAACCATTCTGTGAGTTATACATTGTAAATATTGTGCAATCCATATTACTTATTCTGATACAGAATGTATTCTATCAAATCCTGTCAATTGCTAAACCAATACCTGTAAATTATACGTCTAATGGATGAACACCATAAGTGCAGAATTGTACAAACTCATCATATACAATGTCTAATCCGAGTTATTACCACTGTTTAACCAGTGTATAAGTTATTTATGCTCAATTAGACGATCAGGCTTCTTGATCAGGCGTCCTGATCTGGTGCGGTAAGCTTTGTTTGTTTGCTTGTCAATTTCACGTGTTGTCATGTTGCTTCGTGGAAGCAAAAGTCTGCTATCTTCCTGATCATCTGGAAATTGATCTGCAAATCGAACGCGCTTCTGTTGCATTCCAAGACTACGCAGGTGTCTTCTGTTGCGACGTAGAACACCTCCGTTGGGAGTTTGCACAAAGTATGATCTGGGTTCCTGGCATTGTCCAATTACTGTTGCAGGATTCCATGTTCCAGATCCATGATCAAGCATTGTGACCTTCTGACCCACAGAGAGTGGTGGTAATTCACGAACACCTTTGGAGTCAAAGTCTCGTTTCTGTTTCTCTTGTCGATTTCGAAGTTTCTCGCTGACCTCATGATGGTACGATGAGTTGCTCATCTTTACGGGTAGGTCACTCCGAAATTTCCTCCCCTGTAGTAATTCTGCTGGTGAAGGCAAACTACTGTCAATTGATGTTGTTCGCAAACACAACAGGGCAAGATGTGGATCACCTCCAGACAGTTTCACTTTCCCCAGTGTCGATTTGACTGTCTGTATCGCTCTTTCCACAAATCCATTGCTCTGTGGATAGTGTGGGCTTGATGTTACATGTTCAATGTTCCACTCATCGGTGAACTGTTTGTATTCTCTGCTGGAGAATTGGGGTCCATTGTCACTGACAATTCTCATAGGAATGCCTTGCTCACTGAAAATGCTCTTTGTGATCTGAACAATTTTCGAGCTATTGCAGCTACCACTGATCTTCCGGACGATAGGAAACTTCGACCAATAGTCTGTCACTATGAGATACTCATCACCGTCAAAGTGGAAAAGGTCCGTTCCAACAGTTTCCCACGGATGTCTGGGAACATCGTGTTGAAGGAGTGGTTCTTTCTGTTGAGCATTCTGTAGCTCGTTGCATGCTCTGCAAGACCTCACCATATTCTCAATGTCCTTGGATAGTCCATCCCAGTATACACATGTCTTTGCTCTGAGCTGTGTCTTTGTCATTCCTTGGTGGCCTGCATGAAGTTTCTGCAAAACTTCTTGCTGCATAGGCTTGGGTATGAAGATTCTTTCCCCCTTCATAATGAGACCATCCTCTACTGTCAAGGAGTCCCGACACGACCAGTAGTGACGCACCTCTTTGGGGACTTTCTTCACATCTTCAGGCCAACCTGTATGGATGACTTCCTTCAGTGCTCTGAGGTCACTGCATCTGTCTGTCTCTTCTTGTAACTGTCTTAGCTTAGTGGGAGACACATAGATTGCATGAATTGTCTTGTCGAATTCCATGGTTGGTTGTTTCTCTGGATTGATCCTAGACAAACCATCTGCCAAGGCAACTTGTGGTCCTGGTTTGTACACGAGCTCAAAGTCGTACGGTTGCAGACGGAGAAGCATCCGTTGCAGTCTAGGTGGAGTGTTGGCCAGATTCTTCCTATGGATACTTTCCAATGGCTTGTGATCAGATTCCACTGTGAATCGTGATCCGTACACGTATGTGTGGAACCTTGTGCAGCCAAACACAACTGCCAACATTTCTCTCTCAATGTTTGCGTATCGACTCTCGGTCTCTGTCAATGCTTTGCTTGCGAAAGCAACTGGTTTCCCCTCCTGGAGTAAAGCGGCTCCAAGTCCTCTGGTGGAGGCATCTACTTGTATTGTAGTGTGCTTCGAGGGGTCAAAGTACGTCAAAGTACACATGGATGACACTAGAGACTTCATGTGCTCGAACGACTTCTGGTGTGATGGCGTCCATTGCCATTCACTGTCCTTCCTAGTCAACGCTCGTAGGTTCTCAGCATTCTCTGCGAGATTTGGGATGAAGGGAGACATGTACTGCACCATCCCAAGGAACTGCTGTAACTCTTTTTAGCAACTAGGTGTAGGAAGGTTGGTGATGTCTGCAATCTTTGCAGGATCTGGGTGTACACCCTCTTTGTCATAGAGACAACCGAAGAACTTCACCTGTGATATCTTTATATCACATTTGTCTGCGTTGAAGACAAGTCCATACTTCCGTCCAACCGTCATGAGATTGTGGAGGACTTTGTCATGTTCTGCCTCATTCTTCCCAAAGACAACTATGTCATCAGCGATGCCGATAGTACCTGGACACTGCTCAAGGATCTGATCCATCTTCTCCTGGAATATGTCTTGAGCCACTTTGATTCCGAATGGCAGACGCTTGAACCTATACCTGCCAAAAGGAGAATTGAATGTCGTCAGGTAACTTGATTCCTCGTCAAGCGCGATGCTCCAATATCCATGTCTGGCATCGAGCTTCGAAAACACCTCGGCTCCATGTAACTGGTGGGTAATCTCCTCAAGTGTTGGAGTCTCGTGATATGTGCGTTTACACACCTTGTTGAGGTCCTTTGGGTCAAGGCACACTCGTAGTTTTCCATTGCTTTTTCGGCTAAAAGCAAGTGATGAGACCCAATCGGTAGGCTTGGTCACCTTTTCTATGACCTCGATCTTTTCCATCCTGTCCAATTCTTCTTTCAGTTCCTCTTTTAGGTGGATGGGGAACTTTCTTGGAGGATGAACAACAGGCTCAGCGTTTTCCTCTAGAGTGATATGGTATTCACCTGGGAAACGTCCAATGCCGTCAAATCGATCTGGATATTGCTTCGTCAGATCATCTTTGGATTGAATCAAGTTGTCAATTTTCTGGTGCAACTCGCAGTTCACCTGGACTAGATGCATCTTGACTGAACTCTGTAGTCCGAGGATAGCAGGTCCTCTTGTGTCCACAATGAAGAAACTATTGCGGAACCACTTTCCATCTTGGTACCTGCAGGGAAGGTCGACACAACCATACTGAGGTATTACTGTCTCGTTGTAGGCAAACAACTTGACGTGCTGCTGTCCAACAGCATATTCTAGAGGGTATCCTTTGTCATCAAGAAGTTTAGGAAAAGCCTGCCTGAAATGACGAAGTGGTAGCACATTCCCCTGTGCTCCTGTGTCCACCTTCACTTTCAGGGTATGATTTCCTGGAGTGTCCTTCAAGTGAATGTTTAGAGTGGCAAAAATCTCATCACGTTCCACCGGAACATTGTCAACCTGCACATCGCCGACTGTGATAGATTCAAATGTCATTTCCTCAAACCCTCTCTCAAGATCATCTTGGCTTGCAATAGGATGGAGATCCCTTGTTGAGGCTGGGCTACGGCTTCTACTGCGTCCCCTTAAACCTCCTTTGTGAGAGCTACCTGTGTGTGCTCTGTCCTGTTTATTGTGTCTCGGCTGTGAAGATCTGCATTGCTTCTTCCAGTGTCCTGTCTTACCACATTTGTGACACTTTGATTTGAATGCAGGACATTTCTTTGGTAGATGTCGCAATCCACAATTCCTACATGGCTTTGATTTGTGCACTTCTTGCACCGAGGCTCTATCTAGACTGTGCAGTTGATTCATATGAGAGTCACTGGCCTCGTGTGTCCTGGCAATCGTTGCAGCTTCATCTAGCTTCAATGTTTCGTCTTTGCTGAGTAGTACCTTTTGTACTTCGGGATGTCTGATTCCCGCAATCAAGACTTCAATAATCCTCTCCTCGATTGTTGCATCAGTCTTGAAATTGCACTTTGCTGCCTTCGTGCGGCACCTGAGAATAAAGTCATCTACGGTCTCTGTTGCCCCCTGCCTGTATCTTTGGAATTCTAACCTGTGGATCCGAAAATTCTCCTGGGGCTCTATTTGGGCAGAAAATGCCTCCCAAATATTCTTTGAATCCTTGAGTTGTTCTTCAGACAGCTTCCATGTGTTGAACATGCGAAGACCTTCTGTTCCTGACCACAGGATAATGTAAGTGTGCTGTTCTTCTTCTTGAACTTTCTTAATTGCGAACCATAAACCAGCAACCTGTTTGAATTCTCGCAATGCTTGGGAACGGTCGGGGTTGGACCAGTCCATTCTGGGACACGGTATAGACCCACTTGCCATGGTGTATTAAATCCTGTAACAATTATCTCTCTAAAGAAATGTCATACTATTACTCCAATAGTAATTTTGACTTGTTACATATGTTACAGATCATGTGCAAATACCTGAATTGTCATGCAAATCGAACGTACAGTAAACATTTTTCAGTTTACACATATAGCTGTAGACCAATTTACGTATACGCGTAAATTCCACAATAAATCTATGCATTTAGAACATTTCTTCAACAATTATGCATACGACCATAGCATAGCCTTAGTGGATAGCTATAAATACGCTCTAGACTATTAGTTTCGGATTCTTTAGTCTTGACAAACCAGATTTGCATCACATGTATCGACAATTCACAATACAATAGCATCAAACATGGCAATCACATATGAAATGAATAAATCAAACTCAAGTTCGTAGAATTAGAGATTCTTCACGAGCCCAGTTTCATCACTCAGTCCATCATCGCCGATAAACTATCCAGATTTTTTGCTGCTAGTTCCTGGAACTGCTCTGGATTTCACAGCATAGCGTTCATTCGAAAATAAACTCTAAGCTAGGTTTAACACGATCCTATTTAGTTCAGAGTCAGACTGAATACAGCTTGTATTTCTGATGAACTTGATATTCAACCTGTGAGTTATAATGCAATGGTTAGCGTTAATCAGTCAGTTCAATAACTCATGTAACTCTAGATTGCTTGTTTGTTATCAGGCTCTTAATTCTTGCAATTTAACTTATCGCATTGAGTAGATAGGTCATCACATCCTCCTAGGTCGCCCAGTCACCGTTGTCACTACTGTAGTAGGCCTGCGGACGGTCGTTTCTGCAACGTGTGATGTGTAGCAAGAAAAATCACTCCCGGTCGCCTCCGAGGAGTCAGCACAACATTCAGCTCTGATCCAGACGTCGATCAGCTACGGTAGTTTGAACATCCGGTTCTGTCCTCAATCATCTCTGGTAGATGTTGACATCTAGTTCTGATTTAGACCTCTAGGCTAGGTCTAACTCGAAGTAATAGTTAGAATCTATTCGTAGACTCGCCCGATCCATATCCGTCTCACATGTAGGCACTGTAGACAGTCTACGTAAATCCATAAACACGTAACGTTAGTCCTCCGTAGATGCAGCTGTAATTTATCGTGCAATTAACGCGAAGTTAATGAGACAAATCTGTCCAATTCATGATAAAATTACGTTTCTTTGGTTCCGTCTTTAGCCGCTGCCACCATGTCAAACAAGCGTTCAAAGAACCAGTCATGACTCAGTCAGTTTGAGATAACAACATTCAATGTGAATGATACAATGGCTTTTATTCTCCCAGCTGCCATACTGCAAACTGCCGGCCCAAGGGCATTGCAAGATCTTATAACATTCCACAATACGCGTTACCATAGTTGCGTATATAAGTGAGGCGCATATTGACAATGACATGCGCGTGAACTGCGCATGTGCTTAACACATTATTACACACAGGTGTACATGTATGTGCACGATATTTTGCACACAGGTCTTTTCCAAAGACTGCTGTAAAATGGGTATCATATTGGCCTGGAGACTGGGTGATAACCTGGTGGCAACTTGAGTCTCCACTGGTTGCGGAGATGTCTCCTGGAGGCTAGCAGTGCCTCTGCAGGAAGAATGGAACATGTTTGATGTCTTTGAGACACTTTTTTCCAGTCTCCAGCTGTTCTAGATATGACGTCACCCCTGGCAACATACTAGCAACAATGTGGAGACATCGCAAAGATGTCTCTGCAACTTCCAAGACATCTCAGAGAAGTCTCTGCAAACTGCCGGAGATGTCTCTGCAACTGAGAAGACGTCTTGGAGAAGTCCCCGCGACTGCCGTAGATGTCATGGTGACATTTCCAACACTTCCTGGCAAATAAGTTGTAGCCTTGTTTGGAGATGTCTTGGACATTGCCCTGGAGTCACCTTCTTGGTGAGAGTACAAGTCATTTCTTGTCTTTTGAGTCATGAGGTGCCATGACGTCTCCTTCATCGTAATATTTTTTTTTCCCCAACAGAATATGTAATACAGTATGAGAACACAGGCGATCATTGCAGACAGGCTTTCATCCCCTCCCTCTCCCCAGAGGAAAAAAAAATTATACATTCATATCTATATAATATGTTAATATGTATATAATTTACATTTCTTCTTCATAGTCACATGATATTCATATGCACAAATGAAGGCCTTGCAATATTTTCTCACATTTTTATTTTTTTTTATGATACAAGGTCATGAAGCTCTGATATACCTTAGTTTGTTAACCCCTTCTCCACCAGGGACTTTGGACAGTGTACACAGTGCTACCATGGGGTTTTCTGTGCCAAGTAGCACTCAGAGCACACATAGGATTGATGTACTCCAACTTCAGATGAAATGCATGAGAAAAGTAATGCCATCCAATGCAAATGCTGCTTTCTCTTCCTTTTCTCCTCTCTCACTTTTCTGTTTTCGTTGGTTCGTTTGTTTGTTTTTGTTGTTGATCTTCTTGTTTATTGCTCACGACATGCATAAAACTCATTTATAACAATCAATCCGTGCATCTTTTGTTTTTGCTATATCAGAATGTCCTATTTATATTCTGTACTTTAATTTCACTATTTCTGTTCCGTATCAATGCACTTAGTATTGCCTGTTTAAAGTGCTATATGAATTTTATTCTTTATCATTATCATTTCTACTGTTATCACCATTATCTTAATCATTATCATTAGTAGTAGTGTAGTTTTAGCATTATGTTTAGATAAACAGCATTATCAAAGCCACTACCAAGGACAATATACACACATCGACAGACAGACAGACACACACACACACACACACACACACACATGATTTCAATAATGCATATTACACACACACTGCATAATAAGTGGTAACTATAGGCTGATCTGCACTGACGGAGAGATATTGATCTGTCATCAATGGTGTACACAGCTACGGGTGCTTCTCTGCAGGTTATTCTACACTGCTACAATGTAGGTCGTTTGTGATGATGCGGCCGTGGCAATGAGAAATCATTACGAAGCCCAGGGTTACCGGAATAATAAGCCAGTTCGTAATTGGCTCATGTACACATTGGTACAAATGACCTTTCTTTTTTTCTCAGTTGGTTAGTCACTTCACTCGTTTTCAAAGCAGCATAATGCATAAGCTTACCTGACGTAAAAATTTATGGCATTCGTGTTCAAACAAAGAATGAACTTGTGTTTAGACAGGGAGGTGTGATTCCTCACCTCCCTGGTTTAGACCAGGTGACCAGAATAGTCTGTCAGTTGACATTTTAGTGGGCATCTACACGTAGTATTTCATTGTTTTATATTAAATGCAATAAAAACTTTTTTCTTTTAATATTGCCAAACATACCAAATAGCAGAGGCTCAACGAGCACTCTGCTGCTATCAGGCATATGTGTTGGCAAACATCATTTCTAAGGATTACATGAATATTTACATCACAAAATGTAATCTTTAGTTAGACTAAGGATTCAAATGGATGAACAACTTTGAATATCACTAGCAAATACACAAGCAGCATATCCCGTGATAAAAATAACACCAACAACGAGACTGCTATACATGTAAGTATAACTGATGTTGAGAACAAGACGGCATCCTTTAGATTAAGTATATCAATGAAAGAGCATACAAATACAATTCTACAAAGAATCCAACGTTTATTTGATGAAAATTGGTCTTTAAATGGCTCAGATATCAAAAACACAGCAATTCTAACAAAAGGTGGGACCAACTTTTCATTTGGATTGATTTGTTTCACTTTGCTTTTTATATCTCAAGCCATTTCAAAATGGATTTTCATCAAATAATCTTTGAATTCCTCTTGGAATTGTATGCTCTTTAATATTTCATAAGTGGTTCCTTATCATCATAGAAAAAGTTGAAAGCTGAATCCCCATCTCAACCAAAACTATACTATCCCCTTATATACACGTAACATCCAAAACACTTAATACACTCCAGCCTTTCTAACAACCTTATCAATGACTCTGCAATCAGGGTACATCATCATTCTTGCCTACAATTTCTCTCTTGGGATAGTCATTAAAATGACATTTAGAGATCCTTCTGGATCCCAAGGATGATGGACAAGCAATGCAGACTCAACTTAAAGGGCACCTTCATCTTCATATGTCAATTGAGGGAATGCAGCAATATCAATAGAACATGAATCAGTGAAAATTTAAGGAAAAACAGAAATTCCATTCAAAAGTTATGATTTTGGAAATTTTACTGCCACCATTGCTGTATGACAAGACTACTACAGCTTGTAACTTTACATATTGACTGCCATAAAGTAAATCTAAAGAATATTCAACATATTTTCACTCTTCTAACATAATGAAGTACATTCTGTAGCACTTGACTTGCCTCTTTCAGAAGACCGAGAGGTAATATTACCCTTATTATATATTAGTAACAAATTGCAGGAATGTGTACTCTTTTTACAAAGTGATTTTAGTGAAATTTTCCTTATATTTTCCTTATATTCTTCTATGCATGTGACATCAGAAACTGTAATAGTCACTTCTTCCTGCAGTGAATATGTGTGCACAAAAAAAAAAAAAAAATCATACCTTTTGAACGGATTGCCAGATTTTGCCCAAACTTTGACTGATGTGTTCTACTAATATTGCTGCACTCACTCAATCCACATGTTGTATATGAAGGTGAATTTGTCCTTCACTTTTAGACGACACTGCTAGACAGAAACTGGAGCTTTAAAAGGGTGGTAGAGTATTGGTGGAGATGAGAATTGGGCTTATAACTTTTTGTGAGATACCAAGAAAACACGTATGATATAGTAGAGAACATACTATTTTAAGAGGAATTCAAAGTTAATTTGATGAAAATCAAGTTTGGAATGACTGAAACATCCAAAAACAAAGTAAAAGAAAGCGATCGTAATTAAAGTGTGGGTCCCACACTTAATCAAAATAGCTCTTTTTTTTGGATATCTCAGCCATATCAAAACCAATTTTCACCAATTAAATGTTGAATTCCTCATAGAATTACATGCTCTTTCATATTTCATATGAGGTTTCTCATTTATCTAACCAAAAAATGTTAGAAACCTGAAATTAGGTCTCATTCAAAACTATATGATCCCTTAAAAAAAAAACCCTCTAAATGTGGCTACATGATCCAATCTTCTTCTTGCTCTGATTCCATGTCCTTTACCATTTTTTCAATTGTACTTTGGCTCAGCTAAATAGCTCATTCTATGCACTCTATTCATAACATGCATTCCTATTACAGAATCCTAATTTATACGAGTTTAAGAATTAAATGAAAATAAAAATACAAATGCACATGAAGCATATCATGAATTGAGTTCAAAATCTGCTTTCAATCATTTACCTCCTCACAAAATTCAATTTAATCAGTGGAAAATGAAAGTAGGCCCCTACACGCTGTTATCATAGTTCTGGAATTTACTCTTTTCTAAGATATAATAGCAACATGGGACCAAATGCACAGTGTCATAAATAATGTATTGTTCATCTGAAAAAGATATCCACAAAGCTTTTCCCTGAACTCACATTCTGAACAGGATCCTCTGGTGATCCCAAAATCAAAGGATAAATAACACCCTATCCCCTTTCTTTGAACTCTGAAACCACATTACCGCACCTTTATTAAGTCTACAAGTCAATAATCATCGTTTAAAGCAAGATACAATAGCGCATGCTTGGAAGCCACAAAACTGACAACTAGGCCTATGTCATTACCACTCAGTAACTCCGACCTACAACTGTACCTGACTCCAAACACCTACGACAAACAGACTGATTGAAACTTTGACCCAAACCTACTAAAACCTGATCCTTTACATAGGCTAACCCTCTAGCAACTGAAGACTCTATACATAACGACCTAATGGCTATTGTTCCCTAGAAGGTACAGCGATATTTAATTCTCATTTCTACAACTTTCTATATTATGTAAAATAACTCACTGCATGTTTATTTGTGTCTATTATAAACTATGTTTAATTGAAAGCCAAGTAAGACTTTAGGAGGAGAATGGTGTGTCACAGAAGAAATTCTGACACACTTTTGTTGACTTATGACCTCTTTCAAATTATGTTAGTATATATTTCAGATGAAAACAATAAAAATGGTAAAGCATAAAACTATGAAAAAACAGACTGATGGTTTCAGGCATTTTAGGGAGTAATAAGACAGGTGGTTCAGTAACAAATGGGTTAATGGTGTCCCAGCTGGTTAAAAGAACTAGAAACAAAATAAATTGGAGCTTCACCTCATAGGTACCAGTGGGACAAGTCGGGTTAACAGTCACCTTTGAAATTTCTTTAGAACCTTGGCATGAAAGTGGCAGGTGAAAGCCACACAGCATGTGTTCAGGGGCATACCTGGCAAATGCCTCAAACAATATTACAAAATCAAACTCTTCAAATCCAAGAAATCCAGCATTTTGAAAATGACAGTCGAAACTACATTTATAGCAAGAGTAAAGATGTGCACCTGTGGCAAAAACTCTCAATGGATATGACACACTGACAGCAAGGCTTGTATGGAGAGTTACAAGAAATGCTCACGACATTTCTGGAAATTGATACCAGATGTGATCCATCACGGGAACACTTGTCAGAAAATGGATATGAGTATGACACCATTGGTATGCAGGATTTGGTAAACTGGGATTTTTTAGTTTCTTGCAAAGGACATTACGCATGCTGTTTGGTGTTGACAATCACGAGTAGACCGAGCTGTAGAAGCTTCTTGTACAGCTAGTTGGCAAGTTGGACTTTCAGGATCGACAAATGCGGTCATTAAACCTAGGCCTATATCTGTATTTGCTGGCACACCATTCCTAGGTCCAGAATATACCTATAGGTCAGTTACTCTGACCAACATTATTGGTAATTGCTATCTTCGCCCACTGTCCATGAGGGTGAAATGCAAATGCATATCAAAGCTTCTTCAAATTGAGCCATGAGTTGACTGGCTGTTTTTTTTTGCTACTTGAGGGCTGGAAGCAAAATTTGGTACCTGTAAAACATGACATAGGCCTATTCGCGGCATGAATTTTTCGCGAATTGTAGCCAATGGCCTTTTTCACGGCATGAAATTTACGCAAATGGCCAATGGCATTCAATGCATATAGTGTTGACAAGAACTTTTGCGTGCATTTCGATTTTGCGAATCTTGGCTCTTTATTCGGAATTTGTGACATTAAAATGTATGTGAGCATTTCTTTAATTGTTTACAGTGCTGGTAAAGTGAAAAAAAAAATTGCTCGTATTTTTTTTTCTCTTTTTTTTTCAGTTCGACCAGGTAAGATGACTTTTGCATGTTTTGAATTTTGCAGAGAATCATGAGAATTGAGCAAGCACTCCAAACAGCTCACCTCTGCCATGGTGGCTAAGAGTTTTGGCAGCATATAACTAAAGTAAAGGTAAGTAGTTCACATTGCCACAGCAAATTCCCTCACACTACAGGACTTCATATGATCATAAAGAAAACTACAAAAACAAAACAGCTATAGCCCTATGACATACCCACATGGATCTTGAATCAAAGATATCAAATAACACTATTACAGTACACAAAGAAATTCATGCACTTTTATTTTCACACTAGCTCTATTCTGTGCAATATCATGAAAATTTCTGCTGAAATAGTAAGCCTACTGGTGTCGGTCACAAAAATCAGACAGGTCATTCAAAAGTCCTTTCACTGGGACTTGATTCCCACTGGCAGCTGTTTGGCTCCATCTCATGATGACTTACTGGTCACTTTGAATGCAATATTACTTCAAACTCATGGCCTTTGGCATAGGCCTGAGGATCACTTGCTGGATTAAGACAAACAAACAAAGTGTAGCAGACAAAAGGGAAAATCCCTGAGAGTCCAGGGGAAAATAGGAAAGGGAAACTATGATGACAAATCATCCAGCCCTAGCAGTGCCATCATTGCTGTTTGACACATCCCCTGGCCTTATTTTTCGGACAATGAGTAATGCCATCTCAAAAACAATTAAATTGGCAATGAATTGGGATCACTGCCATCCTATTCATCCCCTGCTGTATCCTAAAACTCTCAACTGCCTTTTGGTCATACGTAGGAGGAAAGGATGTCCTCGCCTCTGGTTCAAATATATCATCAAAAAGAGACCTGTATGAAGGTGACACATATCAAGACAGAGTCTTGGACAAAACTCTCACAACTGAGATCGGGGGGGGGGGGGGGGGGGGGGGGGGGGGGGGGGGGGGCATTTCATGAAGCATTTTGTCCCATAAAGTTGTCGGACAAATTTGCTCTCAGCCAATCCGATGCAAGGATTTCAGTGGATTGTAACAGATTGTCAGAAAAATATCCAACCAAAATGCATCACGAAATGCCCCCCAGAATGGAGAGCAGCAGTTGGATAAAAGAGAAATGAAAGCAGACATGATCGCAAAGCGACTACCACATGATGATGATGTATCACAATATTCTTTATTTTGGACTGTCACGCTGTTCACGCTTTACTTTAAACAGATTTGTAAAAATAACTGATAATTACAATCAATATCAATATTTTCAATGCATGGGAATTCTATCCAAAATGCTGACATAAAGGGAAAAATTCTTATGGCACTCTCACATCAATGGGTGCATTTATGCTCAATTAGCAGAATCAGCATCAATTTTGAAATGCTGATCCAAAAACACTATTCACCTGGGTACTGTTATGCTCATTTTTTTTTTTTTTTTTTAGCTCTAGAACAATCCGATTTCATGAACATGCACTACATAATCATTGTTGAAAAAGTATTCTGATTTTTCATTAAATGCTTCCCTAGTCAACGAGATTACCAATAAAGAGAATCACTGATGGTAAGCATGATTTTATTTCTCTGCAGTAATCATGAAAAGAAAGATCCTTAATGCATCTTCTAGTGCATGGCCGGCGGAAGTACGTAAGTGGCACTAAATAGAAACAAATCTTTTTTTTTTTTGTCAGCTGAAAAAAAACACTGGAAATGGAAGGGGAGAGATGAGCTGAGGACCTTTTTTTTTTTCTTTTTTGCCTGTCAGCCGAAGAAACTTGGAAATGGAAGGGTAGAGATGAGCTGGGGACCTTTTTTTTTTTTTTTTTGCTTGTTAGCTCATGAAACCCCGGAAGTGGGCCCCCACACTTTTGAAAACGCTCCGCCGGCCCTGTAGTGCATTCTGAAACAGTGTTTATGTCAACATCAGATGCAACCATGTTTTGCATTAATCATCTTTCAAAATGATGATTATGGCACACAGAAGTTCGGCAAGGACATAATTTGAATCAAGACACTTGAGTGAAAGGACTTCAACAGGCTCTTTCACTCATGGGAAAAATGGGGATATAAAATAGAAAATGTTTGATCTTTCCCAATAAAAATTAAAAATGTTAAATCACTGGAGAAAACTTTAATTATTACAAATGACATTTTGTATGTGTGGCTGAGCAGAGTATACCAAGGAGGTACATGTACTAAACTCACCTAGTACCTCCTTGAGTATATACTAGCTGACTTTTTTTCTGGTAAAGGTTGGTGTCACACAACAACAAAAAATAGTAAGTGTTCTACAGGGAGGTTCTCACTGCAAGTTGCTACACCAAATTTCAAGTTCATGCAAAGTTAAAGTACATTATAGACATAGACATAGAGGTTCTAGTAGCAGTCTGGGTGGCTTTTGTCAGAGTTGTCTCACAATTTTCACTGGAATGTCATGATTTCCTAAAATCACAACCATTTCCTTTTTTCCTGTCAACATAGACGTCCCTAGATACACATAATTTCATCTTTTTTTTTTCATCAAAAGATTATGCGAAGTTTGTTTAGGAGGAACTCCAGTCAGTTCACTCAACATGTGGCAACTGCACAAACAAATCAAGACAGAACAATAACAGCTGGCATCACATAAATCTAAAAAAAAAAAAAATGAAAACTGTTGCAAGCTATATGTTGGCCACCACACAAATCTGTCTATTTGGGTCAGAAGGGGGAAGTGAGCCAAGGTCCAAATTAACTACTCACAAAAGGCAAAAATATTTGAACTCAATCTGTTGGATACTCTGTACTTCTAGTGGACTTCCCTAGAGAATGAAGCAGGTCAATTTAAAATCACTAATAAAACATCTCTATAGATAGCGTCAGTCTGTGGAAGCAGTCTTCATATTCATGACATTTCAAAGGAAGCCATAACACACACAAACAAAACAGAGCATCTCATACAACAGCAGTGTGGATGAGAATTATCAAATATAGGCCTACACTTCCATTTCTATGCATCCATGTACATGTACCTCCAGCAACTTTATGGGTGGAGTTAGCAATCCATCGTAAAACCTCAATGTTATCATTATTGTCATTATCAATACCAATATCAGCATCATTATCATGGAAGACATTATCATCTCTACTACCACTATCATCATTATCATTATCATAATTACAATCATTATCAGTATCATCATTATCAGGAGCAAATAGCATCATTATCACCATCATTATTATGTGATAACTTTGGCCTCTGAAGCTCACCTGAGAAAATAAAGTGTCACAGCTTGAGGCAAATCCAAGTCCAATGGATCTCGTGAAAACTGTTGTTATCTGCAGAATGATGAAAAATAAATTGACAAAGACTATAACTGTTTCGTAAACAAAACACACACACACATAACATACACATAGGCTTATATGATTGTAAAGCTGTATTGTATCACCTGTGAGAAACTGCTTCCATTGTATAAATATCAAGAGAAATATGATTTTTAATCAAAAGATAAGTTCGCAAAATGCTTCTGATCTTTAGAATTAATACTAAGTTTTAAACTTTGACGATTAGCTTGCAGTTTTAAACTATGAAACGCATCAACACGACACCTAATTTTGAAGATTAATGTACTTTTGAGCAAGATTCCCACTCAATTATTAATGTGCAACAAAACAATAGTGTACAGCATGCACTGGAGGTTGATCCCCCCCCCCCCCCCATGATGGAGAATAGGGTTAAAGAAGAGGTTGCACTAACTTTAGAGTTTGTAACAATCATGTCCACACAACGCTAAACTACTCCCCCCACCCCCCCCCCTTTTAATTGGACAGAGTATAAACCCTAGGATGTCTTGTGGTTCTAATCATCTCTGCTAATTAATCTTCATCACCGCTATCTCACCTTTGAGTGTGTCCGCCAGGTTCTAAACTACGAGCCAACCATAGAAGTTTAAAACTTTGAGTTCATCTTTTAAGATTACAAACATTGTGTGAACCTTACTAATAGCAGTGCATTGATACGTTCAGATTTGCTGATGGGATCCCAGAAATGGAGGAACTATCAAAATGCAGAGCTACTCATCCTCCAGTGTGTCAGGTGCTTTCTTGATTAACCTTGGTTGCTACACAACCCTGTAACATTTGTCTCATAGATTGCTTGTTTGCTTGTTTAAATTCCTGGAACCTCTCCATCTGAACATGAACTCCATCTGAACATTAATGTGTCACAACCACAACATTCAAAAAGCATTCCCTAGGATATTAAATCATATTACATGGCATTCTACAGGGTGAGTCAAAAAAAGAAAAAGGTTACACTCACAGAATGGTCAAGTACTCTATAAAAAAAAAAGAGTCATAAAAGAATGATTATACATGACTTGATAGAGTGTTTTATCTGGAATCATTTGGTATTATTTTTGTGTATGTGTTCACACTTGGATGAACAGGAGACATTGTTTGTGAAAGTGCAAAAAAGTGACTTGTGACAACATATTAAAGTGAGAAAACAAATTAAATGCATCTAATGAGATGCGTTGCACATATATCATGTTTTAGAATAAAAGTTGTACATGTGCACACACACACACACACACTCACACACACACACACACACACTCTCTCGTAGCGTGGAAAACATATATATATCTAGGAACCTATGCTTTGATGCACACATTTGCTGATGGGCACTAATAGAGGATTTTGGAATGTACCCTGGTGAGCAGTGAAGGAAGATTGATATTAGTTTCCTAGATATAGATACGCCCATTGGAAAGGTCTACTCCAGTAGAGATCTTCAGCTGCATCTATAGGCCCTACAAGTTGTTTTGTAATAGAGATCAATGACAAAGCTGTATTCAATCCGTTACGGGGATTCTGAAATATATGTGACCTGCTACAACAGAAGGATCGGAAAGTCGGGGAGGACAATTTTCTGAAAATGACATGATATTATTCCCCTTCTCCTCCTTTTTAATTTCGTATAAATAAACAATTCATAAAAGTTCTCAGTTGCGGAGATATTGGTGATTTTATGAGACCATGTTGAGTGGTCTAGGAAATCAGTGTTTCGGGAAAACCACCTTCAAAGTTGTCTTTCTGACGCAATCGCGATCAAGGGGAGGTAAGACAATGTTCACCTCTTGACAATAGAAGGTCTGTTCATAGCAACCGCCGCGATGTTCATTCAAGCTTAGTGCCAGCGGTCTACGCACAACCAATCAGTAACCAGGGTGCCATGCACTGACCAATAAGATCACTCACTCGTTGTTAGGGGCGGGGTCTATCTGCGGTGCCAAATCTCAATCTTCGGACATGTTTCTGTGCCATTGAAAGTCAGAAAATCACGGACCAGAAAAATGCTATAAATTAATTTTCTTGCCTATCCTTTGATCTCTTAGCTTCGAAACTTCAGCAGAAGATAGACGATGCATAAATAGACTACAAAATTATGGCAAAAACAGAAATCCTATCGTTTTGACCGATTTTGATGATCTGACTTCAAACTCAATTTTCTCGCTTCAGTCGTCAGAGACTTTAGGATCCTTTTGTTGTGGCAGGTCACATAATTATGTCCTAGCGAGCCAGCCTTCCCACTCTATGGTATTGTTACGCTACCTGGTCTTTAACCTGTTGAGAACAGACTGATTTTGCTACACCACGCATTTTCCATAGACACCTGCCCGAGTATACTCGGGACTTGTCCTCAACGGGTTAAACCAGGGAGGTGAGACGACGACACCTCCCTGTTTAAAGACAGGGCTCCAAAACAGATCAGACAGGCAACACTGCCAGGAACTACACAGCTGACTACAGCTGTCAAACGAAGGGTTTCACACTCACAGACAACTTAGTTTTACAAGTATGTTTTGAAACATATTAAAGGGATTGTATAGTTGTGGTTGAGATCGACCTTTAATATTATTTGGTGAGATAATGAGAAACCTCTCATGAAATATGGAAGAGAATGTAATTCCAAGAGAGATTCAAGGCTAATTTGGTGAAAATTTGTTTGGAAATGGCTGAGATATCCAAAACAGTGCAATCCTAATAAAAGGTGGGACCCACCTCTTATTACAAATATTGCTTTATTTTACTTAATCTGTGGATGTCATAGCCCTTCAAAACCGATCAGAGTTTTAATCTTTTAACTTTGAATTCCTCTTAGACTGGAATACTCTGTATTATTTCATAAGCAAAAAGTTATAAGCCCAGTCCTCATCTCCACCAAAACTATGTCATCCCTTTAAACACTAAACTTTATTCACACATTTCTAGAATTGCACTGGTCCATTCATGATGTTTCTGGTGAGGCTGATTTTTCTTTTTCCACTGGCAGTGTCTGGCCCTTTAATCCTTTTAAACCCTCTGTAACACCCAAGTAGGTTGGCAAACTTTAATTTCATGGATGACTTTGGAATGACATTACCAGAATGCCATAGCTTTGCAAGCTATGGCCAAATGCTTCTAAGGTTAATGTCCTTATGCAGCTGGAAAACAAAAATAATGTTTTATCTCCAGGGAGTGATACTTTGGTATATAAAGTGTGCTGAGAAAATTGAAACATATCCTGCACCAAGGGCAATAGTTATGAAAAGCTCAGTTCTTACAGGGTAGTGGCAGTGGTAACTGGAAGAGTGCCAGACAGGATTTTCTTTTTCTTTTTCCACATTTTTATAAACTTATGTATACCATCTAGACATGCATGGATCTGGGGCATTTTCCCCTCATTAAGAAAAAAAGAAGAAATGCATGCTTACAAAAAGTTATTGCCTGCAAGTATTAGGGCCTACAAATGAGTTGCAAATTACATCACACAAAAAAACATTCTTTTGCAGTCTTGGCAAATTCAGAATTGAGTTTCTTTTCTTTTTCTAACTTTCTCCAGTAAATAACATTATTGATGTGTGAGTTCCTAACTTCAAATATCCTTGGATAGTAGACTTGTGAACTTATTGAAACATTTTAACAAATCATCTATTACAAAATAACATGGGAAACTTTAGCTACAAGTCCACATTGATTCCGCGACGGTGAAATCATCATAGGTGTCATTCTCCTTTTAAATGTACAGATCCACCAGCCCCTTTCACACTCAATCAACCAGCCAACTTGTCCTTTAACAGGTTCATCTCCCTACAAGAATACACAACAATGTGGGAGTCATTGAAGTCCAAAATAACAGCAGATTACAGCTTGGATTGCAGAGGTTAGCACAAGCTGCAGGAGAGAACAAACACACTTTTATGGCCTTGTAATTTCTTTTATTTTCTGGATGAAGCCATGAATCAAGAACGTCTCATTCAGTGAGGAATTGCAGTACAATGGAATGGGCACAATGGGACAAGATGCAATAAATGGATCCATGGGCAAAGGGCAGGTATAAATGGACACAGACATCCAAAATTTCACTGCATGACAGATCCGCCTGTGGCTACTTACAGACAGTCGGTAGGATGCCCCCCCCCCTTTTTTTAACCCTTATAGTTTGCCTACTTTGAGTGCTGACTGGCAGAGAAAACCCCATAACCTTGTAGGGCCTACACACTGTCAATAGTCCGTAGCACAGAAAGGGATTCAGTGAGATTCGATCCCAGGTATGCTTACTGTAATTTTCGGGAAGTACCTATCTGACATTCAATGCATATATAGTGTAGAAAAGAACTTTTGCACATATTTTAATTTCGAAACCTGGATCTCACAAAATTTACAAAAATAAAATGCACCCCAACATTCCATGATTTAGAGTATTCTTAAAATTGGGTGGAGGAAAAGGGGAAAGGAGAAAGAAAGAATGGGAGGGAATCAATAAAGAGAGGATGAATAAGAGAAGGAAGGGGTGGGAAGGGATGGGTTGAAGGGAGGACAGAGAATGGAAAGGAGAAGAGACAGGCGGAGGAGAGGAGGGAAAGAGGAGATGTATAAGAGCGGAATCCTAAAGCAGCTCTGACATTGCTCAGCTGTATGAAAAGAACTTAAAGGACAAGTTCACCTTCATAGACATGTGGGTTGAGTGAATGCAGCAATATTAGTAGAACACATCTGTGAGAGTGTGAGGAAAATCGGACAATCCGTTCCAAAGTTATGAATTTTTGAAGTTTCTGCTCAGTCACGGCCGGATGAAAAGACTACTATAGCTTGTGATGTCACATGAGTACAACGATATAAAGAAAGAATAAAGAAAATTCAACATATTTCCATTTTTCTCGCATAACAAAAGAACACTCGACTTCTCTCTTTCAGAAGGCAGGGGGAATAATATTACCCTTAACATACGTCAGTAGCAAGTCGAAGAAATGTGCACTTTATTCAAAAAGTAAAGTTTTGTGAAATTCTCTTTTTATTTTCCTTATATAGTTGTACGCATGTGACATCATACACTGTAGTAGTCTTCTCTTCCAGAAGTGACTGCGCAGATACTTAAAATATTTGTAACTTTTGAACGGATTGTCCAATTTTCCTCAAACTTTCACTGATGTGTTCAACTAATATTGCTGCATTCTCTCAATCCTTATGTATATGAAGGTAAATTTGTCCTTTAACAAAGAAGAATATGTTTACAAGTAATAAATTTTTGAACACACATTCACATCTGTGTTTAGACTACATGGTCTTCACACACTCTTTATGTATGAGTCTCTTTGCTGACTGCTTTCTTCCATCTTGGTCTTGTCGTGGTAACAGTTTATTATTCTGATTCAAGAATTGAGGTTTGCAGAAAAAATCACCGACTGTAGTTTGTGCAGGGTAACAATTTTTATCATTCATGGCAGAATGGCTGTTTAAAAGCAGCTGCCAAGATTTTATCTATAACAACACTCCATTGCAATTAATTTCAATGTGCTCTATTCAAGTAAGGTCATCAATACGTGATCTAAATGACACTGAAATCACACTGATAAAAATGTTTGCCAATGGGACAAAGTTCTCACTAGTAAAGTTTTGCAAATTCAACGATCTCCAAAATGCTGAAGGTACCGTGTATTGCGATTTTAGTAACTTTGGTAGAAACTGAGTTGTATGAAACCATTATATTCTATAATTGTCCCCTCCACTAAAATTGATTTTTGTTTGAATGCGGGCTTGAATTTTGGGCTCCACTGCACATTGACGAATAAAACAACAATTTTGACCTTTTTTTAATATGTACACTGTATGCCAGTGTGATAATGGCCCAGTAGTAATGAAACATTATGTGACACTGCTGATGTATTTGTATTCATATGATGATATAAGACACCATCTTTTGTTTTTTAGACCCCACCCAAACCCGTACTGATGTGATGCAGAAAGGGACTGGTACCAATGGCAGTTCAGTGAAAACATGATATTGTAAATAATGTTTTAACATGCCCTGTATATTTTCAACCACATGACTTTTATAAACTAATTTTTTTTTTTTCATTAAAGTTAACATTGTCAACTGAAAGCACAATAAAAGCTGAAATTGCTCCTAATAAATGTATACTGCGAGTCATTGAACAGCTAACTGCCTTAATGTTGGAATCTCATGGACCATTGAGCACTGATAGTCGGCACTTCTGTCAGGTACAGGAAAAACACTCACACACAAGGCTTCATTCGAGTCCCACAAGGTGGTAGCACATTGAACATTTTTATGACCGGTAATGACTGCTGAATTCTATGATAGCAAAGTTCTGATTGATGTTATCACTACAATGTGGGGTGTCACAATTTCAAAAGAACTTGTTTTGTAATAAGGTCTTTTTGGCACAATTTGTTAAGAGTCACAGTGCTCAGATACACTACTGTAAAAGATGATATATTCGCGGCATGAATTTATCATGAAATGGAGCCGACAGCCTTTTTTGGGGCACAAAATTTTCGCAAACTGCTACTGCCATTCAATGCATATAGTGTAGACAAGAATTTTCGCATGCATTTTAATTTTGTGAATTCTGGCACTCGCGAAATTA
The DNA here is from genome assembly GCF_040938485.1 of Diadema antillarum. NCBI lineage: Eukaryota > Metazoa > Echinodermata > Echinoidea > Diadematoida > Diadematidae > Diadema > Diadema antillarum. The sequence continues at coordinate 951,628 of NW_027270917.1, forward strand.
AAATGCACGCGCGAACATTCTTCATTTTACAGTATTTAGTCTCCTAATTGACAGCTCATTGACTGCAGAGAAATATTATATCTTTAAAGGTAAAAGAAGAACATTCTGACCCTAAAAGAAAACGTTCCAGGGCCCCTGTGCACAACTGTCTGTAAGTTGCTATGCATGCATGATGCATGAGCTATGGTGGAAGTGGAGGATGCCCAGAATCAAGCATATTACTTGATACGAAGAGAAGGACAACATGGCCAAGCATGATTTAAGGAACATGCTTCACAGAGAGGCATTCATGACTAAGTTTTGTTTCCAGACTTAGAAAAATAACTTGATCAGTATGTGACACCTGCTTAAAGTTAAAAAACAGGTTTAACAGAACACATCCTTTCTGTGTAAAGTTCTTAATTCGTCCTTTATAAAAGCTATGATTCATGGAAATGGGGTGTCTTTTCATTTTCATGACTACTCCATTTGGAAGTGTAAAGATTTCTCAGATCTACCATTCCTGTCCTTAAAGAACACTTTCCAACATGCTCTCAATTGCAGACTCAAATCATATACACCTAGAATAGTTGAGCCACCGAAATGGCCATCACTTACATGTATTAGCCAAAACCCTCGCCACTGCTACTGATATCACCTTACTTCCAATAAATCAGGGTTTCATATCCAGAGGACAAGAAAAGAAGGTGATGCACACCATGAAAGAGTGTGCTTCACACTTTGATTCTAATCCAGATTCAAATCATGCTCTTTTGCACCAATTCAAGCAAGGCCAAAATGCACATAATGCCTGAGTCCCGGAGTTTGGCCTGAAATAGTGGTGTTTGGATTGCAATTTGAATTTTAATAACAGTCGCGATTAGCATGTCCACACACACAACAACAACAACGACTAAGATTTTTGTGTCATGATTTGAATCAAGACACAAATAATCGTGACTATATTGGTGGCTGTATGTCTTCATGATGTAGATAATGCCCTCAATTTTCTTTCGAACACATACTGTGCATTACTTCTTGTCACAGAAGTTGCTACAAAATCATTTACTGAGGATCAAGACAGAGTATTAAAAAATATATATATACTTCTGTAGATTTCCAAGGAAGATGGGAAAGCAGTTGAATGGATGAGGAAATAGAATGATTAATCTACGAGCATTTATCACTCCTAATCACTTTGCCAATCTGCCAGTTAGAATAATGTAATACTCATCATGGGCAGCAGCCTGTATAATTGTAAAATGCAATGAAAGGTGTAGAGCAGAAAAATACCTCTGGTATTATATGACTTCATTCATTCAAGCGTATGGCACAATGTGCCTAATTGATACTGTTTGCGGCCTATTGCTAGAGTCAACTGGGGCAAACCACATGGGGTCTGCATCGATTTTCTTGTGTGGGAAGGTTGCTGGACCCCTTCAGCGGGTTGACACCCTGCTCTCTGCGATGAATGAATGAAGTGGGATCTTTACGTGAATCACGGCAAACTCACACACAGGACTTCCATTCAATGTCCTGTCTATAAAGTGCTTTGCCTCTTTAGTTAGATGTAATATAATGCTTACACACAACATTACTCATTGAGACGCAAGAATCAAACCTAGATCTTTTGGATCTGGAGGCAGACACGTTACTGACCAAGCCAAATCACCATCCAGTTCATGACTTCAACTGCTGAAGTAGAAATCTTCAGATAATATACATTGTAGTCATGCATGTGCTCATGAAACACTCAAGAGTTTGTTTTGTTTTTGTTTTGTTGGGTTTTTTTTAGTATTCTTCAAGTGACAATCGAGAATACAGAGAGCCCCCCCCCCCCAAAAAAAAAAATAAATAAATAAATAGTCAGGTGATATCATAGACCCCTTTCTTAATGCAGCATGTTTTGTTGGTCAGCTATGATTCCAGTGTTGTCTGACCGGTTCCTGTTTTGAGAGATGCACATCTCCAAGAAAGTGCCACAAAACAGAGGCCACTACTACCTGCAATGCAGAATGTCACATAATCTGGCTATGTAACCCCATCCAAAGGTCAGCATAACATATGTTGCACACTACTGAAACCTGTCTTGAGAAATTACCAGGTGTTTTCTGTACCAGCATCATTAAAAAAAAATGGACATGCATGCATGCATACATAAACTCAACATGCCATAATGTCTTAAGGTACTCCAGACTTATGTAATCTGACACTGCTTTGACCAACACTTCACAACACTTTGTGGTGTATTGGCCATCATCTAGTGAGAAGCTGACCTTTTGTTTTTGTCATTACAAGGAAATCCTTCGTGACTTTTCTTTGAATGATTGGTCACGTTTGAACTGACAATGCCAAAGAGAAGTTTGAGGGCAATTGTCCTTCTCACCACAAATACCAACATTATGTCTCCTCAAATCAACATCAGGATAAAGAATTTCTCAGAACTTCCAATATACCATGACCCAATCAACTGATTTCCAAATCTACAGTATAATGGATTCAACTTTTTAATAATTGTTTTCAACTATTTATTTTATTATTTATTTTTTTTTTTTTTTTTTGGGGGGGGGGGAGGTCTTTTTGTTTTGCTCAAGTACCTACTAAACAATGTATGTACAAAATCTGTTAAATATTGTAGAAAAAATCTGACTAACTGGAATCCAGACTGAAATTAAGTTTTATTTTTACAATTGTAAGTCATGAAGGGCAAATATCAGGCAAGATAACATGGTCTTTCAAATTCAGGAAATTCATTTAAATCTGAGATGTTTTCACTGCTCACTGATTGACAAATTACTGTACATCGACGTCAATGTAGAGCAATTTGTCAATCAGTTTACAAAGATAACATGGAGATCAGACAATAGTGATGGAAAACTGGTTTGCTTTTTTTTTTTAATGAATATATCAGCAAACTAGTCTCTTTATAATCTGATCGCAACAAAGAGAAAAAAAAAAGAAATTCTGCATTTCTCAAAGGCCATTCTCCTCATAAGCAACACAGTTTTTTTTTTCCTTTCTTAGCTCGTACCTTCAAGCCAGACTTTACGAATAAATCGAATCTACTCACTGAGTTGGCGAGAGACGCGGCGGCCAGTTCGTTCTTGCCAAGGTGACCACTAAACAGGACAGCCAGGATCGTCATCATCGCTTCCAGAAGCATATACACCACCTACAAAGACGTAAAATGGTAATAAATGCAGAGATGATACAAATGTAAGCCGCTATCAGAAGCACATACTTTAAGACAACTACTTTAAAACAACTTAAAACAAAAATTCATTCCATATTACAATTGACCATGATAAACTCCAGGTAGAGAAAAGAGACAAATGAATCATGGAAAGTTAAAACGAACATGGAAAAGGAATTGAATTTCATGAAAGTTTCATATTTGTTTCAGGGAGAGTGATAGTGGTAAAGAGTCACATGCATGCAATTTCTATAAAGTGAAATCTTTGCAGCTCTTACAAGTCTCCCCTTTACTTGCAGGCTAAATGTATGAAACAGGCCTATTGTATCATTGTACCAGATGATGACAAATATTCCAGGTTACCAGAATACATCATGTGATATTCTTCTTTCATGATCTGTTTGGAGCTACTGAATTTAGTTGGTGGTGTTTTTTTGTTTTTTTTTCAGAGTTGAAGCATACTAAAAATTGATTGATAACACACTGACCAGTTGAATGTTGGACGACTGAACTGTTTTAAATCATAACAGTGCCATAAAGTCTTGCCAGAGAAAAATTGCTTGTTTGACCCTTATGTATCCGGGCACCTGGCTTCATCTGCCAAGCTTTTCATCAGCATTTAGTAAGCCATCAAAACTTGACCTATTGAAGTTGTGGACTGAGCAAGTCCTTGTAGGTGCAGCAATGCCCCAGTCCAACAGGAAGGCCATGGTGACACAATAGGGATTAGGGGAATTAGGTATTTTCTTTTAATTGACAACTGGTTTCCAGAAATCTTTGCCAAAAAGCACAGGAAGCACTTCAGCATGTGTGTCAATCATAGGAAGAGAGAGGTTTACAAAGATTATACATGAAACATCAGATTGTCAGTGATTGAATCATATACAACTACAAAAACACTGTGATTCCTGTGAAAAAAAAATACTAGAGGATGCTTTAATATCCTTTTCAAGTGATGGAGAAAACTTTGTCACTTGCCCTTGCTCTACACATTCTGGTGAAGAAATAATGAAAATAAAGTTTGAATTGAATTGAATGAAGGTGACTCTTGTGACTCACGTTTGGCCATGCCAGTTTGAGGATCACTTTGATCTCCCCGAGGAACTCGCGGGCAGTGAAGTCACATTTGTGGCAGCAGGCTCTTCCGGAGGACACTTCCATTGCAGCCTCATCAGTCTCTTCATCACCTTCCCCCCTACCTCCTCTTTCTCCTCCAAGCTCTCCTCCTGCTTCCACATCATCTTTGGCCTCTTGTCCCTGCTCTAAGTCGTCCACCTCCTCTCCGTCCTTCAGCGACATCGATGAGAGGCAGTTGGCATTCTCGTTCGCCTCCTCCGCCTCAGCTGGACGGCATCCATCCATGATTCCGCGTCAAATGGACTTTTGACAGATGCTTTCTGGGTAGAGATGGGATGCTGTCAACCTGGATGAGTACAGAGCAAGATAAAGGCATAAATGATCATATCACTGCTCGGTTTGTCAACATCTATCATAAAATCTTTATTCCTCATCGATATTTTCACACCACTGGTCAGTACTCTAGGGCATGACTACCCCTTTACAAACTGGACAAATTTTAGCTGGTGCAACCAGGCCCTCCAAATTATGTTGTTGTTGTCGTTTTTGTTTTTGGCATGGGAGTCATGCTCCAGTAACCATCTGCTGAAACAGTGATGAAATGCCCACAGAGTTTGAGTAAACAGAGCATTCTCTACGGTCCCAGGGTAACCCTCATCAGAAATGCAAGGAACGTACTACAGACAGGTGCTTTCATGCATACAGTACAGGGTGGTTGATGTGATGAGGCGCAAAGGGTTCATAACCGAGACTGTTCATAACCGAGACTGACCATTTATGTTTTTATCTTTGCATTCTAAAATGGGCCTTGGTCACAATTCTCGTCTGACAAGTGTTGTAGGTGAAGAAATTGATAGCTGATGACAGGCAGAATTCACCATATTGAATCACCGTTCTGAGTCTAATGGGCACACAGCAGGTGAAAATTGGTCTGAAAAGGGGTTAGCAAACTCTGTGCTGTTCTGACAGGGAAAAGGGCTTGATTACAACTTCCGAAACCGCACATTAGGAAAGACACAGCTGTAATCAAGGCAAGCAAAACAGAAATGTGTGCATTCAAATGTGCATCCACTATGTCTAGTTTCTGTCTGCAACAGCGACATTGTGTACAGATTATGTGTCTTTTTGTTCTCTGATCAGTAAGGATGGCAGTCTGAAAACAAGGTGACTCATAACATATAGGCCCTACTGTATAAGCTGTTATTTTTGCGAGGGTTTAATTTTTCAAGAATTTCACGAATCACGGTTGGACCGCGAATTTAACAACACACGAAAATGTCACCATGCGCTGAGGTATTAGTGCGCTTATGAAGGCCTCTGTGTCGATTCGCGAAAAACTTCCTCATGCAAAAATGTCCGTGACCTCCTCATTCGCGAAAATATCTATACGCGAAAATAACGGCGTATACAATACTGTTGCATAGAGACAGATACCAGTATAAAAGCCAAACACGCAAGACAGCATAAATCAAAGGGCCAATGGCATGCAGTCTGAGGTGTATTTGACTGGCATCATTCAGGTCTGTCAATACCCACCAAACATTTAGGGGAAGAAAAGGATAAATACTGTTTTTCCTTTCAAAGCCTAAAAAAAAAGCAACTGTTGCATGCCCTCCTAACCAATCAGAACACCTCACACAAAACTGTACATGTAGTTATATACTGCTTCTCTCTTCCTCCTCCTCCTCCTCCCCTCCTCTCCCTCTTCCTCCTCCTTCTTTCTTTCTCTTCTTCTTCTTCTTCTTCCTTCTTGTTTCTTTCCCTGTTTCTTTTTCCTTTTCTTCCTCAACCAACCAACACGTGTCCATACATGTACCGGTACACTGTATTTTATAGCCCTGTGTGGTACAGTTTATGGTAATCTGAGTACTCCAGTTTACTGCTCAATGATAGACCAGGTAGTGCCCCAGTTGTCATTGAGAGCTTATGGGTCACACTCGATAACTTTCGGTCAATTTGAACTTTGTATGAAACCCCATTGTTTGGGACAATGCATGGCAGCACTTTAGGGCCTTTGCAAAGCAAGAATTAGATGATTCTCAGCAATGCAGAGCAAATAGAGATTTCTTGAGCGCAGGGCGTAACAGAGAGGATTAGACTGTGATGCCGTGAGATTCTGGGGTATTACAGTCTTTTGATACGAGTGTCAACAAAGCAGTGGAATCCTGCTAGTTTCAATCTTGGGGTATTCACACAAAAGATGAGTGTGAGAGTCTTGCATTAAATCTAGCACACAGAGGTAACGCAGAGGTAACCAAGAAATTAAAGAGCAGGTCAAATAGTATGCACTTGTAATGTTGCTTGGTTTGAAAGTAGAAAAATCAGAGAAGCAGGACTGTGAATTATTGAGAAAAATCGGACACATTGCACAATAGTTGTGTAAATTATGAAGAGGTAGAGTGCAAAGTGGCAACTTTGTATAATACTGCTGTTGGGCAGATCTCAATTTGTTTTGCACACAAAATTTCGTGAATTTTTGTCTTTTTCAGATGTTTTCCTTTCTTCTGCCGATGAAGACATGCAAAAACATTCCACTCAGAATACATAGCAAGACAGGGCTGATAGCTTCTCAGGAGAAAAGAGAAAATTCGTGAATTTTTGTGTACAGATCAAATTTACGGAGAGCTGCTCACCACCAAGATCGAAAAGAGCAGCCAATTTGTCTATACTCTCTAAACTTTTACAATTCATAACTCTTCTCTATGTGCCTAATTTTTTTCCCCCACAATTTTCACTGATCTACTTCATTGATTTTTCTGTTTTCATGCAGAGGAACATAATATTAGGATGGCCTTTCCCTTTGAATGCAATGTAATGCCATCGGTGATAACAGGGTTAAACTGGGCTTTCAACTATAGAACCTTTAATACTGGACTACACAGTGTTGTTTGCCTGCTGACTGAGCTGTGCAGTTTGCCCCTACCTTGCGGAGTCTATCAAAGGACATTTCCTTACCCGCCTGCTAATTCTGACCAGCCATCAAATAGGGCAGCAAACAGGTACATTCACATTGATGATGGGATACTACCATATATGATATATCATACATTGTATACTGCAGTATTCTGTGCAGTAATTCCTAATGTGAATGCAAATACACCACAGAAATAAACATCACAATAAACTGCATAACTCAAGAGTGGTAATTCATACTTTGCACAAAATACACAAGCAGAATCAGGTGTAAGTCATTTAAAGAAATACCATCAATTGTAAAACGGTGATGTGATCTGACACATTTCCTGTCATATGTCCTCACAGTAGGAGATATGCCCATTTGCAGTGCATACCAGATATAGGACCTACCATAGATATTTCATGAGTGAGAATGGTACCAAGTGGATTATCGCACTAGCTATTACCATATTATTTTGCCACTGAGAAGTGTTCAAAAAAAAAAATCAAATGTGAATGTGCCTAATGAGAAATGGTCTGAGCAGGACGCAGACAATGAAAATGAAAGCCTCAAGACTGTGCGAGTGCCAATTAATTATCTGAGTTGTTCTCTCTTGGGACACCTTGCAATGACCTCTCAGCTTAACAACCTCCGTGTAGCCACTACTGACTAGACAGCTTTGACGTTTGTCTCTATTAACGGAATGGAGTATCCCTAGGAGAGAAATAAGGTACAGGAATAAAATTATATGGCGTGAAAGCACCTAAACAAACACAGACCTAGGACATCCAAACACATCAGGTGCATAGAGTAGGATATAGTGATTGTGAATTGAAAGTTAGTGAGTGATACCTTCGAGGCACCTTGATGGCAGCCATAAAGGAAGTTTTATGATGTGCCTCAGACAACTGATATCTCTCCCATCAAATTTTGTTAATCACATCCATTGATTTGCATGATTCAGCTCAAGACATATCAGGAACATAGAAGAGAAGGACATTCATTCAAATTCATGAATCCTTGCATCAAGTTGTTTATCTTGGCTGCACCTAAAACACTGAATAATTGGTGCTATTTTACGTTGATGAAAGGCAAATTGTCAATCAGTTGCGATAAGAAGCCCACTTTCTAAGGGAATTTGAGAGAGCTCAGTTATTCACAAAGCAGAGTAGAGATCTAGCCCATATGTTTCACTGGCTTTCCATTTTCATTAATTTCATGATTTGGGTGCTGTTCACAAATCTAACAAAATACAAAAATAATACCTGTTATAAAATATGAACACAACATGCAAGCATGTATTCCTCCATTCATTATTGTACTCTATGATCACAAATTTAGTTTAACCATGCGCAATATTGTCAGGAAGTCCCGTTTCAACAACAAAAAAAAAAAAAGGAAAGAAAGAAACTTGCACAAGAAGGCAACTTTACAAACGTGAAGTATGATAACAGGTTACTTAATTCATCAACACTCTAACTGTCAGACTGTCCTCCTTTATGCTACTATAATCTACCATTTCACTCTTCTCTGATCCAATTAGTTTGCATCAACTTACAATGCCTTCCTCTTTGAAAAGAAATAATAAAAGAAATAGTATCCATGTGCATAACATGATGATGTCAATATTTTCTGTGATGATATCCTACAGACTTTGCTTCAATGGTTCAATTTGCTAAATCCATACAATCTAAGCAGGCAAAAAAAAAAAGAAAAAAGAATAGACGATAGCAAGAGGTTATCACATGTGTGTTGACAGTTAGCTGATATACACCTTGAGGGGGATTCCCCCCTGTCCTGCTGAGATAAATAGTGGAGCCAACAATGCTTGGTCTAAAACAGAATCCCATTCATATATCAAGGAGATCTAGGATACAAAAGAGTCTGCAAATTCACTTGAGCTTTGGGCACCTTATCACAAACTTGCACTTTTAAAGGAATCATGCAGTGTTGGTTGAGACCTAATTTCAGGTTTCTGACATTTTTTTGTGAAATAATGAGAAACCTCTTATGAAATATGAAAGAGCATGTAATTCTATCAGGAATTCAATGTTTATCTGATGAAAATTGGTTTTGAAATGGCTGAGATATCCAAAAAACAGCGATTCTAATAAAGTGTGGGACCCACACTTTATTACGATTGCTTCGTTTCACCAGTACTTTGTTTTTGGATGTTTCAGTCATTCCAAACCTGATTTTCATCAAATAAACTTTAAATTCCTCTTAAAAAGGTATGCTCTGTACTATATCATACATGTTTTTGGGGTATCTTGCAAAAAGTTAAAAGCCCAATTCTCATCTCCACCAATACTGTACCATCCCTTTAAGTTGCTATGTAACAAACTAGAAGTGGAAACAATGGGCAACATCACGGCAGCGAGGTGGGAAGAGATCTCTTTCCACAGAGCTCCGTGATCACGGGGAAAAAAAGAAGAATTTGAGAATACATTGCAGGGAATATCAAGAGTCAGATCAGGTGCAAGATGGCTGAATTAAGACATTGAAATGACATCCAATCAAACTGATCAAACACAGAGATATCTAAGAAATCAGTGGTGTTAACTTGCATAGTTGTTGGATATTTTTCCTCAAATTTTCACAAGGCTTTCACTTTGGTTTTCCAGATGTTATTTTTTTTTAAATATCCAGGGGGTATCGTATTCTCTTTTCATGAAAGGCGTGTTTTCAGAATGAACATCCAATTGAGTCTCAACAACCATAATTTCCCTTTAATTGCTTTCATTTTTCACTTTCGCCATTCATATCGCTGATGTGTTGTCTTGTTATCCCCATGTGCAGCTCGGTGCTTAACATTTCTCCTTCATTTACATTTACGCGTACATTCTACAACCCATGATTCACCATACTGTATATGCCATATATTTTGCTAGTATAATTATCATGATATTCTTTTTTCAACAGCAATTGTAAATGCAACCGAATAACAGCTTTAACTCTTTTCAAAAGAAACAAAAATCACTCACGTTACAATGGTCTAAAGGCGATAAAAATCAATTTTGTTGGTCGAAGTGACTAACTGAATTATTCATCAGGAGTGGTGACCAGGACAGGCCTTCTATCAGTCATGAATGATAATAACAACCGCATATCTAAAAAGTCCCTAGTGCTGATCAATGCGCTGAACTGTGGTTTTGTAGCTCACCATCCATAATTGTTCAGTATCAACAACAGCTTGATGACTTTAAAGGGATGGTACAGTATTGGCGGAGATGAGAATTGGGCTTTTAACTTTTTGCGGGATACCAAGAAAACACTTATAAATGAAATAGCACAGAGCATACCATTCTAAGAGGAATTCAACGTTTATTTGATGAAAATCAGGTTTGGAACGACTGAAACATCCAAAAACAAGGTAAAACAAAGCGACTGTAAAAAAGTGTGGGTCCCACACTTTATTAGAATCGCACTGTTTAGGATATCTCAGCCATTTCAAAATCAATTTTCATCAAATAGATGTTGAATTCCTCATGGAATTACATGCTCTTTCATATTTCATAAGAGGTTTCTCATTATCTCACCAAAAAATGTAAGAAACCTGAAATTAGGTCTCAACCAGAACTACACGATCCCTTTAAAGTTTAATATCTGGTATAAGGTACATTTGTAGCTCAAAAGAAGAACAAATGGAATGTTCATTTTTAAGAAATGGACCACAGAGTTGTAAGACATCTGGTCTTGGCATAACTTTATCCTGCCAAGAGTTCTAAAAGCTTGTAATAGTAAAATCTCAGAAGATAGTTGGTCTGCATGTGTGTTTAGATAGGTGTGTGTGTGTGTGTGTGTGTGTATGTGTAAAGTATGATTGGTGGCGTATCTTAGTATTTCTTAATATTTGTTCCTACCATAGACTGCCTTGTGTTTACCTTCCGCTATTATTCAGTGTTTCAACAACAACAACAACAACAAATAAACTACAGTAGATATATCGCTACGGCGACTGATATGCCTCCCCGCCATAATGCATGGTTCTCCTAATAGGTCTATAGTACAATGTCTTGACAATGTGTGTTGACAGTTTCACACAATTGGCAAAATATTAAAATGACAGGTTTGCCACAAATGTGCTGAATGTTCACTTTCCTAGAACTAGGTTCAATTGGATGAATGATTAAAATGTCAGAGTGCAGGTATTTGGGGAACTGAAGATTTTTAATGGACTTTTGACCCTTTTATAAGTTTATGCATTGAGTAATTTTCAAGGTATTGAGAAAAAGTATAATTTCAGTATGAAATGGGAAAATAGCATTATCTAAACCTGGCCTTTGACCTTTGACCTCACAGTTCCAAAGAGAATCACTGTTAGGTTGAACATGCATAAATATGTAAGTTTCATGATGATACCTTGAGTTACTTTTGAGATATGGAGGAAAAGTGCAATTCAACACTTTCACTTGACCTTTGACCTTTTGACCTTTGACCTTTTGGCAAGAAACTTCCCACAGAATATATATCAGATAATACATGTATACATCAAGTTTTAAAAAAAAACCTTCAGGCATTGCACAAATATAAGGAAAGTAGTGATATTTTGAGGAGTTGACCTTGACCTTTGACCCTGACCTTTGAACCATGACCCCCAACTTCCCTAGATAATCACTGCCCATTGGAACAAGCATATATACTAAATTCCATGAAGATACCTTGAACCATTTGCGAGATACGCAGAAAAACATGAATTTTTAACTTTTTTCACAAAATAACCTGTGACCTTTGACCTTTGACCCGTGACCCTAAAATCCAAACAAAGTATTATCCCCCCAGGATATACCCTCATACCAAGTTTGATGTAAAACCACCACACAGTTCTTGAGATATCGACAAAAACAAAACGGGACGGACGTACGGACGGACGGACAGACGGACGACCCGAAAACATAATGCCTCCGGCCACTTCGTTGATGGAGGCATAAAAACAACAACAACAACTACAACAAAATGAGGGCCTTTGACAGGGCTAATGTGCAAAAAGCGCACTCCCCAGGATGCATTTGCTGTACAATGCATGTCTCCCTCTCCGGAGTTCGATTAATTTTGACAGCTCACGCAACTACTTACCACAACAGTTATCCCAGCTCAGACTGGGATTATCTCGCAGAACAGGACGTTTCCAGGGCGTATCAAATACATGTCATGAAAGTGCATGCCTTTGTTGCCATCAACATCACTGGCAAGACGCCCAATAATGCGTTGTTGCGGCTTCACTTCTATGAACTTTGCAACATACGCATGTATCTAGTTCAACAAGGAATATTAAAGAGACATGTATGACTCAGAAGTGGGGCAACGCCCTTACAGTTGGTTTTTTTTTTTTTTACTTTGATGGTAAGGTAAAAACTATAAAGAGAAGAGGTTTTTTATCAACCTATCCTAATTAAGCAAGGGATACTCTACTTCCCTTAATTTTGATGGTGCCCCTAGATAATGCACAGTTTGTAGCCACACCATGATGTACTCTTGGTAAAATTCCACACCATGTTCATGTTGTCATCAAGGTGTGATCTAGTCATAACTCTCCCATTCCTTCATTCACAGAAATATCATAAAAATTATGTTTCTGGTCAACAATGTTGCAGCTACCACCCTTTCCTCTATGAAACCCAAGTGTACTTTTTCATGTTTTTGCCAAAAAGAAAAGAACATTGATGTAGAGAATACAATTTTTTGATGAATAAGGAAATGATAGTGAAGACCTGTGTTCAGGTCAATGGGAACTTTTAAGGCTGTGACATCATCACCTTCCATATAATTTCTAAATGCACCTATAATTATGTATGCGCATATTATTGTTATCACTGTTTCTAAAAACTAAAAAACTTCTAAAACTTGATTGCTATGAACTGTTAATTCAAATTAGATGAAACCTCTGCCATTCATTTTGTTTCAGTTTACTCTAAAAAGTAAAGCTGAAAGAAATTAATTTATAACTAAACAAGGTATTGCTCGGCATTCCTTACCGATCTTGAATAAATGCAGATGATACTTCCTGGCAACAGAGGGTATAAGCACTGTGATAGAATACTGCATGCGCCATAAATTTCGCGAGTCTAAATTTTCGCGAAACGGGACTTCCCGACAATTTCGCGAGTGGTAAAATTCGCGATCGTGGAGTTCTGTACTGAATGGAGAAATGTATATGCATACGTCACATTCATATCGGCATTAGAGTCAATATTTTCGCCTGTTTTTAATTCGCAAATAGCAGCTGACTCGCGAAATTTGCGAAAATAAAAACCTCATGAAATATTCGGCGTATACAGTACCCTGGCTTGATTTTAAAGACTCCAAGACTATTACTGACACAGTCAGTTCTTGAACAACACAATGCCAAACAACAGTTCGAGCAGTTTACTTCTCTTCAGACAACATCAATTTCCACCAACATTTATACATCACATCAAATAAACCAATTATGCTGGGAAGCCCTCTTCTTTTCCCCAGTGACCATTATCTGAAGCTCATCTGATGATATCAAATCATACATTTATTGTTTCACAATTCCACGATGTTCAGGATGTTTATTTTCATACAAAATTCTGGCAAACCAGTGCTGCACCATCAAACCTATCCAATTATTTCTTCTTATTTTTTTTTTTTTGGGGGGGGGGGTGGGGGTGAGGTACAAGTAGACTGAGAGGTCACTATAAGCAGTGATTTGCCTTCCTTACATGTTCAATAGCATCCCATTTTTATCAACTATCTGAATTTCCACACAATGTCAACAAAGATGACACTGGAATGCCCATAAATATTAGATATGTACCTAAACACAAAGTTATGAATAACACAGATCATGGCTGCACTGTGCTTTATTTAAAGACTCTGCAGTGTGGGGATACCATGGAGTGGGAAGGCTAGCCAGACTTGGGATGCGTTCGAGCGCTCTGAAGCGAACCAAAGCAAACTGAACCAAAGCATACCCTACCGTACTGTGCCAGATTTGAAGCGTTCGAGTGCTCTGTCGAGAAAGTGTACCTCACAAGTTATTTTTTAGAAAAGGTCACACATTTTTGTAGCAAGAATGTCATGCACCTGGCGCTTGAACTACTTACAGCTGTCCCGAACAAAGAGAATGATGTCTTTGCATTGTGACGTATGCGCATGATACGTGCATGCTTTACAGCGAACTTTTGGTACGCTTTTGGTACGCTTTTGGAGCACATCGGGAAGTGGTCCACTTTTGGCTCGGTACAGTACGGTACGGTACACTTTAGGAGCGTTCGAGCGCTCCTCTGGCGCGGGTACGGTACGGTACAGTTCGCTGTAGGAGAGCGCTCGAGCGCACCCTTGGACATAGATATTAAATATCCCTGTAACAAATTATTTACAGCTTTATCACTGATGTCTCATGTAAGCACACACACAGCAGAATAGTGTCCACTGGAATTGACCATTACCAATGAACGTACATTTCAATGTCATGCCCATAATATTCAAGGGGTGGGTCCAGTAATTCCGTAATGGGGGGGGGGGGGGGTGCCTTTACAAAAATTAAGAGGGGGCATGCGCACCACCCTTTTTTTTTTAAACAAAAAATAAAGAGGGGGTGTGCCCGGTGCACCCCCACCAGGATCCGCCACTGTATTCGCTGACCTGTGCTATTTGTGTTTTTTTAATGTATCCCAGTGGGCAGTGAATGAATTGAGCCACATGTAAATCCCCATACTACATGAAACCGTGGTCAAGAGCTTTGATGATTATTGTGTACCCGTAATTAATACCTGTACAGGAGTGTGACCTCCATGGTCACTGCAAAATAAAAGACAGATTTCCCCCCTATAACACAGGTGGCCATTTTGTAGCACACTCACATGATGTTCCACTTCACAAATTACACCCCAGGCACTTTTTGTGCTGCGTGCGCATAAATCACATGTTCCCCGAGTTCACGCAGGTAGTGCCACCCTTTTCACTCCATCAAATTTTATACTGGTTTTGCCTTTTGGGCTGTAGCCAGCCTTGCAAACCTATAATCTGCTAGCAAACATAAAGCTGGATCTATTATCTGGCACTTTGAAAAAAAAAAAAACATGCCTAGATAAAACATGCAAGCATTATTTCTTTTCTGCATTTACAGTATTTTATCTTCTGCATTAACTAGACTTACACTCAAAGCCTTGCATGGAAACACTAACAGGAGTAAGCTGAAAGGACCACCTAGGGATGGTTGGGAGGTCAAATTCTGACAATTGGTATAGAAATCAGGAAAACCTAAGGGGGGGGGGGGGTGGGGGAGAGGTTGCCATACTCACATTACATGGGACAATCACGGAGATGCCAACCTTGACTTTCAAATATCACAAAAACCACCATCTGGAGCACTTCATTCAAAACTATTTGTGGGTGGACGTTAACAGCATTCTGGCGAGGCATTATTTGATGTGGGAATTTCATTGAACTTATGTGTTGAAATTGTGGCAAGACACTCTGTTACAACATAAAATACTTGTTTGGTAGGAAGGTTTATGGTCTGGAGCTTGAGAGACATGAAGGAAAATGTGATGAAGAAGTTTTTTTCCCTCACATGACTGAAATCTGAAAAAAAATTGTATGGTACTCATTAAAATCATACTACGACAGCAGCGCCAGGCTCTGGCCAAAATTCCTTGCACAGTCAAAGGTCACAATTACCTGGCTGTGCCTCTGCCTGAGCATGCATTCAGTTACCATGGTAGTTATCCCTCGTGTGGCCGAATTCGTGAATGGGTCATTGTACAAGTGGCGGGGCTCTGCTTAAAGGACAAGTTCACCTTCATTAACATAAGGATTGAGATAATGTAGCAATATTAGTAGAACACATCATTGAAAGTTTGAGGAAAATCGGATAATCCGTTCAAAAGTTACAAATTTTTGAAGTTTTTGTGCAGTCACCGCTGGATGAGAAGACTACTGCAGTGTATGATGTGACATGCGTACAACAATATAAGGAAAATATAAAGAGAATCTTACAAAATTTCATCTTTTGAAAAAAGTACACATTCCCTTGACTCGTTACTGACATATGTTATGGGTAATATTATTCCCCCTGCCTTTAGAAAGAGGCAAGTCAAGTGCTCTTTTATTATGCGAAAAAAGTGAAAATATGTTGACATTTTTTTACATTTTCTTTATACTGTTGTACTCATATGACATCACGAGCCTTAGTAGTCTCCTCATCCAGCGGTTCCAACACAAAAATTTTTAAAATTCATAACTTTTGCATCGATTGTCCAATTTTCCTCAAACTTTCACTGATGTGTTCTACTAATATTGCTGCATTCTCTCAATCCTTATGTTTATGAAGGTGAACTTGTCCTTTAAGTTATTGAACCCAATTTTTACTGCTTGGTTTGGGCTAATTTAGTTCGGGCCAGGAGCTGGCCAAAAAATGTATGAGATACTGTAAAACATGATATATTCGCAGCATGAAATTTTCACGAATTGGAGCTGACAGCCTTTCTCGTGGCATGAAATTTTCGCGAATTGCCACTGGCGTTCAATGCATGTAGTGTAAACAAAAACTTTCGCGTGCATTTTCAGTTCACGAATTTTGGCGCTCGCGAAATTAGCGAAATTAAAATGCACACGAAAATTCCTCATTTTTACAGTACTGGAAGGGGTCTAAATCCCCATTTGTACCTGCTTAATAAGCAGGCTAAACTTATATCTAATGATGATAATTGAGTGATGTCTCCACAGCTTTTGCATGAAACTAACTGGCTTTTCAGGGAGGTCTACCCCTTGAGTCATCACACATAAGACTGATGGCAAAATTAGTCAGAACGTGAGAGTCATGCCAGAACAGAAGGCATTTCACAAGTGGATTGCAGCCACTCACAAACAAGCAAATACAGGTCAAAGAAAAAGACATAAAAATATTGGCAATTGGGTTTTTATCCTTCCCCATTCTGTCTACATGTACCTTCCTCATATACACTCCTCTATATATACCCCCTCCCAAATCGAAAGCATTATAATCACAATGGATAATGAGGTTCAGCGTACTAAAGCAAGCTTTACTCCATGATGGTATCTCAAGGTTAGCTTATTTCAATGGCTGATGGAGCCCAAAGGGAATTAAAACTTAAGTTACAGGGCCTCCTGGAACACTCTTGTCCTGTACCATTCACTTTTAAGTTCTGTTAAAGTTAACTATATACTACTAATCACAAAAGTCTCATGGCAAAGCTGTTGATAGCTCAATAACAGCTACCCAGTATGCTGCAAAGCGTTGTGGTTAATAGTTCATATGAACATAATACATGACTAGCTTTTTGGATACTACTATAATCCTGATAAATAAATACCAATAAAATGTTTGTACACATGCTGACACTATATACTTACATGATTGTTGTGCTTTATGATTGGAGAAACGTGTGTAAATATTTGTTAGTTAGTAAGTTAGTTAGTTAGTAAATGAGTTGGTTAGATAGTTAGTTAGTTATTAAGTTAGTGAATTAGTTAGTTAGTAAATGAGCTGGTTGGTTAGTTAGTAAGTTAGCTAGTTACATAGTAAATGATCTAATTAGTTAGTTCGTTTGTTTGCTTGTTTGATTGTTTGTTTTGTTTTGTTTTGTTTTTTTTTGTTCATGCTTGTGAGTTGTGGAAGGTGAATGCACTTGCCACAAAGAATCTTTTTTTTTTCTTTCTTTTCCAGGGAACACAAGCTGTGAGTGGAAACATAATCACCAGCCACCACTTCTGTTAGAGTGGTACTCATTGACAAAAACTTCTTATCTTGATATTTCTTATCTTAATATTATTAATGATAAGCAATGTGTACTGTAGACAGATCTTGTGAATGGGGCATCATTTCGTCTATGACTGGACAGTACTATTATTCATTAAAGATGATAGGATATCTGTGTAAACCAAGGAGGTAAAATTATCAGACTGATGAGGAACGAATGAGGTAGAATGGGGGTGGGGTGGGGTGGGAGGAGAACAGTCAAATCAGGGCATCTTGAAGACAGGAAATGAAGCAGGCTGGAGACAGGTGGGAGCTGGACGAGGTTCTAGAAGCTGACAAATGCCAACAACCGAAAGTTGGCAGGGTCCAGAGTTGGTGACACCGCATATCGTAAAAGAAATCATTGATCGAGGTACTCGAGAGCCACAGATAACTCAGCTCACAGCAGGGTATCTGGATCACTTGGAAAAGATATAGGCCTACCCTTTCTTCATCACCTATGCTTGACGGTTCCTGCCTAGATCATGTCAAACATGATGACCTGACACACAATAATCACATATAAATGCAATGGCTAGAGTTTGCCCTTTAAAGTGATGGTACATTATCAGTGGAGATGAAAATTGGGCTTTAACTTTTTTGCGATGCCAAGAAAACACTTATAAAATAGTACAGAGCATAAAATCTTAAGAGGAATTCAAAGTTTATTTGAGGAAAATTGGTTTGAAATAGCTGAAACATCCAAAAACAAAGTAAAACAAAACGATCGTAATAGAATGTGGGTCCCACACTTTAGTAGGATCATTCTCTTTTGGATATCTCAGCCTTTCAAAATCAATTTTCATCAAATAAACATTGAAATCCTCATGGAATTACATGCTCTTTCATATTTCATAAGAGGTTTCTCACTTTCTCACCAAAAAATGATAAAAACCTGAAGTTAAGTCTCAACCAAAACTATACGATCCCTTTAATAATTACCTGCCTTCGCAACTGACTCATTCTTTCAAGTAATCTTACATGGCTATCAAAAAGCTATCAAAGATCAGCACAAGACTATAAACTGAAGATGTCTGCATTCACACCTTGCCAGATAGAATATGCCATGCTTTGCTACTAAAGTTCCATGATCTTGGATGTTTATGTGTTGTTAAGGTTTGCATGTTGAAGTAAACGAGGGAGAAAGGTTTGCAGTAATACCATGTGTATGTAGTTTGTAGCCTTATCTGGATCATTGCTTGGCAAAAGAGGAGCCTAGAAAGAGGAGAATTGAGGAGGGAAGAGGCATAAGGGGATCTTGGATGTTTACCCTAATAAGGGTCTTTGCCAAGTCTTTAAGTAGTCTTTTTTTTTTTTCTTACATGTACGTACCTGGGCTAGGTATCAAGATAATTGATTCAGGATTTTTCCTTGCATCACAATAATGTGATGTGGGATGGGAAATGCAAAAAATCGCATTGCCTCTGGCACCCTTTGAGGCTGAGACATGAAAAAAACAAACAAACTGGAAGTACTTCCCATTGTCATTTCAAGGAGGTACTAGGAGACTGTAGTACGTCCTCAGTCATATGCCTTGAGGGGAAGCTTAACCCTAAAAAGACTGGGGGGGGGGGCCTAAAAGGCCCCCCCCCTCGACATTTCGCGCGATTACTCTGCAACGCGCAATGCTCTCGCAGCGATGCTCTATGACTTTTTTCTTTCGAGTTTCCCGCACATTTTGACACCAAATTTGTGACGCCCGGGGGTACGGTTCTGAAGTTACATAACTTTTTGTACATGCACGTGAGGCCGAAAATGGCTCAAAAATGTGATTTTGTGTACAAAGTCAATGCAAATTGAGTTTTTTCACATGGTTCATATAAATATGCTTATTTTTACTCTCAATGGCTAAAATTTTTTGTTTTAGGAGTATTATGCTTCAAAAAGTGTTTGCCACAAATTTTGTTAAAAAAAACAAGAAAAACAAAAGGTCGAAAAAACAGAGAAATACATAAGAAATTCATAAAACAATAAAATACATAAGAAATTAATTTTGATACCGAATTTTTTTTCAAGTGCATTTGCTAAGAATGCCACAAAGAATAATTAGACCAAAAATGAGCACTTTTCGAGCTTTATTTACTGATTTAGATCAAAGAGTCTGATTTCTTACATAAATTAGCATAATTAATCAAAATGAAATAAAAGAAGACTATTTTTTAAAATTTAAATATACGATCTTGTAGATTACATCGCACACTACCATTGTGCAAATTTCCGCGGCGATCGCGCGATCCACGGCCGAGATCTTAAGGGGGGGCCCTTTAGGCCCCCCCCCCAGTCTTTCGAGCTACCAAAATAGCCCAGTCTTTTTAGGGTTAAGAGCAATGCTACTGATCAAAGTCTACGAAGTTCATGCCCCCTTTCCTTCTCAAAAACACTACCCAAACAGAGCAATGTAGTGCCAATTTCTGTAACAGCACAAAATGGTTAAAGTATCTTGTAGCATCGAAAGAGAGGACTTCAGGAAGAAAGGAAATGCCCAGAAAGAGTTGCTCTGTTCACACTATCTTGTCAATATGCACGGACAGGATGTCATGTCGAACTCGTGGCACAAACTCTAGAGTTACATGTACCGTATGTCCCAAAAAAAATTACAGCGGGACCCTAAGCAATGATATCTTTAAAAATATTGCATCAATCTAAATACAAATTCAGGGTTTGAAACTATAACTCATTGCCCACATCTTACAGAAAACCCCATTCGATTTGCTTCATTGGTCAAAGAGAAATGAGGAATTTTGTAGAGGATGTCGGGAATCTCTTTTGTCCAAGTTCTGTCTATTGTTCACACATAAAATCATCGAAGTGCTAAACTCGGAAGAATCAGACTCATGACATGCTTTACTACAATCCCCATTTCTCTGTGACCGCTTAACCAAATTGAATGGGGATTTCTGCAAAATAGAGCTAAGATGTTATATTTTAAGACCCTGAAGTAGCATTGAAAAAAAAAATCATATATTGGATGTTATCAATGCAAAAATCTGATTGTAATTTTTGTGGGACATACTGCAGTATGTCCCTCAAAAATTACAATCAAATTTTCAAATTGATAACATCCAAAATGACCAACCTGTCTAAGTGCTACTTCGGGGCCTTAAAATATAACATCTTAGCTCTATTTTGCAGAAAACCTCATTCAATTTGGTTAAGCGGTCACAGAGCAATGCAGATTGTTGTAAAGCATGTCATTAGTCAATTTTTTCCAATTTTAGCAATTCAGTGCTCTAGTGCGTGAATAATAGACAGAACTTGGACAAAAGAGATTCCCGACATCCTCAACAAAATTAATCATTTCTCTTTGACCACTGAAGCAAATCGAATGGGGTTTTCTGTAAGATGTGGGCAATGAGTTTCATACCCTGAATTTGTATTTAGATTGATTCACTATCATTAAAGATATCATTGCGGGGGGTCCCATTGTAATTTTTTTTTTTTTTTTTTTTTTGGGGGGGGGGGGGGGGGGACATACTGTAGTGTGTGGTCTCTCCATGAACCCCATTCCCCATCAGCTTCTATGTGAATGTCCAGAATGTAAAATACAATACACATGTGTGCAGTACACTTCTGTTTTGTCAAATCATCAAGGGTTATCACTAGTGGTGCCAGCATGTACAACTTGTACGTAATTCTTCCGGTTCTGTGGTATCAATCAAATGGGACTTTCTTTCAAATGTTAAATCAGAATGATAAGATGTCATGTACATGCTTTCCATGGTTGGAAAGATCATCCTTTAAGAGATACATTGTAGTGATTATGCTATCATTAAAATGATAAGCCTAAGTATGAATGTATCTCTTAACTGATACCTTAAAGGACAAGTTCACCTTCATAAACATAAGGATTGAGAGAATGTAGCAATATTAGTAGAACACATCATTGAAAGTTTGAGGAAAATCAGACAATCCATTCAAAAGTTATGAATTTTTGAAGTTTTTGTGCAGTACCCGCTGGATGAGAAGACTACTGCAGTGTATGAATAACTTAGATGTCACATGTGTACAACAATATAAGGAAAATATAAAGAGAATTTCACAAAATTCCATCTGTTGAAAAAAGTATACATTCCCCTGACTCGTTACCGACAAATGTTATGGGTAATATTATTCCCCCTGCCTTTAGAAAGAGGCAAGTCAAGTGCTCTTTTATTATGCGAAAAAAGTGAAAATATGTTGAATTTTCTTTTACATTTTCTTTATACTGTTGTACGCATATGACTCACAAGCTGTAGTAGTCTCCTCATCCAGCGGTTCCAAGAAAAAAATTTAAAAAATTCATAATTTTTACATCGATTGTCCAATTTTCCTCAAACTTTCACTGATGTGTGCTACTAACAATGTTGCATTTTCTCAATCTTTATGTTTATGAAGGTGAACTTGTCCTTTAATCATTGAACAGGAAATCAACTGCAGACAAAACAAACCAATCAAATCTCATTATCCCCACAACTATGTCTCCATGGAAACCACATCATCTCATCAAGGAGGTAAATACTTGCCTAGTACCTGCTGGATCTCATCCATGTCTGTTGAGGTGTGCACACCTTTCTGGAATAAACCACAGTTTAAGCTTAATCAGTCAATTGTCGGGCAGTGCTTGGTTTCTGTTTGAAGGTTTTGGAATTATCATCAAACCTCTCTCGATCTTGGACATCAATTTTCCTAGTGAAGGTGAATCAAGTATATGAAGTAAACATCTGAATTCTGAATTGTCTTCTTGTGTGAAACCTCAACTTGTGTTCCCTACTATTACATATGTACTTCAGAACATGGACACAGCTTGCAATTTTGCCTTTCAACAGATGTCCTTGAACAAAGTTTCAGAGCTAGCAGTGGTATGCCTTCTTACAGAAACAAGTCCAAACACTTGTTGAAATTATAGAATTGACACAAAGTCATAATAACGCATAAAAGAGTACTATAGATTTACAACAAAGATGGTGTTAAAATAAAGCCAACTGAGAACTAGGACAAAGTTGCATTTGGTGATGCTGTAATTGCTCTGAATTGATGCATTAGCATTATGATTGAAAAAAACTTTTATTTCAGGTATATCAGACAGAATACAGTACTTGACTAAATTACCAATGCTACATCCAGGTACTGTTCAAGTATTCCTGAAAGGCTGACAGCGTGACAGCAATGACCTGTAACAGTATCAGATAATAAATTTGGATGAGCATGTTAGTGACCATGCACTGAATATATTTGGTTTTTTTCTCCCTATCTTTCTCCTTTATATCTCTGTGTATCTGTTTTTAATGTTCTGAAAAGTATTCTCTCTCTTTCAATCTCTTGCTTTGTGTTTCTTCCTAACACACAAACACACAGACACACATCCAAGCATGCACACACAGAGACACATTTCACCGAAGACATTCTACTCCAATTCTGACATGGGCCCTCTTCCCCCTCCCCCCTCGACCCCTCTCGCTGTAATTGCATGAAATTAACGATGACTTGCGCATGTGGTTCACTGTCACCACCGATTTGTGCAAGGAAGAGCCAATGTGGAGAAAACACCGAAAGCAGACAATGGCCATGGGTTGTTTCCAGGCTGTAGGGACAGTCAATCGTGCAGTGCCCTCTCAAATAACTTCCTCCTCTCTTCCTGTCATTGATAAGCTTATAAAATGCTTCACAGAGAAAACTTTGCCCTAGGTGACAAGTTCATCAAAATATATATGCAGGGTGGTCCACTAGGGGTTTGAGCATATAGCTGTAACATACTAAAATTCTTGTGCAACATCCTCAAAAAGCCAGCAACATACTATGCAACATTCTCAAGAATTGGCAACATGCTCTTGAGTCTTAAAATAAATATAAAATATATTTAACATATTTTCATATTTCTAGTTAAATGAAAGAGTGCTTGATTTACCTCTTTCAGAAAGTAGGGGAACAGTATTACCCTCAACATGTGTCAGTAACAAGTCGAGGGAATGTGTACTCTTCATCAAAAAATTAAATTTTGTGGAATTCTCTTCACATTTTCTTCATATCATTGCATATCGATGTGACATCACATACTGTAGTAGTCTTTTTGTCCAGCAATTGCTGCACAGAAACTTTGAAGAATTCATAATTTCTTAACAGATTGTCTACTTTTCTTCAAATTTTCATTATCATGCTCTAATATTGCTACATTCACTCAATCCACAATATTTCAGGGTGTCCTTGTCCTTTAAAAGTCATGGTAATCCCTTTTGCAAACATCACAAAATTTTGCATGGTTGAAGAATAATGTCCCCCAATTTCATGTATGAAATCTTACATTCAATAATACATCTTACAGACTTAAAGACAGATGTGAAAAGTAACCCCATGCTGCTTGAGAATACACTCCTCTTTTGTACCAAAAATAATGATTGGAAATTGTTCAGGGTTGGAAGAAAGTCACTGGGAATCTATATTGTTTCCTCCTCCATCATTAAAAAACAAAACAGAACAAAAACAAGTTTACAGCTACAATTTGTAAATCATTCTGTGCAAAGGTCTGAATTACCTACAGGACACCAGCTTATGAAAGGAATCTAGTATAATTCTTAGGGTTGGAAATGGGACACATGGACTTTAAAAATCTCATTTCCACCATCCAGCTGATGCCCTTTACATGACCACTGCAGGTCCCTTTAGTTTTAGAAACCATTTCAGTACCAGCAATTGAACTTTATCTACAGACATACACTGTATATTTTTACCGTGAATGAACTTGAATCCAGTTTCTACTCGCTCAGTTTACATAGGCCTATGACCATCACATCCGGTGCAATTTGTATAATTCCCAACTGTGACCTTACAAAATCGTTTTTCTCACTGCAAAGAGCCAAACAGTAGCACCATTCACTCATGTCTGAGTAGTCAAAATTTTTCAAATTCTGGTGTGTGGACGCACGTTCACACACATACACATACACACACAAAAATAATAATAATAATCACTATCTTGATCCAAAGAGCAGAGGAATGCAAGAATCTGTTCATGTTAATTTTTTGTTACAAACCCTCATGATAATTTGAAAAAAAAGGTTCATTATTCCAAAGGTTTGTCAATCCAAAGAATGAAATAGGGTTTGTTGGTAGGACAATGGAATAAGGTTGGCTATTCCTAAGGTTCAATACTGGTAATATGAAAATTCCAGCTTTACAAACCTAATTTCATTTTTGGATTAAGGCCGCGTTCATGCAAATTTCGTAGCCAGAATCACAAACATGAATCATGATTCAAAACGGCGTTTCAAATCACGGTCTCAGCGGAAGAGCGTTCATGCGGGCTTTCGCAACGCTGATTCTGGCTCTGCTCATCCTTTGCCATTGCGCAGCGCACTGCGCAGTTTCTGCAACTCGAGCCAGACCTCCTAAATGCCAACTGATCAGTCAGTTTATTATAGGCCTTTACGTTTTAATTTCGGTGAATACTTTCCAGTACTAAGGTGTAACATTTTGGCTCTTCCCACAGAAGGGAATAATCCTAATTCTTCGTCTCTCCAATTGTTTCCTTAGGT
Source organism: Diadema antillarum (assembly GCF_040938485.1). Taxonomy (NCBI): domain Eukaryota; kingdom Metazoa; phylum Echinodermata; class Echinoidea; order Diadematoida; family Diadematidae; genus Diadema; species Diadema antillarum. Next base: position 977,010 of record NW_027270917.1, read on the forward strand.
AGACACAGCGCTGCAGCCATTACTTTTATCAACTCAATCGGAGAGTAATTACATGTATTATTTTACACAGCTAACGTTAGATACTAGCATAGAATCGGTGTATGGCGTTGATGTAAACAAATAAGTGCAAGTATGGTACCGAAACACACGATTCATAAGACGTACACAAGCGCGCGAACAGAGCAAGAAGCTGTGGGATACCACTCGAGACACGCATGCGCACAACGCACAATGACGTCATAGAATCATGATTGAAATCACGGTTGCGTTCATGCGGTTTCTGCGAAAAAAATTTGACCAGGCATTCTCACGTAAAAGATGAAAATGTACAATAAGGGCCCAATTTTTTAAGATTCCTTAATTTGGGGGGATTGGGGACCCCTGGGGCCCTCTGGGTGGGGCATGGTGCCCATTTTAACAAATTGAGTTCCTAACTCCCTAGGGATACTACCTGCCAAGTTTGGTGAAAATGGGTCATGGCGTTCTCAAGAAGATGAAAATGTACAATTTAGGCCCCATTAGAACCCCTCCCCACCCCCCCCCTCCCCTGGGTCCCAAGGGGGGCACCCCTGATTCTGCCATGAACAAACTTGAAACTACAGTCATCACTGTACTAACTCATAGTATTAACTTAGCTCTATCACTTCTGGTTCTAGAGAAGAAGATTTTCACAGATTCCTTAATTTTGGGGGGTTTGGGCCCCCCTGGGGGCCCCCTGGGTGGGGCATGGTGCCCATTTTAACAAATTGAGTTCGTAACCCCCTAGAGATGCTACCTGCCAAGTTTGATGAAAATCGGTCTTGGGGTTTTCAAGAAGAAGATGAAAATGTAAAAAGTTTACGCACGACGCACGAGGGGCGATCGCAATAGCTCACTTGAGCCTTTGGCTCAGGTGAGCTAATTATAACCATGTCATGTACACTGTAACAACCAGGAATTTTGGCATTACTTTTCATACAAGGACAGTAGAAGTGCACTTCACCTGTTTATGAATTCACAAATGAGTTATTCTGTATACTTCAGTATCTAAAAGTATTTACACTTTCACATCCATTTAGCAGAGCACAGTGACATGTTCACCTAAGCAAATACTTTTTTTTTTTCAAATTTTATGCTGTAGTGTAGTGCTGTTTTAGTTACCACTGTCACCTACAAATCATTGCACAAAACTTATTGTTTCTTGTGCAAACAACTACAAGCCTCCAAGCAAAGCTTGAATTTCAGCCACTCAAGATGAAAGCATTTTTAAAAGACCTTGTTAATTTTCATTTGGTCACGTCTTGAACATTTAACTGACAATGCAACAGGATGTAGATAAATTGACCCAAACTGACTCTTTACATACAAATGTACCATGTCAGCAAAAACTTGGCACTTCAACGGTATGGATTCCAGTCCCCATTTCCATTTAACACAATGTATTTTCTTGACATACAACTCTGCCGACTTAATGCAACAATAGAAAAAAAATGACAAAGGCCAATCCCAGTGGAACAGGGTCCTTCAGATACATGTGTAGCACTGGATTTGAACAGTTGGTGTCTAATTGCAGCTTAAAATGGCTCTGATCTTCTGCATTTACCAGTTTAAGCTGGATTTACCCTCTAACTGCAGGGACATCTTAATGCTGGCATAAAAAGGGCAATCACTGGCAGCACAAAAACTCCTCTCAATAGAGTCCACAAACGGGTTGCATTTCAAAGAAATATGAAGTTTTAGCCTCAACACAATAATTGGGGGTGATCTTCTCTTTTTCTTCTTTTTCTCTCATGGGCAATATTCCACACTGTTAAACCACATCGAACCAACTCTAATCCACAGACTTAAAAGCTGTGGCAAGGCTTCCTAGATTTTGCTACTCTTGTACATTTACATAATCCTGCAAATCTGACACACGAGTGCAGCCACAAATTTCACAAATAGAGATGGATAATTCAAGGAATTGTACCTCACACAATAAGATTTGAAGTAAATTGAATTATCCCTACCTTCCTGCTAGGCTACCAGTAATGGCATACCGCAGATGGGACATAGAAAAAGCAAAGGCTTTACCGAGTGACATACACTATGTAACGTGCGTCACTGTATACATACATCTGAGCTTAAAAAGAGCACAAAGGCCATCGTCAGCTGTTTTACAAGCAAGGGCTTTTAGTTTTTTGGGCGATAAGTGTTCCCACTTTTGTTGCACAGCCTCGGTGCTTCTCACAAAGTGCGAAGAAGTACAAAGTAGCATCGCTCCGTTGACAGTCTATGGTGGGTGAAAAGGCAGATACGACACGCTTTGCTAAGGAAGAGAATGTCACACATTACAAAGAGAGAATAGAACACGCATCCTTGAGACAATTATCTCACGGAATTAAATGTGATGGGGAAGATTTGCTATGTAACAACAGATATACAGAGAGAAGTGAGTGAAGACAAAGGTGGAATTAGTCACACAACTGCTCTAATAGTAATACTAACCTGGTGTCATTGCATACATGTACTAAAGTACATGTAGTTTTCCATCAAGAGCATGGGGGGGGGGGGGGAGGAGGATATTTTATCTCATTACCATCTACAAGTATGAGTTTGTAGGTCAACCTTATTGGATGAAATGCTTGTGACATTCAAGTGCAAATAGTGTTAGCTCATTTGCCAGTCCAGTCATTATTACAACAGCACCATATTGAGTGTATAAAGGTAAGTGTTTACATTCAATATGAAGGCTAGGTTGTAGATGCATACACTGAAGATTGCCTTTAACGGCGAGTGCAGACAGGTAATGCGGATGAACTGTGACATTTCCCTATTGATTTGGGAGTGATCTTGTCATGTACAGTCTGAAGACTGTATCTCAGATATGAAGTATCACTGAATTCTAGCTTTGATCAGTGTGAGATGATTTTGCTACTGGTTTAAATGGATGGCATAGTTCTGGTTGGGATGAGGATTCAGATTTTAACATTTTGCGAGATAATTGGAAACTACTTACATGACATACAGCTGTATATCAAAGAGCAGTCAATTCTAAAAGGAATGTAAAGTTTATTTGATCAAATTTGGTTTAGAAATGGCTACGATATCTAAAAAAGAAATGGTTCTAATAAAAGATGGGTCCCACCTTATATTAGGACAAATTTGTTTTACCTTGATTTTGACTATTCCAAATTCTACATTGTACCTACCTCGATTTTCACCTTGCTGTTCTCATTTCATATGTCTGCAACTGAACTCAGAATACCGGTACCAAGATCCATGACATACACGTGTATGTTCTCGTCAAGGATGACTTCCAAAACACCCAACTCAATACCATTCAATGACATGCAATTTAAGAAATATCCAACCATTTTCTTTATTTCAATTAGAACAAAAAAAGGGAACAAAATAAGAAAAAAAGCCATACATGCTGGACTAGTGTACATAGAAATCTAAGTTTCTTCGTCATTCCAGTATTGTTTATCACAACCTACTGGAACAGTTTTGGTGTGCTCTTTTTGTATTTGTTTTTTTTTTTTGTCAACATTCTAGGTTGTTTTTGTGAAACAAAGTCTCAGCAAACTTTCCCCATGAATTAGCAACTCTCCTAACATCACAAAATTCCATTACCACTCAGTGTGACTGGCTGTATAATTCATCTTCACAAAGTATGCAGCTTTAAAGATAAAGTCTACATTTTTACAGATTTCACATAATCCCCTGGGAATTCTCATTTCCTACTCTACAGCATGACATACTGAGAAGAGACAATGATTTGGGAGGTGAAAGTCCATTGGAGAAAAAAAAATGACAAGCAGAAATTTCCCAACGTATGAGTACATGTACACTAAAACTGCTGAAAAACAATTATTACTAAATAATATGTGATAAGCTTATTATTATATTGAAAATATTTCTTATTATTGAAGGAGTGCAGTATCATTGAAAAGATTTAATTTTTTTTCCCCCTATTGATGATGACAGCCTCACTTAAAAAAGAAATGAAAATGATGTATATATCTGTACCGTATTTGCATTCAAACTCTTTATGATATAAACATACAAAAGCTTATGGTACAAAGATGAAGGAATAGAAGGCAGACTCAAGCTTCGAATGCTAGTTGACAATATTTTACCCTACCCTCTATACATGTATTGCCACATGATGATAAGAGACAAAGAGTGACTAGGCTTCAATCCAATCACCGTTCTCAACTCTATTGTAGATCATTTGACATCTACTGCACCAATGCGGCGCCTCCACACAAAATCTGGGGATGGATCCCCGAGCATCTGACATTATGTGTCCATCAATCCTATCCCACTTCAGAACACTGAAGGATCTCATGACTGTCTGTGGGAGAGACATCTCCCCCCTACACTGTCTCTCTTCACAATGGCCCTTATGTGGTGAAGGAGCCTACTGCAGCTCACAAGATGTGGGACTATATAGATGTTCTGTCTCTATGAGACAAAATAAACACAGACCTGATTGTGTTTTCCCTCACAGAATACAATGACATAGACCAAAAGTCTATCTCAAATCTTCTTCAACAGATATATATAAATAAGAAAAGCAGAAAACTGTTTTACAAAAGCAAACTTACAGATCAGCAAAACAAAAGTGGATTCACTTCCTAACATTGTGAGCAGATTTCTTTGAGTATAACATCTCAACAGAACTGCAACTGAGTTAGAGATAACAAAAGTCATATCATCTTCATAAAATAGCAACTGCAGATCCCAATAGAATTATGAGGGATTCCAGAAAAGAAAATATATGGATTATAGAGCTCTACTTGACCCAATGTGCTACATACGTTGCAGGCACTTGCCCGAGGCAAGTGGAAATCAAAGTCGAGCAAGTGTTTTAAGACAATGAAAAAAAAAAAGTTTGCTCTACAATGTATTAATTGGGCATGCAAAAAGTTTTGATGCCACCTTTTTTCTTCAACCCCCCCCCCCCCACACACCCATGAAGTCGGCCATACAGAAGCCCTAAAATAATAACTGTTAGGTGCTTCAAGGCACTTTCACTTCATTTCAGCAACTTTCCAACACTTACCTGAAGAAGACCCAATGCAATGAAACACCAACGCTTGATTGAACCAAGTTTGTAACTCCGATGTCAATCAGCAAGTGCTGTTTATTCTAAAGAATGTGTTTTATCAAGCCTTTTTGACTTAGTGTTTTTGTTAAATATAATTTTCTTATATTTTTGGACTTTCTAGGGTTGAGGGTTATAGAATACATAGATCCCTACATTGTAGGCATAGATGCACATAGCACTACCTAAACATGAATGCACTCATGAGTTATAGTAAACAAATCCAGCTGACCCTTTCAGCAGTGAGCTATGACTGAGTCACCAAACAAAAAGCTCTGACTACCAGTACACATTCTCATTTTTCCCCAGTATTATCTCATGTACTCCTCCCTATCTAACCCCATTCCCAATGATTCATGGAACCCACATACATACAAGCATACACACACACACAACACACACACACACACACACATAAACACACATAGGGTACAACAATAAAATGCCAAATATACTGGTATTTCATTTCATTATGAGTAACTCTAAAATTTAACAGGCCTTTTTTTCCAATATATACAAATGAAGATGAACTATGTTTATAGAATAAGAGCAATATATAGGAATACAATAAATTACGACCTCTCTGAAATCTTCTATAAATAACTCTGTTATTCAAATGCTTGGTACGGCTTGAAGGAATGATCAAAGGATTCAACCTAAACATGTTTAGGTTGTTCAAACAACTTTGAACACCCAGTAATTGTACCTTCTAGCATGACAAATGATGAAATGATCAGATGAGTTCAGTTTATTGTACATGCACAATGTAGTCAGACAGTAGAATGAAAGTTTGTTTATAACGTCTTGTGGGTAATTTAAAGGGAATGGCTAGTAACTGATCAGTGGGAATCAGTGGGAATGCTGGGGGATGATTGTTCCCATTCTTGTGGGATTCATTTGAAAGTACATTATTTATAGATCTATTGTTTTGTAAAAACTATTTGCTTCAGAATGGTCTCATATTCAAGTAATGTGCAGTTTAGTGCCCCATTACTGTACAGGAATGATTATCTTGAAACATTGAAATGCAAATTTTTGAATATGAGACTGTTCTGAATCAAATAATTTTCACACAACAATAGATATATAATGTACCCTTAAATGAATCCCGTAAGGATGGGACAATCATCCCCCAGCCTTCCCACTGATTCCCACTGATCAGTTACTAGCCATACCCTTTAAATTACCCACAAGACATTATAATAAACAAACTTTCATTCTACTGTCTGACTTCAGACTACATTGTGCATGTACGATAAACTGAACTCATCTGATCATTTCATCATTTGTCATGCTAGAAGGTACAATTATTTGGGTGTTCAAAGTTGGTCTGTATAATATCAGAAATATACAAAACTCACCCAGCTTACACAACCCTAACTGTATAATGAAATCAGCATTTGGTGATTAGTCATTACTTTATTTATTTATTTATTTATTTATTTATTTATTTATTTATTTATTTTTCTATGTATTTATCTATTTATTTATTCATTCATTCATTCATTCATTTATCTATTTATTTTTCATTTTATTTTGTTGTTGTTGCTGGTGTTGTTGTTGCATAAGATGTTTGATTAGGATAATTCACCACATGAATATTCATTATATTCCATCAGTAAGTTTTATGACAAGTAAGTCCAAGAAAAGAAAGTGACCATTTAGCTGCATGGCAGCTCAGAGTTCTCAGCTTTATCAACTTGTATTCTGTGTCGTGATATAGTCATTTGCTACAACTGTAGGCTAGGGGAATGTTTGAACCCAAGCCCTTCACAGGCATGTGCCTGAATATTTTTTTGTGTGTTTAGGTGGAGCTTGTCACGTATTCTGAACATACTTTCGTTTTCATTTGGACTACTACAGTGGAAACTTCCATTATGCCAACAGCTAATGCCCAAATCAATTGCTGCTCTACTCCCACAGTCCCTTGGGTGAGAACCAAGTGCAGATATCTTAAAAGACAGACAAAAATCACTCAATCATCACAGCAACTGCTCATCGAATTTTGTTAAACCTCATTGGCACAAATATCCTGAAACTTTAATTTGTCAAGGAACAGGAATTATGCAATTCAGTTGAACTGTATTGCGTCATAATGGCATCAGGGTTGGACCGTGAGCTGTTACTCAACCTGGGTCCAACTGCTTATCTAATGGCCAACTTTAGGGGAAATTACACCAACACTACTGGAGTAAAATATCCCGTTTGCGGCAGTTTAAGCATTGTTAAGGGTTTTTCCAACTTAATGCAATTGTTTTCATAAAAGAAATTTACCATTGACCAACGCAGTTTTCATGATTTACCAGGGCAAAACCCGAAACAATTTTCGCCGATAAGGGCGATATGCGACGTAGTATTTCGGCTTGTGGCACGATGTACAATCCCTATGCAATACGCGTGTGCTCCGTGATCTTTAGCTGAACGCCTTCATATGTCTCGTGAACATTGCGAAAGCACGTGAAAATAGTGGGCGCACATGCATTGGCCGCAAACAAGATCGCAATTCTGGCGGTGTTGATGATGTCTTTCTCGTGTGTTTCTGAATTTTTTCGATGGTAACATCCACTTTCCAAACAAAAATGGCGGCCCACATCGGCACGCAAAAGTTCTGTCTTATGTGAGGATATGTTTTCAAAATCCATGAGCATCGGGAAAACGACAAAAAATCAAGTTTCTTAGACCATTATTTCTTAATTGTTATGTAAGAAGTACCGAAAATTTTATTTTGGATGCGATATGTTGTCATTTAGGTGAGAAAATTTCACTTTCGTCAGAGATCATGCCTATTTTATCGGTTGGTTTTTGTTGATTGCTAGTGTGTTAGTATATGTGTAGTGTCCATGTAACAGTGCAATGCTGTGTTTAGCGGTATATCCGTGTATGTTGTACCTGCCGCGAACGGCTGCACGGCTGCTTACTGCCGCAGTTACTCTACATTAAAAAAAATAATAAAAATTGGATTTTGCCACTGCACACAAAGTGAATGAACAAAAGCCTCACCAGCGCTAACTACATGTAGGTTTATATGGTACCGTACATATTTTGTGTTACATAGAGGAAGACAATGTACAGGAAAACATTAAATGGAAATATTACCCTAAAATAATAAGCTTTCTGGACAGAAGGTTTACATAGCAAATCATGACAGTAAACTTCACACAAAGTTAGAAAAATCACACTTTAAATGTGATTTTCTTTTTTTTCCCTTAATTTTTGGAGGGGGCAATGTTGAGAGAACATTTTTGGCACAGGAGCCTGCAAATTTTACGGATTGTGATTCTTAGCTGTTCATTATTTAAGTTCGCATGATCTCCAATGTATTTTTTTTTTCAATATCATTCTCTCATTTTTCTCAATGGTGAAACAAAGTAATGAAGCCTGAAAGTGTCTATTTGTCAGGAGTTACAAAACCTAAACATGGCTAATTCAAAGAAACAATATTTAGTCACATTCACACTCATTTGAAATCATGTTTTTAAAGCTCCAGTTTTGCAACGTGTTGCAAAAAAAACAAAACATTCATTCATCTGTGTGAACAAGAAAAAATTATCATTGTGATCATTTTTATGAAATGCACAAATTCCTTGGAATTGCATTTGCATGCACGAGTTGTTGCCACATATTTTTGCAAGCCTCAGGCAAGTAATTCCAGTTGTCACAAACATCTTTTGTCATAACATGTATGCATCCAATATGAAGTGTTTAGGTCTAAGTATGTTTGAAGAGTTTGTTTGCAAAAACCGATAAGTACGGTCTCTGTCATAAAGTACAAAATAATACCTTTTAAATGATATACCGGTTTATAAAATGGGTTCAAGAATGTAGCCAATAGGAAGCGCTGAAATGAGTCACGTGTGCTTTGGTTACTCAGTCCCATTGCACTGCGTGTTAAATCCTATTGCCGATCGTCTGTGCGCGCGGCGGCTCCTTTGAATTGCATGCATACGCGCTGTCAATCCTGTAAACAACTTCTACTTCGGGCTGCCGGCGGCCGGCGGCCGGCCTTTCTTCCCTTGTGCATAACATGTGTGGCGTACGTATACTCTTATACGTACAGTACAGTAGACCAAGCGTTGTGGGACCGGACGCGTACATGGGGTCACTTTGAAGGGCAAATCCAACGATTTAGCAGGTTCATTCTCACGCCGTTTTCAAAGTATGTTGTCTAGTAGGCCTATATGAGGAGTCTATCCAAGTCTTTAAGGTAAAGGGTGCATATTCTATGTAAAATAAGTAAGTTTTCATGCGGGAACTTATGTGTCCGGAATCCAACCCCCCATCATACTTATATGTGCGGGATTTCCGAGTGCGACGTGCGTAAATGTTTGGGACGAACATCTTCGGACGTCTTGACCCACAAAGGTTCGTGAAAAACGCCGAAAAATGCTGTTAGTTTTCGAATTTTCGACCCATTTTATAAAACAAATGATGCACAGAATTATTTCGTGGCGTTAGTGGAGGCGTATAGTGCACTCGAGGGTATTTACAATTGTGAAACATGCACGAGGCGAACGCACTCTATCCTGTGCATCATTTGTATAATATCATTTTTTTTTTTGAAGTTATTTTTCTTGCCCTTTCATCGCAAATATCTCCATTTGGCAAATATGCACTTATCGTTTTTTGCGAACAAACTCTTCGTTTGTTCAGTAGCACAAATGTCACTGCCTACAGGCTTCATATTACATTGTACATAGCATGGAACCCATCCTGTGCATGTGCAAGCTGAGATGCCCTTGAATCAATTGTAGACCTGTAGATCTGATTGCATTTACTGTGTTATCGATAGTGTGACAAGTGATAAAATCTGTTTGCTGATGAATGACCCGGCACTCAGTGAAGTATCCCAAGCAAGTGTAAATAGAATGATTGACTCCAGATAAGAAAGATGGGGACTGCACACACGCCGATGAAAAGAGCACAGGAATCATACCATGGTATTTTGATACAACATAGACATTTACTGTTGAATAAAGACAGGTTAAGTCCCTTTTAATTGGTAAAACTGATGGTTAAAAAAGAAGTACATCATATGATTAATATCCTCTTTGCAGGAAGGATGGAATTTGGAACCTGCTTTCAGCTACCAAATCAACAAAGTGTGGTCAACTGATAGCGTTTCTTTTTTCTAGAAAGTAAATTTCAACTTAATTGTTTAAAAGAATAACACTCGAACACTCAATGACCTCTTTGACCCCAGCACAATTCCATACCAAATGCTATTTCCTCCCCCCCCCCAACACTGACTCCATGACCAATCCATACCAGATGCTATCCCAACCCCTCCCACACCAACACATGTACAAATAGCCTGACCAGACGACGAGCAGCATTTCTGTGCACCAGCACGGCGTCAGACAAACGAGGCCTCACCATCACAGTGAAAACCACAACACAACTACAAAACTAATGAAAATTTATACATTCCGCCAAGAATTGTACATTATACTCAAAGTCCATATGGAACAAAAAATGGCACTTTCTTGCGCAATCCCTGACCATCTGAAATTATCGTTGTGGCGGTGGGGGGGGGGGGTGTTTGTTTTTTACTTCAAAATATGCGGTTCGTTTGGTGCATGAACATAACATTTAGCTGTTTTTGAGAGAATCAACCAACAAGGAGGGGAATTGAGACAATTTTCATTCTTATCTTTTTTAAATTATGGAAGGTTGGCAACGAAATCATGTAATAGGTAGTTAGAGTTAAAAATCAGTCTACTGCCCAAATCTGTAGAGTTGGGAAGTAGGCCTACAACTTATAAGTAGGCAAGTAGAGTCTAGTCATTTAATATGGTAATACTACATACCTTAACTACCAGGTATATAAAACAAACTGGTAATAGTACCAGAAAGTGCTACATCCTTCTCCATAGTGCATAGTATCTTGCTATTTACAAAGACAAAGTAACAAGTTTCATAGGGTGATCACATATTCCCTGGGGACATTCGACAGCCCTTTTTATATCATTGAAGCCTGTAAGCCTACATAACATGGTCGATGGAGCAGAGAAAAGAAACAAAAGTGACTGCAGTCTGTTCAGGGGATAAATCGATCTACCACCAGGCCTGATAACGATCCATCCCTTTCTGGCATTCTGTTCATTGTATCAGAGAAGCATACCACTGGCATTAAACTAAGTGAGTAAAGAGAGCATTCATGCTATTGTCTGTCCGCTTTTCAATTAGCTTGGTGATCAACGCTCGCTTCTATCATACACATTTGAATGAATGGCCTTGTTCTTCAATCACCACATGGCACAGTCACAGACGTGAGATTGTTGAGTAGGCCCCTACCTAATTCATCACTGTGCACCGATTTCAGCCGGTAAAGAAAAGCGGTGCTGGGATTAGAGCCTCTACTGAGAACCTGTGCTGTGAATTCATTACAGTTACATATCAATGACAATGTCATGATCAAATCGCCGTTATACATCCTTGTCAGATAATAGCAAACAAGCAAAGGAGAAGCAAAACCCCGAAATCGCACTGGTGCTCAATGCAGAACCGCAGGCGCGGCGGCTGGTTTACGCCAACACGAGCTCATCTTTTCGCCAGAAAGCTGATCCCTGATCACAAACGATGCGCTGCCCAGTCTCTCCCGGTCACAAATCAGCAGTATGATGAACGAGAGGAACCGGCAGCTACATTTTACTAGGGGTAGTACTGAACTTGGTATACCTACAATACACACGTAAATAAAGGTAACCTACCTTGCTTGGTGCTCCATACAATGATATAATTCAAGAGCAGTCGATGCAGCCTGTCAATGTAGCATTTGTTTGACAAAAATATACATGATAAAAAGAGTCTCTCTCCTCCTGCTCTTGTTCTTCCACACACCGTGAACCAGGGCCCGCGAGCGACACACGACAGTGCTCACACAGCTGATCCGCCGGCGCCGATTGGATAGCAGCGATCCCAAAACACGATAATGATAACCACGAAAGACTCTCCGTACCGTGGCTCCGGAATTGTGCGTAGCTAGCTGGCCTTCGCTTAGTAGTACAGTGTATAGTATTCGTCAGCCTACAAGCCAGCACACGAAAAGTATGTGACAAGCAGCTAATGACTGTACCTCAATGGACAACAAGACGATCGTCAAATAAAAAGGGGCGATGGCAAGTGGCGACGAATTGAGCACCACGTTCTGTTCTCTTGTTGCCAGTAACGGAGATCTGTTGCGTTGCTCCCAAGGACAACAACTACCTGTAAATTTTTACAATTTAGCAATTTCTGGGAAATGAAAAAAAAAATAAAACTCAGGTGTTTTTTTTTTTCATGTAGCACCATGATATTCAGACTGGACGCAGTGCCCATTCATTTTGGAAAGCGGCAATAAAGTTGTGATAAAATCAAAACAAACCAAGGATAAGGTTATAGTATGCAGCGGGGCTCGATCATCGTATAGGGCCTACATGTATAACTATGAACATTATATTATCATATAGATGAGATGTAATTCATTTCTGGAAAAGCTCTATAGTGTGATCACTGTCCTTCACCATGCTATTATTTTCTTTCGTTTGCTCTTCTTCCGCTTTCAGACACGCATATTATTTGGGTTTTTGGAAAGAATTCATTATGTTCGGACTGATTGTAATTTGAGTTTGAGCTTGACATTTTTTAGGACAGATATTTTTAATTTGATCGCAAGTTGAAATCAAGCGTCATTCTTGTGAGAAACGGGGTAGCCTACTGGATGTTGATGTATATGTCTGTGCGCATGTACTCAGAGATTTGAATCTATTTACTCTTTTATTGTTTCATGTATACATTTACACATTTGCTTAGTTTTTATCAATGTAATTATTCATTCATTCATTCAATAGTTCACTCGTTTATTTCAACAGAAAGAAGAATCGAAAATGGGTTTAATCTATCAACGGGTCTAAAGTGGTCTAACCAATCAACTAGTAATACACAGGCACCATACCATGGAAATGGAGGGGGAATAGAGGCGGGCCATATTTTGACTTTCAGCCAATCAGAATTAGGCAACATGGTAGATGGGCGGGGGCATCACAGAACTTGGGGGGGGGAGGGGCATGGAGAGGACAATGACCCGAGGGAGCTTGTCATAGGCGCGCCTGTGCTAAAACGGGTCACTAAATGGACGAGATAATACTAAGTACATGGGCACCATTTCATGGAAATGAAGGTGAGGGTTAGACGCAGGCGGGCCACATCTTGACTTTCAACCAATCAGAATTAGGCAACATGACAGAGGGATGCACTGGGGAGCCCCGAACGATGCACCGAGTATCTACAATAGCACGCCGCAGCGTTGTGACGGAAGATTAGATACAATGTACCTGCGAGTACCTGGTATACGTATAAGCAAAAATCCGGCACGGGGAGTGATTGTATTCACGCTGCGGAAGAAAAATAACCCAGACAACAATAACTTGGGCAGAGTATTCAAGAAGAAACTTGAGTCGAACGTCCTGCACAGCAGTTGTCATAATATCACGCGCACAGACTAAACACTAGACGTAAGTTGGTTGTTGTCCAGTGGAGTCGTCAATGTTGAACAGTACAATAATTCTATTCTACTTTCATGATATTTATGGGACTATATTATCAATGGGAGCCAGACGCATCAATCACTTCATATTCAGCTTAGCTTCACAGCCTACATCAATGTCATAACAGCGGAATAATGCTTTGTTTTTACCTCCATCGCTTTACAATTGACTTTCCATGATGACAATGCTTAAAAAAACGCAGTCCCGCCATCTGAAACCCTTTTTACACTTGTGTTTCTTGACCCAGTACTTTCTCTGACCCAGGACTATCGTTAGTCCCGTACCAATTTTTTCAGCTTTTTACACTCGCCAATAAGTCCCGTACTATAGGCTATAGCTCTTGTCCGGGGCTAAGGAGAAAATTGACCTTTTTACACTCGTATTTCTTAGTCCGGTAATACTATCCAAACCACATGCATATTCATGATTACGCTGTGCACTGTACACGTACACGCGCGCGCGCACCGGCAGCACTTGATTATCATCGTTTCTGATTGGTCAGTGGGGGTCGGACTTCGTCTCCGTCGTTTAGCCCCGGATTATTTTTTCGTTCTGTACACTCGTTTGCTTGGCACGGCAATTGCGGGGTTAGCACCGCAATTGCGGTGCTAACCCTGCTATTTTGCAGGGCCAGATAGTACGGGACTATCGGTGGGGCTAACCCACTTTGGCAAAAACGAGTGTAAACAGAAAGTGGGCTAAGGAAAGTCCGGTACCAACGGTGGGGCTAAGCCCCCCCCCCCCCCCCCCCCTTAGCCCCACCGTTGGTACGGGACTAAGCAAAGATTTGCAAGTGTAAAAAGCCCTAGGAAGTCGAAACAAAAATTATCCACCAACATTGTCGCATGCTCTCCCTCTCTCTCTCTCTCTCTCTCTCTCAGATCAAACTAGATCCTCAGCTCATCTCTACCCGTCCACGTCCGAGTTTCTTCAGCTGACAAGCTAAAAAAAAAAAAGTCCTCAGCTCATTCTCTCCCGGTGTTTTCACCTGACAAGCGAAAAAAAGAGGTCTTCAGAGAAAAAAACATAACCTTACCGCCGCCATACTTCAAGATCCCTATCTATTTTCTATTTTAGTGCCACTTGCGTACTTCCGGGTTAAAAAAGGTGTGGGGGCCCGAAGTGATGACACCTTATGTATTCCTTTATTCCCCCACGCCCCCCCCCCCGCCCCCCCCCCCCCCCCCCCCGGCCCCCACGGCTGCGCCGGCCATGCGAAGAACAGTTTACTATTTTCAGGAGCAGACACATTGGCAAAGGCAAAATCAACACGATGAGTAACAAAATGAATGAAATAGGCCTAAATAAACTACGGAACTGGAACTTTTGGAAATACAATGTTATAACGTTTTCAAGAGACCAATTTGATAACGACCAAAGCTTGTCATAAAAATGCGAGATTGCAATCTTTATTTCATTTTATATCCGTCACTCTGTTGACGTAGGCCCTACAACAAATTTCTTGATACTTATATAGAAGTCAAAAGCTGCACGATTAAATTAAAGTTAGAGTCATCAAATAATTCAATTTCCTATAAACGCCTGGTAGTGTAGCTCCGTTATTTGACTTCATTAAAATAAATGAAGTAAAGTACGGAGAAGGGCAAGTTAACCAAATGATTTAAAAGAGAAAAATATATAGGGGCCCTATGTTAAATCCATCTTGAATGAAGGTCACGGCGTTTTATCCTAAGGTTTGCTGTGTTGTCACGATGAACAGTATAATTGCAAATACTAGTTTCCATGATGTCGTGATCTCAGAGATTTCCCGCCGGTCTGTATGCACCTGATACAAATGCATTATAAAATTATGTTTTGCATGATATCATTTGTCTGTATAACTAAACAACGACATCAGCCCCTTCGACCTCCTAAAAGTCTTTGTTGCACGCAAGGTTATCACATTACAACATTGCATTTTCTTTTATAATCTTATATAAAAGGACATTTTGCGGGGATTGACATTACCGTCTCATCTTATTATACACATCACGTGAGTGTGAATGATCATACATTGTGTGCATGGCGAAAAAACAACAACTAGAACTTCGTTTTGTCTGATTTGAATGTTTCTTCCATCTATAGTAATTTGATGCTACTTTATGCTGTTCAGTAATGTCAATTAATAAAACATGAAGTTGAACATGATGTTGGCTATGTTTTGCGTGAAGCACGATAAGCCGTCAAAATAAACTGAGCATTAGATATGGTCGCACGCTTTCCACTCTATGTGTCCAGTGGCGGATCTACAGGGGGGGGGGGGGGGTTAGGGGGTTTAAACCCCCTCCTTGGGTTGCCAAGTGAAAAAAAGAACACACAAACAGCAAATAATCAATTATTTTAAGACCAAAATGAACATAGAGGCACTTTTCTTGTCAAAAAGTTGTCAATTTCATAACTGAAAATGCAAATACTCTAACAATATACATTATTATATCTATACACTAATATTTACTTTTGAGTAAATTTAGTATAGGCCTATATCAAGATGGTAGCCTCATACGTGTCCTCGAGTGTGCCACGTGGAACAATTTCAGTAAACCCTACATTTTCCTTTTCTTCTCTGCTTTCTAGGATAAAATAAGAATGATTTTTATTTCTCGAACAATGAGATTACGTTTTAGCTTTTAATTAATACATTTCAGACGAATGGCAAATAGTAAAATGAATAGTTTGCATAAGTTATGATCGTAGTCCTTCGCAGTGATATTTTTTACTATGTTAAATTCCCTAGAAATTTGATTTAAATGCTCTATAAACGCGACTTTTATACTCTGTCTTTACAAAAAGGCCCTCGTACCGTGGGAAGGGTATTCCCCTCCCATCACACCCTTCCCCGCTCGGTCGTTTCGCTCCCCTCGCCGAGGATCTCACACCGCCACAAAACATAATGTACCCCCGTATGTTATAATCATAGTCCTTCGCAATGATTCTTTCCACTGTTTAATTCCCTATATAGAAATTTGCTTTTAAATGCTTTATAAACGCGACTTTTGTTCTCCGGTTTTTTTTAAAAAAGTCCCTACCGTGGGAGGGGGTATCCCCCCTCCCCACACCCTCCCCCCCCCCCCCCCCCCCGGCTCGGTTGCTTCGCTCCCTCGCCGAGTATCCCTCAGTCACATGAATGTGCCCTCGTCGAGGTTTACCCCCCCCCCCCACCCCCACCCCCCAAAAAAGACACCACAACTACAACAACAACAAACAAACAAATAAAAAAAACCATTAAAAAAACACAGCTGTGTTCCGGCGTGCAGCCCCCCCCCCCCCCCATTATTTGGGCAAAAAAAAAAAGATAAAAAATAGAGCATGCAAGCTGGCAGCTCTAAAAATGAAAAATCTCTACCGTAGATTTGTCATTCCCCCCCCCCCCCCCCCCTCGCAATACACAGCTCAGCCCATAAAACCCCCTCCTTGGAAAGAAGCTAGATCCGCCCCTGGTGTCACAGATTTACTCGGTCCGGTTCGATTAACGCCAGTTATAGTAATCACTCTCTCGATGTATGGATCATTCCCTCCTAAATTTGACAGGTTGTTTTCAAATGGCGGGCGACGGCAATAATATTGAGGAAGAGAGGTCTGCGGTAACATCACCTGACGATTGTTCTGTGAAAGAAGACCCCAAACGGAAAATGAAGGAGGGAAGGCGATGTAGGTAGTTTGTAAGGAAGGAAAATAGTGACAGTCTCACCACTGATAGGGCAGTGGTGAGATGGAAGTCGAGATTGCACTATTAACGTGGAGACGGTATAAGACTGGGACGGTTTAGGATTCGGAGGTCGGTGTAGATGGAGTAAAAGGTTTGGAAGACAGCAAAAATACATTATACAATGTAAACATGATTATTTATTATTGATTCATTAATTCTATTCTCAAGTTAATGTTTGTGTGTTTTAGCAAGTAACTGGAGTTACATTTAACGTCTTTTACGGCTGTATAATATTTCAGAGATCCCAGTATGCAGTTGAGAGAGCTGACTCCTTTTGGAAATACAGTAGGTCGTGTTTTTAACAAGGATATGATAATAGAGATGGCCCTTATTATTCATAAGAGAGATGTGTTATAATAAATGCCACGCCAAGTTGACAATCATTATTGACAATCGGTGGAATAGCGTCCTCTACGATCAACACAAGGAAGGCCTGATAGACAATACGCACGGGTCTTGTCAGAAAACAAAATGTGTATAAACAATACAATCAAAGTGTTTCGTGTTTCACATATCAAACCATTTTCGCTTTAGTACTTAAATTCGCAAAGAATTCTATTTTACAACGCTCAAACCCAGCCCAGAGATGATTAAAGAAAAACTGCGGTTTCTGTACCACCACTCTACAGAATATGAGTTGTTTTGTTTTTTCTGTCTACACCAAAAAAAAAACTTGGTCCCCGTTATTTCTTAAAGAATCCGTGTCCAGTCTCCAAATGAGTTGGATTTTGTGAGACGAATCACCTCTTCATTACTTCAACTGCATATAATTACTGCTTGAATTTCCCCCGATTTATTTTAGTATCTTTGGTACAACAGAGTGATGAGTCTTGGGTTGATCCTCTGTGGTTGCAGTTGGAAGACCTACAATGTATGTTAAACAAATCAAATAGAAACAAACAAACAAAAAGACACACATACACTAACGCACACACACAAACGCACGCACGCACACACACAGAACTTTCATCACCTCATATCCCAGGCAGACCACCTGCCAAACTTGGTCCAAAATGCTTGGAGGTTCAAAGACACGAGTGTAAAGTAAAGTGTATTGAAAAGTACGGCCGAGAGTGTTTTCTCAACGCTTCGTCACAACTTCGAATTCCGGAGAGAATAGATTGATCGCCACTATTAAAGTTAGCCTTCATAACCATCGCGATAAATCATCATTTAATGTACAAGGGCAGACGCAAGTCATCTTTTGGATCAGATATGGTTGACCTCTGGATACACAGGCCTGATTGGACGACCCAAATTACTCGCTGGTCATTGACCGGAGACTTTGGACTTTCCTCCCAGGTTTCATTTTCCCCAATGGTAACGTTCGTTTTCGGGGGTGGGGGGGGGGGGGGGGGGTGGGAAACATAATACATGTATACTACAGTATATTATACCAAAGATCTTACTCTAGGATCTTTGACTATATACTTTCTTCGGGTTCTGCTCCAAATGGATGCCCTGAAATTACTCATAGGGTGTTGGACGTGAAGCCCGAGGCAAGCAGTTAATTTCCATATAACCATGATAACTCTGACGGCCATCCTTCCTTTCATCAAATAGGGTTTAGCAAACTTGTTGGCACGTTTATGAGTAAAGCAGTTGAGTTTCTACATAGCCAGAACAACTCAGACAGCCTTCATTTTATTGAAGGTACCATAGCTACACATCTTGTAAGCATGTTCAATGTTATGAATAATATGATAAGTTAGGTAGATTTTCCAAACATAGAAGAAAAAAAAATTCATTGCCTTCCCCTGAAAACAATATTGTTTTGTATGTGTCAGTATCTCCAGTGATATAATGGTCAGGATGGATCAAGGAATTTAGTAAAGGGGGGGGGGGCACATGCGCCCCTATTTTTTCTTTTTATTTCTTTTATTTTCAAAAAAAAAATTAAAGGGGCGCATGTACAGTGTCCCCCCCCCCCCCCCATTCATCATTGAGGGAAATCTAAATAAGAGTCCACCTTTAAGGATCCAGTTCACAACTATATAAGCAAAATCATGAAAGTCATTCCAATAGGAGGGAGAATGCACTTGTTTTGTACTGCATATATTGTATTGTATAAATTGCGTTGCATTGTATTGTATTGTATTGCATTGCATTGTATTGTACAGAATTACCTGTGGAGGCAAAACAAATGAAGAAAATGTTGACAGAGTGTGACTTCTTTCATATTTGCTATATTGGTATTAAGACGTTATTAGCACAGTACGAAATGACTTCCAATGATTTGATTGTTCTCAGATAGTTTAGCTCTTTATTTCATTACGACAATGTACAGGAGTGACACGTGGCCTGCACTTTTCTGGATGAACAAGTTTTCCTTGTACAGTAAAAGGTTTATCAGATATTAACCATTGTACCACTTCACACATCTCAATTCACCTTGACAAATCCATTTTGAATAATGTGACACAACTACAGATACACATTTAAACACTCAACATACTCACTGAATATCCTCACAAAGACTTGCGTTGCATCTTACATGATCCAACAAACTATCTATTACTCTGTTGATACAGCTGTATTCACAAAAAGTCTATGCGAAGTTCACTCAGCAGGTGGAGGATCCATACTAGAGTATGGCATTTATTAATTCACACTACATGTAGTATACCATACACAATCCCATGCACAGACACATAACAAAAGGATGCTGAGACCTTTGCCTGGTACAATACAGGGCGTTCCTGTTATAACTAAGACAGTAATAATGACATTTTGTTACAACAATGTAAAAATTCAGGTCACAAAATCACAATCATTAAAGTCTATGGTGCAACATTCCTTTCCAATAAAAAGAAATGTTGATAAAACAAAAGAAAACTGCTGGTCCTGAGGACTTTGATATAATGGGAGTAACCTGTACTCATTACACTGTGTTTGGTCTTAACACAGTGTTGGGCAACAACTTTGCATGGATGCATTTCAATAGGTTAGGAAATCGCATCACTTCCACAATGTTTGTGCAATGATTCTAGAAAATCTAATTATCATCAAAATCAAAATACATAATGTACACTGACATCTGTAATTTCACATACCTCAAATACATTGTATTAGAATTGTGTTTTTTTCCCACATATGTACTGACAGTCATTGATTTTCATCTAGAATAAACATACACAGGTATCATCGTCAAGTGTGAAAGCTGGAATAAAGCTTTGTGGATTGAGAAGCCCAAGTGGTAAATGTTTGGAGATATGTTATATCTTAAGTAGCAAATTTAGCACATGGACTGATGTGTGCACAAACAAAAGTAATTGCTGGTAGCACAGACGATTCACACAACATACACAGAACTTATTCCAGAACATTTGAAGAAACATTATACTGAACAATGCTGCTTATTGATAAAATGCATTTAAAAAAAAAAAAAGAGCCACAGAAATTTTTCATGTAAACACTCCACATGGAAACAGCTCCTACAAAACAAAAAACAATTGGTACAACCGGTTTTCCTAAACATGAGAGTTCACATTCACACATATACCAAGGCATTGACACTACATCTTTTTAATCTGGTAATTCATTCTGGCCACTAAGAATTTTAAATCTGAAATTTTGGTGGCCTGAAAAAGAAATGTAGTGGCCAGAAATAAAAGGAAACATAACAATTCATTTTGAATGTTAAGAGCTTGACTGAACCACCAAAATACAATCGTATAGCCTTTTTGGAAATTTGGTAGCCTGCAAGATTTATCTATTTATTTTCTTCCCCCCAGGCCACTGCTTATGTTGAGTCCAGATGCGGGCAATTGATTTGTGTTCTGTGGAGTACAAAGACAATGAATAGCATGTGACAGACATCTTTGATGGCCAAACTTTTTTTTCCCCCTTCCATAAATATCTAATAGAGATTTGATGACCTTCTCATGCAGGTGATCCAACACTTCCAATTTGTATTTTAGATTCACATGGTACACTGTAATAATCTTTGCAGTATTGTCAAAATGTCATCACATCCATAAATTATTCCAGCGAAGGTGTCAACTAAAGGAGTTTTCGCAAAATTTAATCCTGTATGGAAACCTTACAAAATAGTTTTGCACTAGATCAAAGCATTGAGAAAAAAGAAGTCGACTGAAAACTAGATCATTAGTAAAGTAATACATTTTTATCACTCTGTGTGTCTTTATTCCTCTTCCAATGTTGGTGAAAAGTAGCTGAAATAAACATCGCCCCTAGCTTCCTAAGACTCTACATGAAGTAATTTCAAAGATGGTACATTCTGACATATTCTCAAAGATACAAGATGCCAAAGCTTTTACACCAGATGCTCGAAGAAAATATTTTTAATAGTTCTGTATGTTGCAAATGATAAGGTCCACATGACAGATAACTAAGTCACAGGACCAAAACAGCTACCGCATACATAGAATGGTATAAGAGGATGAGGATGACTTGCCAAGGTTCATACGATATCAATATATTCCTCATTTGTCAATCTTGTCCTAATTTTCAGCCATGCGGTGCTTTGCTACCCCTGCACTCATTAGAGCAACTTTCTCTTTGTGGGTAAAGTCGCCTTTGAGCTTGACTGAAACATAAAAGAATGATATTACCCCCGTGACTAAAGTAATCCTGGTAAGTGCCATCTCTAACTTGCTGGAATGATGCATCTGCGACGCAATTAACTACACCTGGCACAAGAAACAACCGGGAACCTATCCCACATAGCACAGATATCTTGATATCCTGCTTAATCATTGTAAGGCACAATATTGGAACTCTTTTGTGTGTATTCATTGCAAATCACCACATAATCAATGTGACAAATTTGACTTTAGCATTACAAGTAATTTCAAGGGTGAAGATTTACTCAGCATGTCAGAAAAGAATAAGAATGAGGAAAAACACACATCTGAAAATCAACGGAGAAGATTGAAGAGAAAGAAAATTAATGCTCATCAGTCACAGAACAAAATTTCAGGCAGAGTAAGAAAAAGGTTGCCAAACTGAGCGAGATTTTTCACTCAATAATGCCACAGGCAATACTAGGGGCTGAGGCATAAAAACGCCACATCATTTCAGGAATGACTGCTTTTGTAGGACTGCGTCAGAACTGCATGTGCACTGTTTCCATGCACGCTGGTGGTGTTCATCACTGATGAGCCATCCATGAAATGGTGAGGTACAAGTCCTCCGCTGCTTTAGTTTCCAGCCCCCAACACATTTCCTCTCCCCCAGTTGTGACGCCCCTGCCCCTGCCCTCTGTCATCGGGTCGTTCTCTCCTGCTAGATGGCGCCTCGCCAAAGCCGCTCACGCCACCTCTGCGATTCGGAAAGTACTTGTACCTGATTACGCACATGAAAAAAAAGAAGAAATTACTCTTATAAGTTGTATAAGTTGTGTTTGAAATAAGATACCCGGAAGGTGATGTAATACTGTATAGCACAATGAACAATAGCACTTGTACCTGATTATGCACATGAAAAAAAAAAAGAAAAGAAATTACTAGTACTAGTTGTATAAGTTGTATAAGTTGTATAAGTTTTGTTTGAAATAAGATACTACTGTACCCAGTAGGTGATGTACTATAGCACATTGACAACGTGGTGCTCATAGAAAAAAGGTGAAATATTCCGATCACTTATTTTGGTGAGTATATCTTCGAGTTCAAGAGTGCATTCAAAATATGAACAAAAAGAAAACTAGAAATGTCGCTATGGCGACTGATGCCTCCGCCATAATGCATGATTCTCCCAATAGGCGTACAGTACAATATCTTCACATGTGTGATCCATGACAGTTTCACATAACTGGCAAAATATTGATATGACAGGTTTGTCAGAAATGACTTGAATATTCACTTTCCTTGAACTGGGTTTGCTATAATTGTCGAAGAGTGCAGGTGCACATATTTGGGGAATTGAGAATTTTTACTTGAATTCTGACAGACCCTATAAGTTTATGCATTGAGTAATTTCCAAGGTATGAAGAAAGAGTTAATTACAGTACAAAATAGATTTTTTTTTTTTTTTTTTGGGGGGGGGGGATGCATGGAAACCTGGCCTTTGACCCTTAACCTCTGACCTTTGACATTCTGGCTGGAAATTTCCTGGAGAATCTCCATTAGGTAATGCATGTATATATTAAGTTTGAAAACTAATAATGCAAGCATTTCATATATTAGTGTATGAGGGAAACAGTAAAATATTGAGGAGTTGACCTTGACCTTTGACCCCATGACTATTGACCTACGACCCCTAAATTCCCTAGATAATCTCTGCCAAGCAGTACATGTGTATGTACCAAGTTCTATGAAGATACATTGAACCATTTGTGAGAAAAGTGATATTACAACATTTTCACCTAACCTTCGACCTTTTGACCTTTGACCTTATGACATGAAACTCTCTCTGGAGAATCTATATGCAGTAGTACATGTCTGCACCAAGTTTCAAGAAAATACCTTAGGGCATTGCATAGATATTGGGGAAATAGCAACATTTTTAGCATTTGACCTTGACCTTTTGACCTTTGACCTCTTGCCAATGTCACTAAAATCTACTCAACTAATTGTCCCATCATACATCATCCTTGGACCAAGTTTGGTGAAAGCTGCTTCATCCAGTTTTGAGTTATCACGTAAACAGATAAATTTCAGGATTTGACCTTGATCTTTGACCTTTGACCTCAGTCCGATTTCACTAAAAAACTAATCAAGTAATTGTCCCATCATACATCATCCTCCGACAAAGTTTGGTGAAATTTGCTCGATCCAGTCTTGAGTTATCGCGTAAACAGATACAATTTCATGATTTGACCTTGACCTTTGACCTTTGACCTTTGGCGGATTTCACCCAAAATCTAATCAACTAATTGCCCCATCATACTTTATACTTGGACCAAGTTTGGTAGAATTCAAGTCAATATTACTCAAGTTATCGCGTAAACGAAAGCGGACGGACGTACGGACGTACGGACGTACGGACGTACGGACGTACAGACGTACGGACGTACGGACGGACGGACAACCCGAAAACATAATGCCTCCGGCACCACTTCGTGGCGGAGGCATAAAAATTGCATGTACAGATACACACAAATCAAACTAGAAATCTTATTTAGATTGATTTCCTTTTCATGACTCAAATATGTGTATTTCATGTTGGAGACAAAAACAGGGATACTTAAGTGGCACACAGTATTCATTATATTGCTATTAAAGGAAATTTCAGTTGAAGAATCTTGTGCCCAACTTCAGTATTTAGCAGTACACTATATAAAACCGTAGAATTAAAATATTTTTGATCATATATATATATTTTTTTTTTTTCTTTCCAAATGTTGACTTTTGACTGATAATTGCTCAGATATGGAGTAACATAAAGATGTACAGAGTTTGCTGGTGATTCATGGTAGATGATTCAGGCAAACCTTGTTTTACAATGAGACAGTCAGAGAATTTTCTCATCAGAACAAATTTCTTTGAACCAGACAGAGTAAATAAGGAAAATATGACAGTTTGCCAGCAAAAAACCTCTTGTACTAATGAAATCTTGTTAAATATGTGTTAATTGTAACAGGGTTTCACTTTGCCTGTAATTCTATTTCATGAATGATTTTCATGACCTGCTATTAAATAACATGACATCAAACACCTCCCCTTTATAAAAACAAATGAAACATACCACAACATTCAACAGCAAAATTCATTCATCAAATGATTTCTGGACACAGGATAGAAGTGAGGAGGGGGAGGAGGAGGGAACACATAGAGAACAATTAGTACAAGGAGCAGCAGAATTCTTGTGAATTCTCTCATGTTTACGAAATAGACATCAATTTGACCTCATGGTAGTCCACAACTTGCAATGTTTGTATGATATATATATATAAAAAAATCTTGGTACTCAGCATGAACGTGTGTGTATGAAGTGCATATGAGTGTGAAGAGTCCTTAGTGACAGACGTCCAGGTCTTATAAGCTCTTGGGATCAATATCCTCTCTGGTGCTACTTTAGCCTCATGTCTGGGCAACTGACCATGGTAATTGAGCTATGATACAGGAACAATTTCTTGCTAGATTTTGAATAAGTCTGCAGATTTGTGTGACTTGTTTGCAAATTTTCTTGTGTCTTACATATAGTCAATCTTTTCCATGCTCCTTTAAATTTGGGGCAGCTTTTAGGATGCTATGCTAAAACTTAACCATGCCACTGCAACAAAAGCCCTCACTGACCACCATGATGGACTTTTGCAGCATTGACTTAGGCTGGAATTTATCTTAGGAGAAAGGCTGGCTTACAATATTTGTGGTGTCGAGAGGAAAGCGGTCCCGCCAAAGTCTTGAGGGTACTTGAACATCAGGAAGAAGTACAGATGACCGACAACGATCCCGATCAGTTCAGCAAGTCCACTAAAAATGACCAAACACAGCATATTCTTGAGATGAGGCTGAATCTGAGTATTTCTTAATGTCCCGACACTTTTATTTATTTATTATTATTATTTTTTTTTTTGGCTGAGCATTGCTGACTAATTATTCATCGAAAATATCATTTGAATAAACAGAAATGAAGCCCCTGTACCACTGAAAAGGAACACAGGCAACTAAATACAAGTTGCTAAAATTCACAACATATATTTTTCACTCACAGCAGTTGGATAAAGAGTATGGTCTGCCCAGATAACAATATTTAAGGAAAACTTGCAGTGTGAAAGATTTAAAGTATTTTCAATATCTACATCTAAGAGAGTGAGTGACCATGCAAAACATAATAAAACTAAATGAAAACTTGATACAGACCATATATATTTTTATGTGAATATTATGTGCTATCAAAGGAATTCAAAGCTCTTAAGTTTATCACTATCTTTTCTTTCTTTTTTTTTCAGTAATAATTTCAGTAGCCTAATGAGCAAAATATTGGTCTTAAGTGCAGCTTGTATCTACATCTAGACATTGTAAGCCTCAACCTGTACATCTTGGTTCCTACAACGGATTACTTGTTTGGTTGTTGTTGTGTTTTTTCTCTTGTGGCACAACTCAAATCTGTTTTGGCGCAAAATAGCTTGAAACTCACTGATAACCCTACATATAGCTTTAGAACATTTCCCACAGCATGGTCTATTTGCTTATTGACACAATGGAACATGCTCTTCAGTAAAAATGCATTGTATTCTAATCACTGTGGCACTGCAGGCTTTGTGGACAGTGTACACTCAAAGGATTAACTAATGATGAATACTGCCAGTAGCATGCTTGGTCTTGAGCACAAAAGGTGACCTTGGCCTCAGAGGATCTGTAAAGCTCGAGTTCTCACCCTCCACGGAGGATCCAGTTGAATGCCACCAGCACCCAGGGCAAGTACATGGCCTTGAATCGGGTGCCAAACCAGAAGGTCACGATGGTGTCCCGATTTAGCTGGCACCAGACATAGAGGGCGCTAAGTATCATTGGTTCCATCAGCATCTGAGACACAATAAATGGAAAAAAGAGACTTAACTGTCAATGAACAGATATGAGAGATAAGACATCAGTGCGTCAGGTGGACTTTCAAGGATGATACATGGACATGGTTAATATCAACCCTGTAACTACTGTCACACATGCCAGTATCAAACTTCTCAAAATATTAGCTAACATAGGGTATTACTGCAGTAATATAGATAAGTCAACTGTTCCGATACTGATGTCAAAAAATTGTGAGGAATTCATTGCTACCTTTGTTGCTACTAAAAAAATTAATACGCATGAGAGCAGAAATACAGGTTTTGGTCAGTTGTTTGTTATTCGACATATATGCACACATATCATGGTATACTCACATGTATTGATACCCTACACAATTTTCTGTATGTACCACTTCATACTGCAGAGGTTTGTTTACCCTGAATTTTTGTAGGTATATCATACCCTCTTTACGCCTGAACAAGGAAAACACTAACACTGTAATATCCCCTTATATCTTGTTTAATCTGTGACCAATTAAGTTCGTATGACAGTTTTCAACAGGTCATGTGATGACTTTATAGATGCTGTAACATGTGACACATAAATCATATGACTTACCATCAATGGAGCAATGAATCCAATAATCTATGAAGTCATTATTAAGGAATATAGAATAATGCACAGCTAAGAAGCAAATACATGTATTACTCATACTGGAATGTAAGAAAGCACTATAGACAGAAAGAAGGCAGAGAGGTGATATCATTAGCATAACATTAATCATAATGAAACTGTTCTGATTTTTAAACAAAACAAACCTTAGTTTGGAATTAAAAGAACATTTATGTACACACTGTATATGTGACCCGCTACAACAAAAGGATCCTAAAGTCGCTGATGGGTGAGCTGAGAAAATCGAGTTTGAAGTCAGATCATCAAAATCCGTCAAAACTTTCGGATTTCTGTTTTCGACACAATTTTGTAGTCTAATGTTTCTTCTATCATCCGCAGAAATTTTGAAGCTAAATGATCAAAGGAAAGGCAAGAAAATAAAATTTTTCTGGGCCATGATTTTCCGACTTTCAACGGAACAGAAACGTGCCCAAAGATTTGGATTTAGCGCCGCAGCTAGACTCCGCCCCGTAGCAACGAGGGAGTTATCTCATTGGGCATAGCGTGGCATCCTGGTTACTGATTGGTCGTGTGTAGACCGCTGGCGCTAAGCTTGAATGAACATTGCAGGGGTTGCTAGGAGCGTACCTTCTATTGTCAGATAGTGAAAACTCTTGCTTCCCCTTGATCATGATAGCGTCGGAAGGGAAACTTTGAAGGCAGTTTTCTCGAAACGCTGATTTCTTAAACCACTCGACATGCGCTAACAAAATCATTGATATCTCCGCAACCGAGTACTAATATGATTCATGTTATATATGACATTAAAGTGGAAGAGTAAGGGAATAATGTCATGTCATTTTCAGAAAATTGTCCTCCCCCGACTTTCGGATCCTTTTGTTGCAGCGGGTCACATATATTCCCTTTCTTTACTCCTTCTTAGCAATAAGTTTTGGTGTTATTGTTTGCATGTCATCACATCAAATCTACTTCTCTTGTTTTGTTGGTGCAATATGCAAATTCTTATGAGTGTTGTGAGCTTATTTATGAGATATGAATATTGCATTAAAAACATGTATTGTTGTCCGCTCAATTTTTACCATTAAGTATCAGAGCATATTGAACGAAATGCATAGGCCAATGTATTAATTCCCCATAAGCTACCGTTGTTACTGGCCATTCAAGATCACACCGTATTCTGTGTCATCTGTTGCCCGAGCGCTTGCTGAGTGCGCAAACGCTTGCTACTAGTGCGCGTCATTTTGTTACAATTCACAAGCACGCAAACATCTTGCTAGTTGCTTTAATTGCTTCATACGCAGCTTTAGCGGCTTCCCCTTTTCAGCGCTGGGATGTGACTGCCGAGTTAACTTCAAAGACGAGTAGAAGCCTGGTATTTTTGTGCAGTTTATGCTTGCTCTACTTGATAGTAGATGAAAAGATCATATTGGATGGCATTAATTCATGGAATACCAGGGAATATTACACTCGTTAGGGCCAATATTGCACTAATCTTCGATTCGTGCAATATTGGCCCTAACTTGTGCAATATTCCCTGATATCCCATTCATAGCCATGCAATATAATATTACTACACCATGTTCTGCATATCTATAATGACTGCACTTTCTATCTTAAAGGATAAACAAAAAAGTACCTGTACTCTTTCCCGGTTTATATACATTTGTAATATGGCTCTACTTCATGGGTAGCTTTGTCATGAAATATAATGTAGAATTTAACTGAAATCCTTGCCATTTTGAAATGTGGCAAAATCTTTGCAGACATCTATTTAATTGACAATCCATGATTTTTTATATTTTTTTTAGTACCTTGCATATCGTGAAGGGGAGCGAGTTGTTCATTTAGAATAACATGAAATGCAACAGAAATTTCACTGATCAGTTGAATTATTACAGCATGCAGGAAAAGGATACCACAAGACAAATCCAGTTGAAGACAAGCATGAAAATGTAGTCAGCTGGCCTGCCATCAAAGATACCTGTAGTTCAAAGTCACATGAAGAGAAAATCAGTTGAACCATTATATTCAAACTTTGTCTTCAGCATCATCTGTGTGATGACTTTCTAGAATGTAGAGCAATGCTGTACTTTACAGTTTCTGCCAACAATTCTGACTTGAACACAGTTGGTTTGTTGGTTTTAACCAATGATGTAAATTATCAAATGCAAATTACTAACTTCCACTCCTGAATAAGTCGTGTGTTTTGTATCAGTATAAAAAAAAAAATGTGACTAAGAACTCATAGATAAAGAACTACAAGCTAGAAAACAAAGTTTTCTCTACAGAGAGAGTATGTTACAATGTGGGTGAAATAATACAGGTGTTTTGTATGTGGCCAAAATATAAACTGGTAAATATCAAGTGTGATTAAACAAATGTGTCAGCATTATTCTACTTTGTTTTGCCAGCAGTACATATAAGTTAAGACGGATGCATCACTGAAAAAAAAAAACAGTCTTGGAAAGGTCCCATTTACATAGAAAATCATTGTTTATGTGCAAATGCCTGCAAATTAACAGAACACAACATGATAAGTAACTGCATTCATTACCAGTTTCTAATCTCGTTGAGTAGCTGTACAGGAAGTAAAGTTGGATCAAGTAGTGAAAGCCGGTCATCGGAGATATTGGGAAGAAGAAGAGTGCTGTGACAGGTCTCCATATCTGGGAAATATCAAGGGAAAAAAAGACTGGTACCATATCATCCAAATAAGGAAACAAAATTGTTCTGCTTTATCTGCCGAGTACACATATGAACTCATAAGAATAGATGATGTGCACAACATTTACAAATCATGGCATTGACAATCAATTAAGTAGTCATAGGAAAAAGAGAAATATCAGAAATATGACCTATAATATACAATTTGTATGTATGCTATTTTCTAAAAACTCAAGTCAACAGTAGATTATGGAAACTTCACTGAAAATATAGGGAGTCGGGATTGCATCCCAATTTCAATGCTTCTTGCAATACATTGTGTGCTACAAAATACAAATGTACACAAGGTCCTATCTATTTAAAATGACTTCATTGAATCAAAGGATGTTCCACCTTGGGTATATCGACATAGATGGTGCCTCACTCAAGGCATCATGCATGTTGTTTAAAATACACATGTACAATCTGTGCAATGCACATACCAAATGGGTTTGCTGGTGCACATTACAGCACAAGACATTCAGGAGAGTTTTGGGCATCATTGTGGTGGGATGTTCTATGAAACGTGGGGGTAATGATATATGAATACAAATTTCACTCTGACCTACAGCCATTGTTTCCTAACTTTAAATGAAAAAAGGTCTGCATGACAATGTTTGGGGATTGGCAATAGGTGTTTAGAAAGAAATGACTGATTGCTATGCTCCCCTATATATGTGAAAATTGAGTGTTATGCATACAATTGAATTTACAAAGATAGTGTTGTTACGGAAAGAGTTCCTTATGTCCCCCCACTAATTTGCACAAAATAAATAAATCACTATTTTTTTAAAACTAATAATAAACTAAATAAAGGTTATGCTAGGGTTATGTCTCAAAAGGAAGTCTTCCCATAAATGGCATAACCTTTATTTAGTTTATTATTAGTATTAAAAAAAAGAAGCAATTTATTTATTTTGTGCAAATTGGGGGGGGGGGGGGGAGGGGACATAAGGAACTCTTTCCGTTGTTACTACAGTAAGGCAGTTTATTTCATTTTAGTCATTGTTGGTCATTTCTCACCTGAAATCTGTAGAAAACCAGTTCAAAGCTGAGGATCAGTGTCCTCATACTGACCAGTCCAAATCTTGCGACGAGTGGAACCACAATCGACCCAGTAAACCAAAATCGAGTCACTGGTGGTATCCCCCGATACCAGTCACCGATATCACTCTGAGACATTTTGCTACGTTGGCTTGTTTTTAGGAGATTCCAACAAAATAAACGTAAACAGACACAGACTACCTGTGAGTGTGATGATGTAGGGGCAACGGGGCTACACCTGCCCTGCCTCTGTGGACAAGGTGAAAAAAAAAAGAGTCCGAGTTTAGCTTTAGGAATGGGATTAATTATAACATGTAACAGATCGTGGAGTATCGGAATGTGAATCAGTGTGACAATTGGTAGCCAAAACAGCGGAGTGCACCTTCTGCTTTCCTAGAAGACAATGCTCCCCACACTTGAATATAGATTTATCATCTAGTCTTCAAGTAATGAATTGGTTGAATATAGAATTAGTTATCGATCTAGAATCTATAACAATTTTAGACACCACTAGCTAGACTATCACGACTAAAATAAAAATACAACCCAACTCAGAACTTGCCCTAACGAGCTAATGCAACCGCACCCAACGTGCAACGACCGTCCGACACTCCGAGCAAGTTCGCAAAGAAGACGTTCCTTGGATCAAAAGTCGCGTGAATCGTGGCAGATTTCGCTGCAACTTTCTCTAGTTAAAAGTGAAATAAACGACGGTGTTCGAAGGCTGTCCACTTCTCTCACTCTATCTTCCGTGAATCACCGGCAGGAAGAGCAGCCAAGAGTTTACACACGCTAACCAGAGAGCTAGCTCGAGCTCCCACACGAGTAAGAACGTTACCGAGCGAGATTGGAGCTACAAACTAAGCCAGCAGCCTCGGGGGGAACAACCACGATCGACGACAACTCAACTCCGCTGCTTCTAACTGCTTCTAACACGTACGTGTATCTTCTCGATTTGCTGAGCCTCTCTTGAAATACCTCGCCTAGCGCGCTATATTGACAATCCCTTGAAACGAATGAATGGACATCAGCGAACAGATCTGCAGCAGCAGCAGCCATCGATGATCTGTGTATGTGAAATGCGGCAACTTTGAACCAAAGGTGTCAACAGAACCACAACACGTCGTCAGCAGCTCGGATTTTGCACAGAAAACTGGCATTGCATTTTGAAAAGATTTGCCATGACTTGACAACAAAACTGTGCCGTTGACCATGCAATATTTAGAGCTCGATAAGAAGGAATCGGGCAAAATATGGCACCGAAAGCCCAGTCCGTCGAGCGATAATGGGTAAATATATCCTATTTTTCATTCCTGCGGGCTGTGTGCAGTGAGTGTGTGACCAGTGCAGTGCAATGAAAAACGTGGGATTATGCTCGAGGAAGCTGAAGCGCTGTGTGTGGTGTAGACTGTACCTGTATAGCCCCGGAGACCGCGCCGCCAGGCGCGGTCCTGGCGGCTTCCCCGCAGTTTCGCTTATGTGAGAATAACGAATAGCTCCCCTATTCCAGTTCGGGAAACCCACTCACAAGGGGGGTCCCTCCTTATAAGTAACCCGTCCCCCTTATAAGTAACCCCGTCCCCCTTATAAGTAACCCCCGGGGCACCCCTTATAAAGGGCCGTTCACATTGGAGCGGTTTTGCGGCAGCGGCAGCGGCGGCGGCGTGCCGCAAAAATCCCTCGCGTGTTGTTCATGTACAACCGTCCACACTGGAGCGGTAGCGGTGACTTTTCAGAGCGGCAACCGCAAGCGGTTTTCTCGAATCGCTCCGCAGAGCGATTTTTCTAGTCTGCCGCTGCGGCGAGGTTGCTATTGACCAATCATAATAGAGTACAGTTCGTGACGTTATTATGTGGGTGGGGTCATAAACTTTAGCTTGAAAAAGAGTCTCGCGAAGGTGCAACACGTCGGTCGAAGAGCTGAACGAAGACGTCCAGAAAAGACAACTTTTGTACAATAAACTCAATTATGTTCACAAAAACACTCCTAAGGAAAATATCGAATTGGAGACCATTGGTGATGAAATCGGGCTAAATGGTAAGTTGCTCATTTGGTTTTCTCAAGGTTTTGCCATTTGTTTCGACCC
The DNA here is from genome assembly GCF_040938485.1 of Diadema antillarum. NCBI lineage: Eukaryota > Metazoa > Echinodermata > Echinoidea > Diadematoida > Diadematidae > Diadema > Diadema antillarum. The sequence continues at coordinate 1,010,192 of NW_027270917.1, forward strand.
TTGACAGCGGTCACTCTCTTGCAGAGGCTACATTGCAGATTGTAACTTTCCACGTATTTTGCCATAGACGCAGACTCGCCAGCGAAAGAAAGCAGTCTATCAATATCACAGTCCCATATACGCGTATCTATGTCTAGAGTATTCTGCCAACGTGGTACTGAAGCCTTGAAGTCTAGAGTAGATCTAGAACTACTAGGTCCAGTAGGAGCACTCCTACTATCCGACTAGTCCCACACCTACTAATGACCAGTAATGTATGGGTCCATAGATGGGAAGGGCTTCTCATATGATAAATGGACCACAATATGGTCGATTGTATACCGGTAGGCAGGCGGTAGGGCCTGGCCCTATTTAACATCCTCATTAAAAAAAAAAGTTACGTAGGCAGGTGTAATATATTCAGCGTCACAATGCTTCTTATTACGCTAGTAGACTAGACACTCTACGTGAGATATATTTCATATCATAGAGTATTTTTGAATTATTTCTAACAACGGTTGACAGAATTAGAATAATGTAGGCCCTGCCTAGAGGGAAATTTTTTTTTGAATTAGAAGGTAATTCATAAGTAAAAATTTGGCGTTAATTAGAGCTAATACGGGGAAAAAATGGTCAATAAACGGCAAATAAATTCAAATAAAAACAACAACAGAAACACCTAGCCTCTAGGCCTGATACTGTTATTGTTAACGTTAGACACAGTTCTAGACTCTAGTCTAAAGTTTCTAGACCTACTGTGCATTAGGCCCTTTAGGTATGTTCTGGGCATTGACTCTGCCTCTATACAGGCCTAGATCTAGGTCATGTACCATGTAGGTGTTTTTGTGCTGCCATACTGCAACCGCACTGGTATAATGCACTTGTCAATGTAATGACGCACCCCACTACCCCCGGACATGGGTGCGTCATGGTCATTTTTTGACTGACCACACGGGGTTTTTGACGCACCCCCACAGTCACTTTTTGACGGACCACACGGGGTTTTTGACGAACACCACAGTCACTTTTTTGACGGACAACACGGGGTTTTTGACGAACACCTAGGTCACTTTCTTGACGAACATCCTCGGTACATTTGACGCACCCCGTAAATACTGAAAGGATTTTTGCATACGCTTTATTCACGCAATTTCATTTTCTTTCGGTTCGTAAACACAATTTGTCAAAGTTTCGGCAAGTTTCCCTTACCCTGGCCCTGTAAGCACCGTACCGTCATTCACCGTACATCACTCTGCTGCTACGATATTCCGAATGTATGTGCATGCAATCCATAGTCACCTGGCCATGACTTGTCTGCAGAAGATGCGCTGTATGTGCGCGGCCATTTCTAGTCCGGTTGAATGCAACACATGGACGATGTACGTTCGATGAGGAATAACGAGCACGCTGCTCACTTGCGAATTGCACAGCGTTAGCGAGCGAGTCGCGCACCACTAACACTCGACTTGCCTGCTACTATACTGCAGGTACGCGCAGTACGCACCACGCAACGGTATACCAAAGATCGTATACGGAATTCCGTATACGATCTTTGATTTTACTATTTAGTACTGTGAGGTTGAAATCGTTATATCGCTAAACAGTCCGTCTGGCTTGAGATTGAGTATGCGTGATTTCATGAGTTTGTTGGAAAGAAAATGTGAGGAGAAAGGGTGGCTTTTAAATCATTTGCTTGCCAGATTCGGGCAAGCATTTTTCCCTCTTAGGCCTACTCCAAAACGCTTCCCGACTTTGATTTTCACTTGCCGCGGGAAAGCGCTCACTGTAAATTCACTCGCGGTACGTACGTGTATCCGGTACTGGTAGCGTGCAAAAATGCGTGCAGTTTTCCATAGCCAAGTGCATACCATGACGCACCCCTCGGTTCAAAATAATGCGTGTTATTTTCCATAGCCAAGTGACGTACCATGACGCACCCCTCGGTCAAAAATTTGACGACAATGATGGGATTTTGACGCACCTCTCGGTCAAAAATTTGACGGACATAGCTGGTAAAATGACGCACACCTGGGTCACAAATTTGACGGACCAAACGAGGAAATGACGCACCCATGTCCGGGGGTAGTGGGGTGAGTCATTACATTGACAAGTGCATAAATGCATACACATAACCACAACTTTGTCCATCGGCATTGGCATGACAAAGACAATCTACGGTACTTGAATTTACTTGCGTTCAATCTCGCATCATCAGACAGGCAGTGAAGTAGGACTGATTTGTCTTGTTAGAAAGTGAATCAAATCCTCTCATGAGTCTCAGGCTGAGTCTGACCAAGTTAAGGGTAATGTTTTAAAATCACTTTAACTGTAACTGTACTGTAGGTGGTAAGCATACGTGTGCATTATCTTGTCTTGCCTTTCCAAAGATGCCCACATTTCCCACAATCAATAGGCTTGGACGGTTTCTTCAATGTATGGTAAGGGTACCAGCTATCGGCAGGGTACATCGACACCCTGCGTATCATGGCTGTTTGCGTATAGAACAAAAAGGTATGCGTGGGATTAAGTGCCATTTTATAGCTATGAAAACAGTAACAAAGAAATGAAAATCAAGCCAACAAAACAAACTAAACACGTTTCAATTACACATCCACACAGTAACAGCACATGACTATGAAATTCACATGTATTACCTGTGGAGGGAAGGGGTGCAGATCGTGAGGTACCCTTTTTCAGCCACGCGAAGAAAATGCATCGCACGTACTAAAATTGCATAATTTTACAACAGAGATTTGGATATCAACAGAACGGTCACAGGATTTGAAACTGCAGTATTTACAGCTTATTTGAGGAAAAACTTTGGTGAATTTGTTTTATACTTTTGGAATAAATGAGCTGCAAATTCATAGGGTGCCAATAGGTGGTACCCTCATTCATACAATTTAAATGCTAGTGATGCAGTGGTTGGTTAATTGCTGACCCTTGACATATTGTATCAAGGGTTGAAGCAGCCATTACTTCTTCTGGGAGGCTGTGCCAGTCCTTTGTGTTCCTTGGTAGGAAAGATGACCCTCTGTATTGTGTTCTGCAGGTAATTCAGTGCGTTAATTCATGTTGTTAGCAATACCAAATGTCTATTTTCATGAATAGTTTCATGAAGCACTTGGCATTTTAGTAGCACTTACACTGTACTGCAAAATGAGCAATTTAAGAGCAAAAAACAGATATCAAAAGTTCAGGCAATCAATTCCTGCATGTGGTGTTGGTTATGGGAGTGAAGGGCTAAGGTGCTTTTTAAAAGAGACCTGTTTATATTACATTTTCTTTGTGCTGAGTAAAAAGTTCCCCCATTCATGTAAGGAAATAACATTATAATGCATTGTACATGTATAACACATCATTTGTGTAACACCTCACTTGTATGAATATTATTTACCCTCAGGTAAACAGTGATTGAATCTGCTTCCCTCCTATTCAGCGAATGCAGAAAGACCATGCAAAGGAGGCTGCATCCCTGACCAGGCTTTGATGCAAACTCACTCATTGACTGGAAAGCTGTGAGTTTCAGCTTTCAGGATTTACTGAAAGTGCATTATTCAAAAGATTGACATTCTAGGTACATTTATACCATAACCATCATTCAGAACTTGACCTTACTCCTGTGGGAGGAAAAAACAACAACTTTATTTTGGAAGTGATGGTACATGTATTGTACCGTACCTGATAATTCTAATGACAACACAGGTACATTATTTTGTATGTCACCTAGAACTAAAGAGTGAACTTAAATTAAGAGTGAAATTTCTGTGAAGGCACATCTTTTAATCTTTACCCTGCCCCTTCATTCAAGGAAATGTACATGTATGTAGATTCTTCTCTTTCTTTATAATGTATATGGCAACATCCCATACATTTGACAGGTATGACAATATGCAGCATGCACCAATCAATCATTTTAATAGTGTATATTATAGTGTGCCATAGGTGCCTAGGTCTAGTAATTGGCCCATACCAATTTAATCAGTTTCGGAGGACATGAAAATGCATGTCAAATATAACTTTGAATGTAAAATTGTCTGTCACTTTTATTTTCATTTTTATTTTATTTTTTTTTTTTCGGGGGGGGGGGGGGGGGTTGGTCCAAAAAAAAATTGACTTAAGACAAAGTTACACTTCTTTGCAAAGACAGTTCTGGTTTGTAATTAAGCTAGACATGGGAAAAAACAAACAAACAAACAAACAAACAAATAGCACCATGAAGGCCAGAATTGTGTGAATTGTTCTGTTGTGATCTGTAGCTTTCTTACAGGCCTGTACTACCTCCCCATTCCCTTCTGAAACAATTTTGTCCCCTGTTTCCAGATATCATGTTTGACTCACTCCTGCATGTGCATAGTAGATCTTCAGCTTTAAAGAATGACCTTCTGATCTTGGTCACTCTTGCTCCTAGTTTGCTGGAGTTGCTAGTAAATATATGGTACAAAATTACTGGAAATATCATGTGTATAAAGGCATAAGAAAATAGTGCACATCAATATGTCTTAAATTTTTTTACACTGTTTCCATATATGCCTGCCTTTTTCGTTCTTCCAGGAAGGACTGTTTTAACTACTCATATGTGGTCGACACAGAACATCCGCAGTCACAGCCCTTCATCCTTCTTATTGGAGAAAGCAAATTATACACTCTTCAGGTACATGTATCTGCAGTTGTGGAGCACAGGGCATAGTCCTCAAGGCATTGTGGGTGCAGCTGATCTTGTCTTCAAGTTGATCTTTGTTCTAAATCGCAACTACTGGCCACATTGCATGGCGGTGAGACCATTTTAAAAGGGACTCCTGTACAAACAAGGAGGATTTGAAACTTTGGCATCCATCCCTTATTTTCTAAATTTGCCGAGTCAACCATAATGCAACCATTTATTTATCATCTCCACCCTTCCCGTATCAAGTCTGCATAATAAAACAGCATTTGCTTGAGAAGTACATACAATGTTATAGGGAAATAGGCACTGACCCTTTAATTGTGATCTCCTCATAACAGTGACCATGTTATTTCACAAGCCATTTGCCATTTGGATATTGTTGTATTTTGACTATACACCTGTACCATAAGGTACCTTTATATTGATATTATTAGTGCTTAATGTTTCTTTGAAACATGTACATGTATTCACTTTTCAAGGAGTTAGTTTAACTTATGATAATGTAGACAAGTATCGAATATGTGAAAAGCTGCTAATTCCATTATTACACACCACGCCCACACATAGTGTGTACAAGTTGACAAGGGATGTATAGAGCACCAAACTGTGACATTGCCATGGAGACTACCATAGACCTCACCTGGCCTAAATATCTGTCAACAGTATTGTTGCTAACCATGCTTGCACCTGGTTCCAACCCAAGTTACAACAACTCTCTTGCTTTTTCAGGAGTTGACCTAGAACTTGGAAAATGTGGCCACTATTACAGGTAAATGTGGTATGTAATTAATGTGTTGCCATGGTAATGTAAAAAATCTATAGAAAATCTAACCAAGATATTGTGGATCAAACTACTTTCAGTCTTTATAGTGTGAATGGTAATTTGAAAACACAAGATATAATTGTCTTCAACTGGCATCCTTCATGTATCACTTGAGTAGTGAAGATGTACCCCACGCAATTTCATCTATGTTCGTAAGAAGTGATCAAGTTCTTCATGATTATCATACAAGGCAGGCTAGTGTGCATCACTTCGCAGTTAGAAGTCGACTCAGGAGAAATGTGATAGCATAATACATGTACAGGTCCACAACACAAGAATTCTTTGCATAGCTCCCAGGTAGGCCAGTAGCCAACATACTATTCAAAAATGTGATGAAATTTCACCTTTTCACTATATACCTACATAGTACCTGTCACTCATGTGTGTATTTGACTTTGGAGTATGGATGTAATATTGTATTATGCTGCATGGCAATGAGTAAAATGATTAGCAGTAGACCAAGCACTTTATAGTGTACCTGAAGCATGTTACTACAGATTTTTGAAAGCTTCAAGTTTATCTTGAAACCCAAATCTATGAATGTTGACATAGCATCGAATATTATTTTCATTACATGTATAATCTTGAATACTTAGTTTGTACCTTCCTTGCATTAAATTAGTATTTGATGTCAGACAACTCATAGCAGGTCATTGCATTGGATATGCGTAATATATTGCTATTCTGTTTGCTACTTGATTTTGTGATCTGACTAGCTAAATTGAACCATGTAAGCACCTAGGTGCCCATTTTTGTTGTATTCCTTTGCTTATCCTGATTTTCTTGTGTTTGTGTTTGTAACTTCAATACATGTCCATATCACTGTAAATCTCAAGCCTCATCCATCCCTATGTATCCGCTCTTTCTTGCTCACTTCATTTGATGAACTCTGTACTGCTCTTTTCTCTCAATCCTATTCTCTCCTATATTTTTCCTGTCCTACATGTATGTACATGCGCATCCGAGCAATTGCCCCAGAGGGCAATTACCCCCTGGCTAAATACTGGTTAGTGGTAAGGTTAGAGTAAAGATTAGGGTTAGGATTAGGTCAAGGGTTAGGAGTTTGGGTTAGGGTTAGGATTAGGTTCAGGATTAGGATTAGAACCACGGGAAGGGTCCGGGGTAATTGCCCAGTTGGTAATTGCCCTAGACCCATGTACATGTAATACAAGTACTTTTTGTTTCTTATTATACTTAGAAAGATTGGTCCTTATGAGGTTTGAAAGTGAAATGTAAACAACTGATTTGTTTTATGTTGTTAAGTATGCATTTCTGCTAGGAATTTGCACTGTATTAATTCTTCTTCTTTTTTCAGATGGAGGAGATGAGAATAATATGCTTATAGAAAATTGGTCCAAGATACAAATTACATTGGTGTTAATTATCATACATATACTTCAATCATTCATAAAATCCAGTACCATACTACCGTTACTGTATTGTTTTGACAACTCATGTCTGTCCATTCAGATTTACAAAGTTGCTCATACAGTGTCAGATCTTGTGAATTTTCATTTTACATGTGAATGTGTTATATTACTTCCCTTCGCAAATGTTAACAGTATATGTATACACTGTACTTTATTTCTGCAACAGACTGCCATATTAGATCACATCAAATGAGATTGTATGTTGGAACAATTGTCCTGAATTAGTGTCTCAAGTGCTAAATTTGACATGTGTGGTTTGTATTAGTGTATGTACATTGTTTGATGTGTATTTCGAGTGATGTTTGTCATTTACCGACATAAGTTGGTTAAAATTCCTGTTAACTAATGTTTTCATTCGGTGGTTAAATTTCGAAGAAAAGATTTAGTGCAAGGCCACAAAACTTGCTTAAGATAAAACCGACCTCAGTTGGCTTTTGGTAATCACTTTACCCAACAGTTGTGTGGTTCACTTGGAAATCGACTGTCTGTTAAAATGCTATCCAGATTTCTGAAAGCGTAGATTTGATGGTGTAATGCAGATGTATGAATATGACATCCAAACTGACATCGTGTGTGTGTGTGTGTGTGTGTGTGTGTAGTTTTTGTTTTTGTTTGTTTGCTTGTTTTTTCTAAGAGGATGCAAAACTGCCATTAATTATTCCCATGCATAATACAATAACACATGTTGTGGAGAGTGAAAATGCTACTCTTGTTTTTCCATAGCTGGGAGTACAGTATGTGGGTGAGTTTATTATCGGCCGTTTGTTGATTACATTATACTCTACATACGTAGATCTAGTAGGTGTGAGTAGGAGAGTGAATGGTAGGCATATTCTCTAAAACATCCCCTCACCTTTGTAACTACACTTCCAAAAAGAGCATGAACTGACATAAATCAAATCAAACATTAACATTTCATCCATATAGAGTTCATCGGTAATAATGATAATAATAATACAGTATACATTGAATGTGCCAATTCCACATGACTAACGTGCTCAAGGCGCAGTAGGAAAAGTGAGTTATGAAGTACAAAAATCATTACACAAACATGCACATGAAAATGAATGACACAATCATGATGATCTATATATATATATATATATATATATATATATATATATATATATAGCAATAATAAAGTCACAACAGAGGAATGCAGGGAATGCATTAATAGCCAATCTTGATTTAATGAATAATCTGAATTTTCGAGGATTGGCTATTAATGCATTCCCTGCATTCCTCTGTTGTGACTTTATTATTGCTATTTCTAGTACTGCCAATACGCGGAACAACTACAATATATATATATATATATATATATATATATATATATATATATATATATATCATAATACCGGTATACTATTCTATGGTAAAAGATTGGAATGACAAGTAAAGAAGTATGTTGCTGGGTTTTTTTTAAGAGCTCATCTTTCATACAGTTGACTACTTTACCGACACCAGAAAAAAAGAAATACTAGTCATTTTCTCGTTAACATGAAACAAGATAAGATATCATTACTTTGGATGCTGACTAATTTTGTAGAAAGAAAAAACAAACAAAAAACAAACAAACAATAAAACAAGAACAAGGAAAATGTGACATTCGCAGATCATATTTGAGATATTGAGGTGTTGGATGTACACATTTTATGAACCGCCTTCTCAGTATATGTAGCAGTGGTCCGATGCAATAATTTCTACGTGCATACCAATATCAGTAACACAAGGAATATTTTGCAGTTTCATTGAACAGTCTGTGTTGAAAGTGTTCTTTTTGTTTTAAGCAAAAAGTTGAAAAGCTGAGATTCCAGTACTGATTGTCCAATAGTCTTCTTGCATGTTACTCATCCTTGATTTCCTTTATTGTTTGTTTCGTTTTGGAAAAGTGATTTTGTAAATTCTCAGATCCATGAGGAATGTATTCACGGTATACATGTGCGTATGATAATTATGTAATTGATTACTAGGCCTAGTAAACTGCAGGTGCCCAAGGGCAACAATCTAATTTGCATATTACGCGCGGCAAACCGCTCCAGTGTGCACAGCGTGCCGCTGCGGCAGAGTTTAGCGGCAAACCGCCGCCGCTGCCGCTGCCGCAAAACCGCTCCAATGTGAACGGCCCTTAAGGAGTCTCCACGCTTTTTTGCAATGCAACGCGAAAATGAAAGGACTGCGGCAATTCGCTTGATTATGTCCATAAAGCTTCACAAGTTTCCTAGTTACTCACGAAATTTGAGCAAAATCGGTTTGAGGCATCATATCTAAAATCATGGATTTAAATGCGATGTCAAACGACCCATGCGAATGCTGAAATGCGAGCGATTACTGGCGCGAGTGTCGCCAGGCGCGGCGGCGCGGCAATGCTTGAGTGCAGACGTGGCGACTGAGTACGTGGACTCAGTCGCCACGTCTGCACTCAAGCATTGCCGCGCCACCGCGCCTGGCGACACTCGCGCCAGTAATCGCTCGCATTTCAGCATTCGCATGGGTCGTTTGACATCGCATCTAAATCCATGATTTTAGATATGATGCCTCAAACCGATTTTGCTCAAATTTCGTGAGTAACTAGGAAACTTGTGAAGCTTTATGGACATAATCAAGCGAATTGCCGCAGTCCTTTCATTTTCGCGTTGCATTGCAAAAAAGCGTGGAGACTCCTTATAAGGGGTGCCCTGGGGGTTACTTGTAAGGGGGACGGGGTTACTTATAAGGGGGACGGGTTACTTATAAGGAGGGGCCCCCCTTGTGAGTGGGTTTCCCGAACTGATTCTGTGTGCTTGTGCAAGTGATTGTGAATTCTGTGAACATCGGTGAGCTGCTTATAAGACATCATTTTGTGCATCACAAGCAATGAAATGCCTCAAACAGTCGCCGATGATAGTCATTTAGGTTTCATCGACCCATGTAAGTATTCCTAGTAGTTTCTGTTGAAAAATTAAGGAAATATAGCGCCGCAAAGGCACCCGTTTGTTCAACATGAAGATCTGATATGGGAGCACGGCGCAGTTAGTACCTGTAGTGCCTCTAACCAAGGAGGCCCCCGGAGGTTGAAGAGATGGAGTACGGTATAAACAGCAGAGTTATTCCCTTTATGTTCGAAGCCGCCACTCAAAAATATTTGAAGCATGTGCCAAACAGGATCTGCCGCGCCGATACGAAGACAATTAACTGTCTCATTGCATCACCAGCCACTTTCGAAGGAAGATAATTTTATGTCTTTGACCCTTGAGCCTTGTGATGATGGTAACACCTGTTATTTTACTTTTCGCTATCCCTTCTTATCTGGGTGGTACAAACACGAGGATGCGCGAACAGAAATTGAGGAAAAAATGCTGAAATGAAAATGAAAATTTTACTTGACTGGGCATACGCGGGCACTAATCTGATATATCTTATCAATAAAGAATTATACTTGAAGATTATTACATGCTAGTTTCATTTGGGGAAATTAAGTCGAAAAGTGATAAAACCAGCTTTCCAGGATGTTACAGTTTTAAACATTTTCACATAATACAGCTCTGATTTACACTTTTGTGCAAATTTCTGAACGGAATTGACTTTTGTTTTACATGCTTTATTATTAAGTGAAATTTCATTTCGTTAATAGATTTAACGCAAGATATGGCCAACATTATGATAACGTTCAAAATGAATCTTCAGATTGCTCAGCAAGACGGCGGCTTGGAACATCGATCATCAAAGGCACAAGTGCACCTGTGCAATTCTTTTGTACATCAATAGAAATCTGACAACTGTTTGAATAAATTACAGCCAGTTGGAACTCCATGTATAAAAACCTCCTTGCTCTAATCAGCTCTAATGAAACACAGCCCTGTCGCTGTGCACAAGTGTAAAGCATGGCGTCTGGTCGGGCTATAGTGCCTGGTTACTCAGTACAGTTGTTCTAGACAAAAGGTTGGTTGGTGGTGGTTAAGGGGTGTGCATGATGTGGAGCCTCCCATATAATTTACTAGTACTAGTACAACTGTTCAAGGGAGGGGCGGGGGTAGGGCCATGTCCTTGATCTTAGAAAAGAAGTTGGCACACACACAACAACAACAAAGTCCACAAGCATGCGTGTATGAAACATCAAACAGCAGAGAAAAATGACAAGGAGAGAAAGAAAAGGAACGAATTTGTCCTCAACTCAAGACAACTATCGTCAGTCTAACGTTAGACAGATATATCCGTCTGTCTGGAGAGACTTTTATCATTTTTTGACTTTACCAGCTCTCCTCCGTAGACCGATCTTTCGGTCAGTCAGCTTTAGGGCCCTAAGTCTAACGTTATATTATCAGTGCAAGCTTTTGCTCTAATCGAGCAGTGCATGCGAATTTGAATACTGTACCTCCATGGCTCCAATAAGGCCTTATTGAATTCAAAGTGCATGATTGCCATTTTTGTATTCAACTGGCCATACATTAGCAGTGGTACACATGACATTTGCACATGAATGGAGCCCCACTAACTTCGCAAGATGGTGTTCAGCCTCATTGGCACTGACGAAACACCATTTTGAAAAAAATACTTTTCTGAATGTTGGACTTTGCCATTTGTTCTTGTTGTTGTTGTTGTTGTTGTGACATTCACATCCTTTGCTAATCACTCAAGTGCTCAGTGAAATCAGCCCTATTTATATAGCTCTGCAACTCGGTTTAGACACGGTAGCATTCTGGGAACTTGGCATTGTGCTACCTAACTGCGACCAGCCCGAACACGAAGTGTACAATGGAGCATGCCCCGGGGTTACATGCTACCCAGCTGCAGCTGCGCGCAGTGATGTCTGATGTGATGTATTGATCTAGATCAGTCTAGATCTACTATCTACATGTGTAGTGTTCAGTGTAGCTATGACCATACTTGTATGAGAGAGAGAGAGAGAAAAAAAGAAAGTTTGAAATGAGAATATTTTGAGACTGAATGTACTTATTGCTGTTCAAATCCCCAGAGAAGTTGAGTTGGATACAAGAAAAATAATTCAGAATGTAGTATGTACGGTAAGTTGAGAGTTGGAATTTTTTTTTCAGTTGTGAGGTGCAGTACTAAAAGGAATTCCTTCCCACTTTCTTCCATAGTTCACCTTCCCATGTGGCATGCCTAGTTTTTATCCAAGTTCAGCATCTCTGTCTTTTCATATTCTTACAAGGTCCCCCTAAGGTCATGTGATATTTATCATATTTTGAGTAGCTTTTCTGCTTTCCCTGTGGCTGTAATTTTGTCAAAAATAGTGTGTTTCTTTTATTGCCAACTGTACCATAACACTACCTGATAGTAAGCAAATAATCAACGTTGGTGAAGGTGATGGGACAAACTATCACTTCCGAGGCGATCTGGATGTAGCTATCTTTCCGAAGCGCAGCTGAGGAAAGATAGCGTACACATTCAGATCGCCGAGGAAGTGATAGTTTGTCTCATTGCCTGAAACTAAAAGTTGATTATTTGCTTTATATTCCACATCTAGGGTCCTAGATATTCCCATTTCATTCCAGAATCTAACGTTACATCTGAAACCGTAGCTGTCTTTCATCCGCCTTAGGGCTAGGGGTATAAAGTACAGAATACACTGTACCGGCGGCAACCAATCACGGAGAGCGCAAATCGCTCTGAAAAGAGCGTACGCTTGCCGATACACACGAGAGATACACTGTAGCAACTGTAAATATTAATCCGCTCTGCGATACGGTCCGTGATTCGGCTGAGAGTGTGGTATTCATAGGTGGTTTTCGGGGGTTTCGGGGCTTGTGTAGGCTATAAACGACGTAACCTAGCAATACGACAAGGATCTAGAATCTACGTAATATTATTTTACATGTGTTCTAGTTTACTTACCAATCATGTTGTTGCTAAAACGATGTCCAACGTGGTCGTTAGAATTCTAACGCTAGTTGTAAATGTTCACAACGCAGTTGTTAAACTGAAATGTCGCATTTCTGTTCTGGTTCTGAACTTGCACATTTCTGTTCTCAACCGGAGGCTGAGCAACGAACAATTCTGTGTTATCCACTGCAGCTAGCAAACGTTCCACTTGACTGTTTGAAATATCCAAAAAGTCATCAATATCATCATCAATATTACCACTATTATTACTAACTTCAGCAGTTTGTTGTGTTTGGTTTTGTGTGCATCGCTGGTCTTGCTGGCCGTGATGAGATGGACCTGGTTCTTGTTGTGCATGTCCAAGTGCATTAGATATTGTTTCACTCATTTTCATTTTTTGTTGGTCGCTCGTTTGCGCGTAATGTTTGATGCTTGTTTCAGATCTATGCCCTGAAACAGTCATAATGTCCCTTGAAGGAAAACCGGCATGATCAAGAGTGGTAATGGATGTTGCTCTTAGACAGTGATTAGTGTAGTCAGTCGAGCATCCTGCTTCCCTGCTAATCGTCTTCATCATACTTCCAAGAGTGTGAATTCCAACTCGAATGTTGTCATACCAAGGTCCATCTCCATATCGTCCAGCTCCTTTTGGTTTTTGCCAAAGAAATGGCGATTTGGGATTTAGTTTAGATTTGTATTTCAGGAGTGTTTCCACAGGGCACCTACTACTCCCAGGTATTTCGAACATATGTCCTCCTTGGCTGTTCGAGTCGTCGTCAGGGTGATTCTTTGTAGCTTTGTCGACGATGCGAAAATAACGGTGACCATTTTGTTCACTAAGAATAAAGTCATCAGCCTTCATATCATGCAAATTTTCTTCTCCTCGGTTAGCAAAATGGGTCATAATATCCACAAATACTTTACGCTGTAATCGACGCGGAGTGTCCAAGTCCAGACTGTTTTGAATTTTGTTCATGTCGGTTTCACTAACAGTTTTGTGATGTTTTACGCTAGCTTTTCCTTCCACTTTGAGCTTCCGAAGAACAGTTTTAAACACACGACCCGATTTCGCAAAATCGGTGTCCTTGATAATGTCGATGTCTCGCAAATTCAGAAAATACTTCTGCAAACCATACCGCAAGGCCTGCATGGATTTTTTCCGGTACGACTCGCCACTACGCGATTTCACACCCGCGTAGAACTTTCCAAGAAGCTGATCCAACGTTTTCAAGTCGATGTCCGCGAGCTGGTCGAAATCAACGTCCCCTAGAGCACCACAAAAATCCTTAAATATTCCGAGACTAAACTTCAACTGTCGTTTCGTATTCTTGCTTTCACTGCCCTGCAGCAAGTCATCAATTTCAGCTTCGCTAAGCAGGTCAAATCTGGGGATTTCTGCGGCCATTTTGTTGATTGAGCTATGATCGACGCGATGCTAAACAACGTAGGCCCTATGTGCTACGTTTCTAATACGTACCTACGTACGTCTATGTACGGTACGCGGCACTACTTTAGAGACCATGGGTGATGCGCGTAGCTGATCGCGCACAGCTGCTGCACCTAAGTAAAAGTGCGTTGCACTGTGTACTATCAAGTGACCTAGGTCACATGATAGTCCACAGTGCAACGCACTTTTATTTCGCGCGTACTCGTCTTGCGTTAGGACTGTGTGGACTGTGTGGAGATCAGCGAAACAAAAGGGCCTATCAACATAGAGTGTAACGAACTTTTCTTCTCAGGTGATGTGATGGGCAAAATTACGCTTCATCACGTGATCAGCTCTGGACCAATCCTATTGCAACATTCTTAGTATGTGGAATATAATTCCTTTTATACTACTGACACACCCATTTCATGGTGTTGGTATTACAGATCTGTCTTTCCTCTGTTGTTTCTCTCTTTTTGGACAAATGTTGAAGTGGAATAACAATCAATGTGGTTATTTTCCCTGTTCACCTAGCTTGATGATTCAAATCAGCAAAGACACCAGTGGCACATTGACGTCTCAGGGCCATGCTATCCGATTCCTACAAGCAGCGTTTGATGCTGGCGGGGAGCGCTTCGTCGCCGGTGACCACCAAGGCCACATCTATGTGTTTGATCTGCATAAAAACAGGTATTGTGCAACGCTGCACTCTGGCACTGGTTCGATGGTCCAGGACCAGTAAAAATCCCTGTTTGACCAGTAACTTTCTCAGGAATAGACCAGTCAAAACATGGAAAAACTGGGTACCTACTGGTCCGACTGACAGGTCGGACCTATAGAATAAATTGGTTAGAGTGCAGCCCTGTATTATATATAATCGTTTTGTGTCTCATTTTTTTTTTTATTGTGTTATGGACCTTTTTTTAATTTTTAGTTTATGTGTTTGTGGATGCATAGTGAATAAAAGATGATGACAAATCTGATTAGTCTATTTTGGATTGTTTTGAGGCTTTTTTTTTTTTTTAATAGGAGAAAAAAAAAATTTTTTTTAATCGTAAGATGAGTGACAAACTGAACAACCCATTTTGAACAAAATCTACAGTAAGATTTGACCTCTAAATGTCTAGGAAAATCCTAGTTATGACTGTAATATCCAGTTTTCCCTGCTGTTCTCTTCTCTGTCAATTTTTGATGTATATGATATATCTTGGTGCACACTTATATTCATATATATATTTTGTTGTTTTTTTATTCCATTCTTTTCATCTTAATCTACAGGAAGCCTCTCATGTTTGATCCATATGTTTGATCGATTGCTTCTTCTTTTTTTTTCCATTTCAAGGTTCCAGCTCGTCCAGAAAACTGGAGTGCCATGCACAGCCCTGGCGTTCAATTTGCGCCACAAAACGGAGTACCTTGTGGCACTGTCGGATTGTTCCCTGAAGTGCTATGACACAGGTAGAATGAGACATCCTTTCGACTTGAAATGTTGCCTCATTAACAAGTTTTGTCTGTGTTCCCTCCCCCCCCCCCCCCCATGTCAAGTTGCCTATGAGTTTAGCTATTTAAGTAGACAAGATTTGGTATATAGTGTAGGATATTTCTGCTATGTTATTTGTAGTTTTCTTCATGTTCGCTACTCCTGCAGGCCGATTAAATTTGCTGTCATAACACAGACTACCAGTAGATACCTTTTACCATAGAATGTGTGTGCTGCTGAGCCCGTAGCTGCCATGACAGCAGTGAGGTGTTTGAGGTGCTTGCAGAATTGCCATGATCTTCTGCAAGATTAAAAAACATGCAAAATTCATATTTACCTGGCCGAGCGTTATGATTATTGAAACTGATTGACAAATTGCCCTACATCGACGTTAATAAGCACGGAATTGATCAGTGTTTTAGTAGTAGCCACAATAAAAGCCTCGACGTTAGCCTCAACGTTGTAGATTACTGGCACGATATCTTCCAATTTTACTGTAGTTTCTGCAGTTTTTTAGGGGATTGCCAGCTGTCACCAGTGCCCCAATCATAAACTTAGTGCTGCCTGTTTGAATGATGTAGATACCAAAGAGATGGTGGCTTGGATGAAGGGACACGACACACCAGTTCACTCCATTTCTGTCCACGCCTCTGGCCGCTACGCGCTGACCACGTCCAGTGACACCTCCCTCCTGTGGGATCTGGATACCTTCACGCGGAAGAGGAAGCTTAATGTCAAAGATGACGTCAATATCACCAAGGTAAAAAGTAAAGTACAAACTAAGACTGATGCCATACACTTGCCAAAACTTGAAAAAGAAGTCAACGGTATACTGTAAAACACGATATTTTTACGACGTGAAATTTTCGCGAATGGGAGCAGACGGCCTTATTCGCAGCATGAAATTTTCACGAGTTGCCTCTAACATTGAATGCATATAGTGTAGACAAGATCTTTAGCGTGCATTTTAATCTTGCAAAACTCGGCTCGCGTAAAATGTGTGAAATTAAAATGCACGCGGACATTCCTCGTTTTACAGTAAGTCATACGTGTGTGCATTTGTAATACCATAATATCACTCAGCGTGCTTAAAAAGTCAGTACAAAACTTCAGCCTCTTTTCGTCTAAGTTGTGGCTCTACTTTGAGTACCTCTGATATGAAGTGTTTGCCTTTCACTGATGATCTCACTGATCATTCTGATTTGAGGATCATCATTTTTACAGTTATTATTGTCGTCATCTGTATCATTTTTCCTGTAATTACCTCCCCCAAGGGGGGAGGTTATGTTTTCGTTACCGTTTGTTGTCCGTGTGCAAAATAACTCAAAAAGTTTGGAACGGATTTAGATAAAACTTGCAGGGAAGGTTGAGAATGACAGAAGGAACAGATGATTACATTTGGTAGTGATCTGGAAATTTTTATGGATTTTTTGAAGGATTTTCGATATTTTGGCAGGTAGGATCAATGAACTTGAGAGTTCAAGCTGCGCATTTTTGAGGTTTTCATACGTGCACTAAAGTGCGTGCTCTAGTTTCTGCTAGGGCAAGGCACGCCGTGCAGCCGATGATTTATGACGCAACAAAGGCTTCTACATTGGGAAATCGGGCGATTTTTCAGCATGCATACGTATGGATGGAAATCACTGATCTCTATGGAAGAGCAAGATCATCGGAGTAGCTGCTTGGCAGAGGTCTGCGCTCTCAGAGTGCTTTTCTAGTTTTCCTGTGATTATTGATTATATGCTTATGGTGATTCCTAGTTCTTTGTGACCATCATCTGTACAGTTAATGATATTTGAATTGTATCAACTAGTTAATGCCAACATTTGTAGTTGATTGGTAATGTTACCTTTGTGATTGGTATTGTGTAATGCACCATAGTTTGTTGTTTCTCCGTGTAGGTGTTCTTCCTCCCACTCAGCAACACAATCATGACCTGTTTCCGAGATGACACCATCTTTGCCTGGGAGTCGGACACACTCCAATGCAAGTACCAGCTGCCCATTCCGCCAGGCGACAGGGCCCACTACAAGGCGTTTGCCACTCCGAGGTAAAGGCTGTGAAATGTAGGGATTAGATATGGAACTGTTTCAGCACCGGAGAATTACTGGTAAAAATCGTAGGCAGTTTTGAATTAGAACATAATATGTACGTGGCAGTAAAGATTACCAAAACATGGTCAGTGGATGGAATAAGCTCTTTTTCCTGAAAAGTATAGGTTACACATCCAATATATTAATGTAGCTTCTGCACCAGATTTCTACTAGTATTTGTATGACAAAAGAAATAGTGATTGCTTTTGAAGAGGATATATAATTTTTTTTTTCATTACAATTTGTTAATAATGTGAACACAAATTTTGTGATCATGTTTTTTCTCTTGAGCTTCAGGCAAACTTTAAAGCATATAACTAAGTTATGGTTGGACTGTGATGAGAAATTGCATGGTGTACAGTTTGTGTACAACATTTAGGCCCAGAAATATCATCCCTGAAAATGTGGAAGAAAGTGTGTTAGATTGGCCTATTTTGTTGACTGTGTTCATAGCAAAAGTTGTTGTTGCTCAGTTTCAACAGCTATAACCCAAATGGTTGCATCACCTGTTCAGGAAACACACACAAACACACGCACACTCACACATATCATGTGCCCTGTGCTTGCACTGCATTTTCTTGAGCGGAACCTACCATGAATAGTCAAATTAGTATAGATCCACATGCCTGTAGGCACAAATGGTAATAGACTATGCCTACATTATCTTCACACCCAATACTTAGCTGTATATTTATACCCCCGCCAAACGAAGTTTGACTGGGGGTATATAGGAATCAGCGGACGGTCGGGCGGTCGGGCGGTCGGTCGGGCGGTTGGGCGGTCGGGCGGTCGGTCCGTTGCAAATCTTGCGTCGCGAACTACTTCCTCAGTTTTCAACCGATTCCCATAAAACTTGGCACAGATGTGTGCCTTGGGTTGTAGATGTGCAAGACGTATTTTTTGACAGTACCCAAAAGTACGTTGCCATGGTAACGGCATATTATGGGCAAAAATTTGTACAAATCTTGCGTCGCGAACTCCTCCCACAGTTTTTGATCAATTTTTATGAAATTAAGTTCAGATGTTCATCTGAATATGTTAATGTGCAAGACACATATTTCCGCAGTGGCAAAAAGTGCGTTGCCATGGTAACGGCATGTTATTGGTAAAATATAGGGCAAAATGCTTCATGGCAAAACTACTTCATCAGTGTTCTTCCAATTCTCATGGAATTCATATTGAATGTTTGTCTTAGGATATTCTCATGGTCGGACATCCGGGTATTTTGCGTGTCACGGGGTCATGGATAGCGTTGGAGTGAAAACAAACCACTCGCGTGAGCCTGGAGTGAACGCTGTACGTGTTTTCTGCCGGGGCGCCCCGCGAGCATAGCGCTAGCGCAAGCTGGTACTGTAGCTGTGCGGGCGGCAGGATTAGGCCCTAGGCCTACTCTAAATTAGGCCCTACCCTAAGTACTACAGTACTAACGTTAGACCTACCTGAAGTTTCTATGAGGTACTAAGTAAGCGTAGATATCGGGGTAGGGCCTACTCAAAGAGGTTCTACTGCACATCTGGCCATTTTGTCGGGTCGTTGATCCAGAGTCCTGCCGCGATTTCATACGGGCACAGGTCCAGTCCGGCCGCCTTAAACTTGGCAAAATACCGGGACCGATCGATCGACAGGATCCAGATTTTTAGAATATTGCTGGCAAGACATGATGCATGTATCTCATGAATGATGGCACAAATGACAAAATGAATAATGAAAAACAGTCCCCATGTCTGAGCTGCGTAGAGTTGCACATAAATTATACGCGTCGCACATGCACAGCATGCAGTATGCGCATTATGCAGGCTTAGCGCTTGCAAGCTGTTTGTTTTCACTCCAGTCGACCGGAAGTGATGTGTAGCCGACCGCAAGAATAGGTCAGCATGACACATTTCTTGACAGTGACAAAAAGTATGTTGCCATGGTAACAGCTCACATATTATGAGCCAAAATGATGGAAAATTTTGTGTTGCAAACTACTTCCTCAGTTTTTGCCCAATTTCCATGAAACTTGGTACAGATGTGTGCCTTTGGTTGTAGATGTGCAAGACGCATTTTTTGACAGTACCCGAAAGTACGTTGCCATGGTAACGGCATAGTAATGGCAGAAGATCAAGGAAAGATCTTGCGGATTTAACTACTTCCTCAGTTTTTTGACCAAAGCTTATGAAATGTGGCACACACCTTGATCTTGGTGGGAAGATGTGGAAGACATATTTTTCGGACGTGTCGGAAGCTGCGTTGCCATGGTAACGGCATATAAATGGCAGAAGATCAAGGAAAGATATTGCGGATTGAACTACTTCCTCTGTATTCGACTGAAGCTCATGAAATGTGGCACACACATTGGTCTTGGTGGGGAGATGTGCAAGACATATTTTTTGGACATGTCGGAAGCTGCGTTGCCATGGTAACGGCATATTAATGGTGGAAGATCAAGGAAAGATCTTGTGGATTGAACTACTTCCTCAGTTTTTGACAAAAGCTTATGAAATGTGGCACACACAATAGTCTTGGTGGGAAGATGTGCAAGACATATTTTTCGGACGTGTCGGAAGCTGCGTTGCCATGGTAACGGCATTTAAATGGAGGAAGATCAAGGAAAGATCATTCCTTGGGTAAGACTGTCGTCACGGGGCGGGGGTATTAATCACCTTAAGTGATATTTCTAGTTATTGCCAGTAAGTACAGGTATTTGTCATCCTATATAGACCCATGGCAGGTATGCTTGTTTGCCATTTATCCCAACTTTGTCGTTAAGGAAGTTGGCAGCCATTCTCTTTGTCTCTTGCTTCACTGTACTTCTGTTAAATAGGGATGGGAGACTTCTTGTGGCTGGTGGCAAGTCACAGTTCCTGCACATCTGGGCCCTGGACAGCCGACGGCTCCTCAGGATAGTTGAGATGCCGGCCAAAGTCAGGGCCGTCAAGCAGCTCCACTTCTTGCCTGAGAGTTTTGATGGGGGCGCTAGTCAGGTGAGCATAGTCAGGAGATAGTTTTATCTATTCTGTGATGGATTTAAATTTCTGTTTTTGTTTTTTAGTTCCAGTCCAACTTTCCTGTTTGTGTTTTTTTTTTCACTGTTAGCAAGAGGGGTCAACTTGAGTTGGTATGTAGAAATGAGAAGTGCTACTATCATTTGAAATGATTTGTTCAGACAGGTATAAGTCATTTACTAGTTATGGTATGTGGTGCCATAGATATTAGAGGGCACCATTGTCACATGATTGCACTGATTTCCATTGGTCACCACATTACAAATTGTCACCTGTTAATGATCTGTCAGCCTCTGATGTTCATCGCTCAAAAAGAAACTTGCATGAGCAGCATGTGTATAAATACATGCAGTGATCAAAATCATGATACATCTTCGGCAGAGCTGTCAAAATATCTAGCTTCTCTGATTTACACATACAAAGGCAATTAAATGGTAGACCCTATATCATATTTGGTGAGGCTGACTATGTGGTGCAAAGCTCAGAAGAATATGTAAAAATTTGGGTTCCTTTTTTCAAAAGTATTTTACAATGATTTCAACATGCCATTATTTCAGTTTTGTGGGGATGAAGTGGCAAGAGACAATTCATTATGAATGTGTACTATCCATTGTTGACATGATAACCCACTATATAGTTGCTTTTTATAAAATGCAACCCTAGTGGCTTTGTCAGTTAAAATTCTCTAAAATTCGTAACACTTTAGATGGTTGGTGTGTTGAGCCAGGACGGACTGGTCAGGTTTGTCCACATCCACAGCTGCCGGCTGCTGTTTGACCTCGGCAGCCTGGATGACAGGGCGGTTCACTTTACGGTCAGCCCCTCGGGCCGCAACATAGTAGCTGTGATGGAGAGTGGAAGACTGAACATATACAGTGTGGCGGCACTCCTATCAGATTTCAACAAGGTGAGATATATAGCAATGTACATCAGCTTCACAATTTCATGTGTCTGTACCATATGTCCCCAAAAACAATTACAACGGTACCCTCAGCAATGATAGCTTTAAAACTAGTCAATCAATCCAAATACAATTTCAGGGTGTGAAACTATAACTCATTGCCCACATCTTACAGAAAACCCTATTTGATTTGCTTCAATGGTCAAAGAGTAAAGAGGAGTTTTGTAATACATGTCAGGAATCCCTACCCTCCAAGTTCTGTCCATTGTGTTCACACATCAATATGCAGTTCCAAGAGCATCCAAGTGCTAGTAAACTTGGAAGAATCAGACCCATGACATGTTTTACAACAATCCACATTTCTCTGTGACTACTTAACCAAATTGAATGGAGTTTTCTGCAAAATACAGCTGAGATGTTCTATTTCCAGACCCTGAAGTAGCATTGAGACAGTTTAATCATATTGGGAGTTATCAATGGGAAAATTCGATTGAATTTTTTTTTGGGACATAGTGTACTGTCAGTTTTGTTTGGATGTTGTAGGTGTCTAGTTTTCATATTGTTCTCATAACTCCTAGGCCCTGTTTTATGAAGAGTTATAATTGATTATATAGTTGATTTCTATCATAAGTCTATGGCAGCCTGTGTAGTAAGGAAATTTATGATCGATTACATATTTTGATAAAACGGGACCCTACTATCGTAATTTAAGAGTTAATTACCTGGCAGTAAGTATAGACTCTGTTTTTTAAATTAAGAGTCACTCACGAGTCAAATAAAGTGTAAAGAGGTATGAAATGTTATGGAAAATCTAGTATGGCACAACTAGTGTCCTTTGCATATCATAGTGTTTTTGACAAGATATTATCAGTCAAGAGTAAATGATAATGAATTTGAAAGATACTGAGAAGAATTTGTGCCCTTGTGGCTTGCAGTTCATGCTATCACATAACCAGATGTGAGAGCTAGCCAGAGTAGTCGCTGCCTGTGAAGAGGAAAATGATGAGAGGCTTGGTGGCCATGTTTTACATTTTTTCTGCTGATAATTTTATAATCATGTTGTGTCTTTGTATTGCCATTTTCATTCTCTCACAAAATATTTTGGAATAATTATCATTGGATCCATTGGCAATGCCCCCTCTTTTCACACAGTTTGCATTTCTTTATATGTGTTTGTGCATGAGTGTTTTTCCAGTGACATTCCAATTTATGCCTTGGACAATTTCTATTCTTATAATTCTAAATCATTGTAAAAGTTTCAAATGCTGTATACGCCATATTTTCGCGAGTCTAAAATTCATCGAATCGGGAATTCCCAACGATTTCACAAGTGGTTAGATTCGTGATCGTGGAGTTTGTCTTTATTTTCGCGAATAGCACCTGACTCGCAAAATTCGCGAAAATAAAAACCATGCGAAATATTTGGCGTATACAGTAGCTGGTTCATGACAGCACAAACTGACAGAATGTAGCAATAGCACATCACTCAGAATAGACACTCAATACTTTGATGAATGTTTATATGTTTCTAGCCGCCTCCTCCATTGGTGAAGGCTACATCACAACGCCAAGGCAGTGCGACATCCCGCAGACAGAGATCGACCCTCAGGTCGATGACACCCGGTAGTCTTGGATCCCAGTCTTTTGGTGCAGCTAGCGTGGGTGGAGGAGGAAGGGGAGGAGGCAGAGATGGCAAGCCCAAGGGACGGAATGGCATTGGGAGGAGACTAGATACCACTGTCAGGGTGGAAGTGAATGGGGATGATGAAGATGATGATGACAGCCAGGTGAGAATTTCAACTTCATTTTCGTCGGAAGTGGATTTCCAGTAGCAATGAATTATCACATTTTGTTTTTGCCATTATCCCTGCAGTAAAATTATATACCACGTGCTTAGATTGACTTCAGGATAGTAAATCTTCAATATGAGGCCTCTGCAATTTCTTTTGATATTTTTATCACAAATGGATATCTGGTATTGTAATGGCGTGTGTCAGATTTCTGCTGGAGAGAGTAATGCTTTTAGCCCACCCAACTGGAACAAGTGAAAGCATTCTTGGATTGTCCTCTTCTTTCTATCAATTTGTGGAGCAATATTCTGCACGTGTCTTGCATGCCATGGGTAATTTAAGATCTGCTTGAAAAGAGCTCACCATTTCTGTGTGCAATGGGAAAGAGAAAGAAAAATAGTTTGATTTGAACAGAATTGATTTGCATTGACTTGTTTTTACGTAACTACTAAGATAGCGGTGAACATTTTTAAGCAAGCAGTTTTGTCCCCTCCTATGGACTAGGTAATGAGGATAAGGTGCCTTGTCCTAGGGACACAACCACTGCAGGCAGGGGGTTTGTGATAGATAGTCTATGATTTTACCTGCTGAGCCACAACAGCTCCTTTGTGATAGTACCCTCACTAGACACATGTATGGTGTCCTTATGCTGTATGCAGTCATGTTTAATTCATTTGTCCCATTTCTTTGTTTCTCTGTATTTGTTGATTTGTTGTCAACCAGATTTCCCCTCTGCCAGAAGGGCTGAGTATGAGCAGACTGACAGCCATACTGAAAGGCTATGGGGAGTATCCTGCCAAGTACAGGTGAGAGAAGAAGAAAAGAACAATGCCAAGGACTTATGTGATGTGATGTTCCTCAAAGATTGGAAAGCAAAACATGCAGGGATGCCAGTTTTCCGGCAATAGCCGGAATTCCGGCTTTTTCATATTTTGGTGTCCAATTTCCGGCTTCTTGATATTATTTCTGTCTGTGTGGGAAAGCCGGAAAACACGAGAAAGAAAGAAAGAAAGAAAGAAAAACGAAAAAATATGATCATCTAAACTTATGGGACATTCACTTTCACGATTTCCGTAGTATGTTTCGCATATACTTGGGCATGAGAATATCACAAAACGACTGTCATGCAAAACTAGCGCGATGTTGCTGCTGCATGCAACATGCAACACGTGCGATGATAGTGATCGAACAGTGTGTGATGTTTCTATGCGATGTACAGTACTACATGTGCGGTGCATGAATCATTCTTCGCTCTCGCTATAGCTACAGCGCTGAGACGGTGTGGTGAGTCGATTGAGTCAGCTGAACGAAGCAAAACTATGGATTTTACGGCACTAGGACTTCTTTATTTTTGCTACAAATTCCTTTTTTTTTCTAGAATACCACCACATTATTGTCTGGAAAGCGTTATACCAGCACGTGCGATTGCGATCGAACAACGTGTGGTGTTTCTAGGCGATGTACTATATGTGCGGTGCATGGATCATGCTGCGCTCTCGCTATAGCTACGATGAGTCGATTGATTCAGCTGAACGAAGCAAAACTACGGAGTTACGGCACTAGGACTTTTTTATTTTTGCTACAAATTCATTTCTCTGGGGAATACGACCACATTATTGTCGGGAAAGCGTTATGGAACATCCAAACGACGGAGTTACAATACCGTTAGTACCGCATCGGAACTTCTTTACAAATTTTCAGATTCATTTCTTTATCATGTTAGGAGATGTTTATTGGATAGGTACCACAGCACCACTTGCACAGCGTCTGGAAAGTGTGACGGAACATTACAGTAATGTATCATTTTATCAAAATGTTATCAATGTTAGAATTGGTATCTGATGAGTGAAGTTATCAGCTCTATTAATTATGTCTTCTTTGCACCTTTTGACAGCATTAGACTTGAAATGTACATCTTACCGGTAATTCTCTTTTCATTATCTGGATCACACAATTTATCTCAAATTTATCTGGAAAGTGGCTCAATTACCCAAAATATTACCCATAAACTAGGAATAACTTTTAGGGAAAAAGGTCCCTCAAATACGCTCAGATTGCAGGAGAGAGCATCTAGAACCCCAAAGCTTCCGATGGGACTTCGCGCTCGTGATGTGCACTTCACGCACATTTTAGCTCACCAAATTTTTTTCAGGCCCTAGAGCCATTTGCCACTGGCATCCCTGAAACATGTCATGGTGGTAATCGTCTGTTTACTGCAACCCTAATTTTCTGCCAAATTTTACGTGTAGATAGTGCTTTGATAGATATTGGATTGGCTGAGTGTCAGAATTGGCCATAAGGAAGTACGTCATTTCTTACATTTTTCTTTTTTTTAATTGTTGAATGTGTGAGGTGTCCCCAAGTCATCATATTACAGGTTAAAGGTTGTTGTCTATCACGTGAATGATGACCTAGAGATCATAGCTTTGATGTTGTGATATGTTTTCTGTGAGAGTTCTCAATGAGTTGTCATATTTACCTGCAATGATGTATATTTACCTCATGTTTCATGGAGACCCCAGTAATGTGATGCAAATGAGAGCTTATACCTGTATCAATAGTGTATCAAATTATTTATATTTCAGCATGTGGATAAGTGCATGATTTAAACCTCCGCATATTAGTGTGCATCTTTTTGTTCCCCTCCCATCACCAAGATTTTGTCTAATTGTTTGTGTCTAGTCACAAAATGCTCATCTATGTGATTATGGTTCATTGTGAATCTCTCTGAGTTTCATGTATTCATGTTTGAACTTTGTTACAGAATGTTTTGCCTGTATCACTGTCATTTGCCCTTGATCACTTGGGGTTTTACCATTCATGTCTGTCCTCTGTCAAAGAGCATACACAAGTGTCTTTCATGTTGTTGTTTTTTTGTTTTTTTGTTTTTTTGTTGTTTTTTTGGGGGGGGTTATTTCCATTCACAGGGCAAACAGCGCTTTTAGTAGATGACTTATTTTCAAAGAGTTCCACGCGTATGATACAATGGTGGATGATGTAAAATAAAAATGAAAATTCCATAAATAAATATAAGCAACAAAGATAGTCAGAATGATTCAAAGGGGTAAATATAACCTGAAGTTACATATTTCAGAGCACTTATTAGAACAAATTTAGTTACATATTTCAGAGCACTTATTAGAACAAATTATATCAAGTGATGTTTTGTTTAAAAGTACAGATTTATCAATGTACCACATGTCTAATGGTTATTGAATAAGAATATTGCACCAGAATATGAGAAGCTAATTCATAAATCATAAAACTTGCTATCAGTAACAACTGCCATATTTCTATGTCAAATTTGCTCTCAGCGAATCAGATGCAAGGATTTCAGTAGTTTATAACAACTATTATAACTTGTTGTTGAAAACAAGTTTTATGAAACGGGGCCCAGGATTCACCTTTCTTTGTCTGCTTTCTGCCACAGAATGTTCATCTGGCGCTCCATCCTCAGACTGCCCGAGAACCACGCGGCCTTCAGCACTCTGGTCGACAAGGGCAGCCACATCGCCTGGGCTAAGGTCCACGAAGACTACCCCATCAAGAGCAGGAAGCTCCTGCGGGTCTTACAGAGGTAAGGCGGCTTCACAGCACTGCGTGGATGGGATTTGATCTTTAGAAGACAGCATCAGGCAAAGAGACTGAAAAAGCACTATTATGTCCTGTTTTATTTACTCAAGTTTCCCCCTTGTAAACCATATTGATCTTGCAAGTTTCTTATGGGCTATTGTCAACAAGATGAGATTTTTTATACTCTTTTCAGGTGTAAAGGATGTATTCTGTGTGTTTGATTTTGAGTTAAATTGTTAGGACATCTAAGATAAGATGATATTTCATCAAGAAAGTTAATTGAATAATTATCAAGTGTCATGCCTAATGATCATAATAACCATATTGGAGGTGTCAATCCCTGTGGCATGATGGATGAAAGGGTGCAGTGAATTGTAACAGGCTAATGTTGTTATTTTCCAATGTCATAATTGTTCAATTTTCACTGCCCTGTACTTTTGTATTGATGCTTTTAGCACAATGATTTATGACTTTATAGAGAAATTTCCATTGAATAGTGGTGCTAAAATGTCTCACTTTCTTCCCCTTTGCCTTCCCAAAATGTGACACAAACACATTCTTTGATTAGGACACTGTCTGGACTGGCCCACTGGTCGGCCATCTTCGGTGAGATGGACTATTTGCCTCTCCTTGCTTTCCCGTTCATCAAGCTCTTCCAGAACAACCAGCTGGTCTGCTTTGAAGTCATAGCAACCATCCTTGGTGAGAACTGCCAGTCTCCCCGTCTGGCCAAATTGAGAAGGAGTGGTCATTTTCAGCTGAATGAAATTTATCATCCCGTCGTAGCCGTTCATATCACATTTCATCAAATATGTGTAGCCCTGTGCAATTGCCCACATTTAATGGGTAAAATGTTTTAACTCTTGGTGATGTGAGAATTCCTTTTGAATTGCTTTTAAATTACTTTCCCATTGCTGAAGTTTTACATTTGGGTGAGCCAAATTTTTGCTTATGCTATTGAGATGCAAACTGCCAGTGACTATCTTTATTCTTGGTCTTTATTATTATATTTTTTGTTTGTCTGCGTGTATATCAGTGATTTTCAAACTTTCAGAGAGATGGACAACATGTAAATACAATCAACTGTAGTATGTCTTAAGTTATGTTTCTTTCCTTTGCTGTTTCAAAAACTTTGATGTTTACAAAGTTTGATTTAAGTATGTGCATCAACTGCTGGATATTTATTTTTTGTAAGGACAGCGCACAAGACAGTGCATTTGTGTTTTATTTTGTTAGTGTTTATATGCCACACAAACTGTAGAAATAGATATATATATAGGAATCTCTTTCATCCTTAAATGTTACACCAACACCTCTACTCCACTTCTGCAGTCAATTGGTGCCAGCACTGGTTTGAGTACTTCCCCAACCCTCCGATCAACGTCCTAGGCATGGTGGAGAATGTTCTTGCCTGCCATGACAGAAAGCTACTGGAGCACTTTGTTGCGTATGGAGTCACCTCGCAGGTACGTCGTCAAAAGGAAAGAAATACCACATATATGTGTACAAACTTTTCACACACTTGAGCTATAGTGGTAATAAGAAATTAAACAAGAACTACAGATGCTCCTTGTGCTGTTGTTATCTCAGCTGCCAACCCATGTGAATAGTACGTAATTGCATTGTATTATACATGTCTTACTGATAAGGAAAATACATATCATGCTACATTGGTAACATGTGAATATGACTAGTTGTCAAACAAGTGGGCCAAATATGTACTAACTCTGACAGAATAACCAAACTACCAGTGGGGCAACTGCACATTTTTATATCGATGAATATAGAAAGAATTTTAAACTTTTGTAAGTGCCCAGAAGTCTGTGTGGTATTCAGACATGGACCTCTTTTGGGTGCATTGTTGATATTATTGCCTTGCCCAAAGTCATAGCAATTATGAGTTGAGATCCTGAGAGCAGAGATATTAACAATGCCCTTAATGAATGTCCATCGTACATGTAGTCTATATCTGTTCTATGTACCGAATAGAATTAAAAGAATATTTACTCGGTCTGTTGATCATGATTACACGAGCAAGTTTACACATCAGGTGCTGCCATAGACGTTTACATTGCAATTGCGTTGGGCACATGTCACCTCACACGCTGTGGAAGCCAAGCATTTACAGTACATGTACACACATCCGCGTACATGCCAAAAAGAGGGCATTTTAGTGTTATGGGGCAGTTTGGCACTATGGGGCAGCTCAGATACTATGAGGCTGCAGTCACGTATTGAATTTATGCCCCTGATTTCAACCAGTCGTTATCGAGGATTCATCAAATGAGGTATATACCGGTAAACAGGAATATGATAAGCTAAAATGTGCACTGTCATTTCACCCCCATGTAGCTGTATGCATGGCCAGTCATGCAGACCCTTTTCTCGGAGGTCATGACAAAGGAAGAGTGGCTGAAAGTGTTTGACCACGTCTTCACCAACCACCCCTCATTCCTCCTCCTCCTCGTGGTGGCCTACCTCATTGGCTCCAGGGGTGCCTTGTTGGCGTGCACAAACAAGGATGACTTCAAGGTTAGGCTTTATGTCATCCTATTAGCCACACTTCTAACTGCTGATTACATGTGTCAATTGCCTTTTGTAAATGCTCTTGGTAAGTATAATTGTCATTAAAAAGAATTTCTTTTTACATCTGTTGAGAGTTCAAAGTACCTTCCAGTTATTTTTCCTTATCTATGGCAACCCGTGGAAAATAAGTGAGGGCATGGTTACAGTAAATCCCCTGTCTTTAGTCAGATTTACACTTTTCATGCTTGAGACATTGGAGAGGAATGCATTTTCACCCTTTTACATCACCTTTTAGTGCAACAGTAAAAAAAGAAAAGAAATGAAAATCTTGAAGTTTACAAGCTGTATGAAAACTTGAGGACATGAATCTCATCATGGTTTTGTGAACAGTTATTCCTTGAAGTGTACACCACGTGATCCTTTAAGTCTTATATTATTCATATCCTGCTATTCTTGTCACCCCTGCGCACTGCCACAGTATTTCTTCCACCACCGCAACGCTGTCGACATAAATGCGGTGATCTTGGAGGCGTACCACATCCAGGAGGGGACCCCTGACGACGTCCACCCCAAGAATTTGCTGGAAGATCTCCGCCCGCTCACCCGGGGGCAGTATCCCGTCTTCAACAAGTACCCCAAATTTATCGTCGACTACCAGGTAGGTGCAACATGCATTTCATGATTCTCTGAGAGCACAGTATGTGGTAATGCTACATGTAGCTGTGAGCAGGAAGCCAGTTGTTACAATTTAGCCATTGATTGGAAAATTGATGGTATTTTAAGTAAAGGGTTAGATATCACTTTGAACAAACCTCAGTTTGGCTGCAGTTTTGGATAGTTACAGGTCTCTCAGTCACCCATTTTTCTCACCCTTTGTTTACAGATAATAAAGGGAACTCTGGGCGAGAAGTAATAGGAGAAAATGCATTCATGCGAATCATGGAATCATCTTTGAACTGAATTCCTTGTATTTGCATATAAATTGTAACTGTGCATACAGAATGTTAAAGAGAGTGGTATAGACAAGGTTCCAATGACATCATCAAGCCATGCTAAGGTGCAAAAACCTCTTGTTTTTCTTTAATGGGAAAAATCATCACATCTCTCAAGTGTCCTCTACTTCAGTAAAAACATCATTTTAGTGATGTCCCAAGAAATATTCCATTGGAACAATAGTGAGCACAATACTCTATAAGCACGAAGTAGCTATTTTATGGTGATGCTATTCTTTCCTTCCTTCTTTACCCCCTCCCTCCCCCTTCTTGGTTCCCACCCTGCACCCCAACCCCCTCCCCCAAGGCCCAGGAGAGAGAGCGTATTCGGCAGGATGAGCTAGAGTACCTCCACCAGAGGCAGGCGGCGGCAGAGCTCCAGGCGGAGCTGGGCAGGCGGCGGGCCCAGGAGGAGAACTGGTACCGGCAGCAGGGGCTCCTCCAGGAAGCCGAGGAGCAGAGGCGGACCCTCATGGCGGAGGAGGAGCAGAAACTGGTGGACCAGAGAATCAGGTAGGGTGTGGCATCGCAGGAAACTTCAAATCATGGAAGGACCCGTGCTCTGAGGATCACTTTTTTTCCTGCACAACTATTCTAATAGTTCTAGAGGTTTTTACTCTTTTGTGCCATTTCTCTTGGTAAATAAGAATGTATTCTCAGTCTGTAAATGAATTCCAAGTGATAAAGAAGGAACTAGCCCGGGATTTGAACCCGCGTCACCTACTGCTTACAGGGCAGTGGCACTACCACTTAGCTGAAGCCAGTTCATGGCAGTGACACGGTTATGTTTGAACAAATGCCCAATGCTTCACCTCTCTTTCATTCTCTCTTGATCTTATTCATAATTTATTAGCCTCTTGTTCCTTTTTTTTCTTTCACTTGGTGTTCATAATAATTCAGGTTGAGCATACAATCTCATTCATGGAGAGAAACAGCAAAAGAAGAAGAAGAAGAAAAGAAAAAAACACCTCTGTAACTACACTCTCTGCACAAAAAGAAAGAAAGAAAATTCCCTCCATTCTTATACGCTGTTAGTGTTGATCAGGCCGGACTGGCTGTCGCTTTACATACCTTTATACACAAGGTATAACAAATTCCCTCCAGGGTAGCGCCAGTGATACCTCTTCAGAAGGTATCATTCTAGATACCAGTTGCCACTGAGCAAGAGAAGTCTCATTGCAGTAGGATGTTTTTTTTTATCCTCTACAAGCAGACTTTTCCTTGCAAGTAAGGACTTCAACAAATGTTTGGAAGAAAGAAAAAAAAAAAACAACTTCTAATGTACAGAATGCTTCAAAGATTTTATTTTTAAGAGCTGCAAACTCCATCCCATTATCTTCTACTACCACACAATAAAAGGTCCCTCTCCACATAAAATGGAATTTTAGACTTCTATAATACTTTGCTGTTAAAGGGATAGTATGGTTTTGGTTCAGGTTTCCATTTTTTTTTTTATAAGATAATGAGAAACCTCTTATGAAATATGAAAGAACATTAAATTTTAAGAGGATGTCAAAGTTTATTTGATGAAAATGGGTTTTGAGATGTACAAAACAAAGTGATCCTAATAAAAAGTGGAACCCATCTTTTATTAGGATTGCTTTGTTTTTGGATATCTCAGCCATTTTAAAAGCAATTCTCATCAAATGAACTTTGAATTCCTCTCTGAATTGTATTCAAACTTTGAATTCCTCTTAGCATTGTATTCTCTTTAACATTTCATAAATTGGTTTCTAAGTATCTTGAAAAGAGTTAAAAGCTGAATCATCTCAACCAATGCTATACCATCACTTTAAGGCTTCTACCAATGTAAGCACAAAGAAAAAAAAGAAGAAATGGCTGACAAAAGACTCAACCTTCTCCCACCAGACTGCAGGCCATGAAGCGTGAGCTGAGGATGAAAGAGTTACAGCTGCTGGACGGAGCCCAGAAGAGGTTCATCCACCAACAGCAGACACAGCAGGAGACCCAGCTACGGAGACTGGACGACGAGATCACAAGGAAGGTAAGAAGGGAGTGTCCAAACTAACTGGACACGATTGTCCGCTCATATCCGCAGGTTGACGATGGTCCTGATTTCTTTAACTTTTTCTTTACAGGCATCATTATGTGACGCAGGAGGTTTCATCATGTTGTGTGGTCTCCTGTCAATAAATCACCCATGGGCCCGCACAGCAATCACATGATCTGAACTTTATGCTTTAAGTTCACATCTTCTTCCAAATTGAGTCAATTGAGTAGGTGCCACCAAATCCAGGGACATGTTAACCTTCAGTGCAAGTATTTCCATGTTAGAATGTACCAACTGTCACTTCTTACATTCCCTCATTGATGCAAAATCTTAGTTATTACATTTGATGCATATGTGTGGGTCAGTTGTATCACAAAACATCCTACCATAAATAAGATTGCAATAAAGCCTGAAATATAAGGAGATATCACTATCTTTCTCAATAAACCATAACTGTAGATAGTTTATTCTGGAAACAAATTTATTATAATCATTGTTCACTTTTGTATATTTAACAATACTTAACATTGATAATACTGATTCAAAATGTTACATTGGTTGTTTCTTTCCCTAACTCACATTTTGAACTATTTTAAAGCACTAAAGCTTGGTTTTTGTTTCATCTGCATATGGTAAGTAATGCCTTTAATGAGAAGAATTTGACAGTTAACATTCTTTATCAAGAACTATGATTTAGAATTTACTATTTTATTCTTCCACAGCTTAAATATGTGTTGTAATGATGCTGGTGTTTGTTTTATATTTGTTTATTATTTATGTGTTAGTTTTAGATCATCTTCATAGTTTGCTTGTGTGTTTGTTTTCAGAGCATGCTCAGAGAGCAGGAGACCCAGTCAGCTATGGAGGACATCGAGATCAGGAGGATGGAACTAGAGGCTCAGAAGAGACTCCTAGAGCAGGTAGGACTCCTTGAAGTATTAGACTCTTTATCAAGATGGAAAGATGATAAAAGTGAATATGATGATGGAGGTGGTGTTCAGGATTCTGATTCTGATTCTGATGATGATGATGATGAGAGGTGATAATGATACTGTAAAAGTAGGAATTTGTTGTGTCTTTTGAACCGTATCAAATTTAGCAA
Source organism: Diadema antillarum (assembly GCF_040938485.1). NCBI lineage: Eukaryota > Metazoa > Echinodermata > Echinoidea > Diadematoida > Diadematidae > Diadema > Diadema antillarum. The sequence continues at coordinate 1,043,794 of NW_027270917.1, forward strand.
AAATAAAATAGCACACAATTATTTGTACTTCTGATATGTAATAATCTTTCATCTCCCTGATTCCGCCAGTATGAAAATGCACAAATTATATTTTAGCCTGCACATCGCGAGAAATCACTCGCGCAAAAAATTCCACTTTGACAGTAATGATAGGCATCTTGTTCACAATGATGATGATAAAAATGGTGACAGTGATGGTGATGAAGTTGCTATTGATATGCTGACATTGTTGATTAGGCCCATGATACAAATTTTGGGAATAATGATGACAATGATGACAATGACGGATGATGATATTAATCGTACTGGTGGTGTAGTAGTGATGATCTGATGGTGATGATAAGTAGTGCTACGGATGGCCATTTACTACATGTATGATGATATTTTATCAGCTCTGTTAATTGAAACAGTACAAGTATCATGAATACCACATCAGTATTGTTACAAATTGATGATTTTACACAGTCAAGAACTTATTGCTTCTATTGTTGGTATCCCACTGCTGTAGAAGTTAAAAATTAGGAGAATGAAAAAATAATTGTGATGAGGTCTTGTTTAAGATGTCTTGCCTACCGTGCCTGACAGGAGCTAGCACGCACAGCGGCATCTTCAAACTACCAGCACCAGGCAGAGCAGGAGATGCGGAGGAAGAGGGAAGAGATGGAGAAGCAGCATCAGAGCAGGGCGGAGGACTGCGAGATGGACCAGCTGCACTCGGCCAGAAAGGTGATGCTCCGGAGCAGAGTTTGCGCTCGCCAGATGGTTTTCAATGGCCTTTAGGAATGAAAGAGAACACTTGATGTGCCAGCCCAGGTCGGCTGCTGGCCCATCACAGGTTAAATTGAAGGTTTAGCTGGTATCCAAATCCAGTTTGTGGGAAGGAAGGCAGTGCAAGCCAAGTTCTTTTGAAGAAAAGTCTTGAGGGAAGGGAAGTTGTGTCTTAAAGGTCTTTAAGATCACATGATTGCAGAACTAAATGAATCTAGAGGCAACTTTTGGATGTTAGAATATGAAGTTTTCAATCGTGGATCAGTTTGATCCAAGCACACTTTTCTATTTTACCATAAGAAACAAGCTATCCAGTTTCTGGAGGTAAAGATGATGTAGTACTGTATACGCCATATATTTCGCGAGTCTAAATTATCGCGAATCGGGAATTCCCGATGACCTCGCGAGTGGTTAAATTCGCGATCGTGGAGTCCTGTACTGCACGGAGAAATGCACACACATACGTCACATCCACATCGGGATCAGAGTCAATGTTTTCGCGTGTCTTTAATTTCGCGAATGGCACCTGACTTGCGAAATTCGCAAAAATAAAAACCTCACGAAATATTCGGTGTATACAGTATTTGCTTTTGTGGATTTTCTGACTGTGGGTCAAATGTTGTCACTTCCTTTTCACTCTTGCCATCTTTTTAACATGAGGTAATTGTATTTATGTGGAGAATCCTGTAATATATCTCCAGGGCTCTTCAGCTTTCAGATGAGTAACTTCAGTGGTTGAGCATATCCTAAACGAAAGGAATCACATGATGCGTGGGAGGGTGCATACCTTCTTTTCATTCTCTCTTCCCTCTCTCTCTCCCCCTGCCCATTTCTCCAGTCCGTACAGTCTGACGTTGCAAGGGCAAATCTCAGTCTCGCCGATGCCACGGCCAAGAGGGACCAGGAGGTGCGGAGGAGACTGGATGAATTGGAGAAGGGACTGAGGGATGCAGAGGTAAAAGATGCAGCCACTCCCTGTTTAGTGTTGCCATGGCAACATTTGGGATTGGTAACAACTTGAAACAGAGTGACATCATAGCCATTCATTGCCATGGAAATGGGCTCTATAAACAATGTCACGTAGCCCAAATACGTGTGAACATAACTGTTGCTAACCATGCTTGAACAAAACACTGACATTATCACTTTTGTACTCTGTGCTGGAGCTGTTTAATCTCAGAATGTGTGCAGGGAATCCACAGAATATTCATGCTGCAAACTGGAATTCATGTTCACTTCTAAGTTTGATTTTTAGGGTGAAGCATGTAGTGTTCACATTCAGCAATAAATGACCAAAAGTAAGTAATGACGAATTTTAATCACACTGTTGCCATGTACTTGGTGATTTGCAATGTTAGTTGACCATCTCCTTGATCTAGCTTGTGGAATAAATCTGTCCTTGAGTTTGTCAAGGAGTAATAAATACTGTACACCATAATTATCTGTTTTTGATGACTGGCAGCAAGACTCAAGAGCCATAAGATTGTTGTATTTTTATGCCTCCGCAACGAAGTGGCCGGAGGCATTATGTTTTCGGGTCGTCCGTCCGTCCGTCCGTCCGTCCGTACGTCCGTACGTCCGTCCGTACGTCCGTCCGTACGTCCGTCCGTACGTCCGTCCGTACGTCCGTCCGTCCCGTTTTGTTTTTGTCAATATCTCAAGAACCGTGTGGTGGTTTTACATCAAACTTGGTATGAGGGTATATCCTTGGGGGATAATACTTTGTGTAGATTTTAGGGTCAGAGGGTCAAAGGTCAAAGGTCACAGGTTATTTTGTGAAAAAAAATTGAAATTTCATGTTTTTCTCCATATCTCGCAAATGGTTCAAGGTACCTTCATGGAACTTAGTATATATACTTGTACTGATGGGCAGTGATTATCTAGGGAAGTTGGGGGTCATGGGTCAAAGGTCATGGGGGTCAAAGGTCAAGGTCAACTCCTCAAAATATCACTACTTTCCTTATATTTATGCAATGAATGAAGGTTTTTTTTTAACTTGATGTGTACATGTCTTACCCAATATATATTCTGTGGGAAGTTTCTTGCCAAAAGGTCAAAGGTCAAAAGGTCAAAGGTCAAGTGAAAGTGCTGAATTGCACTTTTTCCTCCATATACCTCCAATACCTTGAAAAATTACTCAATGCATAAACTTATAAAAGGGTCAAAAGTCAAGTAAAAGTCATCAGTTCCCCAAATACCTGCACTCTGACATTTTAATCATTCATCCAATTGAACCTAGTTCTAGGAAAGTGAACATTCAGCACATTTGTGTCAAACCTGTCATTTTAATATTTTGCCAATTGTTTGAAACTGTCATCACACATTGTCAAGACATTGTACTATAGACCTATTAGGAGAACCATGCATTATGGCGGAGGCATATCAGTCGCCGTAGCGATATATCTAGTTTCATTTACTCTTGATGTAGATAAATCGCTTAAATGAGGAGAATAGGAGAGTGGAATCGGAAGTTCAGTCAACCCTTCACAGGCTGGCCGCTGCCAAGGTTAGTATTTCTTTGCACCCTGGGGAAATGCCATCTACATTAACCCTATATCAATGAGGGGGGGGGGGGGGTCAAATGGATTCCGCAACACGCAGAGATTTTGCCGCATTGTTTCATGTCTTTTTTCATTGAAGTCTCCCGCATATTTTGAGACCAAATTTGTGACGTCCGGGTACACCGCTCTGAAGTTACATAATGCTTAGCTTTGCATTTGAGTGTCAACCCGAAAACGGCTCAAATTCATGATATCATGTGCAAATCCAATGCACATTGCGTTTTTTTTTTAAATTGATATGAATTACATTATTTCAACTTTTTGAACGATTTTTTTTTTTCAACAAATTGACCCCCCCCCCCCCGGTAAAAACTTGGTCTCAAATAGCCCAGTTAGAATAGGGTTAATATGAGAAGGCTGTGGGATGACTTTTTGGGTAGCAGATTTCATATCTGTCTGTACAGACCTCTACTATTGTCCACTCTATTCTCCACTGTCATTACAGCATGGATAGGTAAAATAGAAATAGTTCAGTGTGTTTGTGTGAACTTTATGTGCATTGACCATTTTATCCCCCTGAGCATGTTTCGGTACATCATTGGATGGTAGAGCGAAGAGTTTATTGTGGAATCATTAACACTGAAATTCTATTCAGTAGTTCTCTGACAATTGTGATAATGTGAAAATCACCAATGCATATCAACTACAAAGCAGTATCTACTGTTGGCATTTCCTGATTGTGGGTAACTCCAAATTGATAGGCATCTTGGAGAACTTGATATGTGATTTTTGATGTCTACCCCAGGGAAAGATAGAAGGACAGATAGGAAGTAAGATGGAATGGTAGATGGGGAGATATGTATACATGATATGGAGAGAGAAGGTAAGAGTAGATATGATATGCACATATGGAAAGAGAGCGATGACTTAAAGGACAAGTTCACCTTCATATACATGTGGATTGAGTGAAGGCAACAATGTTAGTAGAACACATCAGTGAAAGTTTGGGGAAAATCCGACAATCCGTTCAAAAGTTATGAATTTTTAAAATATCTGTGCAATCACTGCTGGAGGAGAAGACTACTACAGTGTATGATGTCACATGCGTACAACGATATTAAGGAAAATAAAAAGAGAATTTCACAAAACTTGACTTTTTGAATAAAGTGCACATTTCCTTGACTTGCTACTGACTTATGTTAGGGGTAATATTATTCCCCTTGACTTCTGAAAGAGAGAAGTCGAGTGTTCTTTTATTATGTGAGAAAAGTGAGAATATCTTGAATTTTCTTTATACTTTCTTTATATAGTTGTACTCGTATGACATCACAAGCTATAGTAGTCTTCTCATCCAGCCGTGACTGAGCAGAAACTTCAAAAATTCATAACTTTTGAACGGATTGTCCGATTTCCCTCAAACTCTCATTGATGTGTTCTACTAATATTGCTGCATTCACTCAACCCACATGTCTATGAAGGTGAACATGTCCTTTAATCTGTAGAATGTGTCGACAGATTTGTGTCATGCCTATAGATTGATGGAGTAGATAGTAGCGGGGCGAGGTAAATCATTCCAAAGTTTTGCTCTTTCACGGTGGAGTTATCTCTTTGAATCCTGCAGCGAGACCATGCAGCCCATATCAACAGTCAGTATGAGACACTGAAATCACGCCATCAGGAGGGATACACATATTCAAGAACATCAGGTGTGTTGCTTATATACTGTAAAACAAGGAATTTTCGCGTGCATTTTAATTTCGCGAGCGCCAAGATTTGCGAAATTAAAATGCACGCGAAAGTTTTTGTCTACACTATATGCATTGAATGCCAGTGGCAGTTCGCAAAAATTTCATGCGGCAAAAAAAGGCCGTCGGCTCCAATTCGCGAAAAATTCATGCCGCGAATATATCATGTTTTACAATATGTCATTCAAACACTATTCTTTACAATATTTCTTTTTGTTGCATGAACAGTCGATTGAAAGCATGGCAAATGCTTTGTTGTTGTCCTCTTCATATCGGATTGTCAATTGTTACAATTGCCAGACTTTTTGTTTCCACGATGTACACTTGTATTGATGTCTGGAAGGTTCTACATTAAATATGTGTGTGTGTGTGTGTATTTCTGGTAATTCTTTGGCTAATTGCAGATTGCGACAATGGCAAGTTTGATGACATTGCCTTGAAAGTTGCATATTAGTTAATCATGAATATGCAGATGTGCCCATCTTGCCGCAATACTGTAAAAGTGGACAGTTTCGCATATTTCGCTCAACCAGAAACTAACGCGAAAATAAAAGCATACACTTGTATTTTTGCTTGCCTTAGGTTCCAGTACTGTAGTAGTTGATGTCTCGATTCTGTGGAGTAAAAAACACACGAATAATTTCTTACTTGGCCGAGTGCAAAAAAATAGTTTGCGCGAAAATATCCACTTTTACAGTAAATACTTGCATCTGAATCTTTGCTTCAGTTAGTTTAATCCGAGTGTGCCTGGAAACATATTCATGTCCAACTTTGGCCAGTTGAAGCCTTTGCAACACCAACTTTACCCCATTTTCTTGACTGTGAAGCCCCCCAGAAAGATCATACAGTGGACTCCTGTAATACTGAAGTCCTCAGGACCGGCAATTTTCTATCGTTGTATAGAAATTTTGTTATAGCCAAACACATTAACAATAAAAAACATAGAGCGGATAATGTTGCGGCATAAATTTTTATTTAATTGTATTAAAGCGGAATTTTGTTATCAACGTGTTCATAATAATAGGAGTGCACTGTATAATACTCTCTTTTTGTGAACCAATTCCAGATTTAACCATGTAACTGAACCACCTCAGTGGCAGTCTACTTGCCCATATAGTGCTGTAAATGGAAATCTCAGTGATATAGCTACAACCAAGCAGATAAGTGCTTCGAGCTTCAAGTGTATAATCGCCAGCCAAGGGCATCTTACTAGCAAAATCGCTTCAAGGGAGAACCTGTGACTTACAGTCTCACGTGTTCAAGCTTCGGTCATTAACTTGGAATCCCATGTTTACTTGCAGATGAAGTGAAAGCATCCAGAATCTCCCAGGGACAAATTTTGAATGACATGGACTCACCTGCTGAGGAGGATGTTCCAAGTAAGACATTACTACTGGTTTCTTATCACAAATCATACCTCCTTGAATTGTATTTTGGAAGTTGTTTCATCTCTAAATTCACATTTTCCCTGTACATCCATAAACTTGGCTGACAACTGATTCTCCTCATGGGAAAGTTTTTCAAGACATTTAACTTTATACTTTACATGGCATATATGCAGCAAGTATGATAATTTCATTAAGTGGGATTAGTTTTTTAACTTCTGAAGAAGCAAAGTTAGTGATTTGCCACAATAGAAACTAATACATTTAATGTGTGACAGGAGCTAATATTTGGGGATGATGCCAATGTCCGGCGCCAATTCAAATCAGACTGCTGTCCACAGCTAATTTATGTCACATTTCACTTGACGTTTGCCCACAGGTACTAACCAGTGTCCCATTTATCCTGTCCAGTTTCCCTAGACAGAGGGCGACAGACATTTGAGGAGCGTGAGAGAAGGTTGCTGAATGAGGTGCAGGAGCTGCGGAGGAAGATCGCTGCCGAATCTCTGAGGCAGGACCCACCCCCTAGATATGACGGTTACAACAGTGGTGACTTGTGATACAATTGGTACCTAGTGATGCAATCGTCGGGTAGTTTCTTGTGGTGGTTACAATGCTGCAGGACAATCGCAGATTATGGGTTATGTTTTTTTTTTCCCATTTTTATTTTTAAACAAGGTTACTGTGGACTCTTCATACACTAGAACCTCTTTATAACTAAAAAAGCACTCTGAGAGCGCAGACCTCCGCCAAGCAGTTACTTTCCACTGATGATCTTGCTCTTCCCAAAGAGATTTTTCTCCTCTCTACCACTGGGGAAGAGCTCTTTGGGCTCTTCCATAGAGATCAGTGATTTCCACCCATAGGTCTACATGCTGAAAAATTGCCCGATTTCCCAATATAGAAGCCTTTCTTACGTCATAAACCCTCAGCTGCGCGGCGCGCCTTGCCTTAGCAGAAAGTTGAGCACGCACTTTAGTGCGCGCATGCAAACCTCAAATACGCGCAGCCTGAACTCCCAAGTTCATTGACCCTATAGGGTCAATGAACTTGGGAGTTCAGGCTGCTACCTGCCAAAATATCAAAAATCCTTCAGAAATTCCCCCAAAATTCTCGGATCACCACCAAAAGTTAATCGTTTGTTACTTGTGTCATTCTCAACCTTTCCTGCAAGTTTCATCCCAATCCGTTCACTATTTTTTGAGTTATTTTGCACACGGCAAACAAACGAATGAACGAACAAACCAACGGTAACGAAAACATAACCTCCTCCCTTGATGAAGGCAATAAGATGTGATACAGTGAGATACCAGATATAACAAGGTACAGTTGCAGGTGCTATTCCTTCACAATTTGATGTTTTTAATACCTGGTATGAAGGAGATATTAGAGGTCCGAAGCAGCTTGCTATTACAAAGTTCCCCTGTATAAAGAACAACGATATAACAAACTCTGCCGCTTGTAACAAAATTACTTTCCTTTGTTACTGAAGTTACAAAGTATCTTTGTATCTCCCTGTTGAAGTAAAATCTCAAAGTCCCCCCATTGAGCAAGTTTTTCTGATGAATCAAGTGCATATGCTGGCATGTGGTAACGGCAAACCTAAAGCCTTTGAATTGGGCACTGTTCAAAAATTTTACTTGGCAAGTCTGAGCTGACCTCCAGAGACACATTGTTCTAACATATGCAAAAATTGATTATCAATTGCTGTTGAAAACTTATCTTTGCTTGACATCATTTGTAATGCCTGTTTTGTGTGATTTATGCATCAATATAGGTGATTTTTCTTTCCTCTTTTGTTTTTTTGCATGAAAACAAGTGTCCAGATGAATAGATAACCATTTCCATAATCTGGTAAACAAATTTCAAAGGGGTGAAGCCATCTTGACCAACAATAAGTTTACTAACAGCAAGAAGAATGATGCAACCAAAACACACATCACTGTTTGCCATAAATATCCTCTGCATGTGCTTTGTGCTGTGATAAAAGTCCCTGAAGGCACCCCCACTATGTGGATATCCATTTTACACACTAGCTTGTGTATGTGTGTGTGTACTGCTGTGTTACTCCATTGCATTATTGCTAATTTTTGCTATTTTTTACTTAAAAGTATATCAGAAGTTGTGATTAAATCTTACCAATTCCAAATCTGCAATCTATTAAGTCAACATACATGTATTTGCTGTCTCTCAAAACTACCACAGAGGCTAGGTCAGTAAAGCAGTGGCTATGCTACAATTCCGCTTGGTGTCTTCCAATCATCTACATATAAAATGTAGTACAAGTGTGTTATTTGTTTGTGTACATAGTGTATACAGTATATATTTGTACATGTGATGTATAGCTTCAAAGCATGTGTGTGTAAAGAATGAAGCTGAAATTTATGTTGATGCTGTGAACATTAAACACACAAGCTAAGAGATAAAGGCAGCACAAAGTGTTTGCTTCCCTTTAGTGTCTTGTCATTTAACAGCTGGAAATCCCATAAAAGATGAAGAGAACTGTAAGCCCTACCTACTTTGTCGTAAACCATGGTCACTGCTTGTATAGGCTTTTAGGCACTGTCGTGATTGTCAATTCTGTGCAAAGTCCTAGTATCAGTATTAATTTGAATACCATCACTGTGGTACAGTGTATTTGTTTTAATACCATGTACAATGTATAAGCAGACACAATAAAAAAAAAAAATCTCTTAATTGCTGGATAGCCATTAAAATGATGACTGATCAACAAGCTCTTTATTTTAACAAATGGAATTTATTGGTAACAAAGTTTACATTTACTCTGTAATTTATGGCTTACCCGTATTACAGAACTGAATTTCCACATTGAATGTAAAAAAGATAATGTCACCATTCTCAAAGAGCACTTGGTACCAACATGCATGGATACAGTACTTCATTTTTACACAGAGAAATAAAAAAGACAACCTGACTATCAACATCTGTTAGATTATGATTGTTATTATGATTATTAAATGCTAAAAAGATATTGTAAAGAAAGATGGCTCAACAGTCTTCACAGGAATTCCCTCAGCTTTAAACATACAAATGATATACATTACACATATATGATTCTGTTGACTTTGTTAATTCTTGATGTATCACCTGAGTGCTGTTTACACATTTCTTTTTTCACTTTTCATGCTTCACAATCTACACAATGTAAGCAGACTTCATATGTAAAAGAACAAATGAATGGGTAAACAAAAAAATTAATATAGAAGGACTGATCAGCAAGACAGGAAGTCAATCAAAGCTTAAAATGTGACACTAGAGCGAGACAAAAGATAAGTTTCTTTACTTGTTAAAAAGAATAAATCAAAATACCACCAAAAAAAAAAAATGCATTCTAACTTTTGTTTGTGATAGGAGTAGATACGATTCATAATGTATGTCTACTGAATTTGCAACAAAATGTCTACTATGTAATACATCCACACGGACAATGGTCACCCATTTTTATTGCCTTTGTGCATAGATTCACTGAACTAGTCACACAGCACTTTCAACAGGAAAAAGAAGAAAAATGCATTAAAATGTAATGCCTTTTAGATCTCATGGTCATGAATGAAACATGTCAAAAATTGTTCAAATGCAAACTGCCACCTTTGGTTTAAAAAAACAAAACAAAACAAAACAAAAACAAACATCAGGTAAGGTTTTATACACTACATGTATATGTGTTACCTGTTAGGACTATATGACATGATGTATGACATCCTGTAATACTGTATGCTTTTACGTCCTCTATTCATCTCAATGTGGATGCAAATAATAAGGTGTGACAAGCTGAAGCATGTCTGTGTTTGCTATACGTCTTATGTACAGCAACATGTATGTGTATATTACGTAAAAACAGTTATCCCTGCCGGTAGGTGGCTGATGACTACTCCGTAAGCTCAAGCTCAAACCAGCGAAGGGTTATCAGTCTTATGTACAGCAATATGTATGTGTATGTTATGTAAAAACGTACGTAAAAACATAAAAACAGTTATTCCTGCCGGTAGGTGGCGGATGAGATCTCCATAAGCTCAAGCTCAAACCAGCGAGGGGTTATCAGTGCTGATTGGTGGGTGTTGTTCCTCTGCTTCCTGGTGTAGCTCTGATGGGGAAAACATGGGAAGATATAGATAAAACAAACAAACACACACACACACAGAACAGTACTTGGGTGGCAGTTCTAAGAAGGGCCTCTCCATGCACAAGTTGTGCATATGCCTATAGACAGGTCTGTTCCATGGTGTGTACGGGAGTGATATTTGACTCCTCAAAGACAAATCAAAATAAAACAGACAAGTTGTTTTTGTTTTTTGACAGCCTTTGCTGTCAGTGGCCTGCTTAACTAATTTGTGACAACTTTCAAGGAACAGACGGACAATGACAGACCCGGTACTGACAACATTACAATGCAGATTTCAAATGTCTCCAGCATGAAGAATCTTTCTAGGCATTGCCAGAATTTCGGCATAAAACTGGCTATTAAAAGACTTTACACATTTGTGTGTTTCACAATGACATGTTCTTTACTAAGATTCACTGATTGTGCTACACTGAAAAATTCTTGGCAATATAGGGTTTGAAAACTTGAACTATACACAGAAAGTCTGAAGTTTGCTACCCATGACCATGCATAGCTGTACTTAAAATCTTTACAGGTGAGCAAGTCTTGCATTATGTGTATCTACCTCATTTCTGAAGCTGTGATACATGTATTTATGTAGCATACTTACAGCATGTGAGTTCTTGTGTGAGGTGTATGGAGAAGCTGGAAGAAGAAAGACTCAGTGACAAAACTTTGATTTTGCATCATCACAGAAGTGAAAAATATATTATTTTCTTTTCATGAAGAAACTGAACTACTTGTAGACAATTCAAGAAATTTGAATCACACTTGCACCCACATAATATTACCAAAATATAGATAAATGATGCAACTATGAATTTAGACACTTATCTGCAATTTTTTTAGTGTTTAGAGGAGCCATGCCATTTTCAGTAGATAGTCAACCTTGCCTTTAAGTTGAATCTACATGTATTTGGACTGAAGAAATAGCTTTGACTAAGAAAAAAATTGACTTGTGAGGGATTATTATCAGTGGAATATATAAGAGGACTTGAAAAGACCTGACTAGGGTGATTATTCGACTTATGTGAGGTGGACTTGAAGCAAAGTTGACTGTATTTATTTGTTTCATCAAGATCCAACTGCAATTCTCTGTATTTCTTTTTCTGGTGATCCCTCACAGAAGTTTATGCCGTTGCTGAGAATCTCGTTTTGTAGAGATTAAGAAGCTGACATACCTGGATTTGTTTTCTTCCTGTTGCATCACCCCCAGGTCCAGGCACATCTAGAAAAACATAAAACAAAAATGTTTGGGAGACATTAACCAGGACTCCACACTAACTTTTTTTTTTGGTGGCCCGATGGGGCCACCAAAATCATCAATTTCAAATTTTTGGTGGCCGGAAAAAAAAACAACAACAACATTAACTCACTGCCTGCATTTATGCATTTTCGGCACAAAAAGTTATGAATTTATTGACATACTTTTAAAAAAATTTTGGTAGCCCGAGGCGGGCCGCCAAATTTGCCATTTTTTTTAATTTGGTCGCCCGACTTTCATTTTTGGTGGCCCCGGGCCACTGGGCCACCGTTAGTGTCGAGCCCTGCATTAACAAAGACTACTCACAACAAACTCAAAATATATACATCATGAAGAATGAAACTGGTTTTTCATAAAGATGACTTTGACACAGAAACACCCATATATATGCACAGTTCAGTTGAAAGTCTCATGTAAAAATGTCATTTTTTACAGAAAAGTTGACAGTGTGTCTCGTATCATGAACGCATTGCACCCATGGTTATCTCGCTCTAGTTTATGAGAAATTATGCAATTTTAGTCTGATGTCGTTGAAAGACTGCTTTAAGCAGAACACTTGCAGTTTTGGCATAGGGCCTACTTGCTTTCAAAAACACAAAAGTAAAAGGTAAGCAAAGCCAAACCAGCAAGCAATTCTGCTGTGACACATGGTTCTATGTAAATTGCCCCCCAATTATATTAGAAATACAAATGACAAATTTATGCACAATTACACCAGTGCTAGAGAGCAAAGACATGCCGTATAATCACTTAATTTTTGGTTCTCCTTGCTCCATAGAAATCACTTACAGCATCTGCTTTATGGAAAAGTTTCTCTTGTTTTACAAAGGCTGCAATCATTCTGAAAACTGAGCCATTCCATTTTGTGTCTCGTGAAAGCCTGATAGCTCCTGACATAAAAACTGCTCATCTGCGACCGGATGAAATTTCCGGTAGCTCTTATCTCAATTGATGAGATTTACCTCAATTGATGAAATTTACCTGTTACAGTTTCAAATTTCTTCACCTTCGAGATCACCTTAAAGCAGATACAGTGGACTCCTGTTATAATGAAGTCTTTGGGACCTGCAGTTTTCTTTCATTATATTGAATTTTCGTTATAGCCGAACAAATAAACAAAAACAAAAAAAACGTAGAGCGGATAATGTTGCGGCCTGCATTTTTACTTCGTTGTGACTGGAATTTCTCTATGACCGTGTTCCTTATAACGGGAGTGCACTAATTTGTTGGCCCTGTGGATGTTCACATTTTACACTGCCACTTGGGTCATTGGTATTCCAGACTTTTATACACTATTGTAGCCACCATATGTATCTCTTAACACAGACTTTATATACTCACTCATATGGTCAGCTGAAGAATTACTGCTCCTGAGAGAAGAAATGAAATAAAATGTTGGTTTTGATTACTTCTATGCCAATCTCATTCACATATTAATTATGTTCTGCAACAATGTTTCCTGTCCACACATTATTTGCAACAGGCTAGGCCATTCGCTCTTCTAGTCTTCACATCAACATCTGTATTACAAGGATACCACCCGTGTAAACAGCATTGCAATATTACTAGGGGCTGAAATATCTCCTGTTATTTACATGTCTAATGATGTAATTTGGGAAAAACATTATTTTCTGTGAAATCTGCCAAATTTTATGAATACTGTAAAACATGATATATTCGCGGCATGAATTTTTCGCGAATTGGAGCCAACGGCCTTTTTTTGCGGTATGAAATTTTCGCGAACTGCCACTGGCATTCAATGCATATAGTGTAGACAAGAACTTTCGTGTGCATTTTAATTTCGCGAATCTTGGCGCTCGCGAAATTCGCGAAATTAAAATGCACGCGAAAATTCCTCGTTTTACAGTACATAAAAACAGTATAAAATGCTGCACAAGAGTACAAAGAGTTGGCATATCTGCATCGCCAACTAGTATCGGCACAGGCTGGATAACAGACTTTAGAACAACTTGGACCTTCCATCAGACTGCTAATTCAGGTTAGAAAAAAAACAACATAACATATTGAGTTGTTTGAAAACCTGCAAATGTTTTAAAAGGTCAACTTTTATTCATGTTTTTCTTCTATCATGGACTATGTTTGGTACGTACAATAGCAAAACCAGTAATGCAAAAAAATTATCAAATTTCGTTCCATTCATTCAGTTGTCTAATAAAAATAGTACAGGAAATGTGCAGGATTTTTACATACATGATGATGAATGATGGTGTTTAGATAAAAAGATCAACATGAAAAAGTAAATCATAAATAAATGCATACAAATTGTATTTAAAGATATTCATTCTCTGTTGTATTAGATACCAGTTTATAACTAATATATCCGAAACAATTAAAAGCAAATTATATTATTTGTGCAAGAGTTCCAAACTAATATATGCCTCTACCCCCAAACTAATATATGCCCCTACACCCAAACAATTAGTAAGTATTTGTAGGCCTACTAAAGAGTCGGCATAGATGTGTTTCCATGGTGACCACTGACCTGTGTAGATGAACGAGAGCCGGGCTGGAACCCCTAGGTGACTGGCGTCCGGGTGTCTCTGCAGATGTCATGCTCCCAGAGTGTCGGCTGCATGTGCATTGAAAGGGGGAAATGGCTTTCACTACTTTTCAGCTTTATATGCCGGTATAAGAGCAAGTGATTGAAAATAAGCAGACTGGTATAATTGGCAGTACACGTACAGAAAAGAACATGCATATTGGAGAACATTACATAAAGACTGATGGGAATACTCCTTAAAAGGACACAATTCGTAAGAACAAGAGACAGAAATCAAAAGCTCTATTCACTCAATCCATGTTGTTTGGGTTTCATTCTCCTTTAATTTGTATAAGGTTCCCCCATCCTACAGTATCTGTTAAATCTGAAATGTTTGACACCAAGTGCTGAGAATAGTATTTTTACTTTTTTTTGGTGAGAATAATAGCAAGCACTATCCAAATGCATTTCCTGTTTTTCAGTTCATTCAATATTATGTTTGAAGTGTACAGAAATGAGGGTCCACATATAATGCTGTACAGTGGACCCACGTTATAATGAAGTCTTTGGGACCAGCAGTTTTCTTTTGTTATAACAAAATGTTGTTATAACCGAACAAATAAACAACTAGAAATGTCGCTATGGCGACTAATGCCTCCGCCATAATGCATGGTTCTCCCAATAGGTGTATGGTACAATGTCTTCACAATGTGTTATGACAGTTTCACAAAACTGACAAAATATTGAAATGACAAGTTTGTCAGAAATATCTTGAATGCTCACTTTCCTTGAACTAGGTTTGCTATAATTGTCTAAGAGTGCATAGCACCTGTATTTGGGGAATTGAGAATTTTTACTTGACTTCTGACCGACCCTTTTATAAGTTTTTGCATTGACTAATTTTCAAGGTATGAAGAAAGAGTGTAATTACAGTATAAAATATATATTTTTTTGGCATTTAAACCTGGCCTTTGACCCTTAACCTTTGACCTTTGACCTTCTGGCTGGAAATTACCCAGAGAATCTCCATCAGGGAATACATGTATACATCAAGTTTTAGTTCTAAAAATAATAATGCAAGCATTGCATGTAATAGTATATGAGGGAAATAGTAACATTTTGAGGAGTTGACCTTGACCTTTAACCCCCTGACTATTGACCCATGACCCTTACATTCCCTAGAAAATCCCTGCCAGTCAGTACATGCGTATGTACCAAGTTCCATGAAGATACATTGAACCATTTGCGAGAAAAGTGAAATTGTGACATATTCACCTAACCTTTGACCTTTTGACCTTTGACCTTATGACATGAAACTCTCTGGAGAATCTTCAAGAAAGAGTGTAATTACAGTATAAAATATATATTTTTTGGGGCATTTAAACCTGGCCTTTGACCCTTAACCTTTGACCTTTGACCTTCTGGCTGGAAATTTCCCAGAGAATCTCCATTAGGTAATGCATGTATATAAGTTTTTAAACTAATAATGCAAGCATTGCATATACTAGTATATGAGGGAAACAGTAAAATTTTGAGGAGTTGACCTTGACCTTTGACCCCTGACTATTGACCCACGACCCCTAAATTCCTAGATAATCCCTGCCAGTCAGTACATGCATATGTACCAAGTTCCATGAAGATACATTGAACCATTTGTGAGAAAAGTGAAATTGCAACATTTTCACCTAACTTTTGACCTTTTGACCTTTGACCTTATGACATGAAACTCTCTCTGGAGAATCTTTATGCAGTAGTACATGTCTACACTAAGTTTCAATAAAATACCTTCGGGCATTGCATAGATATGGGGGAAATAGCAACATTTTTAGCATTTGACCTTGACCTTTGACCTCTTTGCCAATGTCACTAAAATCTCCTCAACTAATTGCCCCATCATACTTGGACAAAGTTTGGTGAAAGCTGCTCCATCCAGTTTTGAGTTATCATGTAAACAGATAAATTTTAAGATTTGAACTTGACCTTTGACCTCTCTCCGATTTCGCTAAAAAACTTATCATGTAATTGTCCCATCATTCATCATCCTCACACAAAGTTTGGTGAAATTTGCTCAATCCAGTCTTGAGTTATCGCGTAAACGGATACAATTTCATGATTTGACCTTGACCTTTGACCTTTGGTCGATTTCACCCAAAATCTAATCAAATAATTGCCCTATCATACTTTATACTTGGGCCAAGTTTAGTAAAATTCCAGTCAATGTTTCTCAAGTTATCGCGTAAACGAATGCGGACGGACGTACGTACAGACGTACGGACGGACGTACGGACCTACGTACGGACGGACGGACAACCCGAAAACATAATGCCTCTGGCACCACTTCGTGGCGGAGGCATAAAAACATAGATTGGATAATTTGCGGCCTGAGTTTTCATTTTGTTGTAACTGGAATTTTGTTATAACCGTGTTTGCTACAGCAGGAGTGCCCTGTATATCAGCCAGACCCGATGACCTTGTTAATTACGGGATTCCCTGTACTTTGGATTTACACGTTTCCACCATACCTCACATGGGCACTCTTTGGCATAGCCAGTTGGGAGTTTCCAACCACGACAGGTGAAACAATGGTTCCTGTAAAATACAGCAATTTTCATATTATGAAGACGTACAGGTTATAAAACTCCAGCTCGGCAGCTTTGGAATAATGTGGAGTTAACAGATGCCAACATTAGTGGTTACAAGCATTAATTCTTCCCCAAATTTCCAAATCATGATATGAAAGTGTCATGCTTTTATCAATCTACACTTATATCAACACTCCCTGTATTGATTCAATGTTCATAGCTATGGGCAATAAAACATTGCACTTCAATTAAACATATAAGGTAATATAACACTTTTACAACTTATTAATGTTTTGCAGACTCACTAACTTCAAAAGAGTTGAGCAAATTTTGCTCTTCAGCTTAACGTTACTATTTTCTTCATGAATTAAGATTCAATTGAATATTGTGTGTATCCAAAGCTTTTTATCTTAGTAATAGCAAACCTCATGATTACAGAAGACCAAACTTTTATTTTCTCTGATATTCTCCATGTTCACTGTTTTCCCAGGTATCTGATGATTTGTTTGCGTGAAAAAACAAACAAACAAACACAGCAGTAACATGCACGGACTACAACTCTCCTGCTTTCGATGGGAGATCTCCCGCCGAAAGCCCATTTTTGCAGAATCTCCTGTTCTCCCGCTTAAATTGATTTCTTACTTAATTTCATTGTATGTTGAAAAGTAAGCCTTAGATAGTCTGAGAGAGCATCTAGAACCCCAGAACGCAAGAAACTTCACACTTGTAGTGTGCGCTTCGTGCACATCAAGTTGGAGTCTCCCGTTTGCTAGGTGTTTCAGGCAGGAGAATCTCCAGATCAGAAGGTGCTTGGGGTTGGAGTCTCTGAACATGTACCAATAATATATGATTATTATGCCACAGAACTGTAAATCTGTTCATATATTATTCATATATAAATCATAGATCCACTCAACAGGGATGAAACAGTTTATGATACTTAATGAAAAACATGAAATATTCTCAATGAATTTTCAATATAGGAAGAAATGATGCACTTGAGCCTTTTGGGTACTCACCCATTCTACCCCCTGAGGGTGGTGTTCGCACACTATACCTCGTTGGTCCTGCATTTACATGGGGACTCTGGAACACAAGAAAAAAGAGAATTGGTGGTGCACACTATTTCAGACTGGCCAGTGGTTAACCATTCACAGAACAGTCATACCGTAAAGCTAAGCTGTAAAGAGATGTTTTGTTTTGGGTTTTTTTAAAGTGATTGTAAGAATCATGCAGGTTGGATCACTATCAGTTAAGGTTTTATCAATGACACAAGATACAGGACCCTTCAATGCACAGAATGTATGATAGATGGTGTACAAATGTATTTCTTGATAAATCAAACAGGCAATGTACCAATAATAGAACATTAATAGCATATTACCCATGGTAGCCAAGATCTGACTTACAAATGTACCAGGTTACAACCAACATAACTAACGTACCTCATTATCTTCAACAGGAAGAAGTTTATGCCAAGCATGGGTTTAGTTAAAAACTACACATAGTGTGCAAACAATTTATTGCAACAGTTGATCAGTTGGCTTAGATACCAACTCACTCATAATTATAAGACTTATGAAGTTTTGAAAAGAAACAAAACAATTCACAGATTAACTCTGAATAATACTCATCACTACCCATGCACTGCTGCATGAATTGTAAAAAAAAAAATGGCAAAAAAGATATCTCAACTTTCTCTTGAGATGAACTGCTTACAAGTTTGATTTGAATTATTTGGCAGCACTGAACTCGTTTATGCTTTTTCCAACTTACCCCTCTGGAAACATCCATAGGGTTTGGTCTGAAAGATGAATAAAAGATTTTTTTTTTCTTCTTTAATGAATGTATTTCAACAATTAGGTGAATCTTTGTGTCAGACCAGCATACCACATACAAAATTATCTTGCATATTTTCTACAAATATCACTAATCTCATTCATTCATTATATGAGATTTTTCTTTGACTAACTTTACCTATAAATGAAGCAGTCGTGTCTTATGTGCAATCATTAAGTACTTTGATATCACATCATAATGGTGGTATTACAATGATGTCAAATTTTAGCTGAAGGATTTTTTGTTTTGTTTTGTTTTACTTGTTCAAAGAATGCATGTCTAGATTACTGTTTTGTTTCATTGTTATATATGTCAGCTAGGCATCTTCACATTGCATAGGCCAAAATGGCGTTATATGTCACCTATATTAGACACCATTACCATAAACGCAAAGTTATGAATTATTTCCATAATCTATTTCTTCTGTGTATTTTGCTGAAATCCTGTTAAGATACTCCATGGCTGAATGTGAAATTCCCATATGTCCCTTGTCACAAGGAAAAGTAAACTCATCGCTAAATTCTGAAAGCGTATGGAAGATTATTTAAGTCTCAAAGTACCATCAAGGTTCTAGTTTGTGATTGAACACAATTTGAGTTTGATAGTATAAAAAGAAGTGTTTAAATATATTTCACAGCAAAACAGAAAACTGCTGAATTTGCATTCAAAAACTTACTTGCCTATGTAGTAAATCATGTCTTTTTGTGCATGATCATAATATAAGAAGAGCACAGTTCCTCTTTGCATAGATATCTATGTTACCATCCACTACCCACTTCCCCCTGATGCTACTGAAATCAGGGCCCTGTTGCATCAAAGTTGAAATCAATCATTAGTCAGAAAATCACACATAAATCTACAGATATTCAATTTTGATTGGCTGATGCCTGACCTGACTGACGTTTGATTTTCTGACCTCTTTTTGATTGCATCTTTTTATGCAACAGGGCCCAGGACGTATGATCAAATGTGGTACTCACGTTGTAGGATGAGATGATTTGCTAAATGGGGATGTCCTGTTTTTGGAAGGTGAAGGAGTCTTGAAAGCTGCCATGATGATGACAACCAAAATTATAGTAATTATGAGATTTTTTTATCACATGATACTTTACTCATTATTCATCCGCAGAAAATTTTAACAAAGAACAAAAGCAAAACAGACAATACCCCACTTACCACAGAATTACAGCAGAAAAGCAGTCAGCCTTTATATACAGCAACAATTAACCAGAGAAAAGAGGTACACTTTGCAACTGATTGACAAATTGCCCTACATCGACGTAAATAAGCACTGAATTGATCAGTGTTTTAGTAGTAGCCATGATAAAAAAATCATGGGCGTACATACTCGAGCAGGATTCGAACCCACGACCTCCTGATCACCGTACAGGCGTCATCTCCACTAGACCACCGAGCTTTCGCCCGACAGCAAGTGTTGGTTCTAATCCTTATAGCATGCAGCGGGTACTGCTTTTGTTATTCAAATTTTATGAAGTTCTTCCGTCGAGATGTTTTCGTTGCAACTGATTGACAAATTGCCCTACATCGACGTAAATAAGCACTGAATTGATCAGTGTTTTAGTAGTAGCCATGATAAAAAATCATGGGCGTACATACTCGAGCAGGATTCGAACCCACGATCTCCTGATCACCTTATCATGGCTACTACTAAAACACTGATCAATTCAGTGCTTATTTACGTCGATGTAGGGCAATTTGTCAATCAGTTGCAACGAAAACATCTCGACGGAAGAACTTCATAAAATTTGAATAAAAGAGGTACACTGTACTGTTTTTTTGTTGTTTGCATTCCATGTTGGTTTCTTGAGGAAAAAAGTAATCAAGTCTGGTACAATATTGAAAACAAGGCTTTGAGCTTTGAGTGCACAGAATGTGCAAGATATATCAAAATTTGATATGAAATATATGAAAGCAACCACTGTGTATTCAACATAATTGGCACTGAGAAATATGAGGAAGACATACCCATCCAATTTGCACTGCTTGATAATGATGCCGGCGAGGTTCTCATTGTTCTACCACCTGAGCTTGGTCTAAATGGCAAGTAGATTCAAGACAATAATGATAATGAAAATAAGGATAAAAATGATGATGATGATGATGATGATGATGATGATAATGATAATGATGGCAACAATTAAGTCTAAATGGCAAGTAGATTAAAGAGAATAATGGTATTGAAAATAAGGATAAAAATGATGATGATGATGATAATGATAATAATGATAACAATTTAGATAGTCACGATAATGAAAATGATGATAAAAGGAAAAATAATTACAATTACAATAAAGAAGAAGTAATATGAACATATTTATAGTGTATTACAAACATATTTTGACAAATCATAATTTGACACTGAATTAACATTAGCAACAATATGATTTGCATACTGTTCTTCAAGTAGGTTGAGTCTTGAGTTTTTTTTCAAAATATTGTCAAATGGTACTAGAGTCATACAAAAATATATACAAAGAATAATTGAAAAAATGTCAAGGATGACAACATAGTTAGGCAACTCAGACATTACATTGGAGGAAAAATTTTCAGCCTCTTGATGAATATGTCACAAAGTTCATAAGACATCATAAAGGAATAAGTGTCATTGCTTATGAAAGATTTGCGTATATGTTTTTGTTGCTTTTTATATACAGTTAACCTTGTTTTCCTTTTCATGCTCTCCTGTCAAAGCAGGATGATAGTTTTTGAAAGCTCCAGAAAAAAGTACAGTATTCATCGCATAATCGGGCATCTGATAATCGGGAACCTCGCTTAAATGACATACGCTTCCCAGAAACATTTCCAATGCATGTTATTTTTACTGGATAATCGGGCGCGGACCTCTGATAAACGAGACAATTTTTCTTCAAGTGATCTTTAATTTTGTTGATATTTTACACAAAAAATCTACCAAAATACCACAACAATATTTCAAAGATTCCCTATCAGTTGTCGTTTGCATCGAACTTACAAAGCAAGCTTCGGACTTGTGTGTTTTGACCTCCGTCCATCCAGTACACGTACATGCATAGCCACGAAAGCGCCGTGTATAAGTATCCATGCCATTGCGAAACACATGCTTTCGCGAACATTCTTCTCCCCTACATAAGCAAAGCCATGTGCTCGCTTGCAATTCCTACTCACATCCAATAAAAAACATGCCTCGCTCACACAGCTCAGGCTGTGTACGTTGTTTAATCTCAGTCATACACTTTGAGGGCAAAGTCCAAATTCCTCGTCTCTGAGTGTTTCAACTTTCAATACACTGTGATCTGTGTGTACGTCACAATCTTCCTCGGTTGTGAATGAGCTAGAGGGTCGCGCCGAGGGGTAGCGTGGTTGTGTATTCATGTACATGTACAGTACGTCAGTATGCATGTGTGTGTGTGTGTGTGTGTGTGCACTACATGTACATGTCGTATGCCGTTAGTGTATGGCGAGTGCTCATCGCGAAATCGGGCACCCCGCTTAAAGGGGCCGTATTTGCTACTCCCAACCTGTCCCGATTATGCGATGAATACTGTATTTACAAATGTGCTTCCTTTTACACAACTGCATGGAAGATGACATCATTATGAATGGTTGCAGGAGGGAGAGCCCCCCCCCCCCCCCCCCCCCCCCCGGGAAAAAAATAAACTTGAACAAACAACAAAGTTTGATTACTTTTAGATCAGTATGTGATTAAAAATCATTGACATCAGATTTTCAAAAAACACTTTTCAACATGGTTGAAAACTCTAATATACGGGTTGATGGTCAATAGTTAAATAATTGTGAACATTATCTGTTTAATAACTGGCAAGTACTCTGTGATGGTGAGAAGTTATAATCAATTTGTATCATACGTATCATATTGCGTGTAACTGAGGTGATGATTGTTATCATTGCATCCTATTACAGTTGAACCTCTCGTATCCGGACAAGTCGGGACCGGGGCTCATCCGGATAAGGGATTTGGCCGGATACGGGAGACTCAATGCTTTATACATGTACATATACATACACATGTACTGATGTAGCCCATTGTAGTACCACATGTAGTAATGTGTATACTGCAACCTTTTCATTGTTACACTCAGTAACAGACCCCAAAATAGAGGTTCGTGTTTGCAAGAATGAAATCATTTTCTTTTATAAATTCTTGGGATGATTTACCTAAATAATTATTAAGAAATGTATCAAGTATATGTAATTCATTGTGTTTGTGTAGGAGATCTCAAGGAGTTGGGAATCCCCCTTTCCTCCCGTAATTATTAAAGGGAAGCAGTCCTGAGATTTTCACTGTACTGATAATTAAGAAGAGTAAAAAATATAAACTTTCACCAATTTATACGCTTGGACATCAAAAATTGTCTCCGTACGCGATTTTTGAAAAATAATTCCTGCAAGCGATCGTGAAAGAGCCGGCAAAAAGATGCTACGTAGTGCATGCCCTACTCACCAAGTTGACAGCCGTGCCTCTAAAAACCAATTTAAGTGTTCAAATGATTAGTTGCAATTTTATCATATAATGTGAAAGTTTGTGGTTTTATAATTTCAAACAAAATATTTCAAGCTTAGATATATATAATTTACGAAAAATTAATATTGTAAACATAAATTTATATGTATTTTTAAACCAAATATACCATGAACTTGACATCAAATAGGCACGGTCGTTTTCTAGCTTCCGTCCGTGTTGCATACTTCTTAGCGTAGAAACCACTCTCGCGCGCAAATCCTTACCATACCAATGTATACATACACAGTACACTCGACTCCGTCCAGTCAATTTTGGCATTCAAACCGAAGATAACCTGTGCATGAGAGAGTCGAATTCTTAAGAAAATATTGTTTGTATCTCAATATTTCTGTAAGTAGTCAGATAATCGCCTTTCCTCGAAAAAAAAAAAAATATGACGTGAGCCGGGAAGGATAAACACAGGGGGTCGTAGGGATATGATTTCACTCCACTTTGCCGTGCATGTCCAGTCGGCACTGGCATACCGGCAGCAGCTAGCTCAGTGGCACTGTACTGCAGTCCAACCCCGGCTGCAGGCCCACGGTAAATTAAACATAGCTAGCCACTTTCCTTACCTCTCTACGCTTTTTTCCCTCGGTTCTCTTCGAAGTCGATGCTCGAGGTGTTTCTGTTTCTGTTTTATAACTCATGTGAGCAAATGGTCAGGATTGCATCTGGTTTCAGGAGTTTTCTCGGTTTATAACCGAGGGCCACAGCCTGCCGGTCCACGTAAAAACATCGCTTCACAAATTGTCCACGCACAGGTAGGTCACAACACGATTTCGAGATTTTGTAGGCCCTAAGTTTCTTATGTTCGGCATCGTTGTACCGATATTTCCCAGCCATACAGCTCACCTTTCACGATACTTTTGTTTAGTCTGGGACGGAAAAAAGGATTTTCCTTGAAATTTTCTGCACGATTCGAGCAAAACTACTGATGTAAGATAGCCTGACCAGACGACGCTGAATGCGGTCGCCCCTGTAGTGTACGAGCAGGCCTGTGTAGAATCGTTTCTACCTACAAATATGTACACTCTGTACGTACATGAACATGCATGAGCGGCGACAGGTAGGGCTGCAGCTGCGCTTGAGACTGGAAAAGTGCGAAGGGCAAACCGCGTACGGGGTGCGTACGCGTATCTACCGTAGATCTAGTCTAGTTGTACCGTCCACACCTGCGAATATAATACACAATACATACACACACACACAAACACACACACACACACACACACACAACGTAGAAACAATGTCAAATACGAGTCGGAGTAGCCACCGACGTCTTCATGCATCCGGGTAAACTAGGGAGCGTACGGATAACGAGCAGAACACGGCTGGGAAGAGTTGTGCATCGACTACGTATGACTCTCCGCCAAGACTTGCTCATTAGCATATTCACCATGCAGAGTCACACTTTTTCAACCAAAATGTACGAGCTTATTTGGTGATTTTAAAGTTTGTTTTTGGTGAAAGTAGTTCATTGGAGGTACCAACAACAACATATTTTTTTAAATTTCGTGAGGACTGTGTCCCTTTAAAAAAAAAATCACGGCGAGATTGCGTCCGTATAATAGAGAGATCCGGATAAAGGGAGGCCGGATACGAGAGGTTTAACTGCATTCATAGAGAAAGAAAAAATTGAGACATTGTTTTGTCATCTCTCACCGCTGTGAAATCTTTGTTGGTCCAAGTGATCCTCCGATCAGGCTTCTCAGTTTTATGTTCTCTTCCCTCAGTCTGTTTATTTCACTGTAAGTGAATCAAATGCAATCAAACACCCACAAAAGATATCATTACAATCAGATATTGTCGATTTCAACAATTGTTCTTATTGTGGCATCTATTTTCTTTAGTTTGATGTCATAATTAAGGATTAAACATCAAATGCTTTGTTTTTCTTCAAGAAACTATTTTAAATGTAACATTAAATTCATTGAATAACAAGTGCATGCTTGGGTGCTATCATCCGTTGAAGTCTCTTTGATAAAATTGCAGACTTATTGCCGAACAAATTTGTTCTGCATTTTGACGTCTAAACAAAAGAATGTTCCAAATGAAGACCATGTTGTATACATATACATGCAAGCAGACAGACATTATGCCATACACACACCGAGACAGTGAAGAACGCTAACATCCCATAATGTGCACTTTAGAGCAATCCTCTTTACTGATACTCACCATTCCATTTCTTTCATTCTGTTTTTGGCACTTTCCAGCGTAGACACATGCTTCCCTTGCTGTGAAAGGGGGATAAAACATTTAGTATTGCTGTGAGATAACATCTCTGGATTATGAGATATTCCATTCAATTGGGGCAGTCTCACTTCGCAATAACAAACCATACATTTAATGAACCGTGTGCTATAAATCTATTTGAGTGGACAATTGAACACCCTCAACTAACAATGGCTAAACCTTTTATTACTTTCCTGTAATCTTGTTGGATTTCTTACAGATCTATTCTACAAATAGGCAAGACAGCATTTTTTTTTTTTATGTTTCTAAAGTGGAGTTTGGAATGCATGTTTGCAATATCATCTTGTTTCTTGCATATTTGAACTTTACCACTTCTCTCTTGTGGGCAGTAAGTCTCTGTCTGTGATTCTTCTGAAAGTCCAGAACCTGAAGAGAAGACATAAAACCATTGAGATTCATTGAGAGATGGTAGTTAGCATGGCTTGCAAAAAAAAAAAAAAACACCCAACAACAACAACAACAACAACAACAAACAGCTCAAGTTCTGAATACAAAGCTCTGTACAACACAAACAAACAAACAAATAGACAAAACTGTGCTGTGTCAATTGAAGAAGACAACAATGTTCCAGCATTACACATGTTTGCTGCAATCATGCAAAATGGAGCTGCCCCTACAAAAAACCTTGGTAAGATCTTGCATTCATTAAGAGTAGGTTTGAGCTCACCGTTATAAGCTGTTTCTGTTGCTTCTTTACAATTTCTGCAGGATCGGTGAAGAACAGCTCAACATCTGGCTTCATCTGAAAATGCCAAGCACATAAATATTTGAGGATTTCATGTCGTATATGTGTTTATGTTTAATTGGTTTGAAAGTACTTGTGGGTTATCTGATTATACACTGCATAACTCTAATGCTCATTTAATGTGAATTACCACTTAAATGCACTTTTGGATGTCACAATTCCCTTCAGGTTACAGAACAAACATTTATACAGAGCAATAAGTGCCAATTAATGTACAGAAAGCTCGTAAAACTACTGGTTTGAAATTGATAGTTTGGGTAATCAGCATAAAACTCGAACAAGATGTACAAGCTAACCATTGTAGAATAAAGTGGAAAACTTATTCATTATTTCCATCCAGATTGCAAGAATGCCAGCAACTACTGATTCAGAAAGGAATTTTGTACTTCAAGGTTAAAGGGAAATGCATCTCACCTGAGATGACAAAGTCATTGTTGTGCATGAGTTACCACACATCCTGCATTTTTCCTTGGTACCTGTGTGACATAACAAATGACAAAAACTGGAAATAATATGAATATTTGTATACTACACATTTTTGTATTGTTAACATGTGAGCAAACTTGTGAAAGTAGTTTCAAGAAAGCTGATGGGTTTTTCTTCCCCATTTTTTCTCCCCTTCCCCCCCCCCCCTTTTTGTAGGTGATTCTACTAGTCCAGGCTAGGCTCCATAGAAAGTGCACCTAACCTTGTTTTTTGATATATACAATGTTTTTTGATGGTTTCTTGTCAATTCGAGTGTGCTGATTCCAAATCCGATTGATGCCACTCGTGTAACCTTGAGCATTTTCGGCAAAACTCAAAAATCCAAAATGGCCGCCAGATATGCTAATTTGGCCATGATAATCCCAGTTATGTCAATTTTATGACAAATCATTCCATCAAAGTTTTTTAAATTTTTGTTCCTTGAGTAATTCTACTTGCACATGCAAGAGATTTTTCATTTGAAGAGGTACATTTAGTATTTTAAGCTTATTTTCAATTCAAAATGGCCGCCACTCCTATACTCGTGTACTATATGAATGGAAAAAAATATGCATAGAAATAGAAGACGAATTTTCAGTCACATACCTACGCTTTTATCAAGTTTTGCATGTGTAATGCAAATCTGATGAGTGCCACTAGCAAAACAAGCTAACAAACTAGCAAACAAACAGAAAGTTTGTTTTTAGGCTTACTATATTCTTCTTAATACAAAACTTCAAAATGTATGCCACTCATATACCCCTACACAATATGAACGGCATAGCGTGTAAAATAAATAAATTTTCTTTTTTTTTTCTGTCACTCAGGTACACTGTTTACCAATTTGTGTGCTGATTATAAATCAGAAGGTTGTTACTAACAAAGGCTGTTTTATTTTTTGATGCAAACATCCAAATTTGCTACCTCAATCTGAATTTTTCCCTAGGTATTTGGAAAAATCCACCAAAACTTGAATTGATGCCAACATCAAGATCGTTTATCAGGAATTATTAGATATGAACATTTGATACTTACTTTCCTTGAGATGTTCAACATCAAAATATTCATTCTGATTTACCGAATTAAGAGGCTGAATCCTAGGTGATGACACAAATGAAATTTCCAATTAACTGTCATGTTCTACATTATCTAAAAGCGATATTATACAAACTTTTCAGTCCCCTCATCCGAGAAAGAACATGAGGCAGGGGAAAGTGGAAAAAGGGACCACCTTACTTCCTGTTGTCAAATCTCTGAACTGAAAACAATGCCCCAAAGTTTGTACTGTTAACCCAGATGAATTATATAATCATGGTAGATGAATTTTACCACCGTTTTTTTTTTCGGAGTGAATGTGTTTGAGTATAGGCCTATGATGTCGAGGGAGACTGAGATCTGTACAGTGCTACCTCATTCTGAAAGCAGTGTTATAACAACTTCACTCTGCTTGTCTTTAATCTTCAGCATTTGCAGATTCAGGATTGCTCTCGGTAACCAGATCAGCTGTGTTAGGACTCTGAATGATGGCCTCCTTAATGATGGCTGTAAACTAACTCCACTAGAGGTCTTTTTAACATATATGTGGTTACATTACATTCACTTCACGTAGGAAGTTAGCAGATGATCTTGCCTTTACGTCTCATAGAAAGTTCTTGTATGACATGAGACGAGTACTGACCCATCTCAAGACAATAGTGGAGTACTTCATCTTCTGGAGACTTCGCCCCAACCTTTATTAGATTATCATCAGACCCATGCCTTCCATCTTAGTAACCATCTTGCCAACGCTATGTTCAAGGTAGCCCTCTGTGGCAAGCCTTCCAAGCATAGGCTAAGGAAGTCCACCCTCCTTCACTGACACTCGATCACTCTCCCTCATACTGGAAGGAAAGGATCGCAAGTGTCACCAGTGCCATCAACGCATACCCTGACCTTCCAAACACGATAGCATCATGGGGGGGGGGGGGCATTTCATGAAGCTTTTTGTCTGACAAATTTGCTGTCAACCAATCAGATGCGAGGAATTTAATAGCTTATAACAGTTTGTCAAAAAGAAAAGATCTGACAAAACACTTCATGAAATGCCCCTTGAACAACCTGCCATCAATGCGACTGAAATCCCACAAGCCTAGATTTCCCTACTGTAACTTGACAGCTTTGACCCCAAAACAGTTGGTGCAGATGCTGGTCTGATGTCATCTCTGATACCACCCAAGTTACCTACAATACTGTCTCTGGCCTGGCAACAAAGCCATAGGGCTTCAACGGGTGGTGATCAAGCAAGTCTTCATGTCTTCATCCTGTTTCTATGGCAAATAATCGCCCTCTGACCCCTGAGGAAGTGCTGAACATCACCAGATGTGGTTGCAATTAAAACAATTGCAGAACTAATATGCATCTTTAGCCTGAGAATTCTGCAAATTTGAGCTGATGTCGCCTGCTGCTAAACATACAATTAAAGGGTTCTTTAAAGACAATAAAAATGACAGTTTTAGTTTTAAGACAAGACTGAATGAGATCATGATGTCAAAGTGTATATTATCAACACCTGGGAAATGTGAGAGAACTGAAAGAGGTATCTCACATTGCTCCTTGGTTGATGTTTAATGAACAGTTTGTACGGTATTGCATTAGGATAGTTTCGTTTATGCCTTTAACAGTTTTTATTGCTGTTTTAATTCAAGAAGAAAATCTGGTTTGCTCGATAATATCAAGGCGGCACTTCTAAATTAGATTATATCAAAGTGATGGAGGTTACGATCCATTTCGAACTCGCCTCAGGACTGCACCCTCCCCCCCCCCCCAACTCCTTGCTGAAAAAAAACAATCTGCAATGTAAAGGGTTTTTAGTTGTGTCATTAATGTCCGATGTGTTTTTGCCTGCAACCATGTATCTCTGTACTTACTGTATAGGATTTTTCTGTACTTTGTTAATATGGTTTTAGGGGAATGCATATTACAAGCTTTGCTTTCTAGCTTCCCCTCCATTTTCAACATTGTTTGATAAATACCATGTATCTAGGCTCCTTTAATATATTGTGTTAGTATTACATTTTTATATTCAACCTGCATGTAGAATATGATGGTATATTGATTCCTTGCGAGATGTTTTAATAGTGAACTTATATTGTTGAGACTTTTGTTGAGACAAAATGAAATATATAAGAAATTGTGTTCAATATCGTAAGGTTTATGAATATTAAATGCTCATATATGTAGGCCTCCTATATATTGTAAGTGACGCCCAACATATTGCACATGCAACACTTTATGATAACGTAGGTACGGGATTGGAAATACAGTAAATTTGTTCTATATTTCCATGCATATGTTTTGCCATTCATATAGTACATAAGCATAGGAATGGCGGCCATTTTGAATAAAAAAATGAGCTTTAAATGCTAAATGAACCTATATGAAATGAAAATTCGCTTGCAAATGAAGATGGAGTAACTCTAGGAACAGAAATGTACAAAGTTTGGTGGAATAATTGGTCATATGATGCACATTATTGTGTTTATCACGGCCAAATTAGCATATCTGGCGGCCATTTTGGATTTTTGCATTTTGCCCAAAATGCTCAAGGTTACGCGAGTGGCATCAATCGGATTTGGAATCAGCACCCTTGAATTGACAAGAAACCATCAAAAAACATTGTATATATCAAAAAACAAGGTTGGGTGCCTTCTAGCCTGGACTATACCTATGGTATCAGTAATATTCATAGACAGCATTGTATTACACAGGCTATTTACTTTCTACACAAATCTGAACCATGATGTAGTATGTAAATTTGTTATACAATGTTCTGAAGAAAATGGAAACAGAAACTTATCCCCGTACAGATGTAGGCATGCTAGATTTTCCACAATAAATTCTTTATGCATTGCTGAAAAAAAACCACACAATTTCCACTGCATGTGTACATATTTTGCTGTAACATGTTGTTCATCATTATAGATGCCTCACTGACTTTGGTATGAATATTTTCTATCCATTCTTGTCATTGGACCCCTTCACACACTCAATTTTTACTTCCTGTTTCCTTTAAATCCACTTCACTAGATGCTTTCCTTTTGCAAACATTCATGCTCCTTCAACCTTTATACTTCTTTGTAATCTTTATACTCTTAATAATTAGTACATGAATGATGAAGTACATGTGCAGGACATCAGTACATCATTTAATTAATGAGTCAGAGTTTCCACTAAGTTCATTTAGTTTTCTAAATCTAGGCTTATACTACTAATTATAGTTTTTCTCCATTTTCATGAAATCTGAAATGCTTAGTACCGGTATCTAACTCAGATGTAGGCTCACCTGCTCTCATGTAAACAGTCATTGCAATAGATGTGGTCACAGTTTGTGAAGGCAAACTTGGGTCCACATGTTGACTTGTAGCACACATGCAGTACGTTATTTAATGAGTCAAAATTTGCAACATTTTCTAAATCTTAATTTTTTTATTATCTAACTTAGATGTAGACTCACCTGCTCCTACACAGTCACTGCAATATGAATGGCCACAGTTTGTGAGAGCAAACTTGCGTCGACATCTTGCACTTCTCTTTGTACTGGTAGCACACATGCACTTATATCAAAGGGTCAAAATTTGCACATTTTCTAAATCTGAAATTGTTACTATCTAAATTAGATGTAGACTCACCTGCTCCTACACAGTCACTGCAATAGATATGGCCACAGTTTGTGAGAGCAAACTTGGGCCCACTCCCTGCTGGCTGCCTGAAGCATGTATTGCAGTGCACCCAGTCCATCAAACTTGCAGTAGATGGCACACAGCATGCACTGACTGGGTAAAAGATTGTCTGTAGTAAAAAATTAGTTCATGACATTATTAGTTACAGCCTTGGCCTAGAATTTATAGAACGAGAACTAATTATCAATTTGTTGTTGCAATTAGTGCTAAAAGTATTGTGAGTGTCTAATCATCCCTAAGTACCGGGTATTACAAAACGTTAGACCCAACTTGTTAGATCTAGGATCTAGAGTCTAACAATTTAGCATTCTAGGTAGGCTCCTACTAGCTCTTGCCTTAGTTACACCATTACGTACATGCTCTAACTCTAGGCCTAACTGTTAACATGTTACACTGTTGCACTGCTAGACCATTCTAGTACTGTGGTCTGTAGTAGACCTATCTAGGTTAGATAGACTTAGAATCTAGTTTAGTTAGAAACATCTATTTTTTAGGAGGCGTAAGTTAGACTAGCAGCTAAATCTTGGACCTAGATTTACTGTAGCTTCTATTCCTAATATTCTAACTGTTACACAGTATTGTGCATCCCTGGCCATGCCCTCTTTGAAACACGTAACTAACAGTTAACAGTTAGAAACCTAACCCCGGGACGCTCCGTGTACACAGTTATACTGTGGGAGCCCACTGTGCGTGTTGGGGCTGGTCGCAGTTAGTGTTACAACTGTAGTTACGTTAGATCTACGAGTACAACTGCAGCGCCCCGGTGTTAGATCTACGATGAAGTTTAACGTTTAACTTAAAGTGGTGAATGATTTGAAATATTGACATTGTTTTCCATACTTACAGAACGACGAACGAGAATACTGTTCTCCGACGCCTAATTTATGATGTACAAATCGATTGCAAGAATAAGCTCCCTCGTCTGTATTCTGTATGGATCACTAGCTAGGCCTATAATCAAGGTCAAACTCAAAGGATATTGTTTTTCTAAATACTAGGATCTTGAGTTCTGCATGCATCTAAATTTACATGTGTGGGAATGCGATCATGCATCCTTTATGGATCAATGAATAATCTTGGTTTAAAAAAAAAAGGAACTCTGATGGCGCCACTAACGACGAGAGTTATGTGTGATGGTGGTTACGATCTTTGGTGGTATGTGAAGTTCGCAAACTTTCCAATACTGTATTACTAAGTACCGATGATGATGTTAATCCGTCACTCTCTCCCCCTCTTTCTTTCTTCTCTTTCCTCTCTCTCTCCCTCTCTGTATAACCATGGATCCAGCTTTAGGGAGACATTTTATTTTCATAATTACTTTATTAAGGAGACACACGACCTTTGGGAGACAAAAGTTGTGTCGCCTTAACCTTTTCAACTACATTTTGTATATTCCATTCAATTGCATGCTTTACCAGAGTTATATCAGGGAGCCTCCCTGGTAATATACAGGGCCGGCGCACTGTTTTCAAAAGTGTGGGGGCCCACTATATATGTATACTAGTGCACGTATTACAATCAAGTATTATCAGTTCAGACGTTTAAAACATCTAAAAGAGGGGAACATGTGAATTGACGGAATGTGAGAATGAAATTGAGCAATATTTAGTAGAACTCATCAACGAAGTTTGAGGAGAGTCTGACAATTCGTTCAAAAGTTAAGAATGTTTATAAGTTTTGATGCAGCCACCCCTGAATAAGAAGACTACAACACTTTGTGACGTCATGTATGGACAACGACCTCAAGAAAATATGAGTCAACATGTAAATCATATACAAATGGCATGATGAAAGAACACTTGACTTACCTCTTTAAGACAGCAGGGGGAATGATACTATACCATTATCATAATTATGTCAGTGATAAGGCAAGAGAATGAATACTTGTCATAAGAAATGAAATGTTGTGGATTCCTCTTTATATTTTCTTTATATCGTCTTATACATACGTGACGACACGAACGTAGTAGTCTTCTAATCCAGCGATGGCTGCACCGAAACTTTAAAAATTCATAACTTTTCAACAGATTGTCCGATTTTCTTCAAACCTGTGATGTATTCTACTAACATTGCTGCATTCACTCAGCCCACATGTATATTTGGACTTCATTCCCCATTATCGTGTTTAAGCTCTTCGCTCAACATATTAAATAGCACCGTTTCGACAGTGTGTCTATAAATTACGAAGTACACTATTTTCAGCACTCGACAGTATAATGAGTTGTGCATTGTGCATTGGGGTAGTAAATAACTCAAACTATGTATCAGAAAATCATGTACATTTCCCTTTTGCATTGTCACCAACAATAGTTTATTTCTTGACATGACCATCACACATTCATCAGTTACTAGTAATATACAACGCTGACGGGTGGTGTTCATATTTTATACTTAACGCACATCATACTGCCTATACAGCCACTCAAGAACATTGCATTTATTTCATTAACGAAATGCCGAAAGAATTAGCGAGACTGCGGTACAGACGGTACATACAATTGCACACTGAAAATAATAGAAATAAAATGTGTTGCTTTGTACTCGTATACTGCTACGACATAACAAGAACAAAAAACGTGAACTGAACACCGAGTATCAGATATTGCGGCCTATATACCTCTCATAAACAAAGACGCTATCTTCAAAATTGATGTCATGTATTACATGTATTTTATTAGCTATTATAGGTGCAAGATACTGACAATGACGTGATTGTATAGGAAGTGTAAGTCCTCGAGAGATCATACGTGTTAAATCACTCCTTGTTAGAATCTTGTATTTCCAATTACTATGTAACCTGTATCTTACGGAAAATGATGACCATGATACAACCGAGGACTACAGTATGTTTCTTCACAAAGCATTTTTCTTCCTCCTTTAGATAGTATGTCTTTCATTTCATTATAATACCTTATTACTTCCATTCATTGAGGAAAATATCGTAGATGGGCCTATACAACAATACAAAATTTACAAAATTTATGATTTGACATAACGGGAGCTTTCTTGATGCAACATAATTATAGTACAGCGCTTGTCCTCATAATCATTATGTTGGGCTTTGTCAGTTTTGCGATAATCGCACACTAATGCATGGCAAAATGTCATGAATAATGATTCTTGTAAACTTTGCCACCGAAAAAACCCCAACCAAAACTGGATACGTTGTCATGGGGGAAAGGGGGATAATTCGAAGTATAGTGCTGCACAAGCTTGTCCTTAAAAAGGGAAATGGTACATGTATTTATGCTTCCAAGACACTCAGAAAACATGTTGAAGATGACTGTCATGTCGCTACTAGCACGATAAGGATGTTTATATATAATCTCGATACATTTTGCCATCAGTTTAAGAGAAGCATTCCATTTGTGAAATCAACAAATGTTGTTCATTCGACAAGAGAATAATAATTGTCACTTATATTTTATGTTGAAAGTATTTACTTGTTACTCTCGTTGCGTCGTTGCGTCTTTGTGAAGTCTACCGTATGTATATAGGCAATGACTATACAAACACGCAGGTCGCGTATCAGGGGTTAGATACTTCTTCTTCTTCCTCTTCTGATTAAGTCTGCCTCCTTCAATAGACTGAATATTCTTGCAGACTGGTGCTATTTACATTACAATACAATTTATTTACAGATATTTACAAGCACATAGAAAATTTGACGAAAATAACTAGCCACTGTGATTGATCAACTATCAGACGGTTTCGAAATGATCCCACAGATGGCACTGAAACAATTTCTGACGACAGGGAATTCCAGTTCCTTACAGTTCTTGGGAAGAACGAATGGCGATGCGATTCAGTTCTCGAATATGGTACCTGATAGGAGTGTGGTTGCGAGGCTCTCGTCAACTGAGTAGCCTATTTGATAATATAGTCCTGTGCTGATAGAGGAGTAAGATTATTGTGTATTTTGTACATCATTAGCCTGTCATTTTCTCTGCGCTGTTCCAGAGTGGTCCAATCAAGTTCTTGTAGCATTTTGGTGACACTCGAGGTGTTATGGTAGCAATTTTAAAAGTGAATCGCGCAGCTCTTCTCTGGACCATACTAACACAGCATATATACCCATGGCTGAGAGTGTAAAATAAAACAATCAAATATTATGTAATTGAACGTATCATACACATAAGTGAAAATCTTATATGCAGGGCTCGACACTAAAACAGCAGTTTTCACTGGTCACCCGTTCGGGCCACTGAAATCTTCAAATCTGAAATTTGGTGGCCCGAAAAAGAAATATAAAAGTGGTCCGAAATGAACAGGAACATATCATTTACAATCCATTTTAAATCCTAAATGCCCGATCGGGCCACCAAAAGATAGCCTTTTTTATGTGGTGGCCCGACATGAATTTTTAGTGGCCCCAGACCACTGTGCCACTACAATGTGTTCTGGCACCCACCATGGTCTCAGAGCACGGATAGTGTAAAATGATGTAATATGCACTCAACCAAAAAAGTAAGTCCCCCCCCCCTAGCATTTTTGGATATATCTCAAAAAGTATTTTACCGATTTTCATAATTCAAACGGGAATGGATAGGGAATTTTATTACTCATAACATGAATTGCATATCATTGCCACCAGATATCAATATTGGTGTGAAAAGAAAATGCATTTTATGTCAAAATGCATGGAAAAAAGTTGCACTTTAGTGATTTGCATTGACCTTTACACAAATACTTGGTCGGCCACTTCTTGGTAGATCTTTGACCTCTCCAGTTTCCTGAAACTTTGCTCTAAGTTTCCTTATGGTATTTATTGGGCGAAACCCCTAGTCTCCTGGCCACCTCCTTAACCGGAACCCCAGCTTCAAGGAAAGCTGCAGCTCTCCCTCTTTC
This sequence comes from Diadema antillarum, assembly GCF_040938485.1. NCBI lineage: Eukaryota > Metazoa > Echinodermata > Echinoidea > Diadematoida > Diadematidae > Diadema > Diadema antillarum. The sequence continues at coordinate 1,080,058 of NW_027270917.1, forward strand.
AAAAATTTGCAGACGCGGCATGATGCAAAATGGCCATAAGCACATTGATGTGATCAACCCAAATTGGAATTAAAAAGCACATGGCTTCGACTAACATTTTCATATTGAAAAGGCCTATTGTTTAAAAAGTATGCATAACATCTGTTTACTATAGGGAAGCACATTGTACCTGAAGAAATTCCTGAGAATTACATAACAATTTAAAAAGGTCATTTGCTAACGTCATAAGAAATGTACACAATATGCTTCATACTATATTAAGTGCAACTTTTTTTCCCCATGCATTTTGACATAAAATGCATTTTTTTCACACCAATAATATCTGGTGGCAATGATATGCCATTCATGTTATGAGTAATAAAATTCCCTATCCATTCCCGTTTGAATTATGAAAATTTGTAAAATACTTTTTTGAGATACAGTGTATATCAAAAAATGCTAGGGGGAACTTACTTTTTTTGGTTGAGTGTATATACCCTGTGGTGATGTGTTCTTTAGACGTACGTTGTATTCACCTCAATCACTCGGCATTCTTTCTCTTCAGGATAACGGAGCAGGTGATGATGATAAGAATGGAAATGACAGCGAGCAGAACGTATGTGATTGGCGGCTGATGAAGGAGTCCTAGACCAGTGCTAGCTGTGGGGTCCACTTAAAGTGTCAATAGACAAAGCGTTTGCTCTTTCCTGGTTTATTTTCCTTTCTGATATTGCTGTTAGATTTTATTCTTTTAGAACAATATATAAATATATATTACCAACTTTAACCCTATAAGGATTATCTCTTACGTATATTTATAGCTCACAGGTTCTTTCTTAAATTTGTTCATACAACGTATTTTGTTTGTTTAATTGGTAAAGCCAACTTTTTCCTACTTCATTGGTAACATTGGTTGGTAAAATATTGCAGGCATCACCTTTCAAATTAAGAATACCGTTTATCTCATTTTCCTGCTCTTTCAAAATATGATTTGTTGAGCTTTTTATTATATTCACCTGGCTGTGTGGGGCAGTAGGTCTTGATCACTTCAGCCTCTCCGTATTCATTCATACCAGTACACACAACATCGACGCATGTGTTGGGTTGAGGGACAATCGTCACCGTAGGAAAAGCTGAATCGGAAATGACGCTGTCGTTGACTGTAATAAGGAACGTGTTGATTGGTGGATAGGGTTGGTCTTCTGGATCGACGTGGCAAGTAATGATGAGGCTTGGTTCACCATCATTTCGAATCTCAAACTCCACGCTGATGATTCCTTCTGGTGGCTTATCTGTTGGGTATAATCGTTTAATGTGTCGATCGATGTCATCAGGAGGAAATGAAAATGGATGTAACATATAGAATAACTAAGATAATGACCATTGTAGGTGGATATAAGGAAAGAGAAAGTGGGAGGATTTTCTCGGTATTTTACTCAAGATTTTGTTCGAAGTTGACATTTGCCATCCAGGAAGCATGATGGTGTTACACGAAACGAAAGCTACCAGACCACTTATCAAGGCAGTATAGAAAGTACAATATCAGTGATATTTTGGATGGCAGGGTTTTCTGGCTTTTATGACACAATAATGTGAGAAGGATGGTGTAGGCTTGCATGGATGTCTGTGCCAGCAAAACGTATTTTTGATATCGTTTACTTATATATATCCCTATAAGCGGGAAGTGCATTTCCATGCAGTTCTCTTTGAGTTTGTTTGACCGTGAGTGGATAATTCAAACACATAAATGTTAATAAAATCTTCCCACAGGAATCTTGGCCTGCTGCATAAAAAACAACAACTAATTATTGCATTGTTTTTCTAGCTCACTACAACTTTAGTCCACACTTTGTGAAGGCTGGTAAACCTTCGTTACAGCTCCTTATTCCAAAGGTTTGTCAATCCGAAAATGAAAAAAAAAAAAATGGTTCGTTAGCCCGAAGGTTCGTTAAAAAACGAAATAAGGTTCGTAATTCCGAAGGTTCGTTATGTAAAATACGCGCCCTTTATTGATTTTCCGATAAACGAACCTGATTTCATTTTCGGATAAACGAATCTTCGGAATAATGAGCGTCATCCGTTACCTCGAGGGCAGTGTGTCAGAGTGGTCGAGGTCTCCCCAATCCCGTTCGTCGCGGAGCACGTGAGTTCGATGCAGGCGTTGGGGCGTGGTGAGAGGATGGCTGAGGCGCAGCTTGATGACGAGAGAGTGGTTCCCTCAGTCCCGATAGTGTAGGTGTGGAGGTACGGGAATGGCTGATCAGCGAAGCTCACGTGACACGAGATGACCAGATTAACCAGATTACCGTCGCCTTTGATCTCTACAACACCAATGGTCAAGATGTTCGCTTCTGGACGAGTAATGTTTTGATTGGTAGACGCAGTGACACATCCGGATACACTACCTGTTTAGTCACAGGAAGAGAAAAGGCGTTTTATATACAAACCAGTTCAAAACTTTTTTTATAAACTTAAATCGCACACTATTCTTCTCGGAGTGCGTCGTCTTTTTATTTGAAAAAATCTTTAAAATGGATTAATCGCATATGTTTGTTTGTTTGTTTGTTTGATTTATTTTTCTTCCAACACAATTTCATACATAAATCAAAATTATTTTCAGTAATATCACATATCACATATAAATCGTATTACCAATTTTCCAAATAATTATCTGAGAAATTATGCGGAAGAAGGACTGCCACTATAAGCAATATGTTGATACTTACTTCGCTGAAAGGAAACATATCGCACATTTAGTATATGAACTATATAATACTCGCAATGGAATATTGTTAGCTTTTCGTGGCCCTGGGTAGCGTTGACTTGATTTTGTGTGCCTCGATGATACCAACGTATACTGTTAGAAATTGCATTATGATGTATGTATACAACAAAATATAATCAAAGCCTCGCATTAAGGCTTAGATGCAGAGTTGGAAATACAGCGGAGATATTATTCTACATGAAAATACGTTATAGTGTTACAGGGGCTCTATCGAGCATGTTAAGGCATGGATATAGACAAATCAAATTAGTGGAAAGAAATAATTCCAGAATCAAGAAAATTAATAATAAAAAAAAAACAAAAATATCGCTAAATTTCATTTTTCTAGCATAATCAAAGAGCAGTTTAACTTACCTCTTTCAGAAAGCAGGGGGAATAGATCATTCTTATGTCAGCATGGTCGGTAACCAGTAATAGGAATGTGTACTTTTCATTAAATATGAAAGTTTGTGGAATTCTATTTATATCTCTTTTTTATATCGTTGTTCTGCAGTAACGTCACGAACTGTTGTAGTCTTCTCATCCAGTGACGGCGGCACGAAACTTTAAAAATTCGTAACTTTTGAACGGATTGTCCAATGGGGCGGGCAAGTGCATGAGAGACATGGAATTTTACTTTCTATTTTGAAAGATTGTCGTAACTGTTGCTGTTTTTAAAACAGATTATTCAAATGACGCGGAAAAGCGATAGATTTACTTTGCATTGGTATGACACAATTTTATCCCGGCTAAATATCAATAAAACGCTCACCAATGAAAACAGTTACACCTTTGAACCTTGTGCAGTACGTGTCTATAGGACGTATTCTGCTTTTGCTTGCTAATTCATTCAATGACGTCACAATTTAAGTATCAGACGTGTTCGGCGAGTTTCGGTAGGTTCTTCTTCTTCTTCTCAGTTCTTCTTCTTCTTCTTCTAAAGTCTGCCTCCTTCAATAGGCTGAAGATTCTTGCAGACTGTGTTATTTACATTATAATACAGTTTATTTACAGATATTTACAAGCACATAACAAATTTGAAGAAAATAACTAGTCACTGTGATCAACCGTTAGTCGGTTACGGAATGATCCCACAGATGGCGCTGAAACAATTCCTGACGACAGGGAATTCTAGCTCCTATACAGTTCTTGGAAAGAACGAATGGCGAAAATGTCATGACTATGCGAATATATTATATATATATATATATATATATATATATATATATATAATATTATATATATAACGATAGTAATGAAGAGGCGGTAGACGTAGCTTTTAATCCTCACAATTGATTTTACTGCAAGCTTTCGGGCTCTGCCCTTTATCAAGACTGAGGACAAATCGGACAAAATACAAAACATGGATATCATAATTTATACAAAAAATAATGATGATCAAGACAATAGTGAAAATAACGACAATGATAGAGGCAGAGACGACAGAAAATAAATATACTAATGGGAGTGTATATATATATATATATATATATATATATATATATATGAATATCATCTCTTTTCTATTTCGAAAGGTTCGAAATAGAAAAGAGAATGGTATTCTCCTCGCTTTATGTTACACAAATCTTTTCCGTGAGGTCGGGAATAAAAGTAATAACCTGGGACTGGCTTAAGTTCTACTTGCAATTTCATAAAATATCATTCATGTTTAATATCTTTGAATAGGCAGTTTAATGAACTCACCTGTGACCGCCAAAGTCGCAGAGCGCACAACACCATACACCTGACACTGAAGTATGTCGCCGTTACTTGCTGACGTTGGGGTAAATTTTAACTTACTGTATATGTCGTAGTAAGTGAAGCGATCAACGCCGTAAGTCAGGCCTTCATTTAAGTCTGCGTTGGCAAATATTGCAGCCGCAGTATTCGGATCGCCTATACGATGAAAATAAAGTATTCAGTAGGCCCTATTATACTTCGGTGTTGAGTGACATGGTTTACATGTCATAATTCGATAGGACGATATAATCTTGTAAATGGGAAGACTTTTAGCATGGCAATAATGAAAGTATTACCATAACATTCATTTATTCATACATACATTCATTCATTCGTTCATAATGTATACATGTGATTTTCGATTTTTTTTTGTTGCTTTTGTTTCATCTGTATATAGATGCAAGTTACGAATGTGATTTGGATGGTAAACGTAATAAGTGTATATAAGAGAGAACAGCCTACCTAATTACCCATCGTTTATTAGGGCGTTGATTAATTCTATATGACTTAATTTGAATTTTGCTAACTTATCACATTGCAATTTACGTGCAGATGTGCATTTTGAAATATTTACATGTATTTAAATAATCTTGTGCATATGATTGTGTATATAATTTTTTTTTTAATGGAAAAACGTGGATTGAAATGAATTAGTTCGGTGATTGTTAGACAGTCATGGTTTTGCTGATGGCAGTTTGTTTATACTGCTAGGAACAGAAAGACCCAATCTTCAAAGAATTTACATCAATATGATTTCAAAACACATAAACTATAAAATGCGTAATGATCGCATGATGCTGACTCACGTGCTCCGGCACATCGTACGCCAACATCATTGTGGTGTCCACAACTGGGGGCATAATTCGTTGCTGAGCAGCCCCACGGCCAACGGTCACACTCTAATAGGGAATTCTTATCATCTGTGGAGCAGAAAACTTCGTGGTCCAACCAAATGGGGCCCAATCCCTGCCCGAAGTGGGCGTTGGGATAGACCGAGGCGGCCGATGGGTACCCAAGCTGTCTGCATACTGCGTGAGCTTCCTTCATATCCCAGTTCAAGTCACACGCCGTGCCCCAGACCCCGTCACACAGTATCTCCACTCGGCCTTCATGTTCGTCAGACCCTCCCACCAATCTCACTGAAATATCGTAAAAAGAAAAGGAAGAAAGAAGAAGAAGAAGAAGAAGAAGAAGAAGAAGAAGAAAAAAGATATGGTAAGCAGTGATGGAACTTTCAAAGATGAAGGTTAATCACAGTTGAAATTTTCGATTAAAATGCAACTGACATTGAGGTGACACCAATGGCGCGCGACGGGGCCCGATCGAGGCAACCAGTGCAGTCCTGTTTTTGAAAACTGAGGTTGATTTGCTGATTCTGTTGATTGGTCACAGGGACCGCAGAACGGGGGGGGGGGGGGGGGGGGGGGGGGGGCCTGCAGTCCCACACCACCCCTCCCCCGCGCTTTCCTCTCTTAAAAAAACCCACCAATCAGACAAACAAACAAAGAGTTCCCAAACAAGGGTTCCGTCCCATTTGGGGAAGGGGTGGCGGGGGGGGGGGGGGGATGTTCTCCCCACACTCAACAACACTTAGCCCCTGAATCACAACATAAATACATGAGTATTTATAGTACAATGCAATATAGTTTCATGTTTTCGGAGGTTTTCTACACATTCAAACTAAAATCATGCAATAATGACATATTGTCAACACGCTCACCTAAGCAGCACTGATTATCATATTCAAGACATTGGATACTTAACGCTTCAACGAAACACGTTAGAAAGGAAGTGACTATGAATTATGATAGGGAAAATTTTCTACCGTCAATTACGTACACTCACTTGCAAAACTGCACGATTTGAAAATATTCTGTCACAATCAACTATATAAGGGTGCAAAGCAAACTTGGAGTTACAATTTGATCCCACCCACTGGGCAATTTGTTACCGATTTCCAATATTACCGGATATTACCGGTAATATCGCCCAAAAATTTGACTAAGACCAAATATTACCGTTATTACCATGTTATTACCCAAATGACATTACCTGTTACTGTTATCACCCTGATGAAACCGACATTTTTTTTTACAGAGTTACGTATAGGGTGATGAGGGGTAATATAGGTAATGTTGATTATTCGGGGTTTACACTGATTACTCGGGGCTTACAGCTAAACAAGCTTGCTTTCATGTAGGTCCCGTCATACTTTTCTTTGATCAACCCCATCTCGTTTTCGATTTTGACCAGTTATCATTACATATAAGTTATCACCATGTATATTGTTTGTGTTTTGCACATTGTTTACAAGGTGAAAGAACTTGTTTGATTTCTGTTATAATGTCCATAAATGAGAAGTATGGAAATAAATGAATTGAATTGAATTGAATGTTGAAAGGCTTCGTTTGGTTATAACCTTGCAAACTTGAGTAATAACATAATCTTACAGCAATCCCAGTGAAATTTTCAAGTCCAAAAAAAAAAAAAAAATTACTGCTATCACTCCGATGAAACCGACATTTGACCGAGTTACAACGGGGTGATGAGGGGTAATATGGGTTATGTTGATTGGTTTCGATTGGTTATAACATTGCAAACTTCAGTAATAACGGTAATCTTACAGCAATCCCAGCGAATTTTTCAAGTCCAAAAAATTACTGTCATCACCGTGTTGAAACCAACATTACCGAGTTATAACAGGGTGATGAGGGGTACTGTAGGTAATCTTGAATTACTTTAATTGGTTATAACATTGCGAACTTGAGTAAGAACACTAACAGCCATGCATACTCATGAATATTCAAATAAGAAAATGTGTGACCTAATTTAAGTAACCATGTCTTCACGCATTACAACATTTTGCAGGAAAATACAGAATGTGATAGAGTATACGTCAGTTTAGGAATAGGATACATAGTAGGTTTAGATGGTAGGACATTAGGAACAGGTTAGGTTAGGATGATAGGATTAGGACTAGGAGTAGGGCATATTAATCCCAAAATTGTGTCTAACATAATCTCATAACTAATTAATATGCCAAATTCAACCCTTAATCTTTATTTTTTATAGTATCGTGTGGTAATAACATGGTATTGTGGGTAATATCAGTTACATCATACTGGGTATTGGGGAAATGCAGTAATAACGGGTGGTAATAACGTGGAAATGCTGGAAATATCGGTTACAACTGTACATCATACCAGGTAATATTGGGTAAATGGAGTAATATCGGTAACGTGGAAACGCTGGAAATATCAGTTTCATCTAACGGGTATGGATGCTAGGCCCTAATATTGGGTAAATGCAGTAATGTCATGGTAATATTGGGTAAATGCAGTAATATCGGGTGGTAATAAAATGGAAATGCTGGAAATATCGGTTACATCATACCGGGAAATATTTGGTAAAAGGAGTAACATCGGGTTCGTGTAATAGCGGGGAAAGATCGGTCTGCTATTTCCCCGTTATTACCCACTGGTGTTATCGTGGTAATAACAACGTTATTAGCTGTTATTACCCGGGTAATATCGGGTAAAATGCCCAGTGGGCAGGTCTACACAAATTTCTATCTGTATACACGAGAGCAATAATTCCAACAGGTCAATTCTACTTCACAATTTGCCTTGAAATGATTGCTGTTTAAATGATGATGGATAATGACATCTTGATTCTGATATTTACATGAACTGTCATGTGATGCGATGTTAAATTATCACCTCGAGGAACACGGAAAACTCAATATGTGCCTCTCCTGGTGACTGAGCGTTTTCAAAACGTTTTTCACATGACAATCGCGATGCATCAATTCGATTCAGTCATGTTTTCTCATTATTTTGATTTACCTTATACTCTGTATATAATAGCTGAAGTGAAATCGGTGTAATATTTGACAAATAGATCAAAATACTCGACTGGAACCCAGGAAAAGAAAAGCATTGTTAGAGTGAAGGTTACATTTCGTTATTCCGAAAGTTCAATATTCCGAAGGTTCGTGAACCCGAAAATGAAACAGGGTTCGTAATTCCGAAGGTTCGTTAGTACGCACCGTCTGTTCGTTTTCGGAATAACAAACCAGGCCCGTAGCCAGGGAGGGGGGGGGGGGGGGGGTGCGTCGGGTGCGTACGCACCCCCCCCCCCCCCAAATTCTGAAAGGTGCACTTTTTCATAATAACGGTTTTTAGCAATTCTCAAGATAACAATCCAAATAAATATGAAGACACATTATATGCTACGTAAATGTGGAAGAGTACGTTTAACAATGTTAAAAATAATTGTACGAAACCCTTTTGTTGTATGAACCATCGGATCGTCCCCATGCACACAAACACAAATGTTATGTATCAATTTGCGCGAGCTATTACATATTGAAAACTTTCGGTCATCTTCCGCGCGAACGCTACAACACGTAAAACGGGTCAAAAATCGACACATTTTTCCACAAAATCTGCCATAACTTTTAAACTGTTTAAGAAGCAAACTTGGGGCGCCCGGATTCTGAAAGTGGACACTTTAGGGATTATTTATGTGTATATATCTTTATTGTAACATTTGTAGCAGTGACGCAAATTAGATCAGAAAAGTACCTTATGAGTAGAATTGTTTATGGCGAACAGTCCAAATTTGACGAATTTGAGCATATTTTGCCGTCTTGCAATTCTTCCAGACGGGATATCTCGAGAACGGAAGATCGCACAAACTTGGGGCGCACGGTTTCAGAAAGTAGAGGTTCTGCCCATTTTTGTGACATAAGAATCTTGTCCATTGGTTGAGCAGTCCTGACGCAAATTTGCAGTAAAGCTAGACTACCCATTCACAATTGCTGTCATAGGGAACGTGTACAATCCATACAGAACTATCACTTGACGAGACTACCAACGAAAATTTGAGCCGTTGACCTTCACTGTCTGCCGTTGTCAGCAGTGTGACAGTTCTATTGGTTCTCATTTTAAAGTGAGCCAAAACCTAAGAACATTCTCATTTATAATTTCCAAAGAGTATTATGCAGGCACGCAAACTCATTTTAGTTGTATTTCATTTAAATGTAATGGGTAAGAGGGTATGAGAGAGAATGGAAAGTGCTGAGCTATGAAGTAAAATGGTAAAGTAAAAAGTTTGTCAGATAGTATTACAAAAGCCTGAATATTGCAAGAGCTCCGGAGTAAAAACAGTCAGTGAAAACCCCTATGTATGATATATAGCGTTGTGAGAGCGTTAGACTGCATTGTGACGCATCGTTATTTAATTTACATTCTTTATTGATATATTTTCATAAATATCTCAGGTAATGAGTCGGATTGGATTACAATTCTCACTTACAGCTTTGTAGAAGTCTGAGTCAACAGTATCACACAGTACTTCAAGACGTATCATAGTACAAACGATTTCTTGAGCCTGCACCGTTTCAGGCTCTATTCTGGATACGGCGGTAGAAACTCATTCTTTTTTGTTGTTTATTAAATATCATTATTTACTAATCTCTTTTCTAACTTACAGGTAGCGGATTTCTTTGCAGGCCATATTCGGAAATGTAAGTGTTGATTATTACTTATACATTTTCTCATGTTGTGACAGTTCTATTGGTTCTCATTTTAAAGTGAGCCAAAACCTAAGAACATTTTCACTTATAATTTCCAAAGAGTATTATGCAGGCACGCAAACTCATTTTAGTTGTATTTCATTTAAATGTAATGGGTAAGAGGGTATGAGAGAGAATGGAAAGTGCTGAGCTATGAAGTAAAATGGTAAAGTAAAAAGTTTGTCAGATAGTATTACAAAAGAAACTCATTCTTTTTTGTTTGTTTATTTTATCATTATTTACTTATCTCTCTTCTAACTTAAAGGTAGTGGATCTCTTTGCAGCCCAAATTCGAAAATGCCTAAAGACAGCTAGTAACCAAATATGCTACCATAATTTAATAAATAAGAAATAACCATTCCAGTATGTATCTTAGTGTGCACAGTAAGACAGATCAAATCAAATAGGAAAACATCTGAGCACTAAGCCTGAGGTCTGAATTTGCACTCAACTTCTTCCAATGGCTAACGGATGTTTAATGTTTGAATTTCACTGACCTCCAAATTTCACAAAGAAAACCTTCTTAGCATGATGGTTAATATGACATTTGACTGATATTGGAGATGTTTGCGAATCGGATCTACTACCTTTAATATTATTAAATCTAAAATGATTATTTGAAAGTTCGGAAATGCTGGAAATATCCTACCACAAGGAGGCAAAATATAAATGGTTCACATTTACAATTCATTTTGTTTTAAAAATGTTCTTATTTATTTTCGTTTTTGACAAACTCGCATACCAACGGCTGATATACTGTATAGTAAAGTGAATGTTTCATCTTCCAAACAGCATCCGATGGGATGGAAAACTCCAACTGAAAGGTGGACACCGTGACCATACTCGCTAAAGAAAACGCGGAATAGGGGTCGTTTTTTCTCACGGATTAGATGGAAAGTGTGATGTACGAGCGTATAATCAAAGGTTATCAAAAAGGCCGAAATTTGGGAAAATGGTATATTGTTCAATCATGATGAAGTACTTCTTTAGGGTGCAGGAAACATTTAAGGAATACTTGTTTTTAAGGCCCGAAAAAAATCATATGATCATTACTCGTTTAGGGGCCATTTTGAAAATCCATGTATGAGCATGGTGTCCACCTTTTAATTGTCGCTACCCCTCCCGGGACAGTATCACAGGACTGTTTTGTTAATTAACGCAATCCCCCCTTCCTTTAAAAATCCTGGCTTCAGGCCTGCTAACGCGGGTATACAATAGAAAAAAATAAAAGTTGAAACAACACCAGGAAAATCACTATTCTCAATTTTGCGGCGCGCTACGCGCGCAGAGTCTCGAACACAATTAAACTTTGCAACTTCCTGGCAAAATGAGTTTTTACTATTTCCTAGATGAAATACCGTAACGCGATTGCATGCAACAGACAAAAATACAAATTTCCTCGAGACTTTAAAACGTCATTAAAACAGTCAAAATTCACAATTTGCGGCGCGCTTCGCGCGCAAATTCTTATATAACTTTTGTAGTTCGGTCGTCCAAAGAATATATATATATATATATATATATATATATAATTGTGTGTGTGTGTGTGTGTGTGTGTGTGTGTCATCATTGGTATTGGTACCGAAGGTCCGTTTTTTTAGTGACCGCACCCCCCCCCCCCTTGAAAAATCCTGGCTACGGGCCTGCAAACCTTGGGAATAACGGACGTTATTTTATTTTCGGATAAACAAACCTTCGGAATAACGAACCCTATTTCATTTCGGATTAACAAGCCTTCGAAAATAACCTTCAGAATAACGCCACAAATGTTGGAATTAACGAACCCTTTTTTTTTCGGATTTAACGAACATCTAGGTAGGCTATAGGGAATTTGCGTATTTCGGAAGAACGAACCTTATTTCATTTTCGGATTAACGAACCTTCGGAATAACGAACATCGTCCCAATCTCGTGCTGTACTAACCAGTTCTCCCATCACATGGTCTTGTGCAGTGACTTCCCCTGAATCTGTAGTATAAACTCCGATCTGCAGCCAGAACCCAGGCATTCCACTGGATCAGACTATCCACGGTACTGGTCGTTTGCACGCCATCGGTAATCCGTTCGCCATTTAGGTACCAGATCAGGTGTTGTGAGCCAAACACTATATCGGCTGTGCACACAGCTGTCACTTCCTCGTTTGGAGTCAGAGGACTTGGTACATCGAGAGTCACGCTTATTCCGCCTATGTAAGCCAGTAAAAGATAAGAATACAAGAGACTGATGCGGCCTGATGGACTAAAAAAAAAAAAAAAAAAAAATCTAAATCACAAGAGTTGCATGTGCAGGAAGAACTATGGTGAACTGGAGGAGTGAAATTTCGATTGTTAGGCCTACAATTTTTTGATATAATAATCTGTCCTATCTTGTCTTTGAATGTACAATGTTTTATAATCTTCTATAACGTCATCTTTTTTTTCATCATGGAGGCACAATTTCATAAAAGGAAAATTGACATTTACAAGTACACAAGATGAAACAGATGGACACTGGTTATAATCCACTGCTGATTCCGATGATAAGTAGTGTATTAGAGCATAATATCATACCAATACAGCGAATGGCGACGGAAAATATCCCAAATAGGGCAAACACTCGTCTCTCGGTCGTCATCCCCGGACGCATGGTAGAACCTGGTTGTGAAAGCTAAAGGGCAGAAAAGACAAAACAGGTTTAAGTTTTCGGCAAATTTTGATAACAATTTGATAGATTATGAAACGATTTCATATAATGTATTAAAAAAAACACGAAATTGAGCAAGGAATTACAAGAAAAAAAAAGAAGTGGCAGAAAGGGAAGAATAAAACATGAACATGCATCAAATTGAAAGTTAATAGATTTTACATGAGCGAGGCACTGTGATTCAAGTGGAGAGTCCGAGTATTCGTGGGCCCTCGTTCGTCACTTTGATGTATAATGAACGCGCTTCTCCTGCATGAGTGCTTGTTGGAGCGACTATAATATTAAAGCGGATGTGTCACCAGTACGTGCTGTATTTGAAATTCAAGACAACGTGTATAATTTCTTTCTACATTGTCAACGAAGTTGATCACAGAGAGTCAGGCAAAGGCATATACAGACAGACAGACAGACAGACAGACAGACACGCGCGCGCGCACACACACACACACGCACACACACACACACTGAAATATTTGCACCATGTCCATCAAGAATATGAATAACAATCGAGAAACTTTGAAATTTGCAACCATTATTTTGGCTTGTCTTACTTATAACACATCCACAGACACTGTCACGACATGCTACGATATTATGTCGTCCAAGGAAATTTTACCATCTCTTGGTCAACTATATTTTGAGAAAAAGATAAATTTCCTTTTCCTTTAGATGAAGGCTTTGTCTATGATTATGATAATAAATGTAAAAGGGTTTTATCAAATAAACCCTTTAAAAATTCTTATATATTGAAACGAACTATTTTTCAATTATAAATTGAAAACTGAGGAGCTAGATTGCTTTTTATAATAGTACAAATGTAAACCATTCAATGCGCATTCATTTGCAAGACAGCTATCTATATAACAAATGCTTACACATCATTGCGTGACACAAATTAATTTGGTCATTACGCCGTCAGTTGCAATGATTTAGCAATTCACGAGGGGAGTCAGGGTTACCAAGTTATTAACATGGCCTAAAAAAACAAGTTTATGATTAATTGAGTTGATAAGTCTAGGACTTATACGCCTCGTTTTGTCTTCATATGTGATTTTTACTGTTTCTTGGAAAATGAGAACATCATAACCTGTACTTTATTCTTATCTTTGTCCTGTTCAACAACAACAACAACAACAACAACAACAACAACAATCACTGACATGAATTTTGCAGTTATACCCAATATAGTAATGCTAATCATCGGGGGTTTGCAAAAACAACATGCGAGAATTTAAAAAAAAAAAGGTATTTCTTAAAATTCTTTGTTTAATTGCTCATAATATACTGAAGCAGAAGCAACCTAACGCTGAGAAAGAACATTCTGAATACTGAAGCAGAAGAAACCTAACGCTGAGAAAGAACATTTTGAAAGGACTCTCTAAGATCACACCAGGCAGATAATGAATGAAGAACACACCGTTTACATAAGATTACGACGATACATTTTTAATTGTCACGGACATGCACATTATATATCATTTACTTATCCCTTTCATTACCTTTCTGTGTAAGAATTTTCTCTCAATTTCACGTCTCTCATGTAAAAATTTATGATGTGAACCTGCCAGTAACATGTATAGGACCCAGTATGCAGATGTTTCTTGTACGTAGCATCATTATTCTGTACCTGTATTTCTCCACACAAAACCTTTAGGCAAAATGAAAGAGAGACAACGGACAGAAAAAAACAATGAATACCACAATGTACAGTGTTGGGGGTACTCCGATTTTTCATCCAATGCATTTGTAATCATTGGCATTTCACCGTTTCATACTTTATGATATGAATCAGGGGTACTTCCTCTATGGATTGTTTTAGCAAATGCGATCTGATGTAAAAGAGCACGTAACACATCCAAGATTTCCTTGTTATCATAATATCATGCAAGGGATTAAGTGTTCTCTCCTATTTATTAAAAAAAAACACAGAGAACAATTTTTATTGACCTTGTCAGCAGATATGTTGTAAGAAAACCGGAATATCGTAGATTGACACCACGGAATAACTGATCTTTCACTCTCAAAGCTTAAAATGCATTTCACTGATACATGTATTGCACAAATATTGACCATGCAGATGTGGTTTACTTCCGCATCGAAGAGAAAACATATAATTTACTCTGCTCGCCTCTCTCATAGGTATGAGGTCAATTTAAGATCTGTCATAAAAAAATGTTTTGACGATAAACCTCCACGTACTTGTGATCAACATATAAATTCTTTTCCAGATAAGTCACACATAAGCGAAGATCGGTTGCCGACCTAAAATTCATGTTCTGAAACCACCGGTCTGCAGTTGCATGGTTGTCAGAGATTGTAATAAGGTTTTTCTTACGTCGGCTAATGGTTGTCAGCTTTTGACTAGATACCGATCGGAGACCGGTTTTGGCGGGAAAAAGGTTCTTTTGATCGTGAAAGAAAAGGAAAGCATTGTGATGCAATGTTTTCATAACTTAATATTTCATAATATTTCTATATGGGCAATTCCACGATGAAATGCACAAATACCAACATATTTTGCTATAGATTTCACTCAATATTGATTCATTTTGAGGTCAAAATAATGTGCAAATTGTGGATGAATATTAAATGACTTTTATTTGCATGCTTAATTTGCATTCATGCCGCTTTCTTCGATGTTTACCAAATAATACATGAAATGACTTGTACCGGACCAAATTATATGAGGTTGCTAAAGATCTTATGCTTTTGTTTATTTGCTCTCTGTTTTCACAACGGCCCATATGTAACACACTATACGAAATCTTCATATGAACCCTAAAATCTTTATGTATTTGCATAAAATTGCATTCTAGCCTCTGGAACTAAACATTTTGACTCTTCAGCTCTAATATGCGATGATATAGATTATGGCATCATTGTACAGTTCTGGTTGAGGTGAGGATTCAGCTTTTAACCTTTTTGCGAGATATTCAGAAACCACTCTATGAGATGTCAAAGAGCATGCAATTCTAAGGGGTATCAAAAGTTTATTTGATGAAAATCAGTTTTGAAATGACTGAGATTTGGCAAAACAACGTGAAACAAAGAGATCCTAATAAAAGGCGTGGCCTGTCGCCTTTTATTATTATCACTTTTTTGGATATCTCAGCCATTTGAAAACCAATGTTCATCTAATAAACGTTGAATCATCCTTAAAATTACATGCTCTTTCATATTTCATAAGAGGTTTCTCATTATCTCACTTTATAAGAATGTTCAAAACATGAATCTCCAACTCAGCAGGAGGCCTACTGTACAGTCCCTTTAAATTTTGACACCTAAAGGGGACCCATATCTCTATCTATAGTTGTAATATCAACATTATCTCATTTTTCATTCCCAATCCCAGATTATTTGCAAGAATTTCAAAAGCTTGGCATAATACCTGACAAGTTGTTTGTACTACAGCTGACAAACAAACTTTTTATTTACCCCACAGAAGAATAGAAGAGTCCGCAACAACTTCTCGATATCGATCAACTACTAGTATTTGTTCGCACACACTCGAGTGTGCTGAGCGCCGCTCAACTGTATCCGATATTTTCTCCCATGTGCTACACTTCACTTGCTCGGTGTCACCATACAACAGGTGTACGTGTATGTTGGCAAATCAGGACATCAGCACCGCGGGGGTAAAGCTTTACGTTGCTGTCGACAACGGTACGCTCTGCCTGTGCTGGTGTAACTGGTTCTAATTCCATTTGTTCGTGCCGATTCTTGTAAACTCATCTCGCTTTGCTGCGATGTTTTTACCCTCAGAAACGCGAAAGTCTGCTTGCCTGAGTTATCGATGACAAATGTTTCAACATGATGAACCTTAGCACCAAAAGCAGGAAGTGACTGCACTCGTTCAACTATGTTGCATAAAAGAGGTGAGTTTGTGTAGTTTCTCGTTCACACAGTTTATACTGTCGGGCTGGTCGCAGTTACCTTTTCATACAGTGCAGTGTGACATGTTGATTGCATGGGTTCTTGCGATGAGGTCATTGGAAAATTTTCATGATGCTTTCCTCCAGAGTCTGTTGACAGTTCTCTTTCTCTCGCTGAACAGCTGGTTGGATAAAGTACTGGTAAATCCCTCTTATTCTGTGGCTTACATGTATACTAACAATGTATGTTTCTTCAGGAAGTAGATCAGATGCCGGTATATATTTTGTTATGATGTATAGGTTTATTATGTGGAATGATTGATGTGAAAATTGAAGAGTGGGTCCCAATTGTTAAAATGCTACCAGGTGTAAATACAGTCATTCTTATAAGAATATGTTGTATAAGCATTTTGATGTCATACCTGCTGCTGCTGTGAATAAAGAGGAAAAAGGGGAAAAGTTGCAAAAAGTCTAGAAAAAATTCTGCAAAATGCAATAAATTCAGAAGAAATTCTGCCGTGTCTTACCCTTCACTTCAGCCAATCCGACGGAGCGGATTTACCAGAAGGTGGTTGAGCCCAGTTTAGGTAGCTTCCGGGCCGTACCCCATGCCAGCCACTGCTATGTCCGCCATCAGCCGGCCCTGCCGGCGCCCACGGCCCCTTCTCTCATCCTTTCTAGTGCCCTCGACAGGCCTGCATCTGTGCCTCCGGAGACGAGACTGCCAAAGATTCAAGTTGGTACTAGAATGACGCGAAGTGCAATGGACTTAGGGATTGGGCAAATCATGGTGAGTTAATTACCATTATGCTGTTCATCATGCCATACTGTAAAAGTGAATATGGCAAGCAAAAATATTTGTGCACTTTTATTTTCGCACTAGTTTCTGGTTGCGCAAAAATGCGCGAAAATTTCAACTCCACAAAAATTTCCACTTTTACAGCATCAGGCAGTGCTAGGTCCATTTAGGCATGGTTAAATACTATAACTGAGCAAAGTTCTCATAAAAAAGACATATCAATGTTGTATATTACCACAATGAAAACAAAAATCTGTATACCTCTGTGCGTGCAATTTCTTGCTTGTAGCTAGACAGAAAGATCTGTCTGTCTAGAGGAGTCTTTTATATTTTTGACGTTATCACTCTCCTCTGTAGACATGTATAAGAGGGAATCCATGAAGCCAGATGTAGTCTCCGCGAAACGTATCCCCAACGACCATATACAGACCGATCTTCTGGTCAAGCTTGTAGCATGATGTGCAACAACAAAAAAAGAAAAAGAAAAAAAAAAGACAAGAAATACATTTTATTACAGAAATTAGTCTTATTTTCCATAGGTACTACCTACAGGCTAGTATAATCTCGAACAACTTCTACAGCTACACGATTTGTAGTTAATTAACGTCATGGAGAAAATGCAAGAAAAGAATTATAGTACAGAGAGAGAGAGAGAGAGAAAGGGAGAGATGGAGAAAGAATTCGTGCAATAGGATCTAATAGGATTAATGATAGATATGTACTAAGTGTTATGAACAACTTTTTTTTTTGGGGGGGGGCAAGGTAGGGAGGAACCCCATACTCAACAACTGACTTGACATTTGTGATTTTTTGAATCACCTACATAATTTGGGGAGAAGTTCCACAGAAAATCCTTGTCAAAGTTCATGCATTATGTCTGGAAACTGATAAGTACACTTGTGGGTCTATGTGTGTGTGTGATTTGTGCAAGTTATAAGAAGTTTAATACAGAATGCTATTTCTCAACCTGTTGAAGACTAGTCCTGAGTATTCTCAATTAGGTGTCTATGGAAATGCGTGCTAAATAGCAAAATCAGCTTGTCCTCGGTTAAACCGTAATTAAAAATATATATACCTGTATGGTATAATGGTATGATTATAATTTCATTAATAGTTAATCTAAGGTAAAATATAAGGAGTTCTCTGAATATATTTTTGATGGCAAATATACTTTTCTGACTATGATAACCTTAGACTAGACACCTTCAATCAAACATTTACATAATGGAGTATGTACTACATTGTACATTCATGTGTACATTACCTTGTTGGAGTGACATACCAAAATATACTTGGAAGAGTTGAAGTTATACTAGCATGGCTCTTGCATTGCATCTGATATTAGTAGAGTTAATTCTGTATGCTATGGAAAGAAATCCATGTTTACTGATGACACCTCTGTTTTGCTCAATCTGATTAGAAATCTTAGGAACTGTAGACGTGGTAGAACATCTTCTTTTTTGTGTTTCATATTAAAGTAAACTTGGCGTCTTGATACTAGCTCAATACAAATCATTCAGTGCTTTGTCAAATAGATATCATCGATCATGTTCATTGACTTTGTTACCTTTGAGCTTTAAGAACATTATCATGATGCAGAACAACTGTTTGTTATTCATACAGGTGGTAGAACAAACACTTCAAATTATATAAGAGATCTGTATTAAACCAGCGCATACATTGAGCCACAAGAGGGCATTCTAAGAATCTGGGGTTCCTGATTGGACGATGAAGGTGAAAGTGGGTCATTTTTTTTTTCATACACATGTAACGCATGCATGTACCGTACTGTATTTCTCATAGAGATCTAGAAGCACTGATGCTAATATGTGATAAATGTAGTTGGTATAGTCACCCTTTTTGAACAAATTGATAAATAAATTTTTACACCTACCATCACTTTATTCTTATAAAATCTCAAAATGCTTGTTTCATATCATCTTGACTCTTTCTGTCCATTTTGATTTTCACAATGTTATTGTTCTCCGGCTTCTTGCTTTTGTATACCATTATATTACCTCCAATTGGAGACCAAGAGTCAGAGCTTGGTCATATATTCATGGGAATTAAAAAGAAGAGAGTGTCCCCTGCAATAATGATCATTCATCTTTGTGATAATTTCAATTCTAAAAGAAAAGAAAAGAAAAGAAAAGAAAACAAAAACAAAATAGATGAGGAGTAGCATATACTTCTGTTGCATACTGTAAAACATGATATATTCGCGGCATGAATTTTTCGCGAATTGGAGCCGACAGCCTTTTTCGTGGCATGAAATTTTCGCGAAGTGCCACTGGCGTTCAATGCATATAGTGTAAACAAGGACTTTCGTGTGCATTTTAATTTCGCGAATCTTGGCGCTCGCGAAATTCGCGAAATTAAAGTGCACGCAAAAATTCCTTGTTTTACGGTACTGGATAAGACTCATGACTCCCAATCGGGGGACACGAGTTTGATTCAGCTCAGTGCTACGTCCTTGGACAAGAAGATTTTACCCACTCGACCCAGGTGCATAAATGGGTACAACGCTGGGGTAATAATGACAGGACCCTCTGGTTGCAGTTGCAACACTGAAGAGGGAACCCTTGATTAATAAGTCCTTTTTTATATTGTTAAAACTGAGTCACATGAAGCCATTTTAGGTGTTTATTGGGTGCCATGTTAGATGATGCAACTTTCCATCATACTTTTACATGAATATCTCTTTGTATAATATTTTCTGCTATACTGCTTTCTTCATGGTCCATTTCTCATTTGACACTTCGAAAATCTAAATGTTCAAAAGAAATGTTTAGAATGTAAATGGAATATTAGCAAAATTAGAGTATGTACAGTATATTGTAACTGTACAATTGTGAACAATTTTACCTGGAGCTGTCATATACTTTAGTATGTAAGATCCTAAGGTAAAAATTCCATTTTACAGTATTTACATACATTGTATTATGTAAGCACCCATGCAATACATGGGCTGCTTTACGTTCCATATCTCAGAAGGGAAACCCCAATTCTGGCGAATCTTCAAAGTCTCATGTACCCACAAGTCTGCACCTTTTCTAGCATCCAAGATCCAAGAGGGTCCAGAACAGCTTTTTGTTATATTTGTTTGCACTTGTTTTTAACAGCAAACAGTTAAGCTCAGTGTAACTACACAGGTAGCAAACAACACACTCTGGGACTTTGAAATGGATATGTTGTGTGTATCTATTCCTGTTTTATGTAAAGAGGTTCTTCACTGTTTAAAGAGATTAGTGCAGCAGTAAAACAAACAAGTCTGGCAGGTTACTGGATAGCAATTCAAATGATCCTTGTCCTTGTCATGTAGGGTCCAGAATTAGAGAGCTTCATTGCAAAAGGAGCTAACTCCATTTTTTTTTTTAAGTTGAGAAAATTTGTGATTAAATCTGCTAGAAAACTAATAGAATAATTCTTGAAAAAATATGGGAAATCTTTAATCATAACTTCAAGAACATTCCTTGTTATGTGACAAGCAAGGTACAAGTGTATTACTGGAAAGGTTGTATTCTGCTGTATCAGAGACTCCAACTCTCCCGCTTTCGACGGGAGATCTCCCGTTGAAATCCCATTTTCACAAAATCTCCTGTTCTCCCGCTTGAGATTTAATTTCTCCCGCCCTGGCTCTGTGTCTCCCGCTTACAATGGTTTTGTAGATGCCAGTCAATTTCATAATACACATGCATATAGCATCTGCACTGCAGCACATGATATATAAAATGAAGTTTTATTAAGCCAAAATATATGATTTGATTCATACTTACAAGTACTTAGTGCCATCGTTTGTCGAAAATAAGCCTGAGATAGCACGAGAGAGCATCTGTAGAACCCTATAACCCAAGGGACTTTGCGCTTTGCGCACATCAAGTTGGAGTCTCCTGTTTGCGAGGGGTGCAGGCGGGAGAATCTCCAGATCAGAAGGTGCTTGGGGTTGGAGTCTCTGAGCACTGCTTTTTCATTACGGTATTAGTGATTCTGGTTAACACTTTTTATGCCTCCGCAACGAAGTGGCCGGAGGCATTATGTTTTCGGGTCGTCCGTCCGTCCGTCCGTCCGTCCGTCCGTACGTCCGTACGTCCGTCCGTCCCGTTTTGTTTTTGTCGATATCTCAAGAACCGTGTGGTGGTTTTACATCAAACTTGGTATGAGGGTATATCCTTGGGGGATAATACTTTGTGTGGATTTTAGGGTCACAGGGTCAAAGGTCAAAGGTCACAGGTTTATTTTGTGAAAAAAATTGAAATTTCATGTTTTTCTCCATATCTCGCAAATGGTTCAAGGTATCTTCATGGAACTTAGTATATATGCTTGTACTGATGGGCAGTGATTATCTAGGGAAGTTGGGGGTCATGGGTCAAAGGTCAGGGGGTCAAAGGTCAAGGTCAACTCCTCAAAATATCACTACTTTCCTTAAAATGCAATAGGCTGAAGGTTTTTTTTTTAAAACTTGATGTATGGCATGTATTACCCAATATATATTTTTGGGGAAGTTTCTTGCCAAAAGGTCAAAGGTTAAAAGGTAAAAGGTCAAGTGAAAGTGCTAAATTGCACTTTTTCCTCCATATCTCGAAAGTAACTCAAGGTATCATCATGAAACTTACATATTTATGCGTGTTCAACCTAGCAGTGATTCTCTTTGGAACTGTGAGGTCAAAGGTCAAAGGCCAGGTTTAGATAATGCTATTTTCCCATTTGATACTGAAATTATACTTTTTCTCAATACCTTGAAAATTACTCAATGCATAAACTTATAAAAGGGTCAAAAGTCAAGTAAAAATTATCAGTTCCCCAAATACCTGCACTCTGACATTTTAATCATTCATCCAATTGAACCTAGTTCTAGGAAAGTGAACATTCAGCACATTTGTGTCAAACCTGTCATTTTAATATTTTGCCAATTGTGTGAAACTGTCATCACACATTGTCAAGACATTGTACTATAGACCTATTAGGAGAACCATGCATTATGGCGGAGGCATATCAGTAGCCGTAGCGATATATCTAGTTTTGTGTGTGTTTAAAAGCTTGGGATGTTATTTTCATTATCACGTATGCATGCAAGTAAATTCATACACTTCTGTATGACATGCGTAGCAAGTAAAGAGTAGTTACAGAAAGCGAAGTAATTCACACATGACAGAGAAAGGTAGTTTTGTCTGCAGGGAGGATGTCATTTTAGATAAAATGACTCTCCAAAATGAAATGGTTAAAAATTTTCACATTTATATGATTTGCAGAATATTGCTGTATCCAAACCAGTTGGTATGAAACCCTTTTTTTCAATACTTTAATCATGTGTATTTGAATCGACTCTTTCCTCATGAGAGGGAAGTCTTAATTTAAAAATCACCAATGAATGTTAACTCACTACATTGATAGAACATTGTACAGAAAAAAAGACAAAGAAAAGCTTTATTTGACAATGTTTTCCCTTATGGCAGTTTTATTTTACACAACAGAATTAATGATCAGCTCCTGTGGCAATAATCTCGAGAGAAAGCAGATTAAACAAGTTGGATCTTGATTGCCTGGAATTGGTTTAGCTATCAGGGACTGAAATGTTGCATCCTATTCATGTTCCACCTGTATAGGTATTAACAAGGTAGGAAACCTACCAATTACATAATAAGAAAATCAATAGGGCCTACAGTGTGAAATGAAACCACACTAGTGCTCTACTCACCATTAAAATGGGCATCATTAAGATCAGTGTATTCAGAAGATGATAGAACTTGCTTCTGAGGAATTTCATTTCAAATACCTTTCAGTGTCTTGGAGAGAAAAGATTTATCTGCTGCTGTTGTGACAGTTGACAAATGTATGGTATTTGCTGTGCCAATTTTTAGAAACTTTGTGGCTGCCTTTTTGGGGAGAAAACCTAGAAAACTTGAAAAGGATTCTTGTAATGAACAAAAGCTGTGCACCTTCAATTCTTCACTAGTTTGATCTGCTCATGCAGTGCCTGCTTGCAATTGCAGTGTATATAATTATGTAGATTCATTGTGCCACAAATATATACTCCCTTTTGGATCGTAATTCTTATGGCACTGCATCAGACAATTGCTATGTACTGTATGTTGCAGAGCTACCAGGAGCTATGGCCGTGTTCACACTATTTAAGTAAGACAATTACAATATGGAAGAAGTGCCCTAAATGCTAGCATTTTTGTTTGGATGGCAACTTAAGGTGTTATGGAATCTTGTAGCCCTCTTTGCAACATCTCCCAATTTTTACAAGATGAATATTTGCATTAAATGTACCTTTAAATAATGCAGTCTATGCAAACTATCAAATATGTGATGATCAATGTGATATCTGTACTTACAAGTGTATCTCACACAACTTGTCTTTCTAAATTAACACTAAAAGGTGATATCTGTTTTCAAATTTCTTTTAACATGTCTTGAATGCTTGGGGCAAATTTGTGTCTGTGGAGGATGAAAGAGCTGATATTAATGAGATGTCGTCTTTTTCCAGTACTGCCCTAATTCCTAAATCAGATACATGTTTTGATATGCACTGGAATGCAAATCATTATTTTTGGCCACAAATAATGAGTCTCTGCTGCTCTACTTGAGGACCCTCCCATCAAAGATTTATCAGGTGCAAGAAATTAAGGAGCCAGCCCTGTGCAGATTGTTGTGAAATTTGAGCCCTCATCATACAAATGTATCTATCTAGTCTGAAACGGGTCTCTGATGGCACCGGGAACATCTTTTCATGCGATTGATTTTTAGTTGGAGCCAACGGACAGCAAGTGATGTGTGATAATCCCCATGTTTGCCAAAAGATTAAGTCTCATGTTAGAGATCAGGACATCAATAGTTCCTTTTGTGTTGCAGAAAATGTAGCTGCACAGAAAACGGTTGGCGAGAGTGGTCTGAGAGATATACCCTCCCCATGTATTGTTCATGATTCAATGCTCATTCCCTAGTACATGGATGTCGTCACACGTTATTGTCTGGAGATTATAGCCTGTTGATTTTGAGACAATGTGAACATTCGTACAAAGTCAGTGTGGGCTAGCTTTCCAGGGAGTTAATAAGTGCATGAACAGTTTCCTTTCTTTTCTTTTGATCATTTGTTTTAAATGGATTTAACACCTGATGGTTCTTTTCAAATTGTGGTATCATTACTGGTAACTTGAACAGTTTACTGGCATTTGTTAATGAATCTTGGTATACAGATGTGGCTGTGGGCTTTCATAGAAAATCAGTTTAAGGAAAATCAGAAAACTATCTCCTGTCATGCTGCCAGCTAGTCTGAGCTGTTGATTACTTGACATTCTGATGGGAACACTTTGTCTAGATGGATAATCTGCATGGCTAACTTTCCTTAGAACTCTGTGTGCATGAGCAGTCATTCATATCAGGGAATGCTGCCAAATAGTTCTCTATCTTCAAGGAACAGTTTATCAGCTTTTGCCACTGGATGTGGCATTGCCCTACCAGGTGCATTCACTGAAACTCAAAAGAAAAATGAAACAAAGCGTATACAAGTGTACATTGTACTTCTCACAAGCTGCTTCAATCTCAGAGATTTAGTGTGAGCCTGTTAATATTGTCCCTTTCACTATGAATATGTCTCCTATGTCACTGCAGGCTCACTTTCCATGGAACTCTGTGTGCATGAACTGGGTATTTTTTTTCCACATTTGAGGTTTGTTTGTTATGAATGATGCCAGACTTCATTTTTTTTTTTTTGGTTTTTTTTTTTTTGGTTTTTTGTTGGGGGGGGGGGTGGTAAAATCTATCATTCGCTGTTTTCATCGAAAGTAATACTGTTTTATCATCGGATATGCTGTTGCCTTAATTATTCATAGAGAATTCAAATGGGAATTCCAAATACACTGTACATGTACACTGCCACTTCATGCTGGTTTACTAGAAAGGAACGGGTATAGCTCTAACACTAAGGTTATATATGAATATACATATATGATATATCTATATATCTATATCTATATCTATATCTATATCCTATATATGTAATATTCACATTTCAGAGTTAATCTAGATGCATTCGCCATTATACATATTTCTGTAGACTCACTTTCTATATGGAGGTCTATGAACATTGCTCTTTTTTTGAGATCATAGAGTCTTGAGCAAAATTTGTTTGCTTTTCTCATGGAATGTGCCAGCAGACAATGGCCTGCAATTGGCTGATGAAATCCATGTGCACAGCTGTGCAGCTGGGAGCGTTGAGCATTGGTGGCTTTTATTGTCTTTACCTTGTCATTGTGACGAACAAGACGCACACCTGCCATTTCTTTTCAGGTGAATCCCAGAAATAATCAATAATTGGCTCCCCCGTAGTCTGAAATCCTTTGCTTTTGGCCACCTCATGGACAGTGTGAGGTCATTTGTGGGTTTTTTGTGTGCACATATTGTCATATATTTATCATTACTTTGTACCATTGTCAAGATGACTGTTCATAATTATGATATATTGTTACGACCAAAATCACTCCGAGAATGATCGCACAAAAGAAACAATCAACTGATGTTCAGGCGGTTTATTAACAGTGATATTGTAGGTACAGACTGGTAATCGGTTTCACATCAGTACAATAATGATCAATAGAAACAAATATAAGTCAGTAATGGAATCACTTACGTACGCATTACACGCAATATCCCTGGAAATGTCCAAATACGATGCTCGATGCACAAACGAATGATCCGCGATGCACCGATGAATGATTCCTCTGACGTAACTCCAGAGGCACAGGTTACGATAGTCCACAGTATAGATCTGGGGTAAAATCCACGATATACGTCCACGGCGAAACGTGCAGAGTCCAAACGTTATGACGACCACGTCCAGTTGATGCGTTGAATAATGATTCACTTTATATTGTCCAGCTAGGAATCCAACCCGTCACAGCTTTGCCGTAGCAATGTCCGTTGACATTAAAATATGGAGTCCAATGAAGGCACATTAATTCTCTGCAGGCAAAATGTCTCCCAGGCCAAGTATCTCCACAAACATAACAGGTCAGCAGGTAACACAGGACTGACTATAACAAGTCGCTTCAGAGCCAGAAGTGACGTAACTCTCAGAGCAGAGGTGTTGGGTACTCTGCCTACTGCAGAATTTCTCTAGCTTATATACTATCTATTCACCCCTTCTAGCACATTCTATAACTCTCTCCAACCTACTAGCCAGTCTAAGTTCCAGGAAACCTGGATGACTCACTGCCTAACTATATACAAAACATCATTGCCAAGAATAACTACCAATCACATTGGGCTACAGGGACAGTGCCTCACTCAGCCAAATATGTAAGCACTTCCCAGAAAATTCTGGAAAGGGTGAAATCATTCTAGATTGAGTGAGCTATAATGTATTTCCTGTTACATGCATGTACTGTATAGCTACATTGTATACCACCTAGAAAATTCTCCACTTATCTGGTCAGCCTGTATGTACTATATCTATACCACATAGAATGTTCTCCATTAATCTGGTCCACCTGTGTACACATTAAAACAGCCAAGCATACAGTACATCATACATGTACATGTACATAACTACTAGTGTGTACATTTGTGACACCATCCCCCATGGGAAAAAGAAAGCCTTGCCGTAGCAAGGGTTTCTTTTACCTTCACAATTTCTTATTGTTATTTACAACGAATGTGAGGTAAAGTCCAAGTCAAGCAACAATAATCACATACTATCATATGCCTTTTGAATAGCTGTATTAATTCCATGTTATCTTTTCATGGATACCATTTACAATAATATTGCTTGGATTCTCAGAGCTTATACAATCATATCAAACTGTTCTGCACACATTAATGAATATGCTGAACACATACACTGTAAATGAAATGTGGTGAAAACTTTTCACCCTTTAATTCTACTGGGCTATCCACTACCTATGTCACACCAACTGACTTTCTGTCATAGCATTCTTTCAGCATATTGACATGACACATCCTCTGATCTTTGCATCTGTCTGGTGTGCTGATCACATAGTTCACATAATCATTGAGTTTCTTTTTGACACTGTATGGGCCACTGAACTTGGCTTTCAGTGGTTCACCTTGTATGGGCAGCAGTACAAGAACTTTGTCACCTGGGTTGAAAGTTCGGGCTTTGGCATTTTTGTCTGCCTTTCTCTTCATAGAGTCTTGTGACACTTTCAAGTGTTCCCTAGCTACCTCACAAGCCTTTGAAAGCCTTTCACGAAACTTTGACACGTAGTCAAGTAGGTGGACCTCATCATCCTCCGTCATGAACTTCTCTTTGATGAGCTTCAGTGGGCCCCTAACTTCATGACCGTACACCAACTCAAATGGGCTGAAACCCGTCGACTCGTTTGGGGAGTCCCTCGTTGCAAACAGCAGGAAAGGGATGCCCTTATCCCAATCCTCGGGATACTCCTCACAGAATGCCCTAATCATTGTCTTTAGGGTCTGGTGGTAGCGCTCCAACGCACCTTGGGATTGGGGATGATAAGCTGACGACTTCAGCTGCTTCACACCCAAACGATACATCACCTCTTGAAATATGCCTGACATGAAATTTGACCCTTGGTCAGACTGCACTTCCTTGGGCAACCCATACCTAGTGAAAAACTGCACTAGAGCATCTACCACAGTCTTAGCGGTGATATTTCGCAATGGGATAGCCTCTGGAAACCGTGTAGACATATCCATGATTGTCAAGAGGTACTTATGACCCGACCTAGTCCTAGGCAAAGGTCCAACACAGTCGACTAGAACCCGACTGAATGGTTCTTCAAACGCAGGTATCGGAATCAATGGCGCCGGCTTCACTGAATGCTGTGGTTTACCAGCCACCTGACATGTGTGACAAGTCTTGCAAAACTCAGCCACATCCACATTCAACCCCGGCCAATAGAAATGCCTCATGATCCGATCCTTTGTCTTTCTGACGCCTAAATGGCCGCCAACTGGTAACTCGTGAGCAATCCTCAAGATCTCATTGCGGTAACTAGGAGGGACAACAACTTGACGGACCACCGTCCAATCCTCATCAGCTGGCCTATGGGGAGGTCTCCACTTCCTCATCAAAATGCCATCTTTGACATAATAGCACTCAGGGACCTTTTCAGCCTCAGCCTCAGAACACGCCGTCTGAGACAAGCCTTTCAACTCAGAGTCTGCCTGCTGTGCTTCAACCAAGGAAGACTTGCTAAACAGCCCATCGCTGTTAGCCTCGGAGCCTAATACAGCAACCCCATCATTCAAATCCTTGAAAAAGGTTTCTGCCAACCAAACACCGGAATTCTCCTCCACATCAACAGAATCCGCATCATCTTGAACAGCTCTACGAGCCTGAGACCTAGTCACAACACAATCTGGGAAAATCCCAGGAAACTCCTCCTGCAACTGCTCAGTTTCAGCAACCACCACTGGTTTATCCGAAACAACTGGAGACGCAACCACCTTGTCCCCAGCCAAGTCATTCCCCAACAGGAAATCAATGCCTGCCATGGGCAACTCGGGAACAACTCCGACAGTCACAGGACCAGAAACTAGGTCACACTTCAAATCCACTCTATACAGTGGCACTGACATATAACTGCCATCAACAGTCTGAATCAAGACTTTTGCATTCACTGCACTATCTGGTGGAAAAGTCATAACACCATCCACCATCAACGACTGAGAGGCCCCCGTATCCCTCAGGATAACCACTGGCTTACCTGCCTCACCAGAAGTACATGGGGTCACCTCACCATCAAACAAAAAGCTACGATAGCTCTCATCCACCTGCTTCAGCCTATCTTTGAATTTGGGAGATTGACTTTCAATGGCCTGTGTTTCACTGAACGGGACACTGTTTTCGGGTAGGACACTTTTTGACATAACAAATCCCAAGTCCTTCTTTGTTTTGTTTTGCAACTTCCAACACTGTGACTTTACATGCCCTGTCTTGTTACAGTGAAAACATTTGATGACATTTGCACTTGTACTGGACCCTTTGTCAGATTGAGACTTTGGTGCCGATGAACTTTCAGAACTCGTGCCTTTTTCAGGACCAGCATTCTTTGGATTGCTCGACTGATTTTTGTCTCTCTTATTTCCAGAGAAATTCCTGAAAGGTGGTCTGTTGTCATTTCTGTGGGTCAGCTCATACTCATCAGCCATCAAGGCTGCTTTATGCAAACTTGCTACTTTGTGATCATCCAAATGTGACCTCACACTGAAAGCAACACTCTTTTTGAATTCTTCCAAGAGAACAACCTCACGTAGGTTATCAAAATCCTGATCCACTTTCAGGGACCTGTACCACCTATCAAACATCATTTCTTTTTCACGAGCAAACTCAACATGTGTCTGGCCTGGTTTGCGGTACGAATTTCTGAACTTATGTCTGTACGCCTCTGGCACCAACTCATAAGCATTCAACACTGCTTTCTTGACTGTAGCATAGTCACGTGATTGCTCTTCAGAGAGAGATGAGTACACATCGGCTGCTTTGCCGACAAACACACTTTGAAGGAGCAAGGGCCAAAATTCCTGTGGCCAGTTCAAACTGTTAGCCACCTTCTCAAATGACACAAAATATGCATCAACTCTGTTTTCTTCAAACTTTGGCACCAATCGAATGTTCTTGGCCAAATCAAAATCAGAGGGAGCCCTTTCACGATTTCCAACAGTTTGTGCATGAGTCAATTCCATCTCACGCAATTTCAGTTGTTGCTCCACTTCAAGTTTCTTCATTTCCATTCTTTCCTTCACTTCCAGTTCTAATCTCATCTTCTCCTTCTCCATTTCCATTTGCAATTTAGCAAGCTCAAGCCGTGTTTGATCTGAAATTTGAGCTTGATCTGGAGTGACAATTTCTTCTTTGAGCTCCATGTGACCAGCTACTAAGTCAAGAATCTCTGCCTTTCTTGCACCTTGTGGAACATCTACACTTAAATGCTGTGCAATAGCAGTCAAATCACATTTGCGTAACCTTTGCAAATCTTTGAGGGACAAATCTGTCCTCTGAACAAATGCCTGAACATCCATTGTACTGATTGACATTGTCACAATGTATTACACACAATATACAATTGAACAATCAACTCAACCGGTATTTTGTCTGTACTAATATTCTGGATTCCGGAACGTTCCAAATTCTATATTTTGGCTTTAAATTCAATTCTCGGACACAAGCCCCCAATTTTGTTACGACCAAAATCACTCCGAGAATGATCGCACAAAAGAAACAATCAACTGATGTTCAGGCGGTTTATTAACAGTGATATTGTAGGTACAGACTGGTAATCGGTTTCACATCAGTACAATAATGATCAATAGAAACAAATATAAGTCAGTAATGGAATCACTTACGTACGCATTACACGCAATATCCCTGGAAATGTCCAAATACGATGCTCGATGCACAAACGAATGATCCGCGATGCACCGATGAATGATTCCTCTGACGTAACTCCAGAGGCACAGGTTACGATAGTCCACAGTATAGATCTGGGGTAAAATCCACGATATACGTCCACGGCGAAACGTGCAGAGTCCAAACGTTATGACGACCACGTCCAGTTGATGCGTTGAATAATGATTCACTTTATATTGTCCAGCTAGGAATCCAACCCGTCACAGCTTTGCCGTAGCAATGTCCGTTGACATTAAAATATGGAGTCCAATGAAGGCACATTAATTCTCTGCAGGCAAAATGTCTCCCAGGCCAAGTATCTCCACAAACATAACAGGTCAGCAGGTAACACAGGACTGACTATAACAAGTCGCTTCAGAGCCAGAAGTGACGTAACTCTCAGAGCAGAGGTGTTGGGTACTCTGCCTACTGCAGAATTTCTCTAGCTTATATACTATCTATTCACCCCTTCTAGCACATTCTATAACTCTCTCCAACCTACTAGCCAGTCTAAGTTCCAGGAAACCTGGATGACTCACTGCCTAACTATATACAAAACATCATTGCCAAGAATAACTACCAATCACATTGGGCTACAGGGACAGTGCCTCACTCAGCCAAATATGTAAGCACTTCCCAGAAAATTCTGGAAAGGGTGAAATCATTCTAGATTGAGTGAGCTATAATGTATTTCCTGTTACATGCATGTACTGTATAGCTACATTGTATACCACCTAGAAAATTCTCCACTTATCTGGTCAGCCTGTATGTACTATATCTATACCACATAGAATGTTCTCCATTAATCTGGTCCACCTGTGTACACATTAAAACAGCCAAGCATACAGTACATCATACATGTACATGTACATAACTACTAGTGTGTACATTTGTGACAATATCATGAGTTGTTCAAAATGTTTCTAGCATTGATGCTTGAATGTGTTGGTTTCAGGTGTGTAGTGAACACTCGTCTCAGAACATTTGCAATCATGGTTGCTATGTGATGTTTTATGATCTATTTCATCAGGTGGGGGGGGGATCATTTCAGTGTAATGTCAAGTAATTACTCTAAATGCAACACTTATTTGCTTAAATAAAGAGCTGTATAAATCTGATAAATTTGAACAAAATTTCGACATTAAACAGACTGGAACTGTGTAAAATAATTGTAAGCGTGATGAACCTTAGTACTGTTTTTACTCAAATGTTAGAATGTCATAAACATCACCCAGTTTTCAAGGATTTTTTTGAAATTCATAACCAGTTATATATTTGAATACTAGAATGTATCCTTGAAAAGCCTTTTTAACTGAAGAAGAATGCTAGCACAGTATCTTTTCTCAAAAAATAATAAAGAAACATATATTTTTATGCAATATTTCTTTTTGCTTTTTTTTTTGGCAAAACAGCTTTTGAAGAGTTCATTGCAAGGATGGTTGCAGTCATACGATGACGATTTTGTTGTACCACAAAGTACCACAAGCAATCATTCGCTTGAATATAAAAAGATTTCAACATTTATCATTCATGTTGATTACTGTTTTGGCAGTTTCACAGAGTTTTAGATGCTAGCATTCACTCCTTTGGTGATGGAAGAGATTCACCTGTTATTATCCCTGCTAAATCTAGTAAAATGGTCTTTTCAGACATGTTGTTTACCAGCTCTACCAAGTACTCTTACTCTCAGCATCTTCTTTAGAATGATTACCAACAAGATGAAAAGAATGGAGTTTTTCAAGAGTAGACTACATGTAGCATTCCCGAGGAAAGGTTCTTTCACAGCGTCGCCCCAAATATTGATCCGTCTTTAAGTGAGTAGGCGACGCACCCGTCTGTGCTTTGTAGGTTTCACCTTGGAGCTTCCGCACAGCAGCGAATACCAAGGAGTCATCATTCGGCTGCTTTGGCTGAGGTTGTCTGTCATTGGTCCTTTCATCTAGAATTATGAGTATGGAATTATGATGTGTATAAATAGTTGAAGTAAGCCTATAGAAAGAAAATATATCATTTGGAAAGAGAAATGTGGAAATTTGGCAAGATTAGATTTTTGAGTGCCTCTGGATTTAAGTAAAGTGGATGTTTCAAGGTGTAATGCAGATCAAGTTTTCGTAACAAAGTTTATGACATGGGCCAATGGTGCAGAGAACTCCCAAAAACATTTAGCATTTCCACCACTAACAGAAGTGTAGGTTACCTTATTGGATTCATTCTTCTCAATGTGCCTACAACATGATTCAGGACATGTAAGAAGAAACAACACACTAAACAACAAAAAAGCAAAAAAAAAATGTTAGAAGTATTTCTAAATAGTTCTGTGGACAGTCCTAAATGCTTGTAGAATGACTGTGGCATATATACTTGACAAAGATCTCATTTTCTAGTGTGGTGATGACATATACAACTGTGTTGAACCAGTGTAACATGAATTTCATGCAAAACCTCTGTGCATTATACATTTCTGCAGACATTATTACAATTTGACCTTTGAAATTGAGACAATTATTGTTCTGATATGTATGCCCAAATGGTGATCAAGGTCTACCACAGGTATGATTCTATGTTTGAACATGAACAATTTATCTATTTGTATATCAGGGGTGTATGAAGGGGTCAAAAGTACCCTCTTTAGCCATATGCGTGCTCTTATCAAAATTTTAAATATTTAAGGTATTTAAGTTTGATGTCTTTATGATTTACTGAAGATTACCTAAGACATCTAAGACATTTATGTGTAAGTGACACAGATATGTTGTCTTTTTAAGTGTCTTAGAATTATATAAACAGGCATTTTGTGCAAATTCAAAAGGGGGACACCTGCCCTCATAGCCCCTCCCTCTCTTCCTGTGTAAGACCCTGACTTGATCTTGTTTTATGTAGACACCATCTTTACCAGTACTTGGAGATAAGACAGACAGAGAATCTCCAGTGCATTTTGGTGGATCAATTGTATTTGTCCTCGTGTTTGCATTGTGCCCGCATCAAAAGAGCCTGAGCCTTGTTACTATGGTTTAGCCCCCGAGCGCACTATTGTGCCGGCGTCTTTACCTGCCTTTTGACTTTCTATATGCTGTGCAGGGCTCGCGACTCCACAGTAAGACAACAATCTGTTTAATGTGCCATTTAAGAAGACAGTGCGAAGGGGAGAGAAAAGGCTGGAGTTAAACTCGCGCAGACCTAGCTGGCATCAATGTAATTTCAGCTGTCAATAAATAGGAGGGTCTCTGAAAGTTGACTGCATGGACTTTAATTAATGGTTACAGCAAGTCACGCTCATAATGAGCCGGATGCTGCTAGTGTGAAGAAGGCAAAGAATCATTACCGCCCATCTTCGTGGCAGGGAAAGTTGTCTGTGGATATGACTATTGTGCGTGCACTCCAGGCTTTGTGGTAAACTGTCGAAGTGAGGAAGATCACCGCGCAGAATGGAAGCAGGAGACCGTAATTGATTCATTGAAGAACACTTACTGGTGTGATGGAGCTTAATTATCTTATCTCTAATGTTTGTCCATAACTCTTCCTATGAGTGGAAAACTTCGCTGTATCAATTTTTTGGACACAACCAAAATTCTGAATCTTATAGTTGTGATAGTTTGTGCTGATAACCGCTCACCCTTGGAAAGCCTGAATTCTGTAACTTCAAGACAGTAGAATACAACTGGTGTGACATTTGCTATGCTTTGAATTGTCCACAAAGTTGATGATGATGGGAACATGCATGAGCTTCAGTACTTTAAGAAATTACACCCAGGGCTCTGCTGGGATTATGCATGTGATATGGTCATGATCGTGATGCAACCAGAACACTAGTTGTTGGCACAGTGACCATTGTGTTAACAAAACCTCGTAGCCATGGTGTCATTTTGAAACACAGTGGTATACATAAATCAAGAACAATAAGCACGATGGAGGGCAAGTATTCCCTGCCAGCCGTTTCCAGCGGGATGATGGGACACAGAAGGGCCAAATCGGCAGAGGTCAGGGGCGTGCATGCGAGGGCACACTCGGCGAGAAGCACATGGAGCGCCATGGAGGCGAGATCCTCGCAGGCAGCGAACAATGCTGCCAAGAGGGCCGCATACATTCGCAGACTGAAAATAATCTCAGCAAATGATATTCACCCAATAGATATCGTAAGTCATGGCCAATTACCTTTGCAAAATGACTACCGAGTTGGTGTATATTTGAATGTATGTATTTGACACAATATGCATTGTATATTCATCTCCATATGGTATGAGGCTGTTTTACAACTCAAAAATGTTTTGAATACGGTATTGAATCTTGGTGGTATAAAGTTATGAAATTTACTGACATCATTAGCTGTTATTATCTAAGGATATTTTACTAGAAGACAATTTTTCAAGACATCTACATGTACATGTTGATCTCTTGCCATTTATACTGAAAGAGCTCTTTCAAATCATATTCTGGAAATTGTGTTTCAATGCCATTCTCTCTCCAACACACAGTACCAACCAAATAAGGATGATGCATCAAACCAGCATCGAACAGCAGCTACCAACTCATTCAGGTAAGATTTACACCAATCTATCCTCTTTTATTTTATCAGATTATCTTTTTTTGGTCGCCATACATATGTACCCATTTATACTTGAGCATTTATTATCAATGATGTAAACTTTATATTCACCCTCACAGTTTTTTTTTTTTTTTTTGATAGTGCATGGTGTGCAACACATATGTCAAGCATTCATAATCAGCCAATATCAAATTGCAGTTGCATCTTTTCCTCATTGATTAGCAACCATCTTTTCATTCTCAAAGATATTAAATAGTTATTGGAACTCATGTGTTAATGTGTCAGTGCCCACAATATGTGAATGCATTACATTGTATAGCTTTTGTACTGGTTTGCATACGTAACAGTTACAGCATTTTTATTTTCATTGTAGAGAGTAGCTTTGTGTGTCAACAGTTTACATCTGCCATAGTATTACTAACAGATAGAAACATATTCATATCCCACATGTAGCTGTTGTAGATGTCATCTAATTTCAGAGAAATAATTTTATTGTTTAAATCCTTTCATTTAGAACCTGTCAGGCATCATTCTTCTCATGGCCATCTTGAAGCTTTGTGTGCGACATTTCATTTAAGTTCTAGATGGTACAGTGTAGGTTGTATATGTTTTATCTTGCAGGTGCATCATTCAGAAACAATAGGTACCAAAAGCCAACGAATTAATACTCTATGACCCTCTTAGTCCATCATAATCAGTATTTGCAAAGGCAAATATGATTAAGATGGGTCCATAGTACCACAATTTAGTCTTTGAGCTACCTTAGTAATCTGTTTAGATCCTTGGAGGATGCTTATTGAAGGCAGCTAATAGTAAGCAGTGCCATTTGCAGCCTCATCAAAGGAAGTTGTGGAATGGACTTTTCATATTGCTATCCTCAAGCTGATGGTGAAATTTTATCACCTTAAACATCATTTAGTAGTTATCATTTAGTAGTTATCATCATAATGGTACAAAAGAATAGTAATCCCCCACTACTTGATATGTTTGAAAAATTCAGCTACATGTTTATGTGGTATTAAATTTCATCACATAAATTTTATGGTAGGGATTCATGTTCATATATATTTTTCACTCTGGGTTAATACAAACGAAATATATTCCATCCATGATTTCATCAGCTCCCCACTTTCTGTACCATGGACTTTTCAGTAAGTTATCACTGTTTTATGGAAGCGAGAGGATTCTGTGAAGCACATTTGTGGAGTTTTGATGTCCCAATTTCTGTTTTCAAATTGACGTCTAGCCTGTTTATGAGACTTTTTTGTTTTTCATTTTTTGTTTCTCAAGCTTTGTATAATCTATGAAACCATAATGGATCACTTTGTGCTGTGTACACCAAGAATGGAAAGCAATGTTTCACTGTCACATGTTGTCTGACATCATTCTGTGTTTGGCTGACATCCTAATGTCCATGTCTTCCATAATTTATATGTTTTGTTTAGTTTACTGTCATTTCATAAGGTTGATTATTACATTATGCTGTTACAACTCATCATATAACAGTTCATAATCAATGATGTCTTCAACTAAGTTGTGGATTGTAATACAATTCATTTCTAACCCTGAGGATGCATGTTCATTATCATACATCACACATTAATGTGTGTTTAATTTCACCTCATTATCACCACACTCACTACTACACAGCTACCAATCAGTTCATATTGCTTACTAAACAATTCATCGTACGGTATGAACCATGATCCCTGAAAGTGACGTATGCAACTACATAAGTTAATTTGTTTTTAATTCATTGAATGTTTGTAAGTGTGGTGAAACAGTCCACACACTGTACCATGAGCACTGCTTTTCATCCTTCTTTTTTTAAATAGTGTGGTTTTTTTTTTTTCACAGTTTCTATTGAAGAGTTTCACTTGCTGGATTGTTTTTGTGAAATTTTGCAGTACCCTTTCAACTTCGCAAGCACACAATACGTGTGTGCATTCTTGTTTGTGTATGTGTGTGTGTGTGTGTGTGTCTTCAAAATGTATGGACTGCTTTGATACATATGCACATAATGTTAAATATCTTAATGGTAAACATCTTTATTCGTGTAATGACAGAAGTCAGATTATTTTCAAATTGAAGGCAAGGAATGCAGTGCAACAGAAATGAGACCAGGTATCAAAATAATACTTCATGATGAGGAACAGAAGTGGTGTCTTTGATTTTGTTCAAAATACTCCTGGGGGATATCATGCAAAATGAAATCTAACTGTACCATGTAAGCCTTTGCTTTAAGATAGCTATGATTTTGGATGCTATGTCTTCTTGGTCTCATAGTCTCTTTATCACATTAGAGAAAAAATCCACCCTATATTGACTGGTAAAAATAAAGCAACAAAAAACAAAAATCCCAACATAACCATGCATGAAATTTTAGCTGAGGAGTAATAGTAGATTTTGTGATATTTTCAAGATCATAAATTGATAATCTTATGAGTGAGAAGATATGATAGGAGAGAACATGTACCAGTGTGTGGGGAAAGGTAATCAGACCCAATTTACTGTTGTTGTCATGGTAACAGCTCAACGACAAGACTCAAGCAGGTGCCGTTGCCCCAGGTGAAGAGCCAGGAGTTTGTTCGCACTTCCACGCCCAGGGGTATGAAGAATGTCTCCATCAGCGGTGACCGCTATCTGGGGACGGTCAAGGCACAGCCAATCCAGAATAGGTATGGAGGACTTGTTCAGCTTGCAGTAGAAAAAACTGGATGGTCATTGTAAGAGAAGTCTGTGCTCTTCGATTAATTCAGGGCTGCATGCTAACCCATTTTTTTTTACCGGTCCAACCTGTCTGTCGGACCAGTAGGTACCCAGTTTTTCAATTTTTTACAGGTCCATTCCTGAAAAAGTTACTGGCCTGACAGTGATTTTTACTGGTCAGGGACCGTCGGACCAGTGCCAGTGTGCAGCGCTGTTTAATTGGAAGATTTGGTTTGTAATAATGTGTGTGCTAAACAAAGTGTATATATGTGGTCATTTTGATTTCTATAATTATACACCCGCCACACATAGTGTAAAGGGGGTATATAGGAATCACCGTGATGTTGGTCGGGCGGTCGGGCGGTCGGTCAATCTGTTGCAAAATCTTGCGTCGCGAACTCCTCCTACAGTTTTGAAGCAATTTAAATGAAACTTAGGGTAAATGATGATATTGAGGTATAGATATGCAAGATATGTTTTTTCATGTTTGTTGGACAATGCATTGCCATGGTAACCATAATTTTACCAAAACCTTGTGGATTGAATAATTTCGATGTAATCCATAGTATTTAAGCAATCAATTTCAAAATTGGTATCTATGATGATCTATAGGTGTAGTTATGCAAGACACTCTTTGTGTTTGTACTTGACAAAGTGTTGCCATGGTAACCGCATGTTTTCTTCGAAATCTTGTGGAGTGAGCAACTTCCACAGTTTTGAAGCAATTGAAATCAAATTTGGTAGGCATTATGGCCTTGAGGCATAGATGTGGAACACATAATTTTTGTGTTTGTCGGACAAAGCGTTGCCATGGTAACCATAATTTTACCAAAACCTTGTGGATTGAATAACTTCCACATCGTTCAAGCAATTAAGGTCAAATTTAGTATGTATGATGATCGGGAGATGTATAGTTATGCAAGACACCAATGTGTTAATGTAAAAAAAATGTGTTGCCATGGTAACCACTCATTTTTGTATCAAATTGAACCGTTTAATCTATGAAGGTAAAATTTGGTGTGTATGATGCTCTTTAAGTGTCGTTTTGCAAAATGTCCTTTGTATTTGTATCGGACAATGCGTTGCCATACCAACCGCATGTTTTTTTTTAAAATCCTGTGGAGTGAACTTCTTCCACAGTTTTCAAGCAATTGAAACCAAATTTGGTAGGCATTATGGCCCTGAGGTATAGATGTGGAACACATAATTTTTGTGTTTGTCACACAAACCTTTGCCATGGTAACCACAATTTTACCAAAACCTTGCAGATCGAATAACTTTTCCATCATGCAAGCAATTAAAGTCAAATTTAGTATTATCATGAACTAGAAGTGTAGTTTTGCAAGACACCAATGTGTTAGTTTAAGGAAAATGAGTTGCCGTGGTAACCACTCATTTTTGTATCAAAATAAACCATTCAAGCTATGAAGGTCAAATTTGGTGTGTATGATGGTCTTTAAGTGTAGTGATGCTGGGGGAAAGCATGTTTCTATTTGCTGTAAGTTTTATACTCAGTGTCAACTCTGTAATTGTACAGTAAGCTAAAATTATTCTGTTTCCAATTCGACAAATGCACAAACTTGGTATTAACGTCATTGCCCTCATCACATCACATACTATAAAGCAACACTAGGGGCGGGGGTATTAATCACCTTCAGTGATAATTCTAGTTAAATCAGTGGAATTATGTCTTATAAATTTGTATATATATTCATTTAATTTAGACATAGAAGTAAAAACAAAAGGGCTCTATTGCTTTGATCCCAAATTCTCTGAGAAAGTTCATTATAAGTGTGAACCAAGGGTATTTTACATATGAGATATTCATTCATTGATTGAAAACAATGTGAGATATATCTTGTAATTGTGTATCACACCTGTCTCGCTTTGTCTGCGTATAAACAATAACACTACCATGAAGATTTCTTACTCTCATCAATCTATAGCCCTGTCACTCATCAGTCCTACCCTCAATACAAAGTCTCCTCGCTACCACAGACAGAACAGGTGCGACGATTTGAGGACGAGCAGTCCAACCTCCAGATCACCCGGACCCTTAAACGGAAATCAGAGGTGGGTTTCTTTCTAGTTTCAGTCCCAGAATGACAATATCTTTATTTTGTTTGTTGAATTTCTTGGATATTTTAGACATAAAGAAAATGTTTTCATTCTCCACAAAATAATGAGCTATATTTCAAGTTCCAGTTCTGCAGCAGGTACAGTAGCTGTATTTGTTGCACTTGACAAATACTTTCATCCTTTGAAAATTAGGTTTGATTTTGATGCAATGTAAAGTCATCCAAGTATTATGAGTCGAGTCATTCAAAAAGATGGCAATAGCATTGAAAAGAAAAACTTGCAATATGAATACATACTTATGTTTCATTTTGTACATGTCAATTTGTGCTCACTACTTTAGGATCATTCGTGCCTCGAAAGTAGCATTTGTTTTGTATGTGGCGTATTTGTCCTATTAATGTTGATAGCCACTCAATTTCCATATATCATTCTTTTTATATAAGTTTCACCATCTGCTCTGATACGTCCTTTCAGGTGTGTAATTTGTCTGCCTGGAAGAAGTTTTTGTTTGATAATTATGCAGACAGTGGGGGGTTTAGAGGAGAATATTGTTTTATTGTAAAGATGTCAATACTACCAATGTCTTGTTTACATGTTTGCTATGTAGATCCTGTCTCACAGAGTGGATAGAATGTACTACCTGTGTGGCTCCAATCTCCCGGCCAGAGGAAAGTATCAGGTGGACGAGACGGAACTGGAGAAACTCCGGGAGTATTCCAGGATGAGAAATGCCAACAGAGTGAACAGGTGGGGAATGAATTGATCCTTACTGTGTTTTCTTTGCTGATAGACACACAAGCTGGAGTGCTTTCTCACTGTTTGGCACAAATGTCTAGAAACATAACTTGTAAATAAATAGAGATTACCTTATCACCCTAAATCCCTATTGTGTTACTATGACATTCCTTTTGGTCCTGCTGAGGCAAATTGCCACACCTGAGTGGAATTGCTGACTTCAATATTAAGGTCAAGTTTGGATGGATTACAGAATGCTGATGCAAAAAAAAAAAGCTACGCACCTGAGCACATAAGAGGTTAATCTCACAGTAAATTGATCAGTTTACGTTGGTACTCATTTATTGAGTTTTCCTGATCTCTTGTTACCTCATAAATGGATATTTTTTATTTATTTTTATTTATTTATTTATTTTTTATTTTTTTATTTTTTTTTTTGGGGGGGAGGGGGTATTGTGACTCAAATCTATTTTGGGATACTTTGAGGCAGATTGGATAGAAAGAAGGTAGATTGAAAGACAGGTTGAAAGATAAAGGCAGTAAACAGAGCATAGATATTGTTGCATAGATAGATGGATAGATGTTTAGCTAAATAAATGTAGGGATATAGCCATAGAATGGCCCCATGTTACAATAGTATATTATGATTTGTGATGAAGAGTAATTATGGAAATGTCATACCACATATTTGCTTTATCTTTCGATTCAGATTAAGAAAAACTCACCCTGACAGAAACATAGTATCAAGAGGATGTTATCGATGAAGAAAATTGTAGGCCTTTCATAGATCTATGGTCTACAGTGTCCAGGGCAGTTTATGTAGATAGTGTAAAAATGTCTTTTTGACTTATGCTTTCCAACTAATACTAGCATTTTGATTTTTGTGCTTTGTTGGTTTCTAGTGGCCGATCCAGTGTCAGAAGTGGTAGAAGCCATGCTGTATCAAGTTATCTCTCAGAGTTTGATGAACCGGTATGTCGTAAAGATAAACTTCATCAGGAAGAAATCATCTTTAGTTTTTGTTTATGTTTTGTTTCATATTGTTTGTACGTTAGTTTTGTTTATTCTTGTTTTCTTTTAAGATGTTTTCATAGTTGTTATTGAACTTTTGTTCAGTTTTGTTCCACATAATCAAGAAGGAATTTCATCCTTCACCATAGAAATGATTGTTGGTGTTGAAAAGATTTTTTCTGTGATGTGTTTGTTATATATTGAATGGAATTCATTATGAAACAAAGTTGAATGAATGTCTATATGCTCTCTTTTGGTACATTAGATTTTTGTTTAGTTCATTTAATTGATGAATTGCTTGTCATTACACGAGTTTTTACTGCCTATGTGTTAATGCAGTTTGAGTTTTAACATTGATATTTCTTTCACTCTGAACTGTGCATGGCGCTCCATAATATGCAGGGGGTCATTGCACCTTGTGGATCAGAACGCTATACGCCCTTGTCGAGAGATGGCAGTGTTAATTTGAGTGTGCAAGGCAGTAGTGTTCCGCCCAAGAATGATGAGGCCAGCGAGCGGATAGTGTCTGATGAAACATCGCAGAAAAACCAAGATGGTGGGGCCGAGGATCGTCTGGCAGCTCAAGAAAATGGCAACCAAGGTCAGGGAGATTTGATCCTGACAATAATTGTTTTGTATTAATTTTCTGATGAATTGAATCAATTTGTGCTAATTACAAGGATATGCAACAAATTATTGCTACAAGTGTCAAGCACAAGTAAGTGTTGAATACATCATGGAGGGGAATGTCATCATAATAAGGACCTAAAGAACATGTTCCCCTTGTATTAGGTTTCCATTATATCAGTATAGAAATTTTATCCCCCCCCCCCAAAAAAAAAAAAAAAAAAAAAAATGTAAGGAGCTGGAACCTGCTAAAACACCTTGCTATAAGAGGGTTTTGTTGTATCTGCATGACCTCACTACAATGAAGTTCCACTGTAGTTGTCAGGTTAAGGAATGCTACCGAATTTTCTGAGCTGATCTACATTCACAGCACACAGAGTTTAGTACTGTAGTCATATTTAGTGGTTTGTGGAATGTTATGTGTTCAATACAATAACAGCATAATTATGTTATATGCCACACCTAGGTAATTTATGTAGACTTTCATATCATTTTCTTTTCCTGAAATTCATTTTCCCTCCTCTCTTGACAAGCAGGAGAAAGTGGAAATCAGACTAAGGTTAAGAAGGGTAGTGAAACCCATGAAGAGGAGGACAGTGGGCATTCAGGAACTGAACCGAGTGCTTCCAATGCCAAGACAAGTCCCCACAGGACGGATGGAGGAGAGGGCGATGGAAGAACTGGTGATGAGGATGGGAGGAAGGAAGATGGAGCTACAGGTGCATCGGAGGAAGCGACGAGCAAAGACAGTAACGGAAGTGGTTCCGGAGACGGTGCACAGGACAAATGGGAGGGGTCAGGTGTCAAATCTGAATCAAACAGTGCGAGAAAGGAGAATAAAAGTGATTCATTAGAAGAAGGAAATGGTGATGCCCAGCAAGATGCGCAGGGAACAGTTGATGCCAGCCAACCCGGCAACGGGGATGCCGACGGTGGAGTGGATGGTGGTCATGGAGACCAAGGTACCAGCAATGATGATGCTGGCAGGGATAAATCTGCATCAGGAGGAGCGGGAGTTGCTTTTGAGAATGATGGAAAAGAGGATGAAGAGAAAGGAGAGGTGAGTATTAGACATGTAATGATGATAGATAACAGATCTTATGTTGTGCTGTTGACAGTAATCCTTTCAACACCGCTGAGGAATATTTGGTACATTTTGCCTGTGCCATATTCTTTAGGGGGAAACTTTCTCTTGTAGTTCTGTTTGTATTCATAAGAGAGCCTCCTTTTTTATCTTAGACATGTTGATCCTCTGCAAATGCAATTAGATAGTTACCACGCAAGACCTGTTGATGCATATTTGTTTGTTAGATTAAGTGTTAGATCAGACATAAATGACTCCTGAGAATTATACCAAAAGATTTGGAGTTTCTATATTTGCCTTAGATGAATTTCACTGAACTTTTGAAGTATTTTATGTTCTTTTACAGTCTTGCTTTTTATAGAGATATGTTACACCAGACAGTTTAATTGTAAACGATATCATGATCATGCTCTGTGTCTTCTCGGCACGTTTGATCATCCTATGTTTCTTGTATCCATTTTGATATTGATGTTGCATTTTGTCTCCACTGATTGTATCACAGCACAGTCATCATTCTA
Organism: Diadema antillarum; assembly: GCF_040938485.1. NCBI lineage: Eukaryota > Metazoa > Echinodermata > Echinoidea > Diadematoida > Diadematidae > Diadema > Diadema antillarum. Next base: position 1,124,155 of record NW_027270917.1, read on the forward strand.
TTACAATTATCTATGTAATTCCTAATGGCATGACAATTTCATTATTTGTGATCACTTGCAAAGTTTAAAGATCTGATAGCGTGGGGATTCGTGAGTGGCCTAATTCATTCGCTGCCCAGGGGTGTACATTTGAAAACCACGAATAGCACTCGTCAGTGAATATGTGCATCAAAGCGTATGCTCTTTGGTAACAGTTGACTTGAGTGGAGATTCTGTGGCTGTGTGTTTACTTTAATACACAGAGATCATTGATAAAGCCGTAGATGGTTTATTACAAGGATTCTCAAATATATCCTGGCTGGGCCAGCCTTCCCGATCCATGCATCCCCACCTTACCAGGTCTTCAAGTCACAATTGTCCTACTAAATGTATTATTCAATTCAAGTATATGTATTGCATTGAATGTTTATGCATGACAAATATCACAAGTATTTTGTTTAATAATTTTGGGTCTTCATTTTTGATCAGATATAAAACACCAGCAAATAATAGAAAAACAAACAAACAAACAAACACAGTGCATACTTATTACCAAGCCATATTCTTCCACTCCAAGCTTTCTGGTATAATGGTTTCAGGTGCAATCCTCCATCCATCAAAATGTCTATACTAGGGAGCACAAGTATGCTAATACTGTTATTTTCAAGGTGTAGATCTTGTAAATTATAGTGGGTAGTGTGGGATTGCAATTATTTTATTATCATCATCACCAGCACGATCACATCATACTGTATTCTCACATTTGTTTGTTCATTTCTTTTTTGTCTTTATCTTTCCTTGTGCATATTCGGCTCTGTAACATTGGTGTCAAAAGGAATAGAATTGACCATAGATTTTAGATGTTTGTGGTGGTGGTATCTATAGGCCTACTTATAGATGATTTGTCCTACAGTCTCCCTAGCTGCTTTGATTTAAAGATTGATAGATAATAATGATAGATTTTGCTGCTTTCAAATTTTACTTTATTCTGCTGCTTCTATCCATTGCCTTACCTTAGATACTGTAACAACCTTTTAATATATTTGCTTCTATCTATGTTTTCAAATGGCTGTAACTAAATTGCATTAACATTTACTCCAAATGTACTTAATCATTTTCAGTAAATTTCATGAGTGTGTCCCATACTTCTTTTGTGCCCATAATCAAGTATATTCCCTCCTGCATGTACCTGTTATTCTTAAAAATGTTTAACACTCAATTGGCAATTTGTCAGTTGCTCCATCCTCTTAATGAGTCTACACTTGTATCTATTCATTAGTCTACCTATCTATTTACAGAAAATATGCACGCATGCATCCATCCATCCATCTAACTACACATTTCAATTTGAATATGTTATCTATCTGTTCATCTTTTCATCTATCTATCTATCTATCTATCTATCTATCTATCTATCTATCTATCTATCTATATCTATCTTATTATGTATTTTTCTATCCATCTTTTTATTTGTCTAGCCATTTACGAATCCTTCTCTCCATCTATCTGTCTGTCTGTCTCTCTCTATGTATATATATATATTTATATATTCATATATTTATATCTGTCAATCCATCTTTTTGTCAATCAGCCCATCTTATCATCTATCACTCTAATCTGTACATCCATCTATTAACTATTAATAATATTTCTGTGTTTATCTGCTACCAGTCCATGTACATGTAGACCCTAAATGTGTGATTTTCTGCTGCATGGTTTGAATTTATCTCTTAAATCTCCTCCTTGTATGGCTTCTCCATTTGTCTGCCCCTCTTCAAATCCCCCTTCCCCTTTCTGTGTAATTTTGGCTGCAAATGTGTCATCCAGAATTCATCCTCAGTTGATGATCCAGAAGACAAGCATTTGGAAAGGTGAGCTAGAATAAGATGTATACATGATAACAGATACAAATGAGAAGACAACATTATGTAATCATGTAATTTGTTTCCTAACATTATGGAAATTCATAAAGAATGATTACTTGATGCATAATTATGAAAGAGGAATTTTTATGAAAGGATTGTTGAAAAGGCATACATATTCATAGCACATGTACAACAGCAATTTATTTACATCACATTATTAAGATTCCTTGAGTTCTCATTAAAAAGACATTCCAAAGAGAGGGAGAGATACAGCGACAGACCCATTAACATCTTCGCAAGGCCAGGAAAGGGTCTACTTTTCATTCGTTGATTATGACATTAAAAAAATAACAGTTTCCTGACACTGCTGTCAGAATGGTTTGGTGACAGTGAGAGCTAGTAAGTGCATTTCTTCAGCTTTCCTTTGTGGAAGGTTGACGTTTTAATATAAGAATTGTTCATGAAAACTTTATGTGTATGACTTAGAGTAAATCTTTACAAAATCAACCCCAGTTGCTGTAATGCTGCTGCATGGCCATAAGCAGTTTTATGTCAAATGTAATATGAGACATTTCTCTGTTTAAATGTATTATGTGAGGAAGTAGAATGCATATACTAAACATTGGAAATTCTTTGAAGGTTCGACTCTCAAGGAAACATGTAGGGCAAGCAGAAGATGACCTCACAAGGGTTTTGTCACAGTTGCTCAGATTCTGATCCCCAAATCAAAATTTCATTGTGACATACTTCAACAGAGTTTAAAAGTTTTTTCATCTGGCATAACTGTTTTCTTAGGCCTTTCTTAATCAAATTTGTGATTTTTTGTTTTGAGCATGCAGGCCTCAGGGCCCTTCTGCCAGGCTGATGATGACATAAAAGTACAAACCACATGACAAATGACTGACAGGATTTTATTTATAATGATGATAACTCGAATATTTATCTCTAGCATTGCCCCTGGATTGAAGCTTGACAAGACACCAGCCACCTTGAAGAAATCAGAGTGAGTTTCATTTTTTTTTTCTCCCTTGCTTCACCTTTTGCATTTACATGTGATTTTTCTTGCATCATACTCCCTCTAGATCAAAGGAAAAGAGAAATGGATAAGTTGATAAATGTATTAATGTTTGATGTAGCATTGAATTTTTTTATTGTTTGCTGACTCTTTGATTTCCTCACCAATTGCTGTTAGCATTTAAAAGCATAAGGTGCAAAAGGTGTCAAAATAAAAATCAATAAACTTGTGAGTTAGATGATGTGAGGGTAAAAGATTTGACTGAGTGTATATATGCAAAAATATGTTACTTTATATTTTATATGCATGACCTTTGTCATGCAATATTGCTATTAGAGAAATCCAAGTGAATGTTGTAGAGGCATTCTCTTTAGTTATGTATGAACAACTTTCTCATTTAAATAGAGTTATTTTGCTCCAATGAATTTTGTTATGAATAAACCTGTCAAAGTTAATTTGATCAATGTTTTTTTAGTTTGTAGATTTAAGTTAGCTTTGTGTGTTTTTAATCAGAATCAATTTATCATCTTTTCATAAGAAATTGAAGCTTCTAATGGTATAAAAAAAGATCATCAATTGCTCTGTAATGTTTTGATCATACTCTTCTCATCATATTGTAACAATATAATCATGTCTACACATCACACCTGAGCAAAATGTGAAAATCGAATATTCCTGCTGTGCCAGGTTGTGACAATATTCGATATCACACTTTATTTCTTATCCTAACCTTCCCATTTGTGTGTCACATAGTGCTTTATGCAGTGGCAGATCCAGAGGGGGTGCACCGGGAGCGTGCCCCCTCGTAATTATTTGCTAAAAAAAAAAGAAATAGAAAGAAAAAATGGGAGGGGGGCTCATGCGCCCCCTTTTACTTTTGTAAAGGCACCTCCCTTTATGGAATTCCTGGATCCGCCCGTTTATATCAACTCTGATTTCCATTTCTCATTCTAGCGTGTACCTGACAGACTTCACCAACCCCAACAAATCAGATTCTGATGTGGAGCTTGGTGATGTGCATCAATATACCAGCGGTAGCCATGATGACGAGATTGCCAGCATGGAGCAGAACTTGCAGAGGGTCGACGCCCTCACCCAGAACGTCGACGACGTGGGTCACCTCTCGGAGTCCAGCTACGATCCCTCCAACTTCGACCCCGAGGAGGATCCCAACAGGCGGAGCTTCGATGCCGGAGTCTTTGCCAAGGCGAAGAGCGAGGAGGAGAGGAGGCGTGCCGAGCAGCTCAAACGAGAGAGACGGGAGGCGAAGAGCGCTGCCAAGGCAGCCGCCCAGGAGGAGAGGGAGGAGAGGAAAGAGGCGGAGAGTGCGTGGGCCAAGAAGAGGACCCACAGGGTCAAATTTAAGGTGAGTATAATTATATTCAAGCTCCTCGCTTGAAGAATCAGTTTGTGAAGTGTGAAAATATGAAAGTAGGCCTGCATGTTGACAAAAGCATGCAGTGACGTCAAGAGTATTCCCGTTCTCCTGTTGTGCATTAGTGCTTGGAGGCCATGTAATTTGCTGTCTAACAACCAAATTGTTGAAATAGAGACTGATGTGTAATCACTTGACTCTGATAGCAACACTGTCATCAGAAGATTGTAGAAGAGTGCTCCTGAGGGGGATTGGTGTATAAGATCTATATTTAAGAGAGTTAGTGTTCTGAGCATCTTTGACTATCAGAGACTCCAACCTCAAGCAGCTCTTAACTGGAGATTTTCCTGACTGGTCAGCCTACCAAACTGGAGATTGTGATTAGGCGAACAATATTATGTAGCGCACATCATGAGCGCAAAGCATGACATTTCTTCTGGATGGGGTTCCAGAGCCTGCTTCAAGGTCCTTGGAAACTCTGGCATTATGCTTTTTGGAGCTATCTTATCCTTAAAGAAATGGATATAACAAAATAAATTTGGGTGAAAAAAGCTAAATTCTAAGTAGGAGAAAACACATCTTGAGCCAGAGACACACAAATTCGGACTCATATGTTAAAATGGTACATTTTGTCTCGAGATGGTCTCAAAGTGGGAGATTTCCTGCTGAAAGTGGGAGAGTTATTGTCTTTGATGTACTCCCTTTCTGAGATAGTCCTTTGTAATTGCAGGTTGAGACTTCCACAACATAGATTATTCTGCAAGTCAGGAATACCAGCCTTTCAATGCAATTTGCTGCCTAACGAAAACACTGTCTCCATGGATGTGAATGGGATCTGACTGTGCAATTACATGAGCCAGTCATTGAAATCTCCGCTTCTTTTTATTTCTTTTTCACTCTTAGATTGCTGAGATCTACAACTTCATCAGCAGCAGGCAGCGAGAGATCTTCACCCACAAGTTCCAGGAGCTGGACTCCAACAAGGATGGCAAGATCACTGTCAAGGAGCTCACTCGCAAGATGCACAAGGGGGCATCCAAGGAGGATGCGCAGCAACTCATCAAGGTTAGTCATATGTTGCCATGGCAACTGTATGCCAAGCTCTACGCAGTTTGTGTGGAGAGATGTTTTGTATGAAGGCCATTGTGATGCTGTCAGAGTCTTTGGAATGTATGACACTCTCAATCTTTACTTTTTCCTCGTAGCCAGTCTGATGTCTAACAGATTTCATATGATTTGCTTGAAAAGATAATTTGGAATACTCAGGGAAACAAGCTGGTTTCCTTCTGGGTTTGACTGTGTATGTGACTCTCACATAAAAGTTCATGTTTCAGTCAGCATCCTGTGTGAAGAATTTATTCACATGTGTTCCCATGACTGATAGACATGATGTTGCAGTTGAAAATATTTATATTTTGCACTGGAACTTTCTCAAGACCTTTCTCCCCTATTACCCCGATTGTTTGATTCTCATCTCAGTAATCTTTTGTTTTGCTTTGTTTTTCTTTTTAGACTGATCCACCTGTCCTTTCCCCTTTCCCCTCCCCTTGAAAAAAAAAATCACTTTGTGGACTTGTCTTTGTTTTATCAAAGTTTATAGGTGAAAGTTCCTATTGGTTGCATTCAAATTATTTCACAACGTCACAGTGAAGCGAGTAACATTGAGTGGATGTTGGTTTGTTCACTCTTTGACCATGCCATATCAGTTTGGAAGCCAAGTCCAAATGTGCAATGATTATGGTGAGGGGGGGGGGGGGGGGGGGGTAGGTTGAGATGTATATTGGAAAGATGGGTATTTTATTGACATTGACTCCCAGTATCCCTCTCTAGCCAAACAGTCTATGGTACAACCATTTAGATATCTGAGAAAAAGATTAAAAAAAAAAATCATCTGTCACATTGATCAGTTTGAAGCAAACTGACATGGCTTCCTCAAACTGAGCAACAAAAAACACTACTATGTCAGATTACTCTTCCAGTGTTAAAATGAATAAATGCTGTGTATCCCTTTTTGCTCACAGGTATTTGATCTGAACAAGGACAAGACCATCGACCAGAGAGAGTTTGTTACTGTGGCAGCACTGAATGACAAGTTAAATGGTACAGAGATTGAATCGGAGAATGACCCACTGGAACTCAATCTGCAGAAACTCTCTCTTCACATCACAGCATACAAGGTAAAGCAACAACACCACCACCAACCCAGGAATGTCCCTGTGAAAATTGCTATTTTGTATGTGGAATATTGTAGGCAGAAAACGGGCTTATCTGAGGCATAAGGAATGGCAAAATATTTTGCATTCGATTTGTTAGTCACACGTCAAAATTAACTTCAGGTTAAAGGGGATGGCTAGTAACTGATCAGTGGGAATGCTGGGGGATGATTGTTCCAATCCTTGTGGGATTCATTTAAGAATACATTATATATCTATTGTCGTGTGAAAATTATTTGCTTCAGAATGGTCTCATATTCAAGTAATGTGCAGATTAATGTTTCTAGGTTAGCATGCCTGTACAGTGACGGGGCATTAAACTGCACATTACTTGAATATGAGACCATTCTGAAGCAAATAATTTTCACACAACAATAGATATATAATGTACTCTTAAATGAATCCCACAAGAATTGGAACAATCATCCCCCAGCATTCCCACTGATTCCCACTGATCAGTTACTAGCCATCCCGTTTAAATGACACAGGGTCAAAACAGTGATGTGGATGAGTGGCTTATGGGCACAAAATATTTGCAACATCGCATTGATGACCTGCATTCCAGCTCTTGATTCATTGAGATTGAGATAAATTAGAATAAGATATAATAAATCAAATTTATGAAGAAAATCTTTCTTCTGTGTCCTTTGCCCTCAGACTGTGCATGTTGATAGTGTTTAGTCCATATATATGTGTTCGCTTACCCTACTTGTCATTTTGCTGCTGATGAAGATTCTGCTAGGATCGCAGGTTCAGGCCCCTTTTGACTCCATTTAAATTCTTTTGTACGATGCAGATAACTTGTAATCAGTTTGTCCTTCTGATATATATCCACATCTTTTGTTATCGTTAATGAAATTTATGTGGAATAGATGATGTACTAGTTGCACATGTGGTTGCAGTCATTTGGATTTGGATTTCTCTCTTTGTGTAGGAAATGTTTGAGACCGTTGACCAGAATCAAAATGGCCGTCTGTCCATGGAAGAGATCATGCTCATCGTCTCCCTCTCTGTCGGCACCGAGGTTGGTACCGACAAGGATGTCATCCAGTACATCCACAACACCATCGACAAGGACGAGGACGGGACCATCGACTTCATCGAGTTCCTCTCCTACATCCCGTTCTTTCTCAAGATCCACAAGGACATCGTCGGCAAACCAGTGACGGTGAAGGAGATTGAAGAGGCTCGACTCGCAGTCAGGGAAGCGATGTTAAGGAGGTAGTCAACTCTTGGGGGCAGGGGGAGGGGGAAGGTGGGATTGAAGGATCGAGGCTTTGAAGGAGGCATAGCATTTGCCATCAATTAAAAAGAACTAAAAGAACATTCCAGGTGATTGTCCTTGTTCAAATGTTGGGGGCTGTTAATGATTGAAGAGAAGACATGAAATGTGGAGTCTGAAAAAAGTGATTTGTATACTTTGTAGGTCAAACTTTCTTTGAGAGGCGGAGAAGTGGGTACTGCATAAGGGTCTGTCATATTGGAGTTTCTGAGATGATGGAGATGAGAAAGAAGTCATAGTACTTACAGTCAACCTCGCCCAAGTCAAATCCAAAGGGGAACAGAGAAAAATTCTTTCAATTCAGTGAAGTTTGAAGTAGACAATAGAATTGGCACATTTTTCAATCTGTCTGGGTAAAAAAATTCTTTGATTTTGCCCATTTGTTGGCTATACCAACACATAACAAAAATACCCTGATTATCACCTCCATATACCAGTGGGGAATCATTAAATTTTTCTTCCTAAAGAGGATATTATACTTATTTCTCATTCCGTCACTGTAGTTGTGGTTACGAATTCAACTGCTGTCAAAATTGTCTAACGAGTCTCAATTCACAGAAGTATTTTTCTCCCACAGTATATGACATATTTTGTACCTTTTCTCTATTCATCAATTATGAGATACAACGTGCATGTGTTCCTGAAGTGCTTGTAACCATGTGAATGTACACAAATTGCAATATTATGGGCACATATCACCTTGAATGTGAAGAAAACTCGGAGATCATGTTAGCATATAATTTGCATATGTATCGAGAGATTAAAAAAATTGTGTATGTGTGAGGTAAACCATGTGAGTCAGTCTAATCAGTGTTAGTGAGTATGTATTACTATTTTGATACAGTTGATAAAGCACTTCTATCATCATTACTTTCATTTTTATTGCTATATTATGTAATTATCATGATCCGTCCTATGGTGGTAGTGCTGAAGTGGGAGAATAGCATACATTTATCTCATAATGCTTTTCTTATATATAGCGAGTTATGATTGAAGGGTGAGAAATTGAAAATAATATATTATATACAGGGGACCTTGTTATAGCAAGAAACCGTATGCTATTGATATGACCTTGTTTGTTTGTGTTTTGTTTGTGAGCTCTTTGGGTATAGTCCCATTTATCTAATCAAGTATAACGATGAATTGATGCCCGGAAAAAAAAAAAAATTATGAACATATGCCACTTACAAGAAAAGATTGGCACTCCCATCAACATTGTAATGGTGAGGTTCCCATGCATTTACAGTTATTAATCATCATAACAAAAAGCGCAAATGATTTCTTCCAGTTAAATGGTGGTATTTAAACAGAACAAATCGAGAAAAAGTATACTAAATGGAATTGAAATTGGGGGGAAACATGTGGATATAGGTAATGACAATTGAATACATAGGTATGATGCAAGAATTCTTTATTCCTTTTTGCTGGTGTCTTTCAGAACAAATAACATATCTAAAGGAAATTGCTCACGCATGTACAGAATTTGATGTGACCTCATACATTTAACAATGTGTACTGGATATTGTGCCTTAGATTTTTGCCAAAGAGGTAGTCAGCTATTAACAGTGGAGATTAAAATGAGCAGAAGAACAAACATAGGAAGTAGAAACCTAGGTGCTGATTTTTCTAACAACGATTCATTCAGGAATTGTAGTGCCCTGAAATAATACATTTTGTGACCTAATATCTTTATCAGTCTTTCATACAAATCTTAACAGCATTAATGATCAATATTCCAGTATACCAATATATTTGTCTTGCAGAATCATTAATATATTGTGCATATAGAAATGCAAGTTTGTAAGTCCTCATTCACAAAGTTTCGTTACTCCAATTGTATGCTTTAAATCAGATTATACATGTTTATATCAAATATGTAGCTTTCGTGGTAAGATTATTTTGTAATAGATCCTGATTCAAAACCTTAGGGAATCAAATACTATCGAGGCTTTGATACATGTACATCACATTCCTCACACATGTACACAAAAATAGGCAAAATGCATGTTGTATTGTGGCATGTAAGATTCCTATACCTTTGAGAATTTTAGTCAGTGCTAAGGAACGATCCAAGACACTGTTGAAATGCTCTGTTCTTTTTTGATGGTATCTTTTTAAAAAGCTAGGTCAAGTGGAAAGAGTTGGTACTATAAATATAGTTTTGCTATAGCTCTGATTGATATGATTATCATCATTATTTCTTTTTCTGGTCCGAGGTACTTGCTGTTTGTGTGAAATGTATACACTGTACTGTTGCAATATTATCAAAAGTCATTGTTATATTGGCTTCCTGTTCGGTGTAGAAATGCCTTGGTCAACCTAACAAAATTAACAATGTGTGGAAATATTCTTATACCATGACATTTATACAAGTGTGACTTTATGTATTCATTAAAAAAAATGCTTCCAAAAGTTTGAAAGCTGATATTCAACATGACCATACTTCATGCATCTATGTGATTTGGCTGCATTTGGTTCTTTATCCACTTTTATGTTCCTACGTTAGTCTAGTGGTAATCCACGAAGGTATATTGTGCCAATGGTGGATGCTTTGCTCCTCTGTATAGTTTTTCACGGTTCATCTTTTTCTGTTTTTTTTTTTTTTTTTTTTTTAAAGAGAGAGACATAGTACCATAATGTCCCCGCGGGACCCTCCGCAATGATAACTTTAAAAGTAGTGAATCAATCCAAATATGATTTCAGGGTATGAAACTATTACTTATTACTCGCGTCTTACAGAAAACCCCCATCCAATTTGCTTCAGTGGTCAAAGAGAAATGAGGATTTTTGTAGAGCATGTTAGGAATCCCTTCCCTCCAAGTTCTGTCCATATGTGTTCACATATTAATATGCAGTTCCAAGAGCATCAAAGTGCTAAACTTGGAAGAATCACATCCATGACATGCTCCACAACGATTCACATTTCTCTGTGACCACTTAGCCAAATTGAATGGGGTTTTCTGCTAAATATAGGTAAGTTTTTTTTTTTAGACCCTGAAATACCATTCAGACAGTTAAATTATATTGGAAGTTATTGATGCAAAAATCGATTTTGTATGTTGTATTTTGTATTTTGTATTTTTTTTTTTGGGGGGGGGGGGAACATACTGTACTGATGCATTGGGGTGAATGGTGCAGAGGATGATGAATGATGGTGATGATGAAAATTCTGCAGCGTTGTGCTTGCGATACAACGTGGCAAGCAAATTTAAGTGGATAACATGAAACAAACCCGGTTGCTAGGGGCTACCCCTCCCCCTCTCGCCCATATGACATGCTGTGCAAATATCACAAGGCTATGAATGAATCTTACACAGCACATTACAGGCGGAATGGAGAATTTTTTAGAATAGTTGCACAGTACATATCCAATAATCTATTCATCCTCACACATCCATGTCTATTTTTTTCTCTCCATCTGTCTGTCATCTATTTACTGTAAAACCAGAAATTTTCGTGTGCATGAAATTTTCACAAATTTTTTCGAGGAGCCAAGATTTGCAAAATTGAAAATGAACATGAAAGTTCTTGTCTACACTACCAACATTGAATGCCTGTGGCAGTTCGCCAAAATTTCATGCTATGAAAAAACCTGTCGGCTCCAATTCACAAAAATTTTTAACCACAAATATTTCTGGTTTTACAGTATTGTCTCTCTGTCCCAATCATTTCATTTAACAATCTATCCATCCATTTATCTACATGTGTGCTATGTACCCAAAGTGGACATGAATTGATCTGTCAGTAGATTAGTCTCTACGATGTATGCCTTCCACAAAACTCTTACCACACAGCAGTTACTCTTGCTAAACTTGAGGTAAGTCAAAAGGAAAATAAAAAGTGCCACTGTGAAACATGCTCTCCTGATCATGTTGTAAAGCAAAGTTTGATAACAATCCCCCCAAAAGAGATTTACTTGCAGGTGGTCAACATTATACCATGGGGGCCCTATTGATACACAATTCAATGACAATAATTTGTATAATTATGTATACATGGAGTTAAGTCAAAGCAGTTGGTTATTTCAATTTGAAAAATAAATAAAAACTCAATGCACTCTTCTGTGAAAATATATCTAGACAATTTTCAAGAAGGAAACAAACACAGCATGTACAATAAAGTAAGAGGCATTTTATTGCCATTATCCAAGTTTATTACACCATGCTCTAACAATGAAGTTATTGAAGGAATCTACCCCATCATAAGCCAGTTTGGAACACTTAAATGCACAATGTGCAAACATCCTGCTGGACACCCAGAAGCAATCACAGGTGAATTTGGGTGCGTTCGAGCGCTCTCCTAAAGCGAACTGTACCATACCGTACCTGTGCCAGAGGAGCGCTCAAATGCTCCTAAAGTGTACCGTACCGTACTGTACCGAGCCAAAAGTGGACCACTTCCCGATGTGCTCCAAAAGCGTACCAAAAGCGTGCCAAATGTTTGATGTAAAGCATGTGCGTATCATGCGCATACGTCACAATGCAAAGACATTCTCTGTTCGGGACAGCTGTAAGTAGTTCATGCATCAGGTGAATAACATTCTTGCTACAAAAATGCGTGACCTTTTCTAAAAATAACTTGTGAGGTACGCTTTCTCAACAGAGCGCTCAAACGCTTCAAATCTGGCACAGTTCGGTACGGTACGCTTTAGCTCCGTTCGCTTTTGGTTCGCTTCAGAGCACTTGAATGCACCCTATGTTGCATACAGTATGTAAGTCAAAGGAGATAGGACAACAATGCTGGGTCTGTTTGCTGTGTGTGCCACAAAGGTCTTTAATAAATTACCTAATTTTAACTGGAACAAGTGGGACACCCAAGTTACCTCCGCCAAGGGAAGTTATGTTTTCGTTACCGTTGGTTTGTTGGTTGGTTTGTTTGTCCGTTTGCAAAATAACTCAAAAAGTAGTTGATGGATTTGAATGAAACTTACAGGAAAGATTGAGAATGACACAACAAATTATTGAATTTTGGTAGTGATCCAAGAATTTTTTGGGCATGCTCTAGTTTCAGCTGAGGGTTTATTACGTAACAAAGGCTTCTATATTGGGAAATAGGGCGATTTTTCAGCATGTATACCTAGATGGGTGGAAATCACTGATCTCTATTGGGGGGGGGGGGGGGGGGCAAAGAGCTTTGCCCCAGTGGTGGAGAGGAGAAAAATCTTTTTGGGAAGAGTAAGATCATTGGTGGAAAGTACATATAGCTGCTTGGCGGAGGTCTGCGCTCTCAGAGTGCTTTTCTAGTTTTACCAAAAACAGTAGACAGAAAAATTTGTCCAGTTAGGAGTTTTTATTCATTTTTTTTTATTATGGCTGTTCCGCCAATAACAAATGGGAGAGGGATTCTGTGAAGCCAGATTATGAGATGTAATCTCCACAAAACATATCCCTGAAGATACAGAAAACATGTCCCAAAAGAGATACAGACTGATATTTCAGTCAACTAAGACAAGAGATGTACATAAATTTTCAACACTCAAACAAGAACTACTGTGTATTGCTAACTTTTTTGAAGCATTTCTTGCTCTAGATGGCAATGCACATTATAACATACTGTAAAAGTGGAAATTTTTGCGATGTTGAAATTTTTGCGCATTTTGCGCAACCAGAAACTAGCGCGAAAATAAAAATATTTTTGCTTGCCATATGTTCCAGTAGTTGATGTCTTGATTCTGCGGAATGAAAAACACACGAGAGTCATCTTACCCGACTGAGTGCGAAAAATTACACCAAATTATCCTTTTTTACAGTTATGTTCCAGTTTACTTCCTTCTTTCCTTCATTTCTTTATTTGTCAATCTCCTAATATACCTCATACATTTTGCAGGGATTTTAATTTGAGAGACAGGTCTTATCCACAAATTCAATGATATGCGAAAATATCACTCTGATCCTGACATGAAGGCGACATGCATTCGTACATACATAGTACGGGTATGCAGTATGCAGTGCAAGAGAAAGCTGTTCTATGATAATACAGAACTTTTAATAGGCCTAAGTCCAGATTCGCGTAAAATTTGACCAAATGAATACACATATTCGTCTCTTTCTCTATTTTTTCCCTCTTTCAATCAGAGTGGGTTAATCTTGTTTTCAACCTGTGTTCACTGATTGCCACAGTACAGAAAAAGATGCCCCTCGTATAGAAGTGTGATTGTCAACTGAACACAAAAGGGGGTGTACACGATACTTTAGCACATACATTGTACCATTCTAAACTTGCTAATACAGACATACAGAATGCAGCCAAGACTCAAATCGACATTGCTTCCCTCTAACCAGGAAAACAGCAAGGGTTTAAATGCAAGGCTGTGAAAACCTGACTAAACTTACAGTGACCCAAGACCAACTTCATAGATAGGTTAATAGCAGCTCTTGTAAAATTCCAATAATTTCAGCCTCTACTTCTGTGGCAGCCACTCCCAGCCAATCAACTGTCAGCACTTTGAATATTGCTGTGATAACTGCACTATGGCACAAATGACCTATTTTGACCTTCAGAGCACTTTAGCTACCTGATCACATCTCAAGTGCAATCTGGTTGGTAACTGTGTTCACAGTACACAGATTTGTGATCCCAAAATAAAAGCAACCTACTATGATTGGAAAGACCTTAAAAGCTTGTGCCATGTTCCACTCAAGCAGGGCAGGAATCAAGGAATCACAGATGATGAACATTACAGTGCAGAGTTTCAAAACACTATTCAATTAATGAGGGTTTTACTTTTAAAGATACAGTTGAGCCTCATTATCATCATAAAGAGAATGGATCACAAAACCCAACTCTATTTATTTGACTTTGTACCCTGATATTGTAAAAAACCTGACATAACAAGCTAACTGTGTCTAAGTCAGTACCTCTGATCTTTTCCATCACACCTGATTTGGTTTTGGTTTATCAGTTGAGTTGCTATGAATCTTTGATGACTGACTTCAGTGACTCTGATTTGACTGTTACAGGTGCTTGCACAAACTTTGATTTAGATGTACAGATATTGCTTTCATACTCACTGTATAAAATACTACCACTGCTATCAAACACATATATTAAGAACTATCTCTGAACTATTAGACATACTTTCCACAAGAAAAACTAAATCCAGGAACATACAACTGTGCATGGATGAACAACAATTGACCTTTTGATGCATACATTCGAGACAAATGTGTAAACCTCAACTAAAACTCAGACAAACTTTATGCACAGTTGAACTAATGTACCATACTATTACCAAACTGCGTGCATACACATAGTGGCCCATACCAGATGACAGCTGTATTATTAACGATCTGGAAGCATGTTTCAAGTTACAGTCAAACTCAAAACACTACATAAAGTGGGACCACGGATACGCTTTAGTTTCCCCCACGCTCCACCTATTATGTCTGATGAAGTAAAAAAACTACAAAATGTTTCATTCTACTTCAGCAACAATTCAGGTTGAATGAGACAATAAATAATTTACTGGAATATGTTCATGCTGTAAAGGTGGAAGCAAATAAGACAAGAAGTTTTGAATGTAAGCTGCAATGTTATGCAACAAAATGCACAACTCCTGAAATACTTGTTCAAACATACACAGAATTCAGAGAGTCTGCTAGCACAGCAAGTACAGCAGAGCACATTGAATGACAGAATACACACTCACTGTTTGCCCCTAGCATGTAAGCCTTTTCATTACACACATAATGGCCTTTGATCTTTTCATCTGGCAAGACAGTTATATATCTTCAGAAGTAACCATGGTATTCATGGCACTTTCAGCTAAGTATTGCAATCTACAACCATAGTCTGCAAGTGTTGAAAATGAAGAAAGTTTCATGTCCTGCACTGGTATAAAAGTCAATAATTTTACTCAAGGTCCACTGTTTTACTTTCTCAATGACTGCAACAATTCTGAAACAGTGAGCATTTTTTTTTTAATTTGCATTGCTGCTCTTAGCTCATCTCTACATCTGGGGCCTGTTTCATAAAACTTGTTATCAGTGACAACTGCCATATTTCTATGACAAATTTGCTCTCAGCCAATCAGATGAAAGGATTTCAGTAGCTTGTCACATCTATGACAACTTGTCACTTATGACAAGTTTTATGAAACGGGCCCCTGGGCTACTAACATTCTCACATCCAGGGGCGGATCCAGGAATTCTGTAAAGGGGGGGGGGGGGGGGGGGGGGGAAGGGCCTTTACAAAATTAAAGGGGGATTGCATGCACCCCCCCCCAATTTTTTTTCTTTTTATTGTTTTAACTAACAATAAGGAGGGGACATGCCCCTGGTGCAGCCCCACCTGGATCTGCCACTGACATCAAAATTGGGGGATTCCAAAGAGCAGTCAGAAAGATACTTGTCTAAAACATGCATCTCATAAAATGGGTCAAAGTAATACAGGTGACTCTCATTATACTGTACGAGCTAAAATTTTCGCATACAGATATTTTCGCAAATTGCTACTTGGAGGACATTTTCGCGGTTGCGAGGGTCTAACTGAACTTAGTCATTCGCGCGTTGTTATTTTCGCATGTTGTTATTTTCGCGGTTCAAAGTCGAATACAACCACCGCAAAAATTTCAGCTCGTACAGTAATAAAGTCCTCAAGAACGGCAGTTTTCCTCCGTTACATCAAAATTTTGTTATTGCCAGAGGGAATTTTCGTCATAGATGTTAATGATAATGATTTCGGGGCCTCCATTTTTACTTCATTGTAACAAAATTTGGTTATAACCCTGTTTGCTACAGTGGGAGTGTCCTGTACCAGAATAGGGATGCTTTTGTGTTCTGTTGTTAAAGGACAAGTCCACCTTCATATACATAAGGATTGAGAGAATGCAGCAATATTAGTGGAACACATCAGTGAAAGTTTGAGGAAAATTGGACAATCCGTTCAAAAGTTACGAATATTTTAAGTATCTGCGCAGTCACTGCTGGAAGAGAAGACTACTACAGTGTATGATGTCACATGCGTACAACTATATAAGGAAAATAAAAAGAGAATTTCACAAAACTATACTTTTTGAATTAAGTGCACATTTCTTCGACTTGTTACTGACATTTATGTTAAGGGTAATATTGTTCCCCCTGCCTTCTGAAAGAGAGAAGTCAAGTGCTCTCTTGTTATGCGAGAAAAGTGAGAATATGTTGAATTTTCTTTATTCTTTCTTTATATCGTTGTACTCATGTGACATCACAAGCTATAGTAGTCTTCTCATCCAGCCTTGAATGAGCAGAAACTTCAAAAATTCATAACTTTTGAACGGATTGTCCGATTTTCCTCAAACTTGCAATGATGTGCTCTACTAATATTGCTGCATTCACTCAACCCACATGTCTATGAAGGTGAACTTGTCCTTTAAGATATGAAAAAAAAAAATCCAGTTTTCGGGGATGACTTCGCAGCTCTGCTACATTCTTGCCCTTTTGGGAAGAATTTGCTAGTACCACAGTGGGAAGGGGGAGGACGGTTTGTGGACCATAGTCATTTTTTGGTTGACATTTCCCAAACCCAGGCAAGAATGTTGCTACATACCGGTACCCATATATCTGCATGCCTGGAGCTACCAGAAGCGCACTATGGGGCAGGCATGCTTTCTGTTTTGGCCAGTGATTCTTAAAGGGACTACGCAAAGCAAATGCATGTTGACTTGTATTGATTCATAATATCCTGATAATCACTTATGTGACCAAAAGAGTATCTGTATATGTGCCATCTATTTTATTTAATAACATTTCTACTATTTTTTTCTGCAGATTACTGCATATGAATGCATTTTAGATATTTGTTTGGCCACATGAGTGATGTTGATGCCAGAGGGTGTCATGAATCAACCCAAGTCAACATGCACTTGCATAGCAAAGTTAATTTTTCTTTGAAAGTAGGATGACAGCATATCATGCACTGCCCTGAAGAGAGGGGAAGTTGAATTTGAGAAGGAGTTTAAAGAAAGACATACAGTTTTGTACACAAAACTTTAAAATCAACAAACTGACATAACAATTAGCAGACATCTTTCTTACCCAATCCTCTTTCTGCAATGTACACATGCACACAAACTAACACTTCAAATACATGATATCAATTATCATGCACACATCACCTTTGAGGTATATCTCTGTAACTGTGGGCTGGGAATCTTGAAAAAGTAAGAACAAATCTTGAACAGGTCTCACCTCCTGCAAACACTACAGACTCGATGAAAATTACACGGAACCCCTGTGTAGCTACAAAATAAAGTGACAACAGTACGCTATGTAAAATAAATGATCTGGTAAATCACATACACAGATTATGATGGAGCATGCCCATCAATGACCTCAATGTCTATTACAGGTATTTGGTGGCTGACATAACTCTAAAGTCTAACTTTGGCTGTGAGCATTAACTGTCCATCTACAGCTATGACTTTTGAGACATTTGCCTGAATAATTCATCTTGTGTCAACTGCTGGTGGTCTGGGTGCCAGAGACTACACAGGATTCTCTCTGTTGCTAATGAAGAGACTGTGTGGGAGGCTAGCAGTCTGCCCTCCACTTTGACAGCATCTAAGAGGTCTTCCAGCGTGAGAGTCTTGTGCATGGGGGCCATGCCGCCCGTTGCTAGTCTATACACAGCCTTCTGCTCCACCTCATCCACTCCTAGCTTACTGGACGCGCTGGAGGTCGTGGAGCCGTCCGTGGCGGACGGAGAGTTCACTTTGTTTTCCCGCTCCCTTGCCTGAGGGCTTGACTCGCTGAAGCGCTGCCCATGGGAATGCTTGAAGCAGCCATCCCTGACCTCGTACGCACACTGCCTGGAGAGCATGGCCGTGACGAGATTCTTGAGGACCTGAGTGACGGCATGGAGGATGACGGGAATGGCGGTGTCCGCCACTCCCTCCAGGTCCCACTCCCACGTCGTCACAAACACTCTCCCGTGAAGCATCTCCACATCGGGCAAGCAGGCTGCCTTGGTGCAAAACTCGACTCGCTCATTACTCACTGGCTTGGCCACTTCGATGGGGAGGTATTGCATGGGGTCCGCTGGCACGAAGCGATTCTCGAAGGTTGCGCGCACGATGGCCTTTTTCTTCTTTGCAGTCTTTGCCTTCTTCACAATCTTTGGCGGGGGTGGTGTAGGGGTAGCGACAATGCTTGGTTTGGCTGCATTGGAGTCGTGAATTATATTAGCTGTCTGGCATTTTGTAAAGATGGCCACAAGAAATTCATTATGCAAGTGAATGTTTCCCTCGGTAAGGAGACGCAATGCCTCTGTATCAAAGTAATCCTTGCTAATCTTTTGCCGATACCACTGTTTCATAATGGACCAATAATCAGCTTTGTTGTCTCCCAGAGCCTCCTGGAGATTCTTCTTGGCTTGCTTCAGTTCTGCATTGACCGCATTCATGGCCATGGTGATCACCGAAAACTGCAGAAAACAGAAAATAATATGTCAATTCAGTTGTAACTGTATTAAATTCAACATCAAAGCATGTTTAAAAGAACTCATAATGTGAAAAGAACTGCTACAGAATAAGCCAAATGGCTAAATTGCAAAGTAACATACAACTGTACTACATAATAAAATTCATATTTATACTGTACCTGTCTAGATTACTCTAGATCTTACAAAACTTGGTCTACTCCTCCTATCCAGCTATAACACACCCTTCTTTCCTCACCACTTTTTCAGGTGCCATGATGGAAACCCCCTGTGTGCTACATTATTCTGAAACACCAATGTCGTCATGCTTTGGGAAAAACATTGTTTTTTTTCAAATCCATGTAGCTTTTATAGTAGTTTTTTTTTTTTTTATATTTCTGTTTAGCTGGACTCGTAGTGAGCAAAGTTGGAGAGAAAATGCCAAGCTTTGTTTTGATGTAAAATTGTATGACAAATCTGTTATTGGTTTTCTTTCAAATGACCAGGAACTACATTATTGTAAAAAGGCATGACTTTTGCACACAAAATAGTGACAGAAACTTAGAATTTACATACAAATTCAGTAGGGAACACAGCTTGCAAGTCAATCGCTACATAAAATGCAAGCCATATGTGAGAGGAGCGAAATTGCAAGAAACGCTTTCATTGTCCTGTGGCATTTGGCAATCTATCAATTGGTTTGGGCAGGTTTGTGCATTTGAGAAGAATATGTGAAGTTGACATGCCATCAACTGAGTTGGGCGTGTGAACTTGGCAAATAAAGAGTTAAGCTTCCACTTCAGAATGAGCTGGAGCGTGTTTCACGAAGAATTTAAGACGAACTTAAAAGTTACGATCAACAAAAAATTACGGTAGGCCTATGCCGTCAGTACCTCTTTTCAGATTTATCTAATTTGTTTTCAGAATCCAATTCAAATTGTTATTAAAATTTACAGAAAAAAATTAATTTCCCTTTTTTAATTTTGTTAATTAATACCTGTATAAAAAAGTCTCAAAATGTTTCATGCTTATATGAAAGCTTCGTATAGTGAAGACAGACACAACCTACGGTATTAAATTTTAAGTTGTTCTTAAAATTTAAGATAGACTTCAATTCTTTGTGAAACATCCCCCAGCAAAAGAGATTATTTTTTTCAGTTCAAGCTTGCACTGCAATACAAAACCTAAAGAGAATGTAGCTATCTGATTGGTCGATTGCCCATCATGTGACATTTAGTTTTGTTTTGTTTGTTTTTTGTATTTCTGTTTTTATTGAAAACTATAAGTAACATTTGCCATGAAACAAAGTACATACACATGGCATCATACCTGTAAAACTGGGGTCGCACTTAACTTTTTTTTTAACTAGCCAGGCGGACTACTTAGAAACAATTTTGACACTGAAGCAATATTTTGGCTAGCCAGACGGACTAGTTGCTTCAGAATTTTATGATTTTTAGCTAGTCCGACATGATTTTGGGTGGCCAATGGCCAGCGGACCATCGCCAATTTTGAACCCTGAAAAGCATAACACGTGACATTTATATTAGTTAAAAGTTCCATCGCACTCTGTGGCTACCAGCCATGCAATTTTGTTTGAGCAAAAATGGATAGTGCATGGGATGGCTGACGTCACCCATTTCCATCGACTCCCGTCGCATGTTTAATACACTCACAATTGACTCAATTTTTTTGTTCCATCGCATATGGCTCTGATGTCACAATAAACAAACATTTCCTGCACGCAGTCAACAATACAAGCGCATATTTTTTCACTCATTTTTGTAATCAACTTCAACATACCGGCTTTGCGTTTAAAGTAGGCCTAGAGTAAAATACTCCGTTTGCGGCAGTTTAAGGGTTTTTCCACACTGTAAACAAATCAGGCAAATTATTTTCAACCATTTCATATATCATAGAAAAGATTATTCATTAACGCTATTGTTTTCATTAAAAAATTGACCAACGACAAATGCAGTTTTCATGATTTACCAGGGCAAAACCCGGCACAATTTTCGCCGAAATGCGCCGTAGTAGCTCTGCTTGCGGCCCGATGTACAATTCCTATAGATGCAATACGCGCGTGCTCCGCGATCTTCAGCTGAACGCCTTCACATGTCTCGCGAACATTGCGTAAGCACCATTTCCATTGCGAAGCATGTAAAAATAGCGGGCGCACATGCACTGGCTGCAAACAGGATCGCAATTCTGGCAGTTGTTGTTGATATCTTTCTCGTGTTTTTCTCCTTTTTTTCGATGGTAACATCCACTTTCCTAAAAAAATGGCGGCCCACATCAGCTCGCGAAAGTTCTATTTTATGTGAGGATATGTTTTTCAAAATCCATGAACATCGGGAAAACAAAAAATCCAGTTTCTTGGACCATTGTTTCTTACCATGTTATGTTAAGAAGTACCGAAAATAAAATTTTGGATGCAATGTGTTGTCATTTAAGGTGAGAAAATTTCACTTTTGTCGGAGATTGTGCCCATTTCATCAGTTGGTTTTTGTTGATTGGTAGTGTGTTAGTAGGCCTATACATTTATGTGTAGTGTGCATGTAACACTAACAGTGCAATGCTGTGTTTAGCGGTATATTACCGAGTATGTTGTAGCTGCCGCGAACGGGCGCATGGCCGCTTACTGCTGCAGTTACTCTAGGCTAGGCCAGGCCAGGGCTACATGCACGGTGACTGTGACCGTGCAGCTACTCGTTCCTCTTTCATGTCTTTCACTCTTTCAATTCAGTACAGTCACGGAGCGCAAAATGGTAAAATTAATTTACAATGGAATAAGATTTCGCACTCTGCTCGGTGAATGATGAGGCGCACTATTCAACTCGGCTTCGCACTTGGACTTGTGATTATTCACGAAATTATTTGTACTCTATCGCGCTAGCCAATAGGGAGCTTTAGATTTTAAACGCGTGGACGTTCAAAGGAAAAAACCATGTTCTGAGCGTGCGCAGTAGCGCGCGTAAAGTTAATCTATTTTCAGCTTGCGTCGCCTGAGTTTTTCACTACGCGTACTGGGCTATTTTCACGTCCGCACAGTTTGCGACGTAGAGAGCTTCTTCATGCACTGATCATATGGGGGCGCGATTTTATTTTTTATACGTTGCGTCCCAGCGTAATCTAAAGCTACTTTTCCACACGACGCAGGGAGAGGAGAACGTCCAGCGCAAGCATCAGCTCAAACGTCCGCGCATCAAAATCTAAAGCTCCCTCATCATGGAGGTGAGACGGAAGCCCTCAACTCAAGGGCCAAAAGACTGAGGGCAAGGCTCAGCTAGCTCGGCCTCGCATACACATTATTATGACAACCGATACAAAACGTTCCCACATACTTATATTGATGTTAGTAAAACGATGATTGCCTTCGACTCCAAAATTACACATGAAAACTGCATTATTCACAGAGATATCATCCTAACCAAATTAGAAATTGTTAATATTGCCATAAAATGTGAAGGATGGCAGTAGAATGAGCAAGGATTACCTACATGTATGTACAGCTGAGTTCATCAAGTCTCGCGACCGTGATTCCTGAGTCGACCAAAATGACTGTCCAAAATGCCATAAACTTTTCCTCGGACCGTCGACCGTGGTTGAGTCCTAGAATTTACCTATGCTTCCTATGTATTAAGAATTATGTTATCCAAAGTTTACTTGAGACAATAATTTGAAATAAAACTTCACAATAATCTTGTATATTTTTTCGTTCTTGATTAGTCACTATTTCGTTATATAAATGCAACAAAGATTTCATTGAAACATGTAAAGAACGTGCCTGGAGATATACACGCTCTTCCCTTCCCTGCCTGGTGCATGGACTGCATCGTCAGCTCGATCGCCGCCGCGCCGCTCCGCCACGGCGCCAGCACGTGTCACGGTGTCAAACGCTGGATCACCTGTGTGTGGATCTCTTCGTTCCGCTCCGCTCCATGACCGTATTTGTGTTTCCCTTATCTAAATCTAGTATTCACTGCAGTTTACTGTCAGTATATCGTGAGAAACGAGATAACCACCTGCCACCTAACAGAACTCTAGACCTGGCCTTTGAACAGTGACTTTTGAAACAGCCGCATCCATTGCACTCTGTGTCTCTGGTATGATTTCGCATCATTTCATTTCATGAAGGTTAGGTCCTAACTAACAATGTAAATTTAACGCTAACATTTTCTATATTCTAACGTTAGACAAACTCAACTTTCTGTAAATTTACTGAAATAAATTAGTGTTATTGTTAAGAACTGATCTAGAACTCTAGATAGATTAGACTTCTATAGATTCTAGATAGATAGACTTATAAAATTAACCCGAATAATAGACATCTTAGATTGACAGTAATGACTAAAGCCAAAGGACATAATTTATTTTTAACGTTTAGTTAACAGAAAGGTGAAATGCCTATAAAAACCGGCCCTAACGGTGTGCATGTTGTGTGATACGCCCACATAGGGCCTAGTCACCCCATACACATATCTGCTGAACCCCTCGAACATGGCCACACAACAACAAAACTGTTGAAAATTTCTACATTCTTATCACAAATTTTACGAATCACTCACGTAAATTGAGATGCTTGGACTATGACTCATGAGCGTGGTATTTTAGTCCATAGGCATAGTGAGCCCTCATGCAACATACACTGAGCAAAAGAGTCCAATCTTAACCCGGAATGCTGTGATAATCACTGGGCGATTCAAAATAAATTTTAAATCTTTCCCAGTGCCAGCTTTGAACGATGCAAATTGCGCTGCTAGAGTTTGTACGCCCGCGCGGTCGACAGCGCGGCGCCCCCTTTGCCCACTGCTGCGCTGACATTTCGAATCATTTCTGCAATTTCTACGATTTCTGTGCCTACGGTGGCGTACAGGTTTAAAAAAGGTGTCATTTTTGGTAAGTTGTGAAA
Source organism: Diadema antillarum (assembly GCF_040938485.1). NCBI lineage: Eukaryota > Metazoa > Echinodermata > Echinoidea > Diadematoida > Diadematidae > Diadema > Diadema antillarum. The sequence continues at coordinate 1,148,190 of NW_027270917.1, forward strand.
TATGTATGTCAATATCAATAGCTGAAAACGGTAGCTAAATAGATAAAGTTTTCATCTAATGTAGTCTTAGTAACAAATATTGTGCAGTAAATTCAAAATAGAGTTGGCGCCCCGGTATCATAAGATTACGTAGTGTCCACGCGGTACAGCCCTGTCGCGACTTACACTTGTGTGTACAGCGACAGGGCTGTGTATAGTTAAACGTTAGAGAGAGTAAACTTAGTACTGGCACTCTGGTAGTAGACCGTCTAACGTTATAACGACCTATTCTGAATCTGAGATGAGACGAGTGTACACTAGGCTACTAGACTTTCAATAGGGTATAATTTGAACAATGCTGGTGTTTATCGAGTTGTGTACTCAACCGTATAAAATAGTAGCATGTGTACAGTGCAGTGGTGAAGAAAGCTTTGCACTAGTGCATCATTGTGACTGAATGAGCAGTGACCGCTATACACAGGGTCTTTGACAGGGATTTTTTCGAGGGGGGGGAGGGGGAGTAGGAGGGGTGGGGATGGGAGAGGATTTTTCAGCGGCCGCATACGGCAATACGGCAGGTGGCTGCTTTAGACAGGTGGTTGCTAAGGCAGGTTTGACTGCACTGTACTTCTATGCTGTATAAGCTGTTATGTTATAGCGAGGGTTTAATGTTGTGAAGTAATGTTGGTCACCGGTGTGTAGATTGTATGATAATCTTTGGGTTCGGACTCAAATTAAATTCAGCACTCAGAATGTTGTTATTGCTAACTTTATTCTGACATCACTGATGTCATACCCAAACAAAAACCCCCAGGTCTGTGATTACTGTCCTGAATCACATGAGCGGGCATCAGTCAGGCAGGAATACCATACTCATGATAACAGCAAAAGTTTCTCTTGCACTCACAAACAGTGTCCAGCTCCTCTGAAGGTTCAGGACAGGTGACAGCAATGAGCACATGGTAAAACTTTAACAAAGACTTCTACACTGGGAGTCTCATCACTTCCCTCAAATTTTGATATCGAGGTGCCATGCAATCTGCATTAAAATTACCCATATTTAATTTGCATTGGATCCATTTTGATAACCATCTCGCATTGTACAACTAATGATTTATCAATCATCAATTTTCAGGTTTAATACCAGATATTGTTAACTATCTGTTCTTCAAATAAGGGAATATATTTATTTTGCACATTACTACTTCAAAACTCGGGACTATTTTCAGTGATGGGGTAGCTTGGGTCTGGAAACAATAGAACAAAGAGTTTCCTCCAAGCACTGCCCATGACTCATATTGTTTACCCATGGATTAGTGTCCCCTAGCCCTTCTACCTTGACCATGGCCTGCAATGTAATTCATGTAGGATACAGTAGAGTGCATGCCTCACTACACTACACTACACTGTAAATCACTACCTTGAAATTCCCACTTCTTGCCATCTTTTGCTGGTGAACTGCACATTTAACAGCGAAAATGTCGCCCATGCATTGGTGTTTGAAGTGCTCTTCCAGCTTTGTGTCAGTTCGTGCAAACAACATCTTGCGAAAATGTCTGTGGCCTCCTCATTAGCAAAATATCTGTACGCGAAAATAACAGCGTATACAGTATTCTGTTAATGACAATGCATGCTAATGCCATATCATGGCATGGTAATGTTTAACCCCACCAGAAGCCAACAGGGCTGTTTATAGTGAGGTCATGTTTTGTAAATTACTGAAGTTTGTACAGTATAAGTTGTGTAGAATCCCGTTCAATTGAAAAGAAATATCTGTCTTCTGATTTTATGTTTTAAGATGAATGGTGAAGACTTTCCTGGAGGACATGATGGGTCTTACAAGAAGCCAATTCTGCTGACTGGAGTCAACGTGGACTGAAATCGTGTGAATTACAGCTCGACATCCTGACCTCAAGTCATGGCTGCCTTTGATAAACACGAGAAGCAGTTGTCTGATTATTTGGACAAGCACAGAAAACAAAAGAAGCAGGGTCGAACTCCGCCAACAAAGAGTGCCACTAGCACAATAAGAGACAAGTAATTACTTGGTGATTTAGAATAATTGCAATTCACTTTACTTGTGTATCTGTCAGTATTTTCTTTTTGATGTCTTTCACTAATCACGACTTACAAATTTACAATAAATATTCCTTTGTAAATTTATGTCCTGTTATGTGCTTGGCAAATTTAATTATATGTATCATTGTGCTCGATTTTCAATTTGTTTTTAACCAAGCAAACTTTGGTTGAAAATCGATACCCTCATGGAGTCATGATCAGTTTTATAGTTATAGGTCACGGTGGTCCACAGCTGTTTTTAACAGTAACATCATTGTCACAGCTATTTCTCTGTATTTTTTTTTTTCTTTTTGCCCACCTTCCTAAGAAATGTGTGTCAGAAAAGTGCATGCCCAAAATGAATGAGCATGTCTTTACGTATTGATATCTAAAATGCTCTCTTTTTGTTTCCCTCAGGGAGGGTATCAGCTTGCCCTCAATTGAGAAACTCAACATCAACAGTGCAGCATCACCACATGCATCTCCCAAAGTCCCTTCAGCTAGCTTGTCTAGGGCTCATCAAATCAGTGGTGGTGCTAAACCCAAACCCAAAACAAGTGTACCTGTGAGGACAGTGGCCAGGTCAGCACAGCCTGTGAGGACATTAAAAAGGAAGGCAACAATTCATGAGTGAGTATGGTATGAAGTCATCATTGGAGTAAAATGGACAACAAGGCAAGACTTGTTTGTAGAGCTTTCAACCTTGTGTGAAGACAAAACTCTATCATCATCACCATCATCATTACAACTACTACCATCACAACCACCACTACAACCACCAGTTACCACCACCTATCACCTCTACAGCTACCATCACCTTCCACTACTAAAACCACCATCACCTCCATTACCACTACTAAAACCACCATCACCTACAGTACCACCACTAAAACCACCATCAACTACCACCAATAAAAAACACCAACTTTCCCCACCACTACAACCACTAACTACCACCACCACCACCTACAATGGATCACCTCTACATTCACCATCACCTATCACCACTAAAATCACCACCAACTACCACCACCACCACAACCACCAACTACCACCACCACACTGTACCACCACTACCTACAATGTATCACTAGCTCTACAACCACCATCACCTACCACCACTAAAACCACCAACTACCACCACCACTACAACCACCAACTACCACCACCACCTATCACATCACCTCCTACCAAGACGACAACCACCATTACCAAGTATTCTGCAAGCAGAAAGATGGATTTTTTCATTTCATACTTCCTACAAAGTCCATGTGTATTGCTCAGGGGGATCATACTATTTAATGATAATTATTTGCTAAAGGAGAATGTATTTAACTCTCTGATAATTTGCAGACATTCAAGATATTATAGAAACTTACATCCTGTAGGCATGCATCATCTGTCAATCTTTCTATTTGTTTATCGCAGTTAAGTCACTGATGTCCAGTGTAATGATACATTTGTAGATAATGTAAGGCATGCTCACTATAAGTACTTTAAAACAATAAAAAGAAACCATTATGGCAAAATAATTTTTTCAGGCAATATATTACATTTTGCGATTATATAGGCCTACAGGCAACTTAACTTTTACACTGTATGTTTCTGTAGGTTAAAAGTACAATTTCCCTTCATTCTTTTATGGTTCATCATAGTTCCACTGACCATAAGTACTGTCTTTCTCTACAAAAAAAGAGATCCCAACTTGAAATAGGTGGAAATTGCAGCATAATAACTTCTCTGTTAAAATGAAGCAGGTTTGAGCAATATCCTAAATGTTGCTTTTCTTCCAACAGCCTTCCAACAGAACTGCTCCTGCATGTCTTCTCATTCCTGCCTCCGGTGGATTTGCTGACGTGTGTATGCGTCAATCGACAGTGGATGGAGCTGGCAAGTGACAAGTAAGAAGTTACTTAATAACATACCTGATGAAATGAAACCTTCATGTTCAATTCAGAACTCCTCTCCTCTCTCCCGCTCTCTCTTTTCTCCTAGTGGTGATATCATTTTTTTTTTCCTCTCTCTCTCTTTGAAATTAGTACGTAGCCTGATGAATAATTATGTGCAGTGCATGCATTTAGGCATGTCCCACGACTCTTGTCAGATCAGATTACAGCAGAGTCCCGCACTTGTATCCAGGCACATTACCACAGCATATAAACTTTTGAATACTTGATTTTGACTCATTCTCACTCATCGGAGTCTGTGTAGTTTATGTTGGCTGTATGCTACTGTACAGGTGTACTGAATTTGTAATATTACACCATACACACTATGCAAAGACAACGACTGTGATCATTACAAAATTTATGAGTGAATCAAGAGATGAGAGAGTTCTTGAATGAAGAATGAAAGAATGAGCAGAATGCTCTCAGTAGATGCAGATTGTAATTTCATAGTAACTGGGTGTAAAATGATCACTCTCTCTCGTACTCTGTTGTTCTGAGATTCCCTATGTCCATTATTCCACACATTAACTTTGTTTAAAAAGAACTTTGCAGTGTTACCAGGCAATAGTCCTTAGGACTATTTGTATTCTACAGTGAATTCCCGTTGTAACGAAGTCTTCGGGACCAGCAGTTTTCTTTCGTTATATTGAAATCTTGTTATAACCGAACAAATAAACAATAAAAAACAAAGAGCAGATTATGTTGCGGCCTGAATTTTTACATCGTTATAACTGTGTTCATTATAACAGGAGTGCACTGTATCAGCTACTGAATTTGTTGAACTTTGGTCAAGCTAGCTCAGCTCTTGTTGGAGCTACCCTCATAAGGAATACCATCAGCCCCTCAGGATTATCAAGTAGTGATGCTGCAAACTCATTAAACCCATACATTCAAACAACCCAACATCAACTTTTGTTGTGCATTCCCAACAATTCCCAAGAGCACCTTTCCTCTACTTTAGCCTAAATGAATGAGAAATTGGCAGTGTCTGATCCAAGTTCATCTGTCATCATTGTCTTTTCCCCTGTATACCGTACTCTGAGCACAGCATACTATGGCAGCCTCTGTATGAACGGTATGCAGCCCAGCCTACGGGCAAATCATCTGCCTCCCCCTCAAAGTCAGGCTCTGTGGCCCGGCCCCACCCAGTCTATGCTCTGCATGCGGACATCAGGTGGAAGACGGCTTGCATTAAAGAGTAAGAGTTTGATTTTGATTTGATTTTTGATTTGATTTCTGAATTTCTTTTTCATACATAAGTGAAATACAAAGTCAATTGAACAAAGTAATTGAGCACAGTATGATTTGAATCTGACAGTCGAAACAGATGATTAATTCAAATATCTAACAGTTTTTTGTAACACAGTGCAAGTGAAAACAAAGAGGCATTACTTTCTGCATGTATTTATGCAAACATAGGATCCCGTACATCTGTCGTTCAAAGACAAATTAAGCAACTCTGGATGTAACAGAAATACAGGAGACCATCATCATAGGCAAACGCTTGACGAGGACATTTTCTCATCATAAATTTATATATCCTGAGGAGGTAGTCAATTTGAGTGATAAACATCAGAAAAAGACAAATTGTCACTCATTGGAAGTTGCCATGAAAACGACTTTTCTCCTATACTCTGATCAAGGTGATATGTGTGGATATCACACCCTTGTACAGTACTTTAATTCATTTTTGATGACAAAGTATGTATGCATTGTGAACCATTTGCAAGTTATCTCTTTGTATATTTCCCAGATTAAATTGGCCATCTTCCGTGCTTCCCAAACCTTTACGATTGAAAAAGCAGATGCACACTCAGCGTTGCTAGGCTAAAATTCCAATCGCATTGAGACAGGTTGCTCAGCTTGTTTGGATCCCTAAACCAACTATCAATTCTTCCTTTTCAAAAAGCAATTGATCTAGAAAAATAAGAAATATAAGAGGAAGATGGTACTTCAAAACACCACACCATGACGTATGGGGAAATTACAAAACCGTTAGAACCAACCTGAACAAGTGATCTTCCTAAGCAAGGTGTCTTCATATGAGTATGTACATATCATTGACATTATCTTCTGTTATGTACTTTAAATTTTAGGTGCATTGCTAAGAGGGATTCCCGCATTGCGAGGCTGATGAAGAAAAAAGATCCCTATTCGCTTCTCCCTGCTAGCATCGGCATGGTCCTTGAGCAGTAAGTATTTAAGATATGTAAAACATTTTCCCTATTTATGCTATGTCAATTACCCATAGAATTATGAAAATCAAGGCCCCTCAAAACTTATCTTTGCATTGATCCCCAGTTCAGGATGATTTGCCTTTCAATAACATTTATTGTTTGTTTACATTCCGTATCTTTGTCTGGTTATTGGCTAATTAATTTTGGCCATGGAATACACATGAACTCTACTAGTTAAAACCAGCCCTGTCCCTTTTGTACATTTAGTTTCATGGAAAATACTTGTTGAAGATACAAGCTGGATGGCCATTTCATGACCCATTGATGCTGTCAGTGTCAACATTGATCATTAGAGCTTTCCGAAATGATGTTATAGTCCTCTTCAGTAAGGTATTTCACGAGGTGATTGCCTATGTCTACATAGCACAAATATAACAGCAGTTTATTATGCAAATGCTATCGCCATAGTAGGAACAAAGTAGCCTCTACCTATGGGAACTTTTAGGAACTTTTAGGAACTGATCAATCACTAGATTATCAAGAAAAATCAGTGGCATATACACCCTGGAAGTAAAATTGGAATTTGTAATGTAAAAGAGACTTTATTTACTGGATTCCAATTTTGGAATTTAATACAGCAAGGTCTGGAAAAATAATAGGGTTCTTATATTTCTGTATATTCAAAACAAAGCAGGGAAGTACAATATGACAGTGCAATTTGTAAGCTCTGTGAGTGATGCTTTCCCCTTTTCACATCTTACAGGAAGATTGGAGTGAAGTGGGAGCTGGTGCTGGTAGATTCCTCCAAGGCGGAGTCCAGCTTCACCCACTCGGACGCTATCTACTTCCCAACGTCCTCCACTGTCAGATGGTACAGTCTCAACCCTCCACCAGTCAGCTCGCTGCGGAGTCTGGCCGTCTACGCCCAGGCACCGGTGTTCTTTGAAAGGGACGGGTCAGCAGCCATCAACAGGTATAAATGGGATTGAAGTAGCATGACCCAAGTTATAGTTTGAGGTGTTGTGATACCATTATAGCATTATCTGCTGCACAAAGTCATATAGAAAATGTGATGCTGACTGGTTAATAATCACATTTACCTCAGACGTGCCCAGTCTACAACTAAATTAGATCATATCGACTACAGCTTAAAGAGACTGTGCAATGTAAATATATGTTGACTTATATTGATTCAGAGTACCCTGATCATCACTTATGTGGACAAAAAAAAAAAGAATATCTGAAAATGTGCCATATATTTTTTAATGATTATCTACTATTTTTCTTCAGATTACTTGGATACACACACACAAAAAAAAAAACACCTTCCAAACCAAGATTCTGTGTACTGCCAAGTACCGATTTTAACCCGTTGAGGACAAGTCCCAAGTATACTCGGGAAGGTGTCTATGGGAAATGCGTGTTGTAGCGAAATCAGTCTGTCCTCAATGGGTTAAGACAGTGGAATGCACATTCTCCTTGATTATGCATGACTTGCATGTTTCCCTGCAATGCCTTGTCGTATAAGTAATGGTCTTTTGCCTGGAAAGCCAACAAATGTAAAATGTTCATGCAGTGATGTTTGGCCTCTTTGGACCAGTATCTTAAAGGGTGTGTACAGTTCTGGTCGAGGTGAGGATTTAGCTTTTAACGTTTTGCGAGATATTCAGAAACCACTCTATGATATGTCAAAGAGCATGCAATTCTAAGGGAGATCAAAAGTTTATTTGATGAAAATTGGTTTTGAAATGGCTGAGATATCAAAAAACAAGGTGAAGCAAAGAGATCCTAATAAAAGGCGTGGCCTGTTGCCTTTTATTATTATCACTTTTTTGGATATCTCAGCCATTTGAAAACCAATTTTCATCAAATATATGTTGAATTTCTTCTTAAAATTACATGCTCTTTCACATTTCATAAGTGGTTTCTCATTATCTCACTTTGGAATGTTCAAAACATGAATCCCCACCTCAACCAGTACTCTACAGTCCCTTTAAATGCGAATGATACGAAAGTAATACAAAATGTAAATGATATGGAGTGGGTTTCTCTCAATCTCTTTCTCTGTGCATCAATCTCACTTTGTGTTTCATTGGAGCAGTCCAAGTCAGAGGTCCCTGTTGTTGGAACACCGCATTAAGCCCAGTGACCTCACTGGTGAGCCAGTGGTCAGGAGCCAGGTCATCAATGTCTACACTCCGATGAAGGGCATCGTCATAGCAACATGGAAGGTATGGTAAAAGGAAAAGATGAAACGTGGGGTGTGGGGGGGGGGGGGGGAGTGGGATGGGAACCCTGACATGATGAAGGGAATTGTTATGTATACAAGTTGTAGTCAAGAAAATAGATTTGATGGGAGGCAGAGGAAATGTATTATTTTGACAGAGAGAGTTGCAGCAATGTCGAAAGTATTGTGAAAAATAGGTACAGGCCACAGGGTAGGAAACAGATATGCTGATAGAGGGCATTCTTTTAGGAACATGGTGTATGTGGTTAGGTCAGAGACAAGATTAAATGGAAAGGTAGGACAAGGTTAAAGAGAAAGGTAAGTAAAAAAAAAAAAGTGACAAAGGAATTCTCTCTTTGCAATGTGTAAGATAGTGCCAAAGAAGAAATTGTGGTGATGTATGTAGAGATTGTATGTCTGTCTATGCATATGCTTTACATATATTTTTGTAGTGAATATAAAGTATGTGTATGAGATGTGTGTCTTTGTTGATCAACTGTTTATCAAATGTTTGACATTATTTTTGTAATATGATTTTTAAGATATTCCTATTCATAATTGAACAGGAGCATTGTGAAATCATGATGTCATCTTTGTGTGTAATTTTGACATGTGGTTGGTACCAAAATTGCTATTGTGAAAAATATTACAAAACTTACAAATTTAATATAACTCTATTATTCCAAGTCCACTTTTAGTGAATTGTCTACCAGTTTGATTTTATTCAAAGGACACTGCAATCATGATAAATGTATCTGCCATCTCTTTGACAACAGGATGATGGGGAGCTTGCGTTTGTGTCCTTGTGTGTCCATCACCATGGCATCATTCAGCGGGCGACGCTTGGAACATCTCAGAGGTACGTCCTCCACGGCCGAGTCCCGAAGTCAAATGCATCCTTAGAAAAATCACTCTGCTTGGATAGAGGAGAGATCTAAATCAGACAAGGGGCCTGTTTAATAAAGACTAAGCATAAGTTGCAGTCCATCGCCATTTGCGTTTCATTAACAACTTTGTGCGATTGATCGCAAATAACGCTCAATCTACCAGAAGTTACATTTTTGAACGCATGATAATTTCTTAAAATAGAGCATTAGTGTTTTTATGACACAGGACTTATGCTTGATATTGAACTTAACTCTGAGTTACATTCAATAAATCGAACATAAGATCAATCGCAACTCTGCATGGGACAGGCCCCAGGAATATTTCAGGGTTTGGATGGATTTATGCATTTCAGGTGATCTGCGATGGGAAATTAGGTGACTCCGTCAGTAGCGTGTCTTGCGATCAACTTGCACTGGTTGGAGTCCCATTCAGTCTACCTGAGCAAGGCTGTGTGTCCTTGGATAGGACATAAAATGGGGGTCCCATGTGTGAGAGAGTCACGACTCATGCACGATGAAGGATCTCACTTCACTTGTCGCAAATGCAGTGAAGTGGTCCTCCCAAAACACACTCGGGGGGAAAACGGGCAGGAAGTGCTGACCGCTCGTGGTCCGCCCAAGGTGACTAGCGGTAGCGAACAGTATCAACCAGTTATGTTGTGTCATACGAGAAGAAGGAAAATGAAGTCATTCTGTTGCAAAGATGAAGATGTGCAAATAGTTTATTGACTATATTTTGTAAATACGAATTTATGCTTTTCACTGCAGATTGTGAGGATGTGGGAAAAGTGAAAACATGCAAACTTCATTTCCAGCTACTGATCAAGGAGTGAGAATAAATTCTGCATACATTTCTTGTGCAAAAAATTTTGCCTTCCAGTTCTTTGCAAGCTGTCTTGTTCTCCATGACATTGCAATCTGTTAAGATGATATGTTGCCCAGGTGTAGAAATGGTGATGTTTCATCAGTGCAAATCTGTTTTCAGGTTTGTGGGAATGAACGAAATGATGATGCACAATTAATCTTACACATCCATCGACTTCTTAAGACACCCTTGAGCTGTATTTTCTGCCCTTGAGAAAAGTGAAATATTTACAGATCATCTCATTACAATAGCGATTGAAACATCAGTGTCTGTTTAAACTTTTATCTTCTGTTCTCATTCTATGCAGAATGCACATTCCAGTTCCCATCAAACCCAGGCCAGATGACATCGACTCGCAATATGGTAAAAACAAAATGCATATACATATAATCCTGTAACTGCTCCGACCTGTGTTTGTGAATTACTCTGTAAGAAGCGTTTGTGAATTAACCCATTGAGGACGGTTTGATTTTGCTACAACACACATTTCCCATAGACGCTTTCCAGAGTATACTCAGGACTCGTCCTCAATGGGTTAATAGGATGTTGTGTTAATAATACCCAGACTTAAATTTGTCACATCGTGGTGTGATCTCCGCACCTCAGGCTGAATACTAGATTTCCATGAAGCAACTGTGAACATCCACTGTTGATTTTATAAAGTTTGTAGCAAAACAGCCACCAGCGTCAAATCCACTGTTGCATAAACAAACCACCTTCCTGCCAATATATTTGTGATCTCACCCAGGTAGTGACAGAAATGACACAAACAGTTCTGGAGAAATAGTTTGTAAACATTCTCTTTTGGGGGACATGTTGGCCCTGAAGCCTTTTAATATTACCAAGTGTTCTCTGGAAAGGGATTTACGTTAAGATGCACAGGGTGCTGAAAAATGCAACTCCAAACAGCTTCTGAGTTATATGACAATGTTGACATATGCGTCAAATCACAACATTTACAGATAGAAATTTGGGCCCTATAATGGATGTTGATGGTAAATGCTATGCATGAACTTTTACTGTGATATTGGTCAACTCGCTTGTCAATGCCTGGGTTTATTTTGTTAGAGCATGTATCGACACATTTCAGATCACTGAAAATATGGAGGTCTTTTTTGTTTGATACACAGTAAACAACAGTTCATTGTTTGTTATGCAGTTTCAAATAATGCCTTTCCATTATTGGAATATGTTGATATTTCCCAATCGTGTGAGATGATTTTGGCACTCACTTCTTGCCATAGGATTACATGACTACCAGTGCATCATGGAGCTACGCCATCAAAGGAGCACCCTGTGGAGTCAGCGATTTGACAGGCTGCATGCAAACAAGAACAGCAAAGGTCTGTAGCTCTTTCTGCCTGATGAAAGCATTGGTTCACCACATATCAGCTTTCACCCATAAACGGAATCGTAATTTGTTTTTTGTTTTAATTTTGTATTGTTTTTTGACAGTAATTGAAGCAAAGAGAATGGGGCATTCACATTGATAGTGGATTTTTGTTTGCTTTTGTTTGTTTGTTGTTTCTTTTTTGATCTCGGAAGATGTTATCTGACAGTCAATATCAGCAAAGTAAAGTGAATTAAAGTATATGGGGGTGTACAATTATTGCAGTTTGTAACTCAATAAAAGTTTAGCATTAGACACAAATATTCAAGTGCATGTAATATTTATTGTCAGTGGTTGTGTGTGAAGAAATGGGGAAAAAACGACTTTGGTTGGTGTCTATTGGCGCTTAACTGTACATTGCATCTGTGCATTTGTATATGTGGCAATTTATCTTGAATGAGGAGAGTTTTAGAATGTTGCCCCTTCTTCAATTTCTGTGCACCATAGTGGATGGTCATATCAGACTGACACCAGTCAGGGGAGATGTGGTAACAGACCATTCTTACTCCTCCAAGAGGATTCAGTTTCCATGGAAAACGGATATCTTCAAGGGAATTGTCCAGGTACGGAAGATAATTTTGTTGTTGTTGTTTACTTTGCTTTCTTGGAGCAGTCTTCAAATTGCTCAAATGGTATTCTTTACACTTGCTCCTGTGTGGAGTGATAATTCTTGAAATTTATATGGTTTGACAATCGGAGAGTACACAGTCATGATTTAAAATGCGACATTATCATCCAAAATATAATTATGTAGTAATCATATTTAAAATTTCTGTTTGATAGAACATAAACCTTTCTTGTATAGCACAATTTGCTGTATCTGGTATGATTGAGGGCTTAGCATTTTCATCCCAAGAGAATGAAAGATACCTTTAAAGAGTCAAAGAAATGCAGGGAAGCTTATCTGAGATTTAAGCAATTTCCAATGGAGACCACATTAGTGGTTGATGCTGTCCAAGACATCGAGTGTATAGTGACTGTTTTTTGCTCATTCAGCACCATATTGCTGTTTTCCTTGTAGGACTTTGCAGTATTGGACTGCACACTGTATGATGAATTTCAGCAACCAATCTGGTGTGTAAGGTGAGCATGACAATTTTTTCCCCTCATACAGGCCACTCCCATTATAACAAAGTCCACAGAACCAGCATTTTCCTTTTGTTATATTGAAGCCTCATTTAAGCAGACCAATAAAGTATCTATATAAAGATTTATAAAAAAGATGTTTATTTTGGAACCTGACCTTTTACTTTGTTGTAAGATTTTGATAATGACGGTGTTGTTATAACTGGAGTGCACTGTATTTGATATCCCCAGTATTTTATAATTATTTGAATTCACCCACCATAAAGTTTACATCATCTCATGTTTGATAAACGCATGTTGCACAGTGCCATCAAATCGTAGTAACCTGATTGGTTCTCAACTGATCACATCACAGTGTCCTTTTCTGCTCTGTCTGCTCTGAGGTGATGAATATGATATATAGATGGTACTGACAAGGTTACGAACATTTTTCAATCTGATCAGTAAATCCTTGTTCATCTGAACAAATTCAATAACACATATGAAACATAACATAATATACAATGTCTACAATGTATTTATTTCATGATGTACGTTATTGTATGTGTAGGGCCTCTGAGAATAACAGTGTTAAGCCACTGACAGAGCTACCCTACTGAAACAAAACAAATGAATAAATAAAATGAAATAAATAAACATCTTCTAATTTTGTTTACACAAAACATGATTTTGCAGTCGGAGGACTGTGATGCATGGAGGGGTGTCTACACTCTAACTGTGTTTCACATCAGTTTGTTGGCCATTCCAATGTTTTTCCTTTTCCTCATCTTCAGCTATACTTTGGTAACCAGTTTACCAAACCAGTCATTACCTGCATCACATGTTTTGTTCATTCAGGTGTGTCTTAAAAATTGGGCTTTTTTTTTCTTTTCTTTTCATGGATGGAAATACTAGCTGTATCTCGTTTCATTTGCAGTTTATAGGGAAAAGGCACCACTTGAAAATCACTTGCATATGTATGATATTGATCAATTCATATGCTCCTGATGCTTCCTGTGCCAATATTTCATGTTGATCTTCAATCATTTCATCATTTCATAAAGATCATGAATATTAAATCAAAATGACCAAAGTATAACTTTCTCATCTGCATGATTGCGTTTGTTTTTGTTCAGTTTGATTGGAATGTCTCTTAAATGCCTCACAGGGAAAATGTACATATTTCCAGTGATGACCTCCAAGTTTAAAAAAAAATGGAAACAAAAAAGAAGAACCATATTTACCATCATCTAATATAATAAAAAACATCTTCCAGATATATCTCCCCATCAGATTTTGAAAATACTACTTCATTGCATTCATTTCATTATTTGATTTTACCTACTTGCAGCTGCCCAGTGGTCATCGAAGAAGACTTTGAACCAGTTGGTATGTACCTGGTATCTTGCCTTCATCTACCACACTAAGCCGAAAAGATTTAACTTGTCTATTCTACCAACTGCTCTGATCTGTGCCATTATATACTGAGATGTATACACTTCTATCATTGTAGGGAAATGTACAATGTAGAAAAAGGTACCCAGTAATTTGTACTGTAATTGATGGAGTAATGAGCATGCAAGTCAGTTTACAAATGATACACAGGACAGAGTGGATCGGTGAAAATTGGATGCACAGGTTTAACTTTGGAACTGTTATAAACCCACTCGCTCTGCTCGTGGGTTTTAGACTGTTTCCAAAGTTAAACAAGAGCATCGAATTCTCACCAATCCACAAAATAGGCCCATGGATCATTCATTCATTTTATAAAATGGGCCTGTAAATTCATGAACTTTTACCCTTTTCCACATCATGTGTGTGGTACACCTACAACACTATGCAAGGCTTGAGTCATGCATTTGGATTTTACCAGATGCATGGCTCAGTGTAGATCAGTACAAATCAATGAGTAATAATTTACCAAGCAGATTGTAGAGATTCGAAACCCCATTTTACAATCGAAATCGAAGGAATGCAATCTTGTTGTTGCAATTAGCACCAAATGAAAGGAAGCGTATCATACATGTAAACTATGTCATCCAGCCCTAAACTTCTGATATCTCTGTCCGTGATACATGCAGTGACCATGGAATACGAAGGAGACCCAGCGGTGATCAACTACTCGGACACCAAGGGCAACATTGAGATCAGGATGTTTTGGGTAAGCGTGTGTGCTGTTTCCTTCATTTCTGTCGATCATATAGCTGTAGGAAAGGAGGAAACCCTAATTTGTGGTTCTTACTCTTTTGCTCTTATTCTGCACATAATTAAATACAGTATGAAAAGCATATTGTGCTGATGTCTTATTCCAGAGCTTGGCAAAAATGACTCCATTAATAATTATAATAAATGACACTTATATACCGGTAGCGCTTAATATTGACGTTTCTAATATTTACCACCAACAGCAAGTGTAGTGATTCAACGTACCAAATTTTCATCCAATGCTGTTCTTTGGTGTCAAAGTTTATCTCTTGAACTTCAGCTTGAGTTGTTCGTAGATTTTGAAAGGAGATAGGAGGGCTTTTGATCACTGGTAACATTTTACTATTGAATGCTGAAAGTATTCTGCTGTTACCTGGACATATTAGAGTACAGTTGTAAGATTCAGGAACAGGGATGCCAGTTTTCCGGCAATAGCCGGAATTCCGGCTTTTTCATATTTTGGTGTCCAATTTCCGGCTTCGTGATATTATTTCCGTCTGTGTGGGAAAGCCGGAAAACACAAGAAAGAAAGAAAGAAAGAAAGAAAGAAAAACGAAAAAATATGATCATCTAAACTTACGGGACATTCACTTTCACGATTTCCGTAGTATGTTTCGCATATACTTGGGCATGAGAATATCACAAAACGACTGTCGTGCAAAACTAGCGCGATGTTGCTGTTGCTAGCTGGGACATGCAACATGTGCGATGATAGCGATCGAACAGTGTGTGGTGTTTCTATGCGATGTAGACTGTGTGCGGTGCATGAATCATACTGCGCTCTTGCTATAGCTACAGCGCTGAGACGGTGCGGTGAGTCGATTGAGTCAGCTGAACGAAGCAAAACTACGGATTTTACGGCACTAGGGCTTCTTTATTTTTGCTACAAATTCCTTTTTTTTTCCTAGAATACGACCACATTATTGTCTGGAAAGCGTTATACCAGCACGTGCGATCGCGATCGAACAACGTGTGGTGTTTCTAGGCGATGTATTAGGTCTATATGTGCGGTGCATGGATCATGCTGCGCTCTCGTAGAGTATGGTGAGTCGATCGAGTCAGCTGAACGAAGCAAAACTACGGAGTTTAATACGGCACTAGGACTTCTTTATTTTTGCTACAAATTCATTTCTCTGGAGAATACGACCACATTATTGTCTGGAAAGCGTTATGGAACATCCAAACGACGGAGTTACAGTACTGTTAGTACCGCATCGGAACTTCTTTACAAATTTTCAGATTCATTTCTTTATCATGTTAAGAGATGTTTATTGGATAGGTACCACACAAAAATGAAGAAAGTCATCCACAAATCAAACTAAAGGCAACATCAAGTGTACACAGTGAAGTTGCCAAAATAAAAACCAAAATTTTCCTGCAACAGAAACTGAATGTGCAACAGACCAAGAGAAAACACTAGGTGAGTACATGTATAAAAATTGAAAATGTGTATGTTTAAATTTTTATTTATTTTTAAATTTATATTAACATCAAAATGACCCCAAATTAGGGGATTAGATTTGAGGGAAGAAGAGCCCTCAGAAATGCTCAGATTGCACCAGAGAGCATCTAAGAACCCCAGAGCTTCCAGGGCCCTTGAGCGGGCCCTGGACCCCGGCCGAAGGGACTTCGCGCTCGTGATGTGCGCTTCGCACGCATCAGTTTCGTTCACAAAAAAAAATTTCAGGCCCAAGAGCAATTTGCCACTGGCATCCCTACAGGAAATATTGAATGTCATGGTAAAACCATTTATTGAATATTAACTCCTCTTCCAGGTGAATTGTCTATTTAAGCTGTGGTGAACTATTCCTTCTGATGACTGCAAGTGAAGGCTTCTATTGAAAATATGAAGGTAGAAACATTTGTGGTCCCAGGATGTGTTCCCAAGAAAAGATGAAGCATCACAGTTTAACAGCAAAGTTTTACAAAGTTATAGCTCTATATGTGCTTGTTGGCAGTTTGTTCTGCCCTCATGGGAAACTTCTCTTGGCCGGGGGAGAGATATTTCAAAGCAACAGATTATTCATTTTGTTTGATGTGTGAGGAAGGAAAAGAAAAGGAGGGATGCACAAATGACTATCAACATGTTTTCACTCTTTTCCTCTTATTTTCAGGTTCCTGAACGTGAGCAACACGTGATAGTATCTGTCAACATAGACCTGGCTGTGAAGACAGTCAACGACTGGTTTGGAACTCAGTACTAGCACTGGAACGCCTGTGGTTGCTGATGCTGGGCAAGGCAAAAGTGAATTTCATGTTACACAAACTGTATGAAATGCAATATTATGGTTTAGATCAACGTCATCATGTGTTCAAATCAACTTAAGGCCAATGGTTCATTTAATGATTCCATTGTTCTGCAATCTTCATTTTTTTGTCTCCTTTTTTTCTCAGTGCCATGAAGTCCAGTAGTTTGTGGTTTGTGTGCACTTTGAATCAACAGCAATAGAGGTGATAATCAAGCTCCTTGATACCCCAAAAGAACAGATACTCCCCCCCCCCCCACACACACACACACACGCACACAACAAACCATCACTAGGCACTCTTTTTCTGTTGTGAAGTCATTTTAAGGAGTTGCAGCAGTTTCTCTTTGCTCCCATAGTCAATTTGAAACTCTTTTGCTATTTATTGGGCTGGCAAATACCTGTTCTCACCCACCCTTTGTTTAAATGGATGCATCCACCTTCAAACTGACCATCTGACTACAAAAAAAAAGAAGTCAGTGATGTAACTTTCCATGCTCTCGACAAGCCAATTAAATAGAATTTACATTCAAGCAAATCTTCATTTGATAACTTAATGCTATCAAAATTCTTTATAGACCTAACACTAACGTGAAATATTTAATATGTTCATAAGATCTAACTTAGATTTGCTATCAAAATCAGATGGGGAAAGTTGGTGAGATTCTGCAGTGGGGATGCCAGGCCAGACAAATTGATACCCCAGCTCTAACAGTCAGTGGAAATAACACCTGGGTGAGCAGCATGAAGGTGAGCCAAGACCTACTCCCTGAGCGTTGGTGGGGTAATGTCACAATCCTTGTGGAGGGTAACCCTGTCTGCTGTGGAAAACTCAAAGTGGAACTGGACATACTTGCTGAAGGGCTGAGGGAGCTCATGACAGAACTATTTGAGACTGATAGAGAAATTGGTAGAGAAGAATTGTTACAACAGGAAATTTTAGTGCAGAATCACGAGACTTGCTGCATTATATTGAAGTGCTAGTAGGGGCTTAGCTGGCCTTTAATATACTATAGACTGTGTTCAAAGATAAGAACCTGTTCTCTTTGTCTTATTCAACCATCCATTAACTCAGAAATTACGTCCAACGATGAACGCAGTCTGTATTTGAAGGGAATTAAAAGACAGTTACATGTAGCGTATCCAGGCTATTACCCCCTCCCCCCAGGATAAAGGCCAGGGGAAGGGTTGGGGGGGGGGGGGGGTAATTGCCCTAGACCCACATGTAGATCAGCGTATCACAATCCTCTATTCATTCAGATACAAGTCAAATTGACTTGGAGAAAGACAGATGAATTGGGAGGCATAAACATTAGCATCGTACATGTAAGTAGGCCTTACTCATGCTAATTTCTGAAGATATTCTCCCACCTTTGATACCAAGCTATCACCAGCCGTGTAGCACTACCAGATACATGGACTGCAAGCTTGACTTTCTGTGTAGCCTTGTTTATGACCAAGGTCCAACAGTCGTGACATTGTAACATGACCATTTGGCATAGCCACCCGTCATCGTGGTCAATTTTGCCTGTGTAGTAGATGGAAGCCAACTACCAACCTTAGTCTACGGGAGCTTGGTTAGTACATGCTCTATAAGCTCCATATTTTGCAGTCATTCAGCCCATATTAGTGCATCTTTTCATAAAATAACAAGTGCTTCATCAGACTCCCATCTTGGCTTTCTAAGTAGGGGTCACAGGTCAGATATACTTCATCCTGTATCTTGGTAAATGCATGCTCTATGGCTTGTTTGCACATGTAGACTATGTTGCAAGAATCATTTCATATGAAAAGATATCTACTTATTTGTTTTCAAAACTATTTTGGCTGTGCAAAGTAGGTTGAAAGGTCACCAGTATTTTTTTTTTCTGTATGTTGGAATATTGTCTCCATGTGTCTTGGGATATTGTGTCTGAGTGTTGTGTGTCTGTGTGTGTGGATCAGGATAGTTATTTACCTTCTTATGTGCCTGGTTGGAATACTGTAAAACATGATATATTCGCGGCATGAATTTTTCGCGAATTGGAGCCAACGGCCTTTTTTGCGGCATGAAATTTTCGCTAACTGCCACTGGCATTCAATGCATTTAGTGTAGACAAGAACTTTCGCTCGCATTTTAATTTCGCGAATCTTGGCACTCGCAAAATTCAAATGCACGCGAAAATTCCTCGTTTTACAGTAGTATTATAGAGTTTGTTATTCAGTCAAAGGGACTCTATTGATAATTAGTGTCTCTATATAAAAGAATTGTGACAACTCGGAATGCGACGCCACTTTGTTTCCATTCACTGTGCCACACACTAGCTGTGTGTGTATTAGTGGTGCGTGTGCTATGTGTTTTATACAGGTTTTATTCTAGGCTTTTTACACATTTGATGTTTGGTCAAAATGAAAATCGGGTGATTGCTTATTAATTGCAATAATGATTATTGATTTGTAAAAGAGCTAGATGAGAGGGAATAAGGCAGAAACTAGCCAGGTGGGAGAAGAAAAGAACACTTTTCAAGTATGATGGCAATTTGAACACAAATATTCACACGTGATAATTTTGCTTAGCATCTGAACATGATTCATTGCAATCTCTTTGTGTGTTCGTTCAGCTCCTCTCTCTTCATCTCGTCTCTCTTTATATCTTTCTCTTCTTATCTCTTTCTCATCTCATGCTGCAACACTGGCATTTATGTGCGTGTCGGCACCGTTTTCCCTGTAAGCAGCCCCCTCCGTTGAATGCGAAGCATACATTTGTACCACACAATCATACCACGCGATTGTGGTCTCTTTGTTTGGGAGGGAGTTGGATATTGGTTGCTATGTCTGGGGTACCGTGCTGCGGACTACTCCATATGGACGAAAATTATGCATTTGCGCTGTGGCAACGAGTAACCAAAGCTCTGTGTCTACTCCAGCCTAGGATTTTTTGCGGCTGCCTCGCATGCCTCAACCGGAATTGTACGTCATAGTCATGCCAATTGCAGCCACACTCATGCGCACAATACTAGTGTATTTCATCAGCTTGCGCGAGTGGGAAGCATGGCGCTCCGCGAAAATGGACACGAACACCAGCATGGCATTTGTCCATTGCTCTATAGAGCGAATGGACGGCGAGCACGACTGGGGCTTGAGCTGGAGAGCTGCACCGACTGAATCGACAGCGAGCACGAGCGATTGACTCAACAGGAGTGAACCCAATTTCAGCAATTGGCCAAGCTCCATATATTCCTCTTTCCAAATGCACTCTTTTATTGCAAGCTGCACATTCAATCCAAGGTCGTTGCCAAGCTCTGCGATAGCATGAGGCTGAGTCGCATGTATCAAACCACACCTACCTTGGCAGAGATTGTTGCTCTCAGAAGCTACATTTCCCAAAACATGTTGGCCCTGTGTGACTAAGCAAGGCTGGGTGCTAGGCTGTGTGATGGGAGGGAGCGCGAATATGTCGGCAATATTGGCCGACGCCCCAGCCCCCACCTGCGAATCATTTCTCGAAACAAGAGGAAATGGCAAAACCTCACTGTTAATGCATGATACCGGGTCCGTTGCTCAGCACACCTGTCGCGGTACCAAGATGTGCTTGCAGGGCTAGCGATGATAATACCAAGGTCACTATGGACGTTGCCACAGCTGCCAAAGGCCTATGACCTCACCTGAATGCCACCATCCACAGCACACTGCTTTCCCATGCCTGGCCTGCTGCACTCTTGCATTTTGGCTTATTCTCCAACAGTGGTCTATTCCGAGACAGAAAAAATAATTTTTCAGTTTCAGTGCCCACGAAGATAATGACATCAAATCTCCAAAAAATGCTGGCAAGCCTGTGTCTATGCAGTAATTGCTCTTCCCTTGCCGACGCATGAGATTTATGAGCCTTGGAGGACCTTGCTAACCTCATCTCGATGTACATTTTTTCCATAATTCCATTTTCCATGATACCTGCAAATAGTGTTCAATATTCACCAAAACTTACCAGTTGATCCAACATCCTCAATATGTTGATCTTTATTGCAGCAGCAGCAACATTGTGTACATCTTCTGTTTTGCCATGTAATATTTCTGCTGAGTGGCGACAGAGTGACACATAAATCGTGCTAACCTCTCCCTCTCAAATGGATCAAGAACTTTGGATACCTGCGAGTTGTGTTCAATATTCACCAAAACTTACCAATTGATCCAACATCCTCGATATTTCTTTATTGTAGTAGCAGCAACATTATGTACATCTTTCTGTTTTGCCATGTAATATTTCTGCTGAGTGGCGACAGAGTGACACATAAATCATGCTAACCTCTCCCTCTCAAATGGATCAAGAACTTCAGATACCTGCAAGTTGTGTTCAATATTCACCAAAACTTACCAATTGATCCAACATCCTCGATATTTCTTTATTGTAGTAGCAGCAACATTATGTACATCTTTCTGTTTTGCCATGTAATATTTCTGCTGAGTGGCGACAGAGTGACACATAAATCATGCTAACCTCTCCCTCTCAAATGGACCAAGAACTTCGGATACCTGCAAGTTGTGTTCAATATTCACCAAAACTTACAATTGATCCAACATCCTTGATATGTCTTTATTGTAGCAGCAGCAACATTGTGTACATCTTTCTGTTTGGCCATGTAATATTTCTGCTGAGAGGCGACAGAGTGACACATAAATCATGCTAACCTCTCCCTCTCAAATGGATCAAGAACTTCGGATACCTGCGAGTTGTGTTCAATATTAGGGATTTGAAGCAAACAATTATTCTTGTTTTATTCTTGTCTCATGTTGGCAGGGATAACCTGGTTCAATATCCCACTGCGTGATTTGATCTTTAATAGCCTGCTTATCTTCCTCCGTGGCAGCGTGCCAGGCTACCCTTCCTTGTTTTCGTAGCTCCTCCTTCACAGGGTCATACCTTGCAGGTCTAGCAACTCTTTAACCCCCAACATGAAGTAGGGCTACTACTTTGATTTGAGAGTGGGCTTGGGCCAGCAGGGTCTTAATTACATCAGCCTGCTCCTTGTCTCTCCCGTCACTCGCCTTCCTAAAAACCGCTTCCACATCAGCGGGCTGCTCGTCCCCCACCTTCTGTATTGCACGACATCGTGCTTTTTCGACTTTCTCGGTCCCTGACATCTGCAAGGACTACATACACATGATGTTGATGCAAACATCTCTATCACATTTACATCACCATGTAGACCTTCACACAACTAATATCATGTTGTTGTTTGTTCAATTTCAGTACCACATGAGCACAAATGTAATAACAGACTACCCAATGTCTCCATTAGACTCAGCTCTCAGACCTCTTTCTTCTCTCACCAGGTTCCAGGGATGGGATCCTAGCACAGAGAGTCTGATTAAACCTCTTGACCTGACCATTTCCCTCAGGATGGTAGGGTGTAGTCCGTGACTTATCAATCTTGTGCAGCCTACATTGCTCCTTGACCAACTGTCCTTTGAAATCCCTACCTTGGTCAGAGTGAATACGTAGTGGAACTCCACAGTGGAAGAACCATGAATCTCTTTAGGACCCTTGCTACAATTACCGCACATTGGTCTTTGAACGCAACAGCCTGTGCATATTTAGTGTTCACATCCGTCATGACCGGTATATTTTCATAACCTCCTTAACCTCTCTCCACTTGGAGGAAGGCCTGTGACTGAACCTCAAGAGGTTTGAATATCTTCTTCATCTGAGAGCTGTCACTATGCTCAGGAGATTTATCACATACTATCACTGACTATTGTACAATATACAAGTTTCTTACCTTAGAGATCACTGTCTTCCTGACATTAGTTGGGAGAACTTTTTTGCCCTCCTCAGCACTTCTTGTCCGACCTTCTGCACACCCCCCTCCAAAGGAAAAAGGGGCTGTCAGGCTGCTCGTGGCTAATTCCAACATACCCAACAGTCTGAGGACGTCCCATTATCTGGTAGGTTCTCATCATCTCCCATTGTTGTTTATTCATTATTATGGATGCACATCCAAAGGTTCTCTTAGTTTTGTACTTTTGAACCTGTAAGTATGGAAGAGATATTTCATAAACTATACTCCATGTAGTACACATGGAAGAGTTACTGAAAATCAAGGCTCAATGTCAAATATTCAAACAAGTTTAGAGCTTGTTCACTTTCTTAAAGTATCTTTGTGAGAAATATTGTCCTCACTTGTCTCCTGACCACACCATTCTACAATGTCCGTCTGCTCTGTCAGGCTGCTCATGGTTAATACTGTCCACACATACTATCACTGACTGTTGTACAGTATACAAGTTTCTTACCTTAGAGATCACAGTCTTCCTGACATTAGTTGGGAGAACTTTTTTGCCCAAATCCAGCCCTTGGGCACTCCTCAGCACTTCTTGTCCGACCTTCTGCACACTTTTGCCCCCTGTAAAAAGTGCTGTCAGGCTGCCCATGATTGATTGCCAAATACCCCACGGTCTGAGGACGTCCCATAATTTGGTATGTGCGCATCATCTCCCACTGTTTCTTGTCCGTGATGACCAAAGCGTACCCAGATGTTGAACTCCTTTTCTATTTCTGTAAATGTGCAACAAATGAGAACTTTTGATAATGCTGGCAGGGTAATACTGTCCACACATACTAACACTGGCTATTGAACAATATACAAGTTTCTTACCTCAGAGATCACTGTCTTCTTGACATGAGTTGAGAGAACTTTTTTTGCCCAAATCCAGCCCTTGAGCACTCCTTAGTACTTCTTGCCAGACCTTCTGCACACCCCCTCCCAAGGAAAAAGGGGCTGTCAGGCTGCTCGTGGCTAATTGCAACATACCCCACAGTCTGAGGACGTCCCATTATCTGGTAGGTTTTCATCATGTCCCATTGTTGTTTATTCTTTATTATGGATGCACATCCAAAGGTTCTCTTAGTTTTGTGCTTTTGTACCTGTAAGTATGGAACAGATATTTCAGTAAATAAACGTTGTGCTGTTGTTAACCATGTCATAGAAAAATTGTTTGATTGGTCACAAGGAAGTTTCAAGGAGTCTCTGTGCACGGAAGAGGCTACACGCTTCTCTAGGGTGTTTACCCTTCTCTTCATATTTTCAAAGAAATTTTTGACTTACGGAGTTCGTCTTTTATTTATGTGCCTCCGCCAACGAAGTGGCCGGAGGCATTATGTTTTCGGGTTGTCCGTCCGTCCGTCCGTCCGTCCGTACGTGCATACGTGCGTACGTCCGTCCGTCCGTCCCGTTTTGTTTTTGTCAATATCTCAAGAACCGTGTGGTGGTTTTACATCAAACTTGGTATTAGGGTATATCCTGGGGGGATAATACTTTGTTTGGATTTTAGGGTCACGGGGTCATAGGTCACAGGTTATTTTGTGAAAAAAAAGGTTGAAAATTCATGTTTTTCTCCATATCTCACAAATGGTTCAAGGTATCTTTATGGAACTTAGTATATATGCTTGTTCCAATGGGCAGTGATTATCTAGGGAAGTTGGGGGTCATGGTTCAAAGGTCAGGGGTCAAAGGTCGAGGTCAACTCCTCAAACTATCACTACTTTCCTTCTATTTATGCAATGCCTGAAGATTTTTTTTTTAACTTGATGTGTACATGTATTACCCAATATATACTCTTTTTCCTCCATATCTCAAAAGTAACTCAAGGTATCATCATGAAACTTACATATTTATGCATGTTCAACCTAACAGTGATTCTGTTTGGAACTGTGAGGTCAAAGGTCAAAGGCCAGGTTTAGATAATGCTATTTTCCCATTTGATACTGAAATTATACTTTTTCTCAATACCTTGAAAATCACTCAATGCATAAACTTATAAAAGAGTCAAAAGTCAAGTAAAAATCATCAGTTCCCCAAATACCTGCACTCTGACATTTTAATCATTCATCCAATTGAACCTAGTTCTAGGAAAGTGAACATTCAGAACATTTGTGTCAAACCTGTCATTTTAATATTTTGCCAATTGTGTGAAACTGTCATCACACATTGTCAAGACATTGTACTATAGACCTATTAGGAGAACCATGCATTATGGCAGAGGCATATCAGTCGCCGTAGCGATATATCTAGTTCCATTTGGAAGATAATTATATGGTGTGAACTGTGGGGAGCTTACACTTGTCTTAGTTGCTACTGCTGCAAGTGAACTTCTGTGTATAGCACAAGGTCCACAGCAATTTCTTTTTTTCCGTCAGCAGTGGGCAGGCTTCATGTCAAATTGTCGACCCATTTGGGTAGTTGTGCTTGGATGCATTACTTGTTTTCAGTTTCGCATCACTCAAGTCAACGTATTCAGAATTTCCCGGACAAATGTTCAGTGACACCAAAATATTTACCAAAGACTGCACATCAACTTCAGTCAAAATTTCACCTAGTGTTACCCTCTGCGGTTGATTTTCCTTTCATGGCTGATGTTGCTGCTTGCATGCCCTCTCCCCTGGTGGTTGCTGGTAGACTTGAAAGAGGTGTGTGTCCAGGCGAAGAAGGTTTTTGGCACCACAGAGAGTGTGACCATGTCTCTTTCTCTTCTTTTTGGTCATTGTGTTCTCCCATGTTATTGGAGTCACAGATATTTGGTACAAATTTAGAAATATAGCTTAGGTTAGTCATTTTTATGTTTAGGCAGAATCGGTCTAAAAGGGAATCATCTAATTGTGTGATATGAGAAATTAATTGTGTTTAACATATTCCTCAACCACAAACACCAAAAGCTATAGACTATAATTACCTTCACTGTTCATGTGCCATCCGTCAGATTTCCGATGCCTCTGAAGTTTTTCACAATTATGTTTATAGATTGGTGCTGGGCAGTGGCCATTCCCCATTAGGATTTTCAACATCAAGTAATTCCTTACTTGAGTGAGTTTGGTTGATGCAAGTTTTTTGCCACGCTTGAGTTTGCCTGAAATGGAGATGTTACAGTAGAAAATTTCATCTTGACAGCAAAATGAGTAGAATACAATTTTAACGCGCTAGTAAAATAGTGAGGAAGCTTTCAAGTTGGTGAATGACAGAACAATCTCTCATTAACTATTTCTACCATATCCATTTCTAAACTATCTCTTCATTTCTCACTAACCTTAAAATACGCATCACCTGATATTGAAATAAAAAGAATAGAAAAGTAAACTGTTTTCTTACCGATTGGGCCTTGTTAGATATCCCAAATCAGAAACTTTTCTGCTGAAAATGTATGAGAACTTGAAGAGTTTATTCGCAAAAACCGATAAGTCCATATTTGCCAAATGGAGATATTTGCGATTAAAGGTCAAGAAGAATAAGATGAATAAGAAAATTTTTGCTTCTTTTGACCATAACTTCAAAAATGTACCTTTATGTACCAAATCATAGTGGCTGCAATCACTGATGCCACTTCAGTACATGCGACTTGGCGAGGAAAACCAAGGAGGTATTAGGCGAAGCTGGAGGTGTGCAAAGTGTTCTCATGAGGGAGGATGATGAATCCTGATTTTCTGATCAAATTGTATGCTGACGCAGATTTAGAGTGAATTGCAATACACAATTACCTCAAGAGAGCAGGTTGCCAGCGCATAGCTGTCGGTTTTGTTGATTTTCAGGTAAGGCATTGAGGTACTCATACATCATCGGACAAAATTTTGTGAAAGCAAGATGACTGATCTGGAGGGAGCACCTCTCCATGCTCCTGTACTGTACAAGGTTGGAAATCCTACTTTCCAGGGTATCAATTTGTCTACGCATTGTCTTCACAATTGCTTGTGACTTTTTGAGTCTGTTCTACAATTCGTCATGGGGTACATGTTTCAAGGGCGCACCCTGAGACATGCTTACTTCAGCTTTATTGCTGAATGATCTCATAGCTGCAGATAGGGAGCAGGAGCTGGAGGTACTGTGGCAGTGCTACCTTTGCTGCTACCAGGCTCTGGCGAAGAGTTAGGTTTTTGCTTTGGTCATGCGCCCTTAGCAGCTGAGGAATAGGAATTAGTGCCCGGATCTGCAAGTGTTACTTTCTCGAGTTGGGACCTCACTGCTTCAGCGATTTTATTTGTAATGGTGATCTCGTCATCCACTACAACAATGCCAGCCATGTCCTCATTCATGTCCTGCAAAGAGTTGAACCGATTAGTGCTGCTAGATGACTTTGACTAGATAGACGTAACAGTAGTAGACATGACTAGACTAGAACTAGATAAAGGAACTCAAAGTCTCCATAAAATGATTGCGTCACGTAGATAATTAACGTGCATGTAGTTCAAACCACATTCAAACACACACTAACGTAGAATTGTACATCCAGGACTGCACATTCCAGAATGAAGAGCCAGAGATGAACAAGGGAGAGAGCAAACTCAAGGGATTGAAGCTCACACTCAGGAGGGTTTTCGCTTTTACCTTTTTTGAAAAAGACAAGCAGTATTAGTCCACTGTCTCAATGCGAAAATAACAGCTTTTAGTACATTCTTCGGTCCGGTCATTGAGTCCTCGTCCCCCGGCCTGTGCGGTGCTTTATGTGCGTGCCAACCATCACAAGCTCCTATTAATTGAGCATAGACCACATTTTCACTCTTTAGTTACAAAATGACAACTGTTGTGTCTGATTGTTTGGACAGGGAATCTTTCGAGGAATGCAGACATTCCTTTCAATTGTTCGTCAGACAGATCAATGTCCGAATTTCCCGGACAGATATTCAGGTCTTTCAAAACATTCAAGACTGAATCCAATTCATCCTCTCCCCTTGGTTGCTGATGAACTTGAAAGAGGTGCGTGTCCAGGCGAAGGAGGTTTTTGGCACCACAGAGAGTGTAATCATGTCTCTTTCTCTTCTTTTTGACCATTGTGTTCTCCCATGTTTGATTATTGGAGTCACAGATATTTGGTGAAAATCTGCCTGGTATAGCATATGGCTTCTTTCTTTTACACCTCGTATGTGGTGAAAGCTTTGCAGATGAGCAGACAATTATTTCTGATTCCTACCACACATAGGACAGACTCTTGATGTTCTGAATCCCTAAAGGGAGAAAAAAAAAATCACGAGTCATGGTGGAGCTTAAAAAAATACTAAAGAAAGTCACAGCGAAAAACTTACTTCTTGTGTGTCTGATGGAGCATATATGGCTTTTTTCTTTTACACCTGGTTTGTGGTGAACCCTTTGCAGATGAGCAGACAAATATTCCTGCTTCCTACCACACATAGAACAGACTCTTGATGTTCTGAATTCCTAAAGAGAAAAAAGAAAATCATGAAAAAAAAAATCATTAATCATGACGGAGGCTTAAAAAAAACACACAAAAGAAAGTCACAGCCTGCATGCAGGATTTGCTCGACCAGTTGATCCTGACTGTCCATGAGCATGTGGCAGAAATCCTGATTTCATCCCCTTTCTTGTGAGACAAACAGTGCTGGAATGTAATGACCGACTGCACCAACTGCAGGAAGAAATGTGCATGTTTTGCCTTTTTCAGCACTTGTCAGAGTTCCCACAGCACTTTTTCATCTCTTTGCAAGGATCTTCTCTGGCCTGTGCACAATCGAAAAAAAAAAGTTTAATCAGCATTATAAATGATGTGATTTCCATCTGTATTAACATAGAGAAGACTCGGGTATTTCCTGAAGGAGTTTTTGCCATGAGAATCTGTATGCTTGTGTGGCAGTA
This sequence comes from Diadema antillarum, assembly GCF_040938485.1. NCBI lineage: Eukaryota > Metazoa > Echinodermata > Echinoidea > Diadematoida > Diadematidae > Diadema > Diadema antillarum. The sequence continues at coordinate 1,176,850 of NW_027270917.1, forward strand.
ATTTTTCAGATTTTCAAACACTGATATCTGGATGCCTTTATGAGAATGTGTATGCTTATGTGACAGTAATTTTTTGGATTTTTGAACACTGATATCTGGATGCCTTTGTAAGAATCTGTGGTAAAGCCAATTATGACCAGCTCTTTCCTTTGCTGCCAAATGGGTTTAAGGTTTGGTTCTCAGAATCGAACCAACCTACCAGGTCTTATACCTGCTTCAATATTTTGCTAGACCATAGAGGGGAATTTCTAGGGGAATTTTCAGGTAAGGCATTGAAGTACATTGTACTCCTACATCATCTAACAAAATTTCCTGGGAGCAGGATGACTGGTCTGGAGGGAGCACCTCTCCATGCGCCTCTACGAGGTTAGAAATCCTTCTTTCCAAAGTATCAATTTTTCTGCGCATTGTCTTCACAGTAGCTTGTGACTTTTTAAGTCTGTTTTTCAATTCTTCGCGGGGCACATGTTTCAACGGTGCAAACTGAGATGTGCTTGCCTAAGCTTTATTGCTGGCTGCTGTTACAGCTGCAGATAGGGAGCTCCTATAAATTGAGCATGGACCACATCTTCACTCTTTAGTCACTGTTGTGTCTGATTGTTCAGGCAGGAAATTACGTATCACTATTGTATGTTATAGGAAAGCCAATTTAAACTGTAAGTAAATGGGAGAATGATTTCGACCTCTTGTGGTTTGCTCCAGGTGAGTAAATTATTCACAGTCAGGAAATGGTATCAAACAGGTACATTATGAAATACGCTTTATTGATTTACAGTCACCATTTGTCATATTGTGTGTGCGTGATTCAGTAACATGAGAAATATGCTATCTATCAAAAATTAAACAGCAGATTTATCACACAGAGAATCAATCGAAATGTCCTAAGCACAATTTAGGTTACAAAGAATTGCATATAAGCGTAAATTATCTATGATGCACTATACAATGTATGATCTGACACATGCATGATATATAAAAGTTCCTTACATTTGTACATTAACATTCACCAATTAATGTACAAACAAGCCCGAGCAAAACGAAACAAAGGGATTATTTTCCTTGTTTCATAGATGTGCTGAAGTCGATGCGTTGACTCGAAAGAGACCATTGGGGACAGATATGATATCATAGAGACTGGTCTGAAGACAGTATTGTCACTTTATCGTAAATGTCTAAATAGGTAGTTGAAACCTTGTCTTCCATTACCATTCTCTTTGGATAGAAGTAGGTAAAGGTGTTCTTAATTTGTGAATATGTCGAAATTTCGTTTTGAACTACGCGAAATCTCTTGTTAACGCCACTACCAGCAACTTTTGAATGGAGTACCTGCAAGTACGTGTCTCTCGTAATGACATTTTGCTTCTTATTGACTCCCTTGCAACTGAACTTGTCAGTAGCACCAAAACAATAGTATGTTTTACTACAGAGGGCTATTATCCCATCCCATTCCCGTTCTACTTTGAATAACCCAGGGATTCTCTTATCGTATCATGCATGCTCAGGAGTATCGTTTTGTAGCAACCAATTTAGTTTGTCCTGTTCGTACTCCATTCTCATACTTGCTTTGATAATGATTATCAAACGAATAAGACGAAATGGCTATGTAAGCGGAGTCAGTGTCCATTTCGCACATTTGAATATCAGATGGATCCATATATTTCAAGAGAAAGTCATAATAAAACTGAAACATTCGCAGTTTTGCTAGTTGATAGACGACGTGGCCAATCTGAACCAGAAGGGCCACATTTTCCTCTTTGCCATATCAACTTCGTAACAATCTCCTGAATTAGGATTCAGGTCTCAAAGGAAACTACTGTTGACGTGCTTCTGCGCTTTTTCTTCATCACACACATCAATGTTTTGATGCCTCTCCTTATTAGTGATGGTTTTACCATAAGACAAGTTGCCTATTAGTTTCATGGTGTCAGCTATAATGCTCTTAGAAGGATCAACGTCTCCCTTATGTCGAGCATTTGACACGCTTTCACCAAAGTGTTTGAAGCAAGCAACAGGCTTGTACTCCACAAATTGGTGTATCTTGGATACCACCAACCCATGGTGAAGACACCACTGGAGCAGGGAGGTGCTCCTGACTGGAGCAGTGGTGTGTAGAGTAGGATCTTCTGACCAAACATGCTTCCAATAAGACTATGTCGAGGAGTTTTCATGATATCATAGTCCTCCGCGTAAGCTTTCATTACATCCTCGATGTCTTCTTTGGATATGTCCACATTCTTGAAAATAGGACACATTTCAGAAAAGTATCCTTTGAGTTGCTGGGGGATGTGGATGTCACATTCAGCAAAACCAAACAAAGTCTGTCCTGCATCAACCCATGACAGAATTTAGGAGGGGGAGACATTTCCGTGAGAAAAGCACTTAGTTTGGAATCAGTTTTGCGCATTTCTGTATATTCGCATTCCCAGACTGATATGCACTTGTAACCTAGACTTTTTATGTACCCGCCATTTTTCCTTGGTTTTTTCCAACAATTCCTCCATAATTTTTCCCAGTTAGTATTCTGTGTCTGACCTTTGTTGAGATGACAGAGATGCCCATGGAAGTAGCATTTATGAATTCAAACACTTGCTTGGTTTGGGCACAAAAGCCATCCACGGGAATCTGGAGGGGACCAATTTTCTTCTCAGAATGGTTGCCAGCATGTCGAATTGGAATTGTTCGCAACTCACAGAAGAGCCTGTTTGCAGCCTCGCTTCCTTCAGAGCTGAAAGCACCTATGCTCCTTGGACCATCTGGGTCTTCAATGATCTCCTGGACATGTTCAATAACCTTATGTAGATAATTTGGCCAGGGAACAAAGTTAAAGTGTGCAATTAGAAGACGTCCCATCTGTGTTGCACGTTCCTTGTAGGAACTCATCACTTGCTCTTACGGTGGATGGGTAGCTCTGTATACCACCTGAAGTTGATGGAGGTGTTGCAGGAGCTGGCGAAGATGGTCTTTATGCTCTCCATCTCTGACATGTTTGAGAAGGATGTCGTGATTTTCTGGATCAAAGAACAGTCTTGCCTGCTTTCCTGGCATCGTGAGAGATGGGACTATCCCCAGTTTCAGGCGAAGATGATCATTGAGCTTTCACCATCCCCTCCAACTCAAGCACTTTGGCTTCTTGCTCCTCAAGCCTGGTGACATAATCAGCAACTGCCTCCTTGACTGCACTTTTCACTACGTGCTTAAAGGCCTCACTGTGCTCCAGCTCGGCAATAACATGTTGAGCGATATCAGCGGGAGACTGGGTGGATGCCTTCTGGGGCATTTTTCTCCATAAAAAGTGCAAAGAGGTAAAGAAATCAGATTGCTGGCTGCAGTGCAAATAAATGGCACACGGTTGGCAGAGGTGATGGTCCGACACAAGATGATGGTCATGAGGCAGTTATAAATTAAAGAAAGCACACATGGTATGTGTATCCTGTCAGGCTGGACACTGTGCTAAGTCCCATATACAAAAGATAGCAGTTACATAGTCAGCCTGTTCCACTGACTTACACACTAATGTAAACATGATGGAAAAAGGACACATGAAGTTCTGTAGGTGGGACTGTAGTATGCAAAAGTTCTTTTATGACATTGGTTAGATCAATCCAAAATCTTACTTGTAGTTGTAGCTTGACCAACTCTTATCTTCATGTATAATATACATGGTAGCGGTGCTAGCTACACGGCTGTAAATTACTCACCTGCCAATATCAATATCTGGGCCTTGTAGTAGCCTGTCCCACTTCCATAAGTGCCGTCTTCTCCTCGGGGATGATCTCCATTCGAACCGATTGGCAGTGTCCATTTCACCATATAGACTTTTCCTCGTTTTCTGCCACTTGGATTCAAATCTCTTGATGTCTGTCATTTTCACAATCGACATCTCATTCTCCTCCAGAAACTTCAGGTGTGCATATGCATACTTTTCATCTTCTGACGACGACATCGTTCGGATCCAAATATTAAGGACAAAGGTCAAAATATAGGCCCCCTATATGCAAAATGAAATTAAATAGAGCGCGATAGACAATTGAGTTACAGTATGGTTGCAGGTGAAATGTGTGTTTTCTTCGCGGACCCTTCGGTGGGCTGACAGCTGTTTTCCTGAGTCTTTGTTTGGTTGCGTTGCGGCTGTTAACATTGTCTAGCAATATGACCAGGCTTTCCACAATTTGAACACTTGATCACTTCGGAGTTAAGAGTATTAGTGGGAGCTTTGGATTTCTGATTCTGCGACTTCTTTGGCAGCATTTCTGCAATTAAAGCAATTTGCTTTGTTTGTTTAGCTAATACTGCTTCAACTCTTTGCATTCTTTCTTCAGTTTCTCGATCAATGGCACGAATGAACCTGCCTGATCTATTTCTTTTACTTCTTCGCTGCATTTCTACTTTTTCAAAGCTCTCAGTTTCTACGGCAGCTTGAATAGCTTGATCTAGAGACTGTTGTCGTGCACGATATATTCCCTCTCTTAATTACCGTCTGACTTTCTACAGCATCCAGAAAATGATTTCTCTCAAGTCTATCCCTAGATACTGCTGGAATTTCTGGATAGGCTTTCACAACCAACTCATGGATTGCTTGGCCTAACTCTTGCAAGCTTTCTTTCTGCCCTTGCTTTCTGTGCCGAAGTTCTATCAGATAGTTATCTGCCTGTTGGCCTGGGCCAAATCGTTGATCTAGCAATCGTATTAGTTCACGATAGGAACTCTTCTGGATGGTGGGTCGCAGGGCATGTACTAGTCTTGTTGCTCGATGTTTAACCTTTTTCACAGTACAGTGTCTTTCTTCATATAAGGATGCCATATCGGTGCACAATATTCTAAGCAAGGTCGGACTTACACATTTGTATGACTTGCAGGAGTAGTTGCAGGAGGCCTTTCTCATGTATATGTATGCAGCTCATAATTACATAGATGTGGGCACTGTCCATTTTAATTTTGCTGAAACAAATTGTTACAAGCAAACTGTTTATTAAAGTAAAGTTGTCAATTGCAATAGGGCCAGGAGTCTAATTTACACTCATATTTCTGTGTTCAAAAGAGAGCTGACTGTAAGTAAGAGAGTTACCCAACCTCGAAAGGGAACATTCTGTTTTAGCTATGCCATTTAAAACAGCAAAATAAGTGTTTCTAAATGTTTTGTTGAAGTCTGAAAATGATAGTGATACATGGTGGAAAAAAAGTTAACTTCAACTGTACTTCAGAAATGAATATGCCAGTTAATAAATTGGAAATATATGTACATGTTCACCTTATTCTTCAACAAGGTATGGTACATGTATAACTTCACAATGAGCATACCATGATATGAGAATATAGTGTCAACAACCATTTCCATTATGGGATGCTCAGCAATTTGTTTGGGGTTAAAGGGGGGGGGGCACTTTCTTTACTCCTTGCCATCGATTAAAAAAAAATGTTGAGCATATTGACATTGTTTGGAAGCATTGTTTGTTGTAATGCAGTATAACAGTAGCAGTAAGCAACTTTGCAACTTAAATAAAAGTACAATATTGTACATGAGTATGCACTGCAGTACAGTGACTGTGGCATCAGCTCATCTGATATTGAGACTTCAAAATAGACTCTTGTTCAGTTTTCTCATTACCAGTGAACATTGTGTATCTGAAGTTGGCATCAATTTTTGTCAGCAGTTATCTCGGAAGAATGATAAGGGACACGGCAGTGGTAGAATGGAAAAACAAAAACAAAAACAAACATACAAGCATGCAAGTCTCACCTGCCTATAAAAGCTTACCTACCGTAATAAGATAAATAATGCTAATCTACATGTACGTAGGCTTTAAAATGCAAAGAATCGGCATTCAAGCACACGATCACAAACACACATGCAAAACTTTTAGCTTGGAGTGAGGGGTGCTCAAAATTGTTTCACAGGAAGTGTCATTCATGTGCCAAAGAAGCCCTATCCTCCCGACCCCCCCCCCCCCCCATATGGCGCAAGAAGAGGGTACATAGCTACACTCCTGCATACAAGCGCATGCATCCAACCACATTCTCATTAAGACAAAGACATCAGCACACACACACACACACACACGGTGTGAAGTTTTATAATGCTGTTGCTTCATGTCTGGACAATAATCAGAAGGGTTACCGATTATGTTTTTAATTTGCAAGTAATGACTGTCATAGTAATGATAATACAGTGTAGTGTTACTGCATTTACATATAGCATTGTCCTACTAGTTAGTACAGTACCTGCTGGCAACAAAAGACATGTACTTACATGTACAAGTTATATGTCAACATTTTGCAGTGAATTTATTTATTACTGAACGTTAAACATTATTACAGCTGAACTCGCATGTAAAATATACAAATGTTATGTGTGGGTTATTCAGGCAATGCAGGAGATGAAATAAAGATTTGTTTCAATGAAGAACAAACTCCCTGATGTATTTTGGCACCAAATAAATAAACAAATATTGTACATCATGCATGTATAAAAAAGTACAGTAACATCATCGAGAATAATATAAAACAGTTATGAAAAACAAAACTTCATATTTTGATACAAACAAAATGTTTCACTTCAGTTATGCAGCCTTCTGTACATTTATATTATGCAATAAGTGCAAATTGCTGAAGTAAACACAGGTGATTAAAAGGAATTATCCTGTAGGATTGATAATTACTTTTAGTACAGATCACATTGTCAGGAAAACACATTGTACATGGTACATTTGTATGATGCATCAAAAGCAATGAAAACTAGAAAAGCACTTGGAGAGTGCAGACCTTTGTTAAACAACTCATTTCCACCCATGCACACTACAGAAATTGCTAAATTTCCCAACGTATACAATGCTTTGTTTACACCACACACTCAGCTTCCAGCATGTTGCCCGAAACCCGAGCAGAGCATGCACTTTTAGTGTGCATGACAAAATCTCACATACATGTACATGGATGATAAACGATCATTGTAAACTCCCAAGTTAATTGATTCTATTGGCAACATGTTAAAAAGTCCATAAAAAATCCTGGATCACTGTTCCTAGCATCGTTACCAACTTGTCCTGCAAGTGTCGTTCAAATCCGTTCGAGTTATTTTGCAAACTGACAAACAATGATGGAAATACATGTATAACCTTCTTTCTTGGAGGAGGTAATTAACAGGTACAAAGGAAACCTAGACATACATTGTACATGTATGTACTATCTTTAAAAAAAAAATTAGATTGACAGATCTGCTACATGTTGGGCAACTACTTGTCCATGCCTAAATCCTGTGTAGTGTCCATTGTTGTCCGGGTAAGTTTCCCTGATCTTTGACACGCAACATGAAGGAATCACTCTTCTGTTTCGCTTCCCAAGTGTCTTGTGTATCATTGCTGTGAAAGACTTGTATGCTGTGAACCGGTACATCCTGCAAAAGGTGAAAATGTGCAGACATTCAAAGTCAAGATTGACTGCTTCAACATCACTTTTGATTTCTTCATTTCAAAATTTCTTAGTTTGACTAACACTACAAAATGCATAAATGGTACAACATCTGCATTTACAATGTATCTTTCCTATTTTACAGCAAAAAGAAAAAAATTGCTCCGTTGAAACGACCAACGACATGGCTGCTGAAATTCAATAATTCTTTGAGAATGATGCATTACCAATTTTTTTTTTTTTTTTTTTTTTTCAAGTATAATTTGGCATGTAAAATCAGCTCCCGGTATCGGTATGCAACAACTCATCAACCATGCACTACAGGCAAAATAAGACAAATTACCTGCAATGTAGTACGTTAGTACGTAGCTAATTGTATACCGGTACTATTGTTTGTTTTGTTTTTATAGCAATTTGTTATAGTTGAGGGGGTACATGCGAGTACCGGTAACTACAATGTATTTAACTGTACTACCACTAGTAAGTAGTATACACATAGCCGGGCACAATGTTGGCGTCACCGGTTCAGGTTGAGAAGTCGCATTCGCAAAGACAGACAGTGTCTGTCTGGTCGTGAATTAGGTGGGGTGCCGGTACGTGCCATGACATGCCGATGGTGTCATGTACAGCCATGGAAGAGAAGAACACACTTAATTGCCCTTGCCAATCCAAGCAATGCAATGTCCTTGGCAATGGTTGTTTGTTGTTTAACATTACTTAGCTTAGTTTAGAATGTTTGGTTGTCTTGTTTTGTTTTGGTTGCCTTGTCTTGTTTTTTAGTGTGTGTGTTTGTGTGTTCCTGACCTGGCTGGCCAGATGAGACTCTGGAAGTAATCATCTGCGTTTAGAGCTTCCACGCCATGGTTCCGTATCTCAAGTAACTTCGGGTTTCAAGCACTAATTTAATCCTAGGAAATAGCCAATAGCATAGGGCCTTAAATTCCTACCTGTTATCTGATTGCTGTGGTGCTTCTGTGTATCCTTTGGCACACCTTTGCATCACATTCGCCATCTCCAATACAGTTTTAGAAAGGCAACACATTCTGAGATCATCGAGAAGAGTTACACACTTTGTCTTTGATTCTGCGTCGTCTTGCTGCTCTTCCCTCTCGAGGATGAAGTTTTCTACAGCTGAAATTTCGTGGCAACACAAACATTCAACTTCTTGGTCCATTGGTTGACAATGTGAACAACTGCACCACGAAACACTGCCCACACGATCACTACTGCGGTCCTGAGCAGCAGCTGCCGAAGTTGTACTGCTACTACTGGTACTTTCAATCGCTGACGGTGTCGATGGGGAGCTCTGGCAACGGGAGCGGGAGCTACTCGATGCGGCCTCATCATTCTCCCCACCGGCGGCGGTACTTCGATGAAGCTGGCGCTGGCGTTTTTTCCGCGGTTCAAAGTTATACGGGCGTAATTTACCACTGTCAGACATACTCAGTCTCGGACAACAAATGAGGCAATAATTTTGAAATTGACAGAATTCAGATTCAGATTGTTCACAGTATATGAATCACACTACTCAGAGTCGGGGAAAAAAATACACGATCGCGGAACGTATTTGGAAGCAGCATGGAGATGTACTGTTTGTGTAGTACATAGGTTATGCATGTATTACCGCTGCATGCCCTGCGTATGCCTGTTGTGCGAGCATTATGAATTGTAAATGATGGGATGGACAAAAATAAGTACGATAAAAAATACAATACATTAATATTTCAATAAAATAAAAATTTTATTACTTTAAAACTATTTTAAATTAATCGTTACAGGGTTTCATGTTATATGTATCGAAGATTATTTGAATGAAGGAATACAGTGTTTGGCAACAGCACTCCTAGACGGTGTACGGACTTCTGCGGTAGCGCCAACTAGGCAGACCAAGGCAGGCAGGCAGATACCGCGCCGCAGTCAGCAGTGCAATGGGAGATCGATGCGTGGCTGGGCTGCGCTGGAGGTGCTCATCTGAGGAAAGTGAGTCCGCGACGTCATGCGCAATGCACGCTGGGACAGATAGGACGACGGGCTGCTCGCGACGGATTCGAACAAGAAGAATTATCTTATTTTTTCAGAAAATCATAATAAATGTATCTGATGGTCTTTTCTCATCGGGAAAAAGGTAGTAGGATCATAAAATATTGATCTTTACACAGGAAACGGCTGGTAATCGTCCGGACTTCCCCTTTAAGTCACTAATGACTCTTAGGGCACTCCCTTTCAAGCTAGCTACGAGAAAATGGGCAGCTACTTCTTCACTCCACTCATTTACTTCTCTGCATGCTTCAAAATGCTGGAAATATTCCTGCCATGCAGTTTAATGCCATTATATCTATCTGGTATCATAATTGTGGTCTTCATATGTGTGGTACCTCGCTTCTGATAGCAGACATGCTTTCTCTATGTGCAAGATTTCTTTTTTCATCCTGTCTATGGATGGAAATGGCCTCATGATATCTAGCTTGCCCCACATTCATATCTAAAGAGGGACCATATAGGCCTCCACCCCCAATTAGGACTGTTTGTCTTTGGCTTGTATGACCATAATAGGGGGTGTGCATTTCTTGTACTTTCTCTTTTTGGTTCAACACACCTGGGGTCGAAGATGGATGCATTGCTGGAAATGCTTGGTGGTTACAATAAGGAGTGTCTGCCATGTTAATGGGTAGTGTTTTATCTCTACTCATATGCCCAGACAAATAGCTTGACGTTTCATCATTGTTGGCCGTCAAAGATTGAGGCAGTTTGAAACGTATTTCTGAGTCACAATTTGGTTTTGAGGTACATGTAGCATCTACTTCTGGTTTGCTTTGTGGAATCTTTGTGCTCTGCTTTTCGTCCATTTCTTCCATTGTTCTTTCTATGTGGTTAAGTCTAGTCTGAAAGTTCTCATTTTGCCATTCTAGGAGTTCTTTCTCCATTCTGGAGCGATTCAACTCTTCTCTTAGTCTCAGTACTTCAGCATCACCTCCTCCCACCTGATCTCTTTCTGTATGCTCGCTCATCATGTTAAGGGTATATTCTTTTGTAAGTACCGCACACAGCAGACTTTCACAATTACCCTTCCATTTAATCAGCCACACAGACTACCAGTGATCAGTGATCAAGTTAAATGTATGCTTCTTTGTTCTGTAACTACTCAGAGTACCTTGGAAAATACTCTCTGCATTAGGCAAATACTCTCTCGCCAGACCAGACTATACAATATTCTACTACAACCTTTAACGTATTCTAACCACATTACACACATATCATACAAAGCATGCGTGATTCATATCGATGTTTGTCAGAACATGGCACATTCTACTCAATAGGGCAAAACTTATCTGTCTTCTATGATGTAATATACAAATCTGTTCTTGCTGTTCTAGGAAAGAAGGCTGCTATCTTGCAATTTATAATCATAATAATTATGTTCTTTCCTTCCTTTTCCTGAACAGATTTCTAATTCATCTGCTTTCTATGCTGTAGCTATTCTTCTTAGCTGCACACATTCCTTTTTTTTTTTGGGTATAACTTCAAGTCACACCTTACTCAGTATTATAGTGGCTTGCAAGTAACGCTCAAATCATAGCTTGCTTGTATACTCAACAATTTCTGGTTCATGAGTGAATGCTCATGACTGTCCAACACTATTGCTCATGAGTTCTGGTTTGTGATTCCTCACAAATATGGGTTCTGGTTCATGGGTCTTACTGGCTGGCTATGAGTATATTGGCAAGCTTCATAAGTCTTACATACCTCTGCATTCCATATGATATTCTTTACTGAGTTCTAAAAGAAATAGTTACAGCCATTGCTGAGGATATAATTCTTGTCATGACACAAATACATACCTCTTTCTATAATTAGTCTAAAAGACTATGGCTTTTCGTACTTTAAGGCATGTCACTTGTATAATACTCTACTAGCATTATTCAGAGCCAAAGCCTGTATGCATCTCTTTGAGTTTTAAATCTGTCATGTCATGTAGTCTATTGCCTATTCTGGGCAATATATAATACTTGGTAATTCTGACCAATACGACGTACATGATTATAAATGCATGGCTCTGACTGCAGAGCTGGTGAACAAAGTGATTGCCATCATACCACAGTGACATCCCACCGCTGCCACCATTTGTAGTGTTTTTCTCTGTGTGGTCTATGTGTGTCTTTCAGCGAGCTAGGATTCGGAGCTGAAAATATACCAGCTAGCACAGGCATGCATCAGGCACATCACAGAGTCACCCACTCTCACAATCAGCGCCATGCATTTTCTTCACACATACAGATCATAGCTGATACACCATCAACATGATCAAGAATCAGGCTAGTAAATAAGAAAAGTAGGAGCCATTGTAGTTTCCTTGCTGTTCTGCTTCCTTTTATTGCAGGATCACCTGTAGTAGCTCTGTTAGCTCTGATGTACAAACTCTGGGCTCTCTGGTATAACTCTGAGCTCCTGATATAACTCTTGGAACTCTCTGAAGCTCTCTGAACTCTGTAGCTCTCTGAATTCTGTAGCTCTCTGAATTCTGTAGCTCTCTGAATTCTGTAGCTCTCTGGATCTAAGACTGCAGTGCAATGGCCTTTTATACTCTTGACATTGCCCCTGCCTCTGTGCTTTGTCCATGGTCAATTCCAGAGAGGCTGCCACTTTCACTACACTTTCTTTGTTTTAAGCTACTGCCCTATGTTTACTGAACATAGATAAGAACCCAACCTGCCAGGGTGAGTACCAGGGGAGAGGGGGGGGGGGGGGGGGGGGGAGAGATGATGTGTTAAGAGGTGGGAGGTAGCTGTGCTGGGGGAGAAAGAGGGAAAAAGCCCCCCTCTATTAACAAGATTCGTCCAAGTACATGTGTGCGCAAGAAATGTATCTGCAACAATGTCTTCGTCTGAACCCCTCCAAGATTGTAAAGTCCTGTAGAATTTGGAGTTTGACTTGGTGTATCTTTTACTTAATGCAAAAGGGATGTAGCCAGCCACATATCTCAGGACATTTTCATCATGCTCTGTGAGATTTGCTGAGTCATCGGTCTGGATTTCATCAGGCTGAATGAGTCTCTGGTGTAGTGTGATGATGTGAAGAAGTTGGCGCAGTATATACTGAAGTGAGAGATGTGAAGTTTGGGGTATGGATGTTATGTTGCTCTGAAAAAGAAGTGTCTGCGAGGTATGTTGTAGAGATGTCTGTGTTCGAAGGCGGTGAAAGGCACTGCAAATTTTCTCGTTGGCTGCTGGTCCAACAGGAAATGTATCACCAGCACATGCCTGTGTATGTACGCTCTCAACAAGTCCGAGGGCTGATTTCCTGCTCTCATCGGTCGGGGACTTTAACAAAAGTTCACAAACTCTTATGACTTCTCGGCCTGTAGGGTAGTTTTTTAAATGATCCTCCTTTTGTACCCTTTCAAGTGCTTCCTTATAGATGTCATACCCTGCTTCCACGACACTCTTAACGACCTTGGAGCCGTGCACTAGAAAAGAACAAGGACAACAGGTTTTAAAAATTTTCTTCATTAAGAAATGTGCATAATGTGCATATATAGTTTATGTGTTGATGAAAGAGAAATTCGATTGAAATGGGGGGAAAAAAGAGTGAAACCTCACATGCTTTTAAATTCAACAACTGTCCGCATGCCTAACTATCTCTATCTCTATCACTATCTCCTAAGCGAGGAGGTTGAAGACAGCCAAGACCGAGGTAAGGCATAATGAAATTACTTCACAAATATGTGAAGTACCAGTCATTTCTATTTTTTCCTCCTTTTTTTTTTCAATGTTACATTTAAGAACTACATGTATGCCTTTTGATTTTAAAATTCATCAAATTGCTCTTTTAAATGACCAGAATTGGACCCAATTCTGGGTAACATGGAATCACCTTCTACTGTTGCTAAGGCAGTTTTGGTTTTTGATCAGATGAAGATGCTGGTTCATGCTGGTGGTATGATTGTTCCATATGGTCATCTGAAGATGGGAATTAAAGAAGAGGTAATCAACTTGATTCCTATTGGACCTATTAATATTTTTGATACATGCAAATAAAACATACAAGCACAAAGGCAGCAGGTATAACTATAGAGAAAATGAAAGAGCTTCCACCACCTCATCTTCTGGGTATCCTTTTCGGAGTCCAGCTTCAATTTGACAGGCCTCACTGGAGAAGGTCAATTTGTCTTTTTGACCCGGCTCGCCAATCTCTTTTCCACCTGACCAGTTGGGGCTTGCTGTCAGGCTGGTCAAAACTGGCTGTGTTATCAGGTGAAGCTTCCTCCTCTTCCTTTGGAGTGGTCTCAGAACGATCATTAGCTTTCGAGACCCCTACCTTAACCACTACACCCAATGCCTCAGCCAGGCTCTTCCATTATGCCTTACCTCGGTCATGGCTGTCTTCAACCTCCTTGCTTAGGAGATAGTGATAGAGATAGAGATAGTTACGAGTATGGACAGCATGTCACACACTTTGCATTGCATGGGCATTTGGAGGAGTTTGCATTTTTGAGGAGTGCATTTCATGCAAAAACCCTCATGGTTTCTGCTTTCTTGGCTAGATGCTGAGGATATATGCCATGGATCAGAGTCAGTGCATTCTGAAAATAATTAGATTTAAAAAGACACAATAAAAATGTGCTATGATCCACAAGTCCCCAAATTCTGGTTTTGACTTTAAACCAGCCATAGTCATAGTGCAAAGAATTTCCTCAGATTATTATTATTATTATTATTATTATTTTTTTTTTTTTAGGGGGGGAGGGGTTCACAAACAAATTTTCAACAAATATTTCAAAGTATAGAATCACAAAAGGGGGAAATTTAAAAGATTTTATGTGTTATACAGCATACTGAAATGCATGAATGATGAGGGCTTGTAGCTTTTAGACTCCTTCCATAAAAACATAACTTTTCATGAAATTGAAATGTGATTTTCCTTCTATCATACTGCTTTCTGTATGAAGCTTCAGCGAACCCACCATTTGGACGGAAATGGTTTGGTATTCATTTCTGAAGGATTCTCTCTAGTGCACCTGAATTGCAAACCTAGATGGATTCTTGACTGCACAGTCTAAATTACTATTATCACCATTACCACATAAGAAATATACTACATATTTAATTTGATGTGACTGAGCTCTGTCATTGATCAAACCCAGAAAATTTGAAATTCACTTCCCATATAGATACGTACACTATATATAAGCCAAATCCCATGCTAATTAATTTTGTTTTAGATTGTTTACCCTACTCGAGTCCATCGTTTGCTACCCGATTTTTCAACTTGTCAATTTTTCATTTGCAGATGCATTATGTGATTACAACAGAGTGACTCACATGCACCTTATTTCATCAGTATTTTCTTTGTCATGAACAGAACATTTGGAAGCTGATTTTTCATGTTTCAAATTTGTAAGAAAGACTTGGTGTGCAGCTTTATCAGAATATGTATTACTTTTTTTTTCTTATTTTTTTTAATGATCTTAGACATGATAAATGTAATTACCTCACATTCTTGCACATTCTATCATAGCAACACAAAGGAAAAGGGCATTCACACCCTTGACTTTGCAAGAGTTTGTGGCCTTCTAGTGTGCAACTGATGATTAATGTGTATGCTGTACGGTGATATATTTTATGTGTATTAGTAAATATGATGCCTTTCTGATCACCTTGAACATTGCAATAAAGTGAATCCATTCAAATCTATCTTGGACTCCTGTCAGTGCAGTTCTTTTCGTTGAGATAAAGTTGGGTTTATGTTTTTTGTAATGTGCCTGCATCAGTGTATATGTGTGTATGGAATAGCCATAGGGCCAACTGGTGTGTTGTGCTGTGGATGACTTGTTAAAGTGAAGTTTTTTAGATGCAAATTACAGTGCTGTAAGCCCCATTGTGTGAAAGAGTGTGAGAAGTGTATAGAATTAGATGTAACTCTAAATCATGTATCTAGATGCATTCAAAATCAGTTGATTTCATTTTGAGTTGTAATTGTACTTATGTGTAATTAGGTTGGGGTTTTTTTTTCAAAAAATTAGTTATGTGTAACTAGTTTTTTAAAAAAAATATTTTGAAAGAGAAATGTACAGTGTATTTTCATGTTTAATAAATGTCATAAGGCTCATTTTCGTTTTGTAACCTGTTGAATGTGAATAATTATTGTATTGTATTGCTTTGTTTGTACATTCACATCAAGGACACACAATTCAGCCTCTGGGCTGCTATGTACCTTTCTTTTGATGAAATAAACCTATATCTATCTATCTATCTATCTATCTATCTATCTATCTATCTATCTATCTATTTATATCTATATATCATCAATCAATCAATCTACCATCTATCTATCTATAAATCTTTCTATTTATATCTATATATCATCAATCTATCTATCCATCTATCTATCTATCTGTCTGTCTGTCTGTCTGTCTGTCTGTCTATCTATCTATCTATCTATCTATCTATCTATCTATCTATCTATCTTTCTATCACATTCATGCCAATCTGAATGCAACATCTAGGATAGTTACTTGATTTTTATATTTAGTTTCAGTCAATCTAACTCCAGTGAATTACAATGTACTATCATAATGTTCATAACAGTTCTGCACCCGTACTACTCACCAAGTTACCAGGTAGTTTAAAACAATGTGTTTCAGGGTCTAGTATGAAGATGACTCCTACACATCAAAATGCATTCATGTACACGTATGTACAGTGAAAATGCAGTCATTCACAAGGATAGACTTGCATAACAGATTTGTGCTGGTTATGAAAATATGCCCAAGGCAGCTCAAGTTGTGTAATTGCCGAAAACTTAATTTCCCAACCTCCATACAAGCATAATAAGACAACAACAGAAACAACTTCACAAATTACTGCATTTCAATGTACAGTACATTAAATTTAATCACCTTTAAATTATTGCAATTGGTACAATAGTCACATTTTCATTCCACATTTATCTCTTGAGTGACTAAGAATTCAAAGGCATCCCTTGCAGCAAATCTTAGTATCATGCACAGAAGAGCAGTGCATTCTTTTAAATGAGCACTGAAAATATAACACGCAAACTGGAAAGATGTACAACGTATACACACAGACAGAACACACACAATTGACGGCACTACATGGAAACTGCACAGAGGGGACAACTCCTGCAGAGAAGTACTCAGTACATCAAAGCACGAGGACATTGATTATACTGTAAAAGTGGATATTTTCACGCAAATAATTTTTTTGCGCTTGGCCAGGTAAGAGTTTTGTGTGTTTTTAATTCCACGGAATCAAGTCATCACGCACAGGAACATATGGGAAGCAAGAATATTTGTGTGCTTTTATTTTCGTGCTAGTTTCTGGTTGTGCGAAATGCGCGAAAATTTCCACACCGTGAAAATTTCCACTTTTACAGTACAGGGCAACTGCGTCATAACAGGCTTGCTTACAATGAAGTAATTAATGAGGTGAATTTAGCAGTCCCTATTGTCCATTACCATGTTCACCTAGTGTCTTTAAGTACATTTAAAACAAGGTACCTGTCCTAATGAGGTAAAATCGGTGGTCCTGGCAAACTTTGTTATACATTGGACTCCCATTATAACAAAATCCTCGGGACCAGCAGTTTTCTTTCGTTATTTCAATTTTTGTTATAACTGAATGAATAAGCAATAAAGAACATTGAGCATATAATGTAGCAGTAAGACTCTTTACTTCATTGTAACCAGAATTTTGTTATAACCATGTGTCTCTTACAACAGGAGTGTACTATAGCGGAGTTTGCCTTTACTACGACTTCAAAGATTACCAAGTCATCACAACAACCAAGAGGTATCATTCACAGCATCCAATGGGCTGGCATCAATAACTCATGATCAATCAAATGACACTTTTTTTCCAAAATGGATGTGCCATCTTCATACAACCATTACTGATACTGCTGCTGAAACAACCTTATATATAGGTGAACTCGCCCCATTGCTCAGCATCACAGGGGTCAGTAAAGTCACTTTCATCAAGCTTGCAGCAATTTGAAAACAAATCAAAGACAATGTACTTTTAATAATATGCAATCACATTTCCTTTTTCATGTCGCAACAAGCAAAATTCTGTTTGTACGTAACAACTACGGTATAACGTACCACTTCGTTATACAAAAATTCTTCCATGAAATCAATAATTTTTGTACTATCAATCATTAAATTCCAACATATTTCTGACATGTACACCATCACAGAAATATAAATATTTGAGAAATGAAGGCATTTCTACAAATTAATGCCCATTTCTGGTGAGATATAGGCCAATAAATACAATCCATTCCAGCATTCTCTTATTGCAGCAACCAATGTACACATATGTATAGTACAGAGACTGTATATCGAAAACAAAACACAGTGCAGGACTTCTCTTAACCCGTTGAGGACGGGCTGATTGTGCTACAACACACATTTCCCATAGATACCCACCCGAATATACTCAGGACCTAGTCTTTAATGGGTTAATACCACATCAATACCAGTACAATGTAAACCTGAGACAACCTTTCTGAAGGTCACAGAAATCCTGCCTAGAGGAAGAATTTCTAAAACAGGAACATAAAACAGAAACCATGCACGTAATGAGGAAATACTTCATATCGTGGAAATTTTCTGGCATGAAATATACCAATGCAAAAATAAAAAATCTGAAAACCCTTTGCTATCTTGTCAGCAAGGATCAATACGATTAGCTGTAACATGTTAAAAGGAAGCAATATTTTTAAAAGAGTACCATTACAAATTCATTTCATTCATTAGAGAGCCGAAAAAGGGAATCTCACGCAAGTTTCCCTTTTAACGGTATGGTTATCTGAGATGCAACTTGACGCTGTCCGAAACGAAACTTGCCTGGATCTGACCAAACAAAGAAAACATGAACTGTTGACTGGAAGACATGGTGTGTCATAAGGCAAATACAACATGATACATGGGGAAGTTTCCATTGACACATGCCCGATTCAAAGAGAGGAATTTGTTGCCAGAAAAGTCTTGACTGAAGGAGGAAACTGTCGTTCATTATACAGAATTATCTTCACGCTTTTCAAGTTTCCTCTAATTTGTCAATTAATCTTACAAATTTTTGCTAATTACTTCCCCAATCTCTTTATTTACCTGACATATTAGGCTCCAACCCAAAGCATCTCTTAATGAAGATTCTTCTGCCGGGACCCCCTAGCAAACTGGAGACTCTGAACACACAAAATTGTCCACGATATTATTTAAGCGCACTGCACATCAGGGGCACAAAGTTCCTTTTTGCTGGGGTCTATGACGTGCTTATTGGCCCTGGAAGCTCTTAGGCTATATATGCTTTCTGGTGCTATAATATTCTCATATTTTTGAACACACATGACAGAACTAAAGTTAGGAAGAAGAAAGCTACTCTCAAAAAGTGGGAAAAACTCAAGTGGGAGAGCAGGAGATTTTGTGTTCTACAGGTAAAAGTCTCAAAGTGGGAGGGTTGGGGTCTCTGCAAAACTAGCCACAAAGTATTTCAGTAATCTATGCCTCTTACATTCAAAATTTCCCTTCACCTTCATTTTGCATGACTTACTTGCATGATATATGCCACCCTGTACCTCATTCACTTGCCACTTATTCACCTTGATATTTCTATTGCATTGGTTCAATCCTTGTCGCCATTTTAGTTCAAATTCACATATTTTTTTTGCAAAATAGTAGAACACATCAGGAAGCACTGCCATTATCACTCCACAAAAAACTGGGTCGATCTTGTTACACGAACACACATGTATGTACTTGATAAGACAAGTACTTTGTTATTCCACCCTCTCAATCCAGCATACACACAAAACCAAAGAATGCAGTCTAAAAAGTTCTCTGAATTAAAGGCAAACCAAAAGTAAAAATATTACGATTGTCATGAAATCGGAGGCATACAGGTTCTAAAATAAAACATGAGAAATCTGTAAAAGTGAAGAAAGCAGAATGTCCAAAGTGCATATATTAATGTAAAATTGCATCTTTGCATGTTTTACTTTGCAGCTGATTAACAAGCAAATAACACATTCTGCTAGGCCATCTATTGACACACAATTATACACAAAACATAATCATCAATGGAATGTCATTAAAAAAACACCTTTGAGAGCACTGCATTCATTCCATACGTAACGACTAATAAAGACGGAAATCAAGAGTCGCATGGACAACTGTTACTCATTAACAATGACATCTTTGGCGTAGCAGTACCTTGGACATTTTCAAATTTGACAGGGAACCTCAAGCGCACGCAAGCTGACTTTCTGCATCGCGGATGGCAAGGCCATACATCGTTGGAAGCCGGCAAAGTGTGTAAATACAATCTGGAGCTGCATAAAATAGATATCTCCCTTTCAGTGGTCCTCACTCTGTTGAGTGTAGACCTCCAGTCTAGTTTGCAGAAGAGATATATTTCAGTGAGTCGCTTGAGAGGGGAGCGTTGCAATCCTCCACACAGGCCATCATTTATCTTGTCAGTGACGGGGATTCTTCCTCGGGTGGTGCCATATAAAGGGAGACAGGACTTCCCGGATGATGAACTTGAAGACGGACTGGTCCGTGAGGATGAGGGAGTGCTCGCCGATCGCGCCCTCGACTTCGTGCTCCCTCACCGGCTGGGGCTGCTCGCGTCTCCACCTGTGAGGCAGAAAACGAGATGGGTGTGAACCGGGGAGAGAAGTGCTGGATAAATGACTTGCGTGTAAATCGGACTAAAAGGAGAATGGGACTTAACACGAGTAAGAGCAGAGGATAGAAAGTTAGTAGAGGAATGGCAGATAATTATGAAAGCTACATGATTAGAGTAGAAGCTCATCCATATTGGTACCTCATTTGAAATATTGGTCTTAAACTTTTGGTCTCAATACATGTACATCACGATTTACCTCTGGAATTGTGAGTTGTCAATGCAACAGCCCTCACAGTGGCCCGACTTGTCTTCACCTTTGCTCAAGTGATGGACGATACGTGGGTCACAGACTGCGCATTCTCTCAACGAAAATGGGGCAAGTATAAATTTTTGCTACCCTGTGACCCACTTAATATCGACTGTCACATAATAAGGTGATGATGGGTCAGTCTGCTAGTGCAGGCTGTAGCAGTGAAAGCTGAAAATTGCGGAGGTAAATAGTGTGCATTGAGATCTTAAGTTTAATACCAATTTCAAAAGCCAAATGATGTTATCTTATCCAGATGATGTCATATCATTGTGGATGTCGTGTCACAATGTGAATCAATATGTCTGAACATTCCAGTCTTTCTTCATATGTCTGTATAGAACACTGTCAAAATGAAGTGATCATCAAAATGAATTGTGTGCCAAAATTGGTTCTGTGTATCTTGTAATTTGCCATATTATTAGAGTCTCTCCCCCCCCCCCCCCCCCCCCCAATGACGACATGCCAAGTCAGAGCAATATTGTTGCAAAACATCAGTGGTGCAATGACGGCAATCAGTAATGATACAGGACACTTGTTCCAACCAGGAAGTATCAGGCTTTCAATTTGTAGTCCCTACATAAAGAGGGGTGGTACTCAGTTGCGATTATTTGCAGTATTCTTCCATGGGTTGAACATTTTGGGGGCATTTCTCTAGAAGGAGTGTTTTTGTGTGAAATAACAAACAATACCAAAATGATGCAATGATTCATCATATTGTTTCAACTTGATGAATCAAACTGATAAATCTTGATTTTTCACAAATATCTGAAATATCAAAATTTGATGATCTTATTAAGTGGAAGTTAGTGGAAGCGGCACATTAGTTACTCTCTGCTTGTTCACAAAATACAGGCAAATACCTACGATCTGGTGCCATATTCCATGAGGCTGGGTCCAACTAAAATATGGAACCAGACCGTACAGCAAAAAGATTTCAAAGACAAGACAAAGACCACCAAGGAATGGATTCAGCAAAATTGTACTTGCCAACTTTTGAAATTCAGAAATCTGAACACTTTTTAAAAGGGGAAAAAAATGCACACAAAGTCCCTTCGGCCCCGGTCCAGGACTCACTTTCAGAGCTCTGGAAGGCCTGGGGTTCTATATTAGGCTCTGTGACGCAATCTGAGCCTATTTTAGAGACAATTTTCCTTAAAATATAAAACCTATGTACGGGTGATTTTCACACAGGCATCTATCTGGATAAGACAGATAACAGTCTTAAAGTTGGTTTATATTCATGATACACTAATCGACTGTTCTTTAAAAAAATCTGATTATGTCAATTTTTCAAAAATCAGAACATTATTTTTCATGGTCCCAAAACCTTAGAAATCTGAACAGCTCAGTTTTCATCAGAATGGTTGGTTAGCACGAAATTAACTCTTCACTCACTTCCTGTACGCTCGCAAGCTGCGTAGATTGACGGTGCCGTCTCCGAGACCCATTTTTATCGTTGGTTGCGAGTCGGGGAACTTGGTGTATGTGTAGGAATCTTCCGTTTCAACTTGTGTGCCGTAGATGGGAAACACAGGCACACCTGCAAAACATCAGGAGAAATAATAATCAAAGTCATAATTCACATTAACTCTTTAGCATTGTTCTGGCAAACATAAACTACACACACACACAGTAACACACTCACGCACAAACTAACAACAGCAACAAAAGTATATAAATTGTGAAACGCAGTTAACTGTGAGGTTCTTCAAATAAGAATTTACAATGATAAATCCTGGCATTGCTAGCAATAAATTCTATACAGCATATCAAGTGTGCAATGTGAAAGCAGTTCATAGAAGATGTGAGGATTGTTGCTTCATACCCAAGCTGACGCAGTATCATATCCCAAACTTGTGGAAATGGAAGTTATTCTACCTTGGCAAGATTTAACCCTAACTAGGCCGGGCTATTTAGGTAGATGATAGAGCCGGGGGGGCAAATGTAAGAGAAAAAATTTCATAAGTATTTTATTGTTTTTTGAATTTCTTATGTATTTCTATGTTTTTTCGACTTTATGTTTTTCATTGTTTTTTCGACGAAATTTGTCCGTGACATTGTTACGAACAAGGAAATGCGTTATTAATTGATTTTAATTGATAAACCCCCCAAATAATCATGCTTTTATGAAATTTGCCTGTAAACACAGTTTGCATTGAAATTGTACACAAATTCACGTTTTTGAGCAATTCTTGGTGTGACATGCACGTGCATATTTATGCGCAACTTCGGAACCGCGCACCCGGGCATCGCAAATTTGGTGTCAAAAGATGCGGGAGACTCGTAAGAAAAAAGTCATGAAACGTCGCGGCGATAGCTTCTCGCGATAGAGATACATCGCGCGAAACGTCGAGGGGGCCCCCCCCCCCCGGCCTAGTTAGGGTTAACTTCTGCCGCTACCAAGCTCAGATCTACTTTCTATAACTCTCTTACAAGATTGGCACAGCCTTACGTGGTGCCTTGATATCCTGGACCAGTCCCTCCGTGTCATTGAGCAGGTACAGTCCCGTGGGATAGTCCAGGTCCTTCAGGAGTTGAGTGTAATTCCTGGTGGTATAGTTGGCATCGGGCGTCGTGATGATGACCTCCTCCGGCGTCCAGTAGTCCACGTTGGGCAGGAGCAAGTAGGTGCTGGGGTAGGTTCGCTGCGCTAGGCGTGCGGTCAAGGAAGGTATGACGTACTCACTGAAGTTGTCTCCTGCAGGATGACCATTATTACGAACATGGAGTGATTGGCAATCACTACTTAAATTGTGCAGCTAATGTATGTTTACCTCTACTCACAGCTCTACCGTACCTGCTGTATGGTTGGTTTACTGAATGCATTGGTGAGTTTTAGTCAATCGAGTTAAAATGGACATTGGAGAAAGGCAGGAACTCAACTTGAGCAAAGATTGTGCAGGCCATGAAATAGAGTCGAGTCAGTATCACAGCATGTGGGAAGAAAGCAACTGTAAACTGAATGTGAATGCAGACATTCATATAAATGTTTACAAATGAACATTTTCTCACAAGAAAATGTACCTCAGAGAGAATTACATCTTCCAGAGGACAGTCTCTGATTTTCACTGATTGACCACATATGCATCCATTCATAGATCTCAAATTTCATTAGATCTATGTCACTGTACACACATTTTATTCATAAAAATCAAAATGATGTACTGAGTAACTTTGATCAATGTATGACTCCAGGTAGAAATTGTGACCCTGCATCACAAAACCAAATAAAAGTCACCAGACATGGATTTTTAGTAAAGGGCAGATTCTGAAAGAGCAAACTCTAACTAAGCTTTAAAATGATGTATAACTCAATTCAAATGGACTCCTCTAACCTATCTAAATACTGGAAAGAAAGCACACACTCTGGAAACGTGTGAACTGAGAAAAGAGGCTCTGAAGTACAGGGTCTATTCAAGCGTTTAATCTTTACCAAGCCATGCTGGCTGAGCAATGAAAGGGACAAAACACAGGATGTAAACCACCGGAGCAAGAACAATGAAGGGATTATCAGATTATGCTGAAATTGAGCAAGTTCTATTAACACATTCTGTCCATGATTAATGCCAACTTTCAAAGCTGTAGCATTATCCTTTCAAAAGTTAATAGACTTGAAAGTGAAGAGTGTGCAAAGGATTTCAAGAAATGAAAAAAAGGCCTCTAAGACACACCTGATCATTCTACTCTCCCCCCAAAAAAGGGTTACCGGTATATACTAGTAAAAAGTGCTGAAACACACTTTCCCATTCACGTCATGATCCCAAACTAAAAAATAATGTAGACGGATAGCTCTTTCAGAAAATACAAAAAACTCAGGATTTACTCGGTTGACCCATTTCACCTTTTTTGAGTCCTCACATAAAATCAAGTGGTGTGACTTTCAACACCAGCAAGAAGGAGAAAGGTTTACAAACTCGTCATCAGTATAGTTCATCATTAAATGGTCTTTACCTGAGGTCAACACCCTCATGACTTTTGTGGTCCCCGCATAGGGGCCCGAGATGGGTACCCAGGCCTGGATGTAGCGATTCTTCCAGGCCTCTGGCTGCTGGTTGAGGAAGTAGAGAGTGTAGAGGCACCCCAAGCTGTGCGAGATCAGGACCACGGGCTGTTTGCCGTTCACTTTGTACGTCTCCTCGATCAGCTGCTGCAGCTTCCAGAAGTACATGGCTCCCTCGTCTTTCCAAACGAAGACAAGATTGGAGTCAGTTTGGTGTGGGTTAAATGCAATACTCGTCAAGTCTTTTGTGAGAAATATTAGTTTTCTAGACAGTACGTACATTTATAATACATGCATCATATTTTATAAATTCAGACATTATAGGTTCAAAGTGCAGAGGAAGTAGCAAAGGTCATTGACCTGTCAGAGCTCCACTCTCTTTTGGTATCACTCATCATTCACACACAGGCAAGCCAGATTGCTCACTGAAAGTTGTGTATGCTTTCAAACACCAGAATGACACCACTTTGACTCTGAGAGGGTCTCCTAATGTGGCACTTGACAACAAACAGGCTGCCTAGACCCAGTAGCCTGGGATACCATGGAGTGGGAAGGCTGCCACTTTCCAAGGAAGATATGTCTTTGTGATGGTAATTACTTTTCGCTATCCCTACTTACAAACGACGGGCGGTACACAATGGTAAAGGAACGAAAAATTAGTCGCACTAAAATATCCACTTTTACAGTACCCAGTAAAAATGATGGACAAACTGATGTCTGCGGTGTTTAACAGGTGTCAAATAAGCTATCGATGGTTGAATCAAATGATGTGAACATGTAGCATTTGTCTGAACACTTAAAACAAGAATAGTGAAGCAATAGTTAGCTAAAGACACTGTATTACAGAAAAGTTGTACGCAAACTTACTTGGTGCTTTGCGAAAGTCATAGGGAGCGGCTTTAATGTTGACCCCTCTCTCATAGCCAAAATCGACGAGCGCATCAACCAGGTGGACAAAGTAGGAGCCTGTAGACCCAATGAAAAGAGTCAATAGAACTGTGAAATAAAAGTCATGCAAATATTTCCCACAGGTTTACCGTGCAATAGTGTTACATCATTAAGCATCAATACCATCAATAACAATATGAGAAAGTGGTATTTCTGACAAGTCAATGGTATCTATACAAAAGAGGGGACCAATGTTCTATTAAGATCTCATGTTTTGGATATCTCAGCCCCTTCAAAACCAATTTTCATCAAAGAAACTTTGAATTCCTCTTATGACTGTATGCTCTTTTATATTTAATAAGTGGTTTCTAATCATTTCACAGAAAAAAGTTGGAAATCTGAAGCCCCTCTAAACCAAAACTATACCATTTCTTTAAGCTGTCTGCTACAAACATGAATTACATTGAAAAGCCTAAGTTTGCATTATCAAAGCACACATACTTATAAGAGCATATCATATATCTATCTTAGCATACATTACCATAGGATACTTTGCTTGGGTCCAGCCATTCCACTGTACTGGTGTTTCCAAAGCCTGGCACAATGACATCAACTCCTTGTGTGTCTAGACTCGTTCGAGTGTCTGGATCATAGATTAATCTGTTTGTGTGTTGTTGGTTGTGTGTTGTTGGGGGGGGGGGATGGGGGGGGGGGGTTAAGTGAAAGAAACAAGAAAATGTGTGAGATAATAGTACAGGAGGAACTAAAATCATCACAGCACTGAATAATTTGCTGATCTAAATCAGCAACAGGAAGATTACGTCACATTGCAATTTAGGAAAACCAACGCCACATCTTATAAAGGACTGATCCAAAATATAATGTAACTGATGAATGATATGGCTACGAGTGAGTTTGCAGTTACCTAACACACAAAGGCCTTAACACCACCTATTTTTTTCTGGCGATCCATTCAGACCATTAAAACCTTTCAATCTGAAATGTTGGCAGCCGAAAAAAGATATGAAGTGGCCCGAAATGAAAAACTGACTTTATACAGGACTCATTATATACCCATAAGCCATGTGATTAACCAAACGGGGGGGGGGGGGGGGGGGGGGGGGGGGGGGGGGGGGGAACTTGATACACAAAAATCGATTTGGGACTTCAATAAGGCTAGATAGGGACATGCAATAACTACAATTGTATACTGTAGGTTGGCAATTTCCATTCATCATAAAATGGTATTTCGTTTACTCTAATCAACAAATTAACTCGTACACTGGTAGGAATTCCATCCTACACAGTCATTTTCAGTGTTAAAACATGTTTGATATCTAAAGTTAATTTTGTTTTGACAGAGGAACAACAGAACTCTGCAAACACTGTTTGGCGTTTACAGCACATTTTCACAGGTCAAAACACTACTAAAGAGATGGGAAGAGAATATACTTAGTAGTCACGCCTGCCTATACCCAAGGGAAACAAAAAGAGTGGCCTTTATAGACAGGTTTAACTGTATAATATGGGCACGCACTTGATGTTGTCGATGAAACAGTCGAAGAGGTAGGGGACAAACTCGTCCAGGTTGAGCCACAGCGTAAACAAGTCGCTCTTTTTTGAACAGATGTAAGGATGCAAGGTTGTCGTTCTGTTCAGGGTGGCCTGCAGTTGGCAGCCTCCATCCCCGGGAACTGCAGATTATAGTGTGGAATAACATAATGAAAGTAATATAATATCATTACAGAAGAGAAATTTTTTTCCATGGTTATGGGGCCAACAACTTTTAAAAGCACATCTAGAACAAGGTCTGGCATTCTGTATTAAAACTGATAAATAAAAACAGAAAAGGCAATGAAAAACTGAATAGCTTAGAATATTTTAGTATATCAAAATATACAAAAAAAAAAAACCAACAATATGACATTAAATCTAGACAATAGAAAATAGTCTTGTAGACTTTGCATGACAATGATTTTAGAGAAATCTCTCAGTGTTTTTGAATGAAATACCCGTACATAAAAATGAAAACATACTCTGTTCTGAAGGAAAATGAGATTATTCTAGTGCCTAAATGGCGCACATTTCATAAGGCCAAAATCATCAGGCACATGGGTGTCTGGTGCCAAGCAAGCATACTGGTCAAAGTCTTGACCAACACAATGAGCCCTTGTCATCCCTGCCCTGCACAACTTTTGAATATCATATCTGGCTGTTTGCACAGTCATAATCATCCCACCATCCTCTCACCATTGAAAAATGCAAACCAAAAACAGATCATAAACAGATCAAAAACTCAAAATGAGATCTGGCAGAAATCCAATGTCCATCTGGTATGATACATCCAACGGCGTAGCCAGGATTTCATCTTAGGGGGGGCGGTTAGTCTGCGAGGGAGCAAAGCGACCGAGCCCGAGCGAGCGGAGCGAGCGAGGGGGGGAGGGTGTGGGAGGGGGGTGTCCCCCCTCCCACGGTAAGAACTTTTTGCATTTTGATGTTGTAAATGGTGCAATTTGATGCATGTTTTTGCGCGTTTTATCGACATGAAACAGTCCCACTTGTTTAAGGTAGCAGTTTATTTTGATGTCGATTATTATTGAACAATTTGCCTGTAAAATTGTATAATTTAAATACACTTCTTGTATCAATTCTTTTCACTGAATCATGAACGCGACTGAACCCGAGCGAGCGGAGCGAGCGAGGGGGAGGGGAGGGTGTGGGAGGGGGGTGTCCCCCCTCCCACGGTGAGAACTTTTTGCATTTTGATGTTGTAAATGGTTCAGTTTGATGCATGTTTTTGCATGTTTTAACGAGTTGAAACAGTCCCACTTGTTTAAGGTTGCAGTATATCTTGATGTAGATTATCATTGAACAATTTGCCTGTAATATGGCATGATTTAAATACACTTCTTGTATTAATTTTTTCATGAATATCATGAACGCGACTGAACCCGAGCGAGCGGAGCGAGCGAGGGGATGGGGAGGGTGTGGGAGGGGGGTGTCCCCCCCTCCCACGGTAAGAACTTTTTGCATTTTGATGTTGTAAATGGTGCAATTTGATGCATGTTTTTGCGCGTTTTATCGACGTGAAACAGTCCCACTTGTTTAAGGTAGCAGTTTATTTTGATGTCGATTATTATTGAACAATTTGCCTGTAAAATTGTATAATTTGAATACACTTCTTGTATCAATTCTTTTCACTGAATCATGAACGCGACTGAACCCGAGCGAGCGGAGCGAGCGAGGGGGAGGGGAGGGTGTGGGAGGGGGGTGTCCCCCCTCCCACGGTGAGAACTTTTTGCATTTTGATGTTGCAAATAGTGCAATTTGATGCTTGTTTTTGCGCGTTTTATCGACGTGAAACAGTCCCACTTGTTTAAGGTAGCAGTATATTTTAGTGTAGATTATTATTGAACAATTTGCCTATAAAATGGTATCATTTAAATACACTTCTAGTATCAATTCTTTTCACTGAATATCATGAACGCGACTGAACGCGAGCGAACGGAGCGAACGAAGGGGAGGGGAGGGTGTGGGAGGGGGTGTCCCCCCTCCCACGGTAAGAACTTTTTGCATTTTGATGTTGCAAATAGTGCAATTTGAGGCTTGTTTTTGCGCGTTTTATCGACGTGAAACAGTCCCACTTGTTTAAGGTAGCAGTATATTTTGGTGTAGATTATTATTGAACAATATGCCTATAAAATGGTATCATTTAAATAATCTTCTTGTATTAATTCTTACACTGAATATCATGAACGCTGTCTGCTCAGCAATTAAACAGAAAAAGCATGCACACGAGGGTGTAGATGATAGGGGCATATCCCCTCCCACACGAACGTGATTTTGCGTTTTCAGACCTGAAATTCAGCGATCTGGTGCAAATTTTTGGTGCAATACTTTTTCATCGAAGTGTTAAAATCACGGAATTTAGCTCTTATTCCGAATGTGCACCATCTGTGTGTATGTATAAAGTCTAGTGAGGTAGAGCTTAGGGGAAGGGGGATTTCCCCTCCCGCTCGCGGAGCTTTTGCGTTTTTAGAATTGAAATAAAGCGATCTGGGTATAGCCACAGTCTACTTCTATGCATGGCGGAAGGGGGGGGGGGGGAGGGGCGGGCGAGCAGGGAGAAGGCGTGGGCGAGTGTTATCTCCACCCTTCCCTTCCGATGGAGCTTTTGCCTTTTTGAGGTTGAAATTGAGATATCTCGTATACGCATATTTGATGGAATCAACATTTGGGAAATCACAAAAAAAAAAACCAACTGATGGGGAGGGGGGGGGGGACTGAGGGAGGAAAGGGTCGATTAACCAAGGGGAAACTCCCCTTATACATGAGGGAACCTTGAGTTTTCGGAATATAAGTGATAAGTCTTGTGCACTCAGAATTATTCATAATTTTTGTGCAAATCTAAAAAGTGTACTAAGCTAGGGAAAGAGGCACAGAGGGGGAGGGTTTGGGAGGGGGTTTCCCCCTCCCAAGCACGAGAGATTTTGCATATTTTGAATTGAAATTCAACGATCTGGTGCACAATTTGAGTGAAATATTCAAAAAAATATCTTATTTGATGAAAGGTTGCAAAGGAGACCCGCTTCATGTGCATGCATACAGTATACACGCATTTTTTTTTCCGCCTCCCAAATCCCCGGTCCAAATCTTAGGGGGGGCGACCGCCCCCATCGCCCCCCCCGGCTACGCCAGTGGATACATCTCTATTAGACACTCAAAGTGCATATCATATGCAAGCCACATGGTCCACTTGTGTTTGCTTGGTTATGAAAATACACTTGTGTACTTGAACTTCCACAAAGAGTGAAACTCATCAGTACTTAAGTTCAGCCCTGTACATGATGCATGCACACTATCAGAGCAATATAGTGCCTGGATGCCTATCAGGGCAATTACCCCCAGCTAAATACTGATTAGTGATAAGGTTAGAGTAAAGATTAGGGTTAAGGTTAGGTTTAGGATTAGAGTTTGGGTTAGGGTTAGGGTTACGAGCAGGATTAGGATTAGGGTTAGGGTCAGGGGAAGGGTCGGGGTAATTGCCAAGGGTATATTGCCCTACACCTGCCTGGATGTGCATAATTTTCCTGCTTTCAAAACTTTTGTAGAGTGAGTAAAGTCATTCATTTACAGTAGCTTTTACAGCATGTTAACACACAATTTGATCCCTGATACTGAGAGTGCTCCTGATTTGGGATGAAAACAGAACACTGCTGTGTGCTACAAACTTACATGCTTGCTTGCCCAGGGCAACTACAATCTTACTGTTGGACAGTCAAAGTGAATGGGTGATTGCCTTCTACACCACTTCAAAACCTAAAAAATTTTACCTGAGATCTCCCTGGTTTCACAAGGGAGATCTTGTAGCATCAAAGATCTCGCAAGTGAAATCCAAGGAAAAATGCTACATCTGTACATGTAGGTGACTTTTTCAGAAATTTTGCCCTCAAATTATCCCTGGTAAACTCCCCAGTGTCCCAGGGACTCCTACTGTCCCAGGTGATGCTGTCGTGTGAAAGACATCACAGGTAAACTCCCAATTGAAAGGGAAGGTGAAGATACCCACAACATCTTGCTGGCATTTTCAGGCATGCACCATAATGTGTGCTTATGATGCAACAGAGCAGAATCTAGAGAAATTCAACTTGGGTCTCACTCACTAGTGTGATAGAAATTTTTTCCTGGGTATTCCACATCTGATTCCCCCTTGAATTTTCCCGGTAATTCCTTGAGTGACTAGCGTGAAAGGGATTTTAGGATGCATAGGGTATGAGTGACTGTCCACTTGTGAAATTGGTAGAGGTGATTTTATGCAAAGCCCTGTACACTGGACATCTACATCTCATAAAATGTGAATTTTGCTATTGTTATTATAATAGAGAAAAATGTAATCAGTAGCTCAAATACTGCTATCTTCTCTCAACAAAATGACAAAATATATGCCCAGATTTATTTACTTTTGTTTGTAATCAGAAGCATTTCTAAGATGATATTAGCAGGCACTGCTTCAAGGTCACCTCGGAGGCAAAGTCCACCCGGGGGTATTTTTTCATTTTGCTTAAGTTTTCTCCTACTTTCCTTTTCCTCTCACGGTTTGTTTTTTCAATTAGAGGCACGTGTAAGAAACGGCAAGCCTGGCTGACTAACTTGTGCCAGTGAACAAACTTTTGAATATCATGCATGTTGTTGATTTTCTACCAAAGCACAATATATCACATGGCGGAAGCGTGATTGCCCCACATACTCTGGATCATGTGGTCCATGCACAAATTTCTTCTTTGACATACATATGGTCTATAATATTCAAACAGGGCCACAATGCCAGACATCACAATGTATATATGCTTTCATACAAGAAATTTGTTCATGAAAATATCATTGTGAGCTGGGATTATGCAAAAATAATGTCAGTGAATAAACACATACAATGAATGCCGAAAACAGCTGTTGTTTTGTAATCTAGCCTAAGCTAACAAATGGCAAGAGGTTTATCTCACTGCCCAGGGTGGAGCTGTCTTCCCTCTACCACACGCCTACAACACTGTCTGTGGTACTAGTGTTCAAGAGCAATGCTTGAGCCTTGACCAAAATAACACAAACAAGTGCATGTCTACAAAAGTTGATTAGAATGTATTTGAACAGCCATTCTCCTTTACACTTACAGCCTGTAAATGCATCAATTATGAAGCTCCGATAACAGTGTTCACACAGGACAGAATATGGAATAGTCTCATGATGATATAATCATGCAAAACAAGTGCTGAACTTTGGACCACAAGGACAACAACTGTCAACAAAAAGATCTTTACCAGTATGCATTGCGAGCACAATGATGGTACCATGCTTCAATGAGCCACTCTTTGGTATCTATAAACAGTAAATTCTAATGCAAAATTCCACCTGGGGAGGATGGTGCACTCAACTACTTTCAAATACAGATTAACCTATTTCATACAACATTCTGAAATGTTCATAAAGTCTGTATTGGATCAGGCTGGTTCCTGTATCTACAGGACTGTACATATCACATATTGAATTATTAGACCAGGGAGGTGGGAAGAAAAGCCATTGCAGGTGAACTTTGTGGTAACCACATGAACATCATCTTACAAGATTTGGCCTGGAGGAGAATTTACTGTACAGGCAGCCAAGTTGGAACGAGTCTTGATCCAGAAGCTACTCATATGACTCGATCTGCAAAAATTGCGGTGAAATCTCACTCTCGTTCAATAAGAATGTTCATATGACTGCTAAAAAGTAAGAAAGTAATGAACACTTGTGAGAGCAAGAGACCGCAGGTCCAATAGATGAGAGTCTCCTGCTCCTTCGAAGGACCACAATCTAGGCAATACAGCAGATAAGAGTGTCCATATAGCCTATGAAAATGGGAAAACATCCACTGCAGCCAGACGACAACCAGGAAAGAGACCTTGGACCATCCATGGTCATTACCTGCTGAACCATAACACGTATTCGTCTATCATGATACTCTGAATATGCTATTAACCATTATCGGAAGGCAAAGAACATGAAATCTATTGATGTGGAAATAAGAATTACATTGTACATATTCATGACAAAAATCCTCCATGACTCATATGGATCAGCTCAAAACATGAATTTCTATGTAAGACTAAAAATTCATTTTCAGGTCTTGATCTCAAGGACAGAGAAACTCAATTAGATATTTTAATTCAAAAGAAGATAATGTGTTTAGATTCATCAATGTTTGAATACCGGTGGAGCAGAACCTTTTATCATCCTCTGATATGTTCACACGTGGTCAATGTTTGCCATGGCATCAGACTAGAATGGAAGTACCATGACATGACTGTCAAGGTGACTGTTGAAGGGATCTCATTTGTGAACAGGCACGAACAAAAAACAAAATAAACCCGAGGGTGGGCTGCAGTCACTGAATGGTTCACACACACTCCCATGATCCCAGACTACAGTACAATATGTGACCTGCTACAACAAAAAGGTCCTAAAGTCGCGCACGGTCGAAGCCGTGAAAATCGAGTTTGAAGTCAGAGCATTAAAATTGGTCAAAACTTACGATTTTCTGATTTTGATATGTTATTGGAGTCTAACATGTCTTCTATCATCTGTCGAAAATTTGAAGCAAAATGATCAAAGGAAAGACCAAAAAATAGTGTTTTTCTGAGCCATGTTTTTTGGCGTTTCAACGAAGCAGAAACTGGTTCGAAAATTTGGATTGAGCGCCACAGATAGGTTCCGCCCCTAACAACGACCAGAGTGATCTCATTGGTCAGTTTGCTGCTTGCTGCTAACCGAAGCGTGAAGCTCGCACACTGCCCAGTCGACTGGTGCGTGCGGGCAGGGTGCGCTACGCTCAGTCGCTTCTCACATCCTGGTCACTGATTGGTTGGTGAGGAGACCGCCAACACTGATGTGCTTGAATGAACTTTTCGGGGGTTGCTAGGGCTTACCTTCTATTGTCCAGAGGTGAAAACTGACTTGCGTGTCCCTTGATCGCGATTGCGTCGAAAGGAAGACTTTTAGGGCGCTTTTCTCGAAACAGTGATTTTCCAGACGTCTCGACATGCTCTCTTTTAAACATCGATATCTCCGCAGCCGATTATTTTTATAAAATGTGTTATATATCAATTTAAAGCAGAAAGATTAGGGGATTACATCATGCAATTTTCAAATAATCGACCTCGCCCAACTTTAGGATCATTTTGTTGTAGCGGGTCACTGATGTCAGCTGTCTGTTGTATACGTTGAGTCCAGTACAGTAGCAGTACAACATTCATGTCCACTGTACTCCTAGGTCCCTACATCAATTTTTTTCATATCTTGGGTAGACTATTTACAGTAAATTAGGGGAATCTGACAAGGTCTGTGTGATGTCAATTAGGCTCTATACGAATTTATCATAAACTAGTCTAGACCCTAGACTCTGTCCAAATGAGTTCAAGGGTCAGTGTAAACGCAGCAGCGACTCCATGTACCGTATAGGGTTACAGCGCCCCGCGCCTGGGTTAATAGGGTCAGTGGTGCCAGTCACCAGATTTCACGTGGTTTTTTTTTTTTTTTTGTCAACTACTTTAAACTTAAAGTATGAAAGTCTATTAAAAACGATGTCAACCCCTATACGAGGTGTAGAAT
Source organism: Diadema antillarum (assembly GCF_040938485.1). Taxonomy (NCBI): domain Eukaryota; kingdom Metazoa; phylum Echinodermata; class Echinoidea; order Diadematoida; family Diadematidae; genus Diadema; species Diadema antillarum. Next base: position 1,211,240 of record NW_027270917.1, read on the forward strand.
AAGCTCCCACAGGGCACAAACATTCGACAGATTGTCATTTCAAACTTTATAACTACACGTCGTTCTCTATTTTCCCCTTCTCTTTTGGAGGCTGTCACAGATCATACTTATTTAGGGATCCAATTAAACAATAAACTGAACTGGGCAAATCACATTCGAGGTGTTTCTTCAAAAGGAAACCAAATCCTTAGCCTCCTGCGAAGAAATCTCTTCAGTTACTCGTCAAAAGTCAAATCCATCGCCTACAAAACCCTTGTACGACCCAGACTAACTCAGCAGTAACTCAGCTGGAAGCTATTCAACGACGATCTGCTAGATTTGTCCTCAACATCCACCAAAGAACCTCCAGTGTCACTGACATGCTTGAACGCCTTGAGTGGAAACCACTTGAACATCGTAGGGCTGCCCTTATTAGACTGACATTACTCTATAAATCGGTCTACAATTTTAATGCCCTGGACACGTCTCACTTGCAATCAAGCCCAATGGAAAACAGCAGGACGACAAGGCAACAACAGTCGATCTCCTTTAAAAAGTTAAAAACATCAAGAAAAATGATTGTTATAAGTATTCTTTATTCCCAAGAACCTGTGCTGAATGGAATCTTCTTCCACCGGATATCAGAGAAGCTCCCAGCCTAAACACATTTAAACAGAAGTTATATTTATTTGACTTGGGGAAAATTATCCAAAAAGCACATTATAAACTATAAACACTCCGCTCATTCGACCACGCCTGCACGTTTAATATCCCTGATGTGGAGTTTGTACAGTATCCCACCAGATCCAGATATAATATATGATGGCAATTTCACACAGTACAGTGCAGTGCCAGAGCAGTGGACCTGGTGCAGCGTAAACAGCGGTGGTTTGCAAGACAGACAGGCCGCCGTATCTGATACAGTTTGTATCCAGAGAGGGTGTGGGTTGCTGCATGATGGTTTGACAATAAGCCACTTCAGGGTTAGCTCATCAGTCATGGGCACATGGGTACTAATGACCTTTCTTCTTTCTTAACTGATTAGGTAAGGCCACTAGTCTCAAGCGACAGAAGACATCGGCTTGCCCAACGTAACAATTTATGGAATTCATCAGGGTCATGTTCAGACAAAGGATGAACTTGTGTAGACCAGGTGACCAGAATGATCCTTCCATTGGCATTTTGGAAAGCATCCACTTCATTATTTTGCATTGAATGTATTAACAATCTCTTTCTATTGTTTAATATTGTCAGATACCGCTTTTGCTGTCAGGTGGATGTGCTGCAGCAAGCTGGCAAGCACCACATAAGGATCACTTGAATAATCATTAAATTTACATGACAGATGCTTATCTTAGTGAATTTGAAAACCAACATGCTCTGCTGGTACAGATGACCTTTTCCTGTTAATACTCAACGTGGAACCCCGAACTGGCTTATAATATAGGCGCCAGCTCCTACCGGTCGCGGAGAGCAAGGGAGGAAAAGAAACGTATAACTCCTGAACTAACAAAGCCAGTAACCCCGGGACGCTCCTTGCTAGTATACTGTGGGAGAAACCCCGTCGCGAGGCGCTGTAACATAAATAGGGTCGCTGCTGCGGTTACTGTGGGAGCTACAGCCAGGGTTAGAGACATCAATATTTCACTTGTACATCATAGAATCATACTTACTCAGCACAACCGGAGGACCCTCATAGAATGGAGGAAAAGAGAACGAGTGTCTTGCAAGTGAGAGAAATAGCACCACTAATAGTAGAAACCAACGCAAATAACACATTTTTTTCTTTTATTCCCAGGAATATCAAGGGCGGAACGTTGTACTTCTGCGCCGTGTTTACGATGTGAGGGATCACGTGAACGAAACCAGCCGGCGCGGCGGCGGTGTGCCCAGTGTACTAGTGCATGGCTAGCTAGCCCCTTGTAAAGTGCCGGTGATGTCGTAATAAACAAACTCATCCGTTGTTGTCATGAGTCATGTGAGCGCGCGCAGAATGGGTGTGCTTGTGGGAGTGGCGTCCACAGGGGGTGTTACACAAAGCTGGGCTCTTCACACGGGTAAATAAGGAAATTCCGCAGAGAGACGTGTGTTAAAATTCAAGATTAAAAAAAATACACTGTATGTCAAATACAGCAGGGCCGGCGAACTGTTTTCAAAAGTGTGGGGGCCCACTTCCGGGTTTCATGAGCTAACTGAACAAGCAACAACAACAACAAAAAAAATCCTCAGCTCATCTCTCCCCGTCCCCGTCCACTTCCGGGTTTCTTCAGCTGACAAGCAAAAAAAAAAAAGGTCCTCAGCTCATCTCTCCCCGTCCACTTCCGGGTTTCTTCAGCTAACAAGCAAAAAAAAAAACAAAAAAAAAACCAAAAAAAAAAAACACGTCCTCAGCTCATCTCTACCCGTCCACTTCCGGGTTTCTTCAGCTGACAAGCATAAAAAAAAAAGGTCCTCAGCTCATTCTCTCCCCTCCCATTGTAGTGCCTCTTACGTACTTCCGGGTTGAAAAAAGTGTGGGGGCCCAAAGTGATGACACCTTATATTATGTATTCCTTTGTATGGTGCACAAAAAGTGTGGGGGCCCGAGCCCCCACGGCTGCGCCGCCCCTGTACAGTACTAGTAGCTGGGAGAAATGAGGTGTTTCATCTTCACTAACCTGGATAAGTGAGCTACACCCTGTCATCCATCAAATTTCCAAGGCAGGTTGTTTGGCTCAAACTCTGTCCAAGGGTCCGCAAAGCCAGACTTCGAGTTCTTTTCACTCAAAAAAAAAAAAAAAAAAAAAAAAAAAAAATCACCTACTTGTATTTTCCGTACACGCACCCAATGAAATATAGTCCCTTCAAATTCCATGAGAAAAGCTTTCATCTTCACACCAAGATGCAGTTTGTAGATGAATTCATATTCAAAATCTGCAACTATTTAGTTTTATGCTAAACTGCATCAATTAATGATTTTTGATTTTTTTTCTTCATTTATTTTGGTATCTTTGGTACGAATTTATGAAGGGGTCTGGGACATTCCATTTTATTTACAGGTTTAAAGTTAAGAAGGACTTAAGAACGACTGGTGATCAGATCTTGTGCTGAATTATTGAGATTCTGATAAGTACAGCACATAAGAACTTATCACCAGTCGTTCTTATGTCCTTCGTAACTTTAAGAACACCTTTGTGAAACACCCCCCCCCCCCCCCCCCCGGAGCGTGCCCTGGCCTGGGATAAAGAATATTTTGGCCTGCGTCGACTGATAACGAAAATTCAAGAGTTATAATGTGTAATTGCCACTTGGGTAAGATGAAAGAAAGAGTAGGTCTATATGGCCTGGAAAAATTGTACGTTACTTACATTTTAAATCATTTCTACAATGATCCTAATTATGCCAGCCCTGTCGCTTTACGTGCCCACGCAGTTACGTTATTACATTATAGGCCCTACTATCTGCAAATAGGCCTATACCATCTTTCTGTTCAGATACTAGTATGCAAGATTTGGAATATTTGTTAGATGTTGAGAATAACGAAACTCTTTTAATTTTTGATGATGTATGGCTTACAGAAATCAATACAGTTTACAAGTAACGCATACACGAGATGTATTAGATAGAACATGATTTATGAACATTTTTAGATTTTTATAAGGTTTACAGAAATTGTACATTTTTACAAGTAACTCCAAAACTGTTGAAAGAAATACTTTAAAAACTATAGATCAATCGGATTACAGCTCTTATGAAGCGTAGGCCCTGTAAGTTCCAGTTTAGATTATTTCATGTGTGACTGTATATAACAGGGCTCGACACTAACGGTGGCCCGGTGGTCCGGAGCCACCAAAAAAATGAAAGTCGGGTCACCTAATTTAAAACAAGGGCAAATTTGGGCCTCGGGCCACCATTTTTTTTTTTTTTTAAGTATGTCAATAGTGTCGTAACTCTTTGCGCCGAAAATGCATAAATGCATGCAGTGAGTGTGTTTAGTTTGACTTTAGGAAGTCTTACTGCCTTCCTGAAATACCTCAAGTGGCTATCAGATGTTCATATTGTCAATTTTGAAACCTTCAAAAGGACATAAAAGTAACTTTGTCTTTTGTGTTTTGAGAAATAGAAATAAATTATAATGTTCTTCTAGCTTCTTAACTATTTGCATGTAATCTGATGTCATTTATTTATGTTTAGATTTTGCAACCCATGTGCCTGTCAATGAATATTTATACTTCGTCTTCACCATTCAGCAGTTAAATTTGGTTAAAGGATGGATGAAAATGACTGAATGAGTGCCTGAGAGTGAGTGTTGCGAGTTTGTTGAGGTCTATATGAGTAGATATGTCCAGCTTCCAATTCTTACTATGGTAAAACTTAAATATTTAACTCATTACAAAAAAAAGAAAAAAAACAGGACATTTAATGTTTTTCTCTTTTTTTCCCTTCTGGCCACCAAAAGAAAAAGTTGGCATGGAGCCCTGTACATAATAATACAAAGGAGCATGTTTTGCAGTTTGGCTTTGTTGTGGAAAATCTTGACTCTAGTAATTAGCCAAGATTACTTGTAGTTTATTTCGGGATTGTGTCAAGGTGACATTATGCATGGGACCTGCAAGTTAAACATAAGTAGAATTAAGGGATAATATACGTTTAGAAGATATCATTGGGATCACGTTGATAAACTTTGGCAACTCACAGAGAATAGAATGCTGTAATTCAATTACATTCATGGTTAAGCACATTTCATATTCATCAAGGTCATGCAAGGAGGCACTGTTCCCGAGTTGCTATAATAATAATAATAATAATAATAATAATAATAATAATAATAATAATAATAATAATAAAGGACATTTATATTGCGCAGCTACTATAATAATATACTCTACTGCGCATTACAAAATGACATGCATACAAGAAATTCAAACAGAAAATGCATTACTTAAAAAGATGTCATTTTAACCTGGCCTTAAACTCATTAATTGTAACTGCTTGCCTTAAAGGGAGATTATTCCATAATTTTGGCGAACCGTACAAAAATGCCCTGTCACCAAGAGTAACTTTTGATTTCCCCGGTGGATATTTCAATAATGTTTGATCCCGTGAACTTCGAAGATGATAAAATGTTTGAAATGATGTTTTTAACTCTGCAAGTTCTTGTATGTACGCTGGTGCTGTACCATGAATCAACGGCGTAGCCAGGATTTCATCTTAGGGGGGGGGGGGCGGTTAGTCTGCGAGGGAGCGAAGCGACCGAGCCCGAGCGAGCGTAGCGAGCGAGGGGGGGGGGAGGGTGTGGGAGGGGGGTGTCCCCCCTCCCACGGTAAGAACTTTTTGCATTTTGATGTTGTAAATGGTGCAATTTGATGCATGTTTTTGCGCGTTTTATCGACGTGAAACAGTCCCACTTGTTCATGGTAGCAGTTTATTTTGACGTAGATTAATATTGAACAATTTGCCTATAAAATGGAATAATTCAGATACACTTCTTGTATTGATTCTTTTCACTGAATATCATGAACGCGACTGAACCCGTGCGAGCGGAGCGAGCGAGGGGGGAGGGGAGGGTGTGGGAGGGGGTGTCCCCCCTCCCACAGTAAGAACTTTTTGCATTTTGATGTTGCAAATGGTGCAATTTGATGCATGTTTTTGCGCGTTTTATCGACGTGAAACAGTCCCACTTGTTTATGGTAGCACTTTATTTTGATGTAGATTATCATTGAACAATTTGCCTATAAAATGGAATAATTCAGATACACTTCTTGTATTGATTCTTTTCACTGAATATCATGAACGCGACTGAACCCGAGCGAGCCCGAGCGAGCGAGGGGGGAGGGGAGGGTGTGGGAGGGGGGTGTCCCCCCTCCCACGGTAAGAACTTTTTGCATTTTGATGTTGCAAATGGTGCAATTTGATGCATGTTTTTGCGCGTTTTATAGACGTGAAGCATTCCCACTTGTTTAAGGTTGCAGTATATTTTATTGTAGATTATTATTGAACAATTTGCCTATAAAATGGGATAATTTAGATACACTTCTTGTATTAATTCTTTTCACTGAATATCATGAACGCGACTGAACCCGAGCGAGCGGAGCGAGCGAGGGGGGAGGGGAGGGTGTGGGAGGGGGGGGGGTGTCCCCCCTCCCACGGTAAGAACTTTTTGCATTTTGATGTTGCAAATGCTGCAATTTGATGCGTGTTTTTGCGCGTTTCATAGACGTGAAGCATTCCCACTTGTTTAAGGTAGCAGTATATTTTAGTGTAGATTATTATTGAACAATTTGCCTATAAAATGGTAAAATTTAGATACACCTCTTGTATTAATTCTTTTCACTGAATATCATGAACGCGACTGAACCCGAGCGAGCGGAGCGAGCGAGGGGGTAGGGGAGGGTGTGGGAGGGTGTGGGAGGGGGGTGTCCCCCCTCCCACAGTAAGAACTTTTTGCATTTTGATGTTGCAAATGGCGCAATTTGATGCATGTTTTTGCGCGTTTTAACGAGTTGAAACAGTCCCACTTGTTTAAGGTTGCAGTATATTTTAGTGTAGATTATTATTGAACAATTTGCCTATAAAATGGTAAAATTTAGATACACTTCTTGTATTGATTCTTTTCATTGAATATTATGAACGCGACTGAACCCGAGCGAGCGGAGCGAGCGAGGGGGTAGGGGAGGGTGTGGGAGGGTGTGGGAGGTGGGTGTCCCCCCTCCCACAGTAAGAACTTTTTGCATTTTGATGTTGCAAATGGCGCAATTCGATGCATGTTTTTGCGCGTTTTATAGACGTGAAACAGTCCCACTTGTTTAAGGTAGCAGTATATTTTAGTGTAGATTATTATTGAACAATTTACCTATAAAATGGTATAATTTAGATACACTTCTTGTATTAATTCTTTTCACTGAATATCATGACCGCGACTGAACCCGAGCGAGCGGAGTGAGCGAGGGTGGAGGGGAGGGTGTGGGAGGGGGGGGGGGTGTCCCCCCTCTCACGGTAAGAACTTTTTGCATTTTGATGTTGCAAATGGTGCAATTTGATGCATGTTTTTGCGCGTTTTATAGACGTGAAGCATTCCCACTTGTTTAAGGTTGCAGTATATTTTAGTGTAGATTATTATTGAACAATTTGCCTATAAAATGGTATAATTTAGATACACTTCTTGTATTAATTCTTTTCACTGAATATCATGAACGCGACTGAACCCGAGCGAGCGGAGCGAGCGAGGGGGGAGGGTAGGGTGTGGGAGGGGGGGGGGGGGTGTCCCCCCTCCCACGGTAAGAACTTTTTGCATTTTGATGTTGCAAATGCTGCAATTTGATGCATGTTTTTGCGCGTTTCATAGACGTGAAGCATTCCCACTTGTTTAAGGTAGCAGCATATTTTAGTGTAGATTATTATTGAACAATTTGCCTATAAAATGGTAAAATTTAGATACACCTCTTGTATTAATTCTTTTCACTGAATATCATGAACGCGACTGAGCCCGAGCGAGCGGAGCGAGCGAGGGTGGAGGGGAGGGTGTGGGAGGGGGGTGTCCCCCCTCCCACGGTAAGAACTTTTTGCATTTTGATGTTGCAAATGGTGCAATTTTATGCATGTTCTTGCGTATTTTAACGAGTTGAAACAGTCCCACTTGTTTAAGGTTGCAGTATATTTTAGTGTAGATTATTATTGAACAATTTGCCTATAAAATGGTATAATCTAAATACACTAGTCTTCATTCTTACACTGAATATCATGAACGCTGTCTGTTCAGCAATCAAACAGAAAAAAGCATGCACACGAGGGTGTAGATAGGGGCATATCCCCTCCCACACGATGGTGATTTTGCGTTTTCAGACCTGAAATTCAGCGATCTGGTGCAAATTTTTGGTGCAATACTTTTTCATCGAAGTGTTAAATTCACGGAATTTAGCTCTTATTCTGAATGTGCACCATCTGTGCGTATGTATAAAGTCTAGTAAGGTAGAGCTTAGGGGAAGGGGGATTCCCCCTCCCGCTCGCGGAGCTTTTGCGTTTTTAGAATTGAAATAAAGCGATCTGGGTATAGCCACAGTCTACTTCTTTGCATGGCGGGGGGGGGGGGGGGGGGGGGCGAGCAGGGAGAAGGCGTGGGCGAGTGTTATCTCCACCCTCCCTTCCGATGGAGCTTTTATCTTTTTAAGGTTGAAATTGAGATATCTCGTATACGCATATTTAATGGAATCAACATTTGGGAAATCACCCCCCCCCCAAAAAAAAAAAAAAAAAAAACTGATGGGGGGGGGGGTTGAGGGAGGAAAGGGTCGATTAAAAGGGGAAATTCCCCTTAAACATGAGGGAACCTTCAGTTTTCGGAATATAAGTGATAAGTCTTGTGCACTCAGAATTATTCAGAATTTTTTGTAAATCTAAAAAGTGTACTTAGCTAGGGAAAGAGGCACGGAGGGGGAGGGTTTGGGAGGGGGATACCCCCTCCCAAGCACGAGAGATTTTGCATATTTTGAATTGAAATTCAACGATCTGGTGCACACTTTGAGTGAAATATTCAAAAAAAATATCTTATTTGATGAAAGGTTGCAAAGGAGACCCGCTTCATGTGCATGCATACAGTAGGCCTATACACGCATTTTTTTTCCGCCTCCCAAATCCCCGGTCCAAATCTTAGGGGGGGGGGGGGCGACCGCCCCCATCGCCCCCCCCCCCCCCCCCTGGCTACGCCAGTGCCATGAATAGCTCTATATATAAACAATTAGTAGAGTTTTATAAAGAGTAAGCTGAAAGATGTAGCGTATTGATATAGAGAAGAGGAAAACGAACTCGATATGTGGGGAGAGCAGGGTACGGATAGAATCACTCTCTCCCCCCCCCCCCCCCCCCCAAACACCCGATGCCCAACTGGGGCACATTCGAAACTAGTACAGTTGAACCTCTATTATCCGGCCTCCCTTTATCCGGATCTCTCTATTATCCGGACGCAATCTCGCCGTGATTTTTTTTTTTAATAATTACGGGAAGAAAAGGGGATTCCCAACTCCTTGAGAACTCCTACCCAAACACACATGAATTACATATTACTTCCAATATGATTAACATACATTGCATCAAATTTCCTTCCAAATTGCTTACCTTCAGACATTTCAACATCCCCAAACATCCCCAAATGTAACAATGAAAAGGTTGCAGTATACACATTACTACATGTGGTACTACAATGGGCTACATCAGTACATGTGTATGTATATGTACATGTATAAAGTATGGAGTCTCCCGTATCCGGCCAAATCCCTTATCCGGATGAGCCCCGGTCCCGACTTGTCCGGATACGAGAGGTTCAACTGTATATTACTATACGCAGCTGTGTGCTTGCTCGTCATCGAGTTATATACAGATTGTGTATAAAGCCGAAGCGTATGCTGGCTCATCAGTAACGTTCGACTCCAATCGAGATTGCGTGTGTATTTACATAGAAACCAGTGATAAAAACTATAAACAAACATTCACATTTTCTCGAATATATCCTAATAAGGTAAGTTTTCTCATTGTACGAATCCCCGCGCTACTGGAACTTCAAAAGGTGGTATAAAGCAGAATTGCATTCTTTAGGCATGGGTAATAAAGTCGTATGAAAAGGCTGTGGTGGTCGTCTGTGTTTTTTTTTTCTCTCTCTCTCCACACCTTCTCCCCTCCCAATTTCGTACTAATCTACATGATTGTAACTAGAACGGGTCACTATTCGAATAAATTAAGCAGTTCGATTGTCTGATTTAACAAAGAATTATTGTGTAAATTACCTTTAAATGATATTTTTAATCTTCGCGTTTACTTTTTGGTACAAACTGGATAAAAAGTGATCCAGACCTCTTCAAGTCTGTGATAGATTCGCTTGTTTTACCCATCCAGTGCGAAATACCAAAAGTTCAACGCAACGGGAAGGAGTGGAATCTATGCATTTTGTCAAAGTCGGGAAAATTAGATAGGACACAATTTGTTATCATCACCCCACTTGATTGCTAAAACTCTTGACAAAGTGTCGTCCCAATAATAGGGGATCGTTGCGCATGTCCCACAGGCAGAGCGGTTAAACCTGCCCACCATACGGCACTGCTGCCCACAGGGGATAGCCGCCCTCTGTTGACTAAAAAAAAAAAAAATGTGCGACTGTTCAAACTTGTGCTCCGTTGTGACAAAAATTAATAATGAATTGTTGTCAAAAGACTGGGGAAAAGATGGATCTTCGGCTATAGTTAACGCAGATTTCTGGTGTTCTGTAATAGAGTTTAAGACCCTGTCACACCTTTCCGGGTATAGGCTACGCAGGCTTGTTGCGAGTAGGGATTTCCCAGCACGCAGGAGAATTTTCTGCGTGCGGACAAGAATGCTGGCGAGTTCTGTACTTGCTTCTTATTGCTACTATGGCGCGTGCTATTTACCTGCTACTTAGGTGTATTCCGTGTGACCTGCATGCGTGAGACCTTTGAAACCGATTCATTTTCAGCTACGAGTGACATACTGGGGCAGCACCTCGCAAGCAACTCCCATGCACGTAGGTACTTCGCAGCTGTACTCTCTAAAAAAATCGAGTGAAAATTTTCACTCTAAAAAGAGTGAATACAAAAAAGAGTGAATTTCGAGTGAAATTGTAGTGAATTTTGAGTGAAAATGCTCATTTTCACTCATTTTGGAGTGACGTCAGGGATCACTCCGAAATCTTCGAGTGATCCCTGACGTCACTCCAAAATGAGTGAAAATGAGCATTTTCACTAGAAATTCACTCCAATTTCACTTGAAATTCACTTTTTTTGTATTCACTCTTTTTAGAGTGAAAATTTTCACTCGATTTTTTTTTTAGAGAGTAACGCAGGTACTTTTACAGTCCCCGTATGCGTCAAGGTAATGACATTCTTTGGGACTTCTGCCATTCCTTCACCGACTTTTCAGCCCTCACTCGCCACCCACGCGCCTGACACGCAAGTCACACGGAAATAGAGCGTATAAGGGCCCAAAGTAGCACGGGTCCAGCAGGTTAGACGCATGCAAAACTTGCCCAAATCCTTATCCGCCTGGAAACATTGTCATGGCGTGATGGAAAATCCCCACACGCAACAAGCCCGCCTAGCTTGCCCGGAAAGGTGTTTATGACAGGGCCTTAAACTCGCCTGCGGGTGAACGTAACTTGCGTAAGCAACTCCGGGTAACTACGGGTGAGATACGTGCTAGTAACTTTCATGTGAGGGTCATCTGCGGGGACCCCGGGTAGTGAAAATTGTTCTTCGCAAGTCGCACGCAAGGCTGGCCCGGAAAGGTGTGACACGGCCTTTAGCTGTTCAATAGGGAACTTCAAAGGTGCTTGGCATTTCACTAATCCAGATTCACTGATCTCACTAACTCTTTCTACATAACATTATGCTGTCAAACTTTATTTAATCAATAAGCGGGTTCATGAACATAGATATCCCAGATATCAAAATGTCAAATGATAGGTCTAAACTGATTTGATCTCTTACAGGCCCTGACATACGGTCACACCTTTCCGGGCAAGCCTTGCGTGTGACTTGCGGGGAACAATTTTAAATTTGCTACCCGGAGGTCTCCGCAAATAACAGTACCCGTTTCACGCAGTATCTCGCCGGTGGTTGCCCGGAGGTGCGCACGCAAATCTTATTTACCCGCAGCCAAGTTTTCCTGTCATACCTTTTAGCAGGAAAACTTCTTGTCACACCTTTTCCGGCAAGAGCCATGTTCAGACGAGGGCAGTTTTGGTCGGAGTAACTTCGGAGGAAGGGTCGGAGGAAGCTTGGTCGGAGTAACTTGGAGGAGAGGTCGGAGTAGTGCCCGTCTGAACAAGGTCGTGGTAACTTCCTCCGGTCGAAGGAACTTACCACGACCTCTTCCTCCGAACAAGATACTCCTGAGTTTTTCTCAGGAGCATCTCGCTACCACGACTAGCCGGTCGGAGTAAATTACCCGTGCTGACGAGCCCTCGGAGTATCCTCTGAACTTACATACCTTACGACCTAGGTAATAATTCCGTGGTCAAATCGCAATGTTGACATTTTTGCGAGTACACGTGCGCGTGTAGTGCAATTCTAACTTAGTCGATCGCGACGAAGAAGCTAGTGCTCAGAATTATTTCTATCAACAAGAATGGAGAAGACAACTGCCGCTGGTAAAAACGAAACAAAAAACAAACAGCAAACCAACAAACAAACAATGGTATGGTAGACGTGCGCGGCGCTACCATTTCCGGAAGTTACACCGACCCTCCATGGTGTCAGATCCCCGCGAAGGCCGTGGTAAAATGGTCGGAGTTTCTTCCCACGACCGTCGTGTGGACACAGGGTCGTGGTAAGATAAGCATAAATTTGAATTCTAATTGCTGCGCCATAAAATTTTACTCCGACTAGAAATACGTCTTAACATGGCTAAGTACGCGGGATTTTAATTAGTGTAGTATAGTGTAATAAGTGTTATCTGGGCGGTGATGTGGCTCAGTCGGTCCTCCAATAAAATCAAAGGACCCAGGTTCGATTCCCAAGTCGCACACTGAGTAATGTTATGTGCAAACATCCCGCTCTCTCTGGTAAGACAAAACGCTCCGTCAGATCAGTGATCAAGGAGGTTTTATACATGGAGTTCCCAGTGGCTGTGATTATTCAAACTTTTGTCAGATTTCTATTGATGTACAAAAGAATTCCACAGGTGCACTTGTGCCTTTGATAATCTATGTTCCACGCCGCCGTCTTGCTGAGCACCCTGAAGATTCATTTTGAACGTTATCATAATGTTGGCCATAGTTTGCTTATTTATTTATTAAATGAAATGAAATGTTACTTAATAAGAAAGCGTGTAAAACAAAAGTCAATTGGGTTCGGAAATTTGCGCAAAAATGTAAACCAGAGCTGTATTATGTGAAAATGTTTAAAACTGTACTATCCTGGAAAGCTGGTTTTATCACTTTTCGACTTAATTTCCCCAAATGAAATTAATATGTAATAATCTTCAAGTATAATTCTTTATTGATAGATATATCGATTAGTGCCCGGGTATGCCCAGTCGAGTAATTTTCATCTTCATTTCAGCATTTTTCCTCAATTTCTGTTCGCACATCCTCGTGTCTGTACCACCTACCTTTTATAAGAAGGGATAGCGAAAAGTAATTACCATCACAAAGACAATCTTCCTTTGAAAGTGGCTGGTGATTATGCGATGAGACACGAGTTATTGTCTTCGTATCTGCGCGGCAGATCCTGTTTGGCACATGCTTCAAATATTTTTCAGCGGCGGCTTCGAACATAGATCAAAGGGAGTAGGTCCTATAACTGTCGTTACTCCATCTCTTCAACCTCCTTGGTCAGATCAGGGAGAGGGGGGGGGGGGGTTCCTACCCCCATGATCAGATAGGACGGGTCCAGTGTGTGAGCAGGGATGTGGAAAGAGATCCACCTCCCTGGTGTGAATTACCCACGACTCACGCACGTAATAACTATACTTCGTTCATGACTAGCAATATAAGCAGGGTGCTAACCACATGAATTCTGTGGTGCTAACCCTAGTAAGTGGTCCACTTACTTGTAACGTGGGCCTACTGACACGAGACGACGAAAAAGATGCCGACCCTTCGTGGTTTGCTCCACTCCAGGTGACTATTTATAGTAGAAGTCAGCAAAATGGTGTCAACCAGGCTCACTGTGCCATACGCTTGAATGAATCTGAGGTCACCTGGGATGTGGCATAGAGAACTCTGCTAGCAATGTTGCTTTTGCTCCTGCAGCGGATACAGTAAATAATTTAGCCACGTTTGTTAGATTTGCCAACGTG